>NC_140580.1:566245619-566895016 GCF_964204655.1 Triturus cristatus | reverse complement strand
TACTGAGTAGCACGTGATAAAATTTGCCGTTCAATATAATTATTTAGGGTCACCGTAATTATAGTTGGTATACCTTGTCAATAGTGTGCAATACCATCTGATGGAGACATCTTATTCCTTACCTTTGGATTTGCCAGGTGTCAGACTGAATCTGGAAGATTTTTCTTCAAGCAATGCCCTTGCTGCCTGTAGGTGGCATCGGTTGGCTCTGCGTGACGTTGTTGGTGTCCTCTCCTCTGTTGTGACATCCATGTCATCTATATAGGCAACACCTCAGTGCACTGATGTCAGTTCTTTTCTTTCCGTGCAAGCCAGCGCAGATCCGTGAAGAGAGCTACCCTCTGTCACTTCTTGACAGGCCTTTTTCAACATTTTGTCGAGCATTTTTTGGTGTATAGGTTTTTTCCAACCGTTAAAGAAGATTTCTGGATTCAAACTGTGCGGCGCCTTCCACCGCGCCATGTTAGTGATGGAGCCACACTAGATTGGTGTTTGGTGCCTTAAGCGTGACCACCACCTGAAGTCATGCTCAGACTGCCAGGCCATGGCTCCAAAAGCTTTAAGGGAGCAGTCCCTAAAGCTGCTTGCGGCCCCGCTCGAGACTGCGTCATTCGCCCCAGAGGTTTCTCTCTCGGTTGAGAAGAAGGTCTGGGCACTGCTCTGGGAGACCGAAGTACTCATCCTCTCATTCAAAGTTGTCCGGTAGGTCAGGTAAGTGGCATAAGAAATGCAAACATCTGCCTGTTCGTTCGCCAACATGATGGAGTCTGGGCGCTCTAGGCCTTGCTCTGCGGAACCTGGGTCGGCTCTGCGCTTCCCTGCCTTCCTGAGAGCCAGAGCAACACCTCTCAGCTAAAGGAATTTTATGATGCCATGTGCCTCGTATTTGGGTGGCCTGACCTGCACGACATGCTTCGGGCCCTGGAAGCTCGGAGGGGGGGTTCCATCAGTTTCAGCGCTGGCGACTCTAGTGCCCCCAATGGATCTGGTGGTGGATCGGGACCAACTCCGGTCGTGCCACTGCAACAGGCGCTGAGAATCCCGGCAGCACCTGCCCCATTCTTATCCCTGACGACCGAGAGCTGGATTGGTGACCTAAGTCTTAGGTCAGTTCCTCAGCATTATTTTGAAGGACTAGGAACGGAGGAAGATTGGAAGGGGTTTCTGGACCCTTTTACAAGACCAGCCTAAGCACGCAATAGACCAGTATGAGGAATTGGGTGAGCCCAGTGGACTGGATACCGCTCCAGATTCTGGCCTGCTTTCTCACCCCTACCGTGACTTCAGAGAAGGAAGCTTAATATGCTATGATTAGGCTGTCTGGTTTTAGGTTTAAACCTATAATAACTGATAAAACCCCACAGAAAGGGAAATAGCCCTCACCAGTGTGAACATATAAACACTGAAAAAACACCTGCACAACCACAAAATAAATGCCATTCAAAGAAAGGAAAAGAAGAGTTAAAGAGTCATTTTTTTTCTTCCTGAAGGGGCCAATACAATATAACTTGGCTATACAAACTAGAATCAAGAAAGAATGGGCTAACATTATTCTGCTTGAGTTTTGTTTAGGGATGTCACTAAAATATTGTTTGTTCTTCCTCTTGCTTTTTTCGGTTTTCTGGTCTTTGGTCTAAATATTCCGGGTTAAGAAGCATGTTTTAGGTCTTGTTCAATTATTTTATAAACTGTAGAGAATCAGGACATATCAAAATCATATTTGATATTTTGGCTGCTTTTGAGTCTTTCACTGATAGGTAAAATGTCTGGTTTCATAAGAATCTTTCCCAATATTTGCCATCACATTTACCCACAGAAAATGGGTAAAAACCCTTGATCCATCAGCCCCCAGTTTCTAGTGAGTCAATATTGATAGTAGGTGAATTGGCAACACCTCAGGCTTAAAACATTCAATGTAAGGTTTAGTGACAAGTATATGTGATAAGAGTGCTATCACCAAGTATATGGGATAGTGGTGAAAACATGACACCAGACTTTTGGAAAACATGGAATGCAGTGTCACTTGGAATGCTGCTGCTATAAGGTTCTTCCAAGTTCAACAAAGATTGGAGTGATATTGTTTGTATTTGCAGTGATTCAGCTACGTATATGAAAATGTTGTGTGATGACCTGACAAAATCGATACCTGAGCTGAAGTGCTTACCTGTAAGAGATCCTTGCCACTTGTTAGATGGTATGCTGAAAGCATCTTTATTATCTTCAGAGTTAAGGAGAATTCTATTAACTTTTTCATCCATTCTGGTGCACTGTTTTGTTATGCACGGGAACTAAAACGCAAATATTTCTCATTTTGTGCTTTGTGGGGCATCAAAGAAAGAGTCATCCCAACTGTGTCACTTAGCTGATGGTTCTCAGTCCAAGGGGCTGTGAATGCTATATTATCCATGTGGCAACCGTTTACAGAATTTTTGCTGAGTGATGATGCCAAAGGCAAGAAATGTGAGGATCTTTGGTCTCATATTGATAGTGATGTGAAGAAAGTACACTGTACTGCATTCTTAGATTTTTACAGGAAAACATAACTGCTGTAGTGTTCATAATAAAAAAAACTAGAGTCTGAAAACACCCTTGTCTGCCAAGTGTTCAGCATAATTGGTGTGTATGTGAAACATCTCCTTGAGAGTAGGCTAGGCAACACGCTTAGTGACTTAAGAACTGCAACATGTTCCATGTTTGAGGGCTTGCCGCTTGGTAAGCAAAGCAATGTTGAAGAGCAATTTGGGAACTTTTATTTTACAATGTATGAGAAATGGCTTGCAGTGATGCATAGAAACGTCCCTTCACCAACCATGCCATTTGAAGTCAATGAAACCTCACTGTGGTACTCTTACAAGATGTAGATCCCTTCCATAAAGGGGAATTTTCTCCGTAGTTTCAAAAGTGCTGCTTCATTTTTGACCGCTTCAATAACTCTGAGGGCATAAGCGCCCAGTTCAACGCAAATGTTGCAGAACTTGCCCAGAGAATTGCAATCTTCAAGTGCACCAGTATTGGCATGGAAAGCTATGTCAGTGGCCAGAGATAGCAAATTGTGTACTGGCTGTTTTGGCGTTGCCCTTCTCAAGTGCCAATGTTGAGAAAGCCTTTTCAGGAAGAAAAGAGCGAGCGCACATGACCAAAAAGTCACTGAAGAAGTATTGTATGGTGTACTGCAATAAGTTTGATTTGCAAAAATGTATTTGGACCTCATATACACTGTACGTACACTGTCTATATACCATGCACAATCAGTGCAAAAAGCAAGCAATAATAAAAGCAAAACTTTCCATAACACCGGAAAAACACAGTTTCTGTTGTTTTTAGTGGCACGAAAATGTGTAACCACTGATAACCACTGTTTTTTTAAGGTATTAAAATCACTTGAAAACACTGAAAAAACCCCACCAGAATTTAACAAAAATAGAAACTGAAAACAGGAAAGCCTAGCTATGATGGTGAGTAGGGCATCTGAGGTCCTGGACCTTCATCTCCGTTCGGTGGAAGTCAAGACAAACATCTTGACTGAGGTCCTGCAGCTGGTTGTTTCCCCCTCGGAACACCTTCTGGTCATTCACTGAGGCCTTGACTGATTTCCTTCTGGGAACCTGGTGCAAGACCAGCACAGGAGCTCCTGTGAATAGGATAGAAGCCTGCTGCCATCAACCTGCACCAGGTAGCCCAAATTTCCCTCACCAACCACCCTACTTCCGGACAGGCTGGATAGTTAGGGTAAGAAAATGTTTTGTTTTGCCAGCCTTGCATTGCAGTTGGTGAACACTCATGCCTATTGGGCCATTACTCCCACTCCCTGTGGGAAACGGTTGTGCAAGTGCTGCCTCAGGTCCCAGAAGAGTCCCAGGCCCTCCTCTCTCAAGCAGGATCAGACTGGAGTGATGCGGCAAAGTTCACCATTCGGTGTGGGCTTTACACGACCGACTCTCTGGGCAGAGCGACGTGATCGACAGTGGCTGTTCGATGTAAAGCCTGGCTGAAAACCTATGGCTTTTCTGTGGATGGTCGGGCTTCCCTCATGGACATGCCCTTTGATGGCACCCGTTTCTTCGGAGACAAAGCAGACATGGCCCTGGAGCGCTATAGGAACACGCATTCTATAAGGCCAAGTCCTTGGGCCTCTCAGTGGCCACACATCCTCTGCTTTTCACCCCTTTAATAGCTACGGAAGATGCTTTCAGCTGTGCCAGCCATTCCCCAGCCACAATGACGCGCAAGTTCAGCAACCATGTGGCCATGGGTGCGACTCGTTCTGACCCACGTGGGCTGGGTGGCCAGAGGTTGGGTCAGTACACCAATCCCAGCAAACTGTCTCCAAACCCTTATAGTTCACCCTTTAAGATCATGCCATCACCGCCACCATTGGCAAAACATAACGTCAGACAGGTGGGTTCTTCAGATAGTTCAGAGGGGCTTCTCCCTCCCCTTTGTGACTACCCCTTCCTCCATGCCTCCAAGTTACGACAGGCTGATGGAGTATCACCTAACTTAACTTCAGGAGGAAGTCATGACTGTTGGCCAAGGGAACCATAGAGAGGGTTCCGGTGCAAGAAGTAGGCTGTGGTTTTTATTCCAGCTACTTTCTGGTCCCGAAGAAGGAAAAGGGCCTGCACTCTATCCTAGATCTGCAAACCCTCCACTACTTCCTCAAAAAGGAAAAATTCAAGATGCTTACTCTGGCTCAGGTCTGGTCTGCCCTAGACCCCAGAGACTGGATGGGAACGTTGTATATTCGGGACGCTTATTTTCAAGTTCCTGTCCTACCCGCTCATCAGCGCTACCTGTGGTTTATGGTAGGTCATAAGCACTTTCAGTTCACGGTGCTGCCCTTTGGCCTTGCCAGCTCCCCTCAGGTGTTCACCAAGGTGATGGCGGTGGTCACCGCTCATCTGCACAGATCACAGGCGCCAGCCTTCTCCCTATTTCGACTGGTTGTTGAAGGCGGGCTCGCTCCAGGCTGTTGCCTCCCATATCCAGACTATGGTGAACCTACGTTCGCTGGGGTTCACTATCAACATGCCGAAGTCATTCCTGACTCCCTCTCGAATGCTTCCTTAAATCGGAGCTGTTCTGGACACAGTGCAGTTTGGGCCTACCCTCCCGAGTTGCAAGTCCAGGATATTCAGGCTATGATACCGATCTTTCATCCTCTATCCTGGATTTCGGTGAGAATGACTGAGGCTGCTGGGCCTCATGGTCTCCTGCATCCTGCTTGTGACACATGCCAGATGGCATATGCAGGCTCTGCATTGGGACCTGAAGTTCCAGTGGGCGCCGCATCAAGGGAATTTCTCTGACATGATCTACTCCTCCAAAGGGATCTGTGCAGGACCTGCAGTGGTGGTGCACCAACAGTGACTGTGTCAGAGGCAGACCCCTCTCACTTCCCCAACCAGATCATACAGTAGTGACAGATGCATCACTACTGGGATAGGATGGCTATCTGGGAGAGGTGGAGATCTGAGGACTCTGGTGGAATCCGGACTCCACATCAACTTTCTGGAGCTCCATGCGGTTTGCTTGGCATTGAAAGACTTTTCATTCAGGGAGGACAAACTCAGCGGTTGATGTCTAACGGATCGTGAATGGGGTCTCCAACTGGAGGTGGCGCAAGGTCTCTTTCAACAGTGGGGATAGCCTTGGTTCGATCTTTTCGCCTCTGGTGAGGACGCGCAATGGCACACTATAGTTTCCAAGGCGACTTTCACACTGAGACACTTTTTGTCTGGACTGGAGCTCGCGCCCTCTATATGCCTTTCCACCCATACCACTCCTACCCAGGGTGCTGAAAATTGATCAGGAGTGACCGGGCCCAAGTAATTCTTGTGGCTTCAGACTAGGAACGTAGAGTGGTATCTTGAGCTTCTCCATTTGAACATCAATCCTCTGATTTAGGTTGCCCCTTTGGGAGGACCTTCTGTCGCAGCAGGGGAGGGTCCTCCACCTGAACCTGTCAACTCTACGCCGCCTTGCGTGGCGATTGAGCAGCAGGAGTTGATAGCATTCGACCTTCCCCCTGTAATGTTAATTTGGCAGCCAGGCAACCCTCTAATATGGCTGTGTATGCTTGCCGATGAAACAAATTTGTGAAATATTGTACAGAAAGATGTACTGATCCTCTTTCAAGTTCTACTTTTAATTTTTACCCTTGCCCAGCAGGGCGCTGCTCTGGGCACTTTCACAGGGTACTTTTCTGCCCTGTCTGCCTTCTTGAGGCTGCCAGACCAACCCTCTTTATTTAAAGCCCCTATTGTAAATAGATTTCTTAAGGGGCTCGTACATATGTTCCCACCTACCCCTTCCATCATGCCTCAGTGGGACCTTAATTTGCTTCTCACCTTCATGATGTTTGCTCTGTACCAACACCTACACAACTGCCCCCTCTAGCTGCTATCCATCAAAACAGCCTTTTTAGTGGCAATTAATTCTGGCAGGAGGCTTCGCGAATTGCAATCTGTCATCCAAGCCTCTTCACTTTACCATCTTCCCTGATAAGTTGGTGCTTCGCACTAGGGCCGCTTTCTTACCGGAAGTGGTAACACCATTCCACGTGAGGCAGTTGGTCACCTTGCCCCTTCTACGCACATCTGCACTCCTCTGAAGAAGAGGAGTGACTCCATCTGGACCCAAAAAGAGCGTTGTTATTTTACCTTGACCGCACGAAAGAGTTCGGGGTAGACCACCAACTCTTGCTGGGGTACGTTGGATCAAAGAAAGGTTGTGCGGTACAGAAGAGAACTATCTCACGATGGGTCGTCCTCTGCATCAAGCTTTGCCATGTACAAAAAGCAGCCTCTCGAAGGCTTAAGGGCTAATTCCACCAGAGCGAAGGCTGCACCATGGAGTTCCAGTCCTCAACATTTGTCCGGCAGCAACGTGGGCATCCCTGCACATGTTTACCAGGCACTACTGCTTGGACAATACGGTCAGATGAGATGGCCTTTTTGGCCGCAGTATCCTGCAGGACTTCCTGGTCTAAACTTGTCCTCAGTCCCTCCTCTGGGGATGGCAGCTTGGGTATCTATTTAAAGGTAAGCAATCTGCGGCTAGATGCCTTTATCAGATGGACAAAAAACTTACCTTCGGTAATGCCTAATCTGGTAGAGACATGATCTAACTGCAGATTACTTATGCCCCCCCTCCCCAATCCTCCCCACACTGCGGACAGGTCGGGCTGTTTCTTTTCAGGGCCCTAGTTGTTCTAAACCCACCAGTGTAAGTGCAATTCATGGCTCCGTGCTCCTGGCGTGAAAAGTAACTTAACGTCAGTGCGCTGGGTTGGCACCTATATATGTGAGGTGGACATTACAACAGCAGAGACTACGCTGACGTCACGTGGAGCCGACTGGCACCCAAGGTTATTGTTCAAAGAAAAATCTTCCAGATTCAGTCTGAAGCCTGGGAAATTCAAAGGTAAGGTATCTGCAGCTAGATAATATCTACCAGATAAGCCGTTACTAAAGGTAAGTAAACTGTCCAACTGTGTCTTATCCTCTCAAGTGTGTTTGTGTTTTTAAATTAGTTACAGAATCATAAAGGCGGTCAGTGGTGGGGCTCTTATGATCATTGCGCTATATATGAAACATCTACTAAGGATAGATCAATTACAAAAAAATCAAGACTATCCATATTAGTCTGCATCTTGATACGTCAACAAATAAACATTTGTATACATAACTCACTTGGGTGTTCACTTTTTGTTCACATCTCTCAATAGCACCAGATTGAACAGTAATGCACAGTTATTTTATTTACATATATCAGTTATTAAAATCAAAGAGTACATCAAATTTCATTAGTAGATCCAATGTCTTGTAAACATCCAAGTCCCTTTTGACATTACTTTCTCAGACACATTTAGACTTCAAAGTGTACTAATTGTGACTGATATTTAGCAGAGGGCTTCAAATATATTCATCCCAGCTTTCCTGTGTGTCAACACCATGTAAATTTCTATGACTTATCTATTTTTCTCTGTGATATTGTTGACTCATTTCAGGCTTCTTACAATTTTAAATCCTCATCAGGACATTGCAGGGGACCACAATATCGCTGGCCCCTGTATTTCAAACAATCAATCATAGATTCTGGACCGCATGGGTATGGAGTATGGAAAGGCCTGTTAAATGGCCTTCAATGTGCAAAATATATTGTGGCAATAGTTTTTCTTCTTTAATATGTCCCATTGTGGCTAATTAATCCAGTTCATGAAGAGTCCTGCATGTGCGGGACTTGTACTGACAGCTTCAAGATAGCAACACTTACTATTGTTGTAAATAGAGCACAGCACAACTTATTGTATCACACAAAAAGGATCTTTTCATTGAATTCATTGGTGGCTTGGAGGCAATGAACAGGAGTTAAGACTGTTTAGAAGCAACCCCATTAAGATAAATGTGTTGAATCCTAGTTGTCATACTATTGAGTTACATCTCATGTTCCATATTCCCGCCTAGCTTTGGTTTTTCGACACATACAGTGGATGTGGTCCTCGGTATGGTTGGCTGATGCCAAATGATTGACCTGGTGTGTAGTGATTACTTTGCATCTTATCCTACTTCTAGGGACACTGACTAATGTAGAGTAGATTACATGGGTTCAAAATTGTATACATCACGTTAGTTGAATTGCACAAAATGTTTGAGCGCTTTGAACATTGCTGTGGATAAATTAATGTGTTTATTCTCTTATTGGGCAGGCAGGACAATTGCTGCATTTGAAATCTCCAGTAAAACAAAAAAAAAAACACACACACACTCACTCACAAAACCCTTGTTACTAATGTGATCTATAAGGATTCCTACTTTTCTAAGGTAAACCTGGGGGAGATGGACATTATATTTATTTTACTGACTGAACCAAAAAATAATGTTCTCATTGACTATTTGGTTACACAGAGGTCCAAAAGTGGATGTTCACACAGACCACTCCGTCGCCCATGGATTGGCTTGTAAGCAAGTCTTCTCGTCAGCAGCATCTTGCATCCTTAAGTGAATGTTTTAACACGTTTTTTAGATAGCCTTTAAGTGCTAGTTTCTTGCTTAAGATTTCTGCTTCCCTGCAGTGTATTGCTAAAGCTACTTCCCCACTTTAAAGCTCAAAACATTTCTCAGTTTCCTTGCTTTAGGGGTTTGGAAATCAGCATCCTGTAGATCCAAGGACAATGTTTTATACAAGAATTCCCCACAATTAGAAAGTATCCAAGTAAATGAACACCTACTAAAACACTAATCTAGTCCCCTAATTTTAATTTAGTACCTACTGTATTTCTAACATCATTCTATGAATACGAAGAAATTCTCCAAATGTTTGTCCATTCTTCAATGGTTTTGGATAATTACTCATGTACTGTGACAGTGTTATGTTCAGATTTTAATAAATAAGGTTGTCCCCAAGAAACCTTACACATTGTTGTGAGATCCAGGAACTCTATAGATGGTTGTTGTAGTTGTTGGCAAACGTTAGGGCAGAATTTACCGAGGTTAGCCGTTGAGGATTTATTGCCTTTCTGAATCATCAGTATGTTTTCAATCCACCTTTTGCACTATATACTATTGTCAAATTAAGTCATGTCTGTATTATAAATGGTCTTACGCTCAAAACTACCCACATAAATGATGGCAATCTTTGGGGCAGAACATATTCCTATGGAAGTGCCCATTAAATTTGGTAGAATTCCTTGTCAGGGCAGTAACAATTATGTCAAAAATTCAGTCGCTGGGGACTGCAACTGTACCACCAGGACTTGAGTCTCCAGCTGTGAGTGTTGGGCATTTCTGATGGAGTGCTTTTGCCCTTTCTGCTGCAGTTTCCATGAGCTTGACACAGGAGTATGTGGACACCCGAATGATCCCCTGTGAAGTTGAAGTCTGCAAACCTGTTCGGGTTCCTGAGTGCTTTTCACCTCAGTTAATGCTAAAATATCATTAGAAAATTGAGAATGTGGGTAGCAGATTTTGATGGGAGTAAGTTAATAGTATATCACCCCCACTTATAACTGCATAGTCAAAGTATCCCAACCGACTACGGGTTACAAAACTCAAGAGCTGCTTAATTTTATCATAACAAACCTGCAACTGTTTAAATCTAAAGTTTCTGCGTGTGTATTAAGCCCTGTAGCATCTGTAGAACACCTTCCCTCTACTGCTGCATGTTCCTTACTACTAGCTAGTTGTGAAGTGATGTTAAGTACTGGAAGAGAACTGAGCTGGACATTCCTAATTGTCTATATATATTTTATTTTGTACATGACCTGTTCGAGGCATATGAGCTGCAGATTACACACTTTTGCATAGATCGCCATCTGGTGTTGGGCCCGGATGTTTGCAGTTTGTTTTTCCTCTTGGAAAGTCTTTGGAAGTCACGAGGTCGGTGACTCTGTGGAAATATGGATTTTTCTGGTCAGTTATGTCCCCTATCTTGGACCCCACGGTTCTATGTGCATGTTACAAGTACATGTATGTTCCCTCCAGTTCCAGTTATGAAGACGCAAATACATGTGCGTCCTCCGTTAACATGTCCTCTGTTGATCCGCCATGAATGGGCCGGATATTCCATTCCCAAGTACGAAAGGCCACTGCCTTTATATGGTTCACTTATGCCATTTTTACAGTCCAGGCAAGTAGGCCCTGATTCTGTCATCGAACTCTTCTTGCTTTCTGTCTTTGAAGCTCCAGTCCGAGCCTGCATCTGTGACCATGAACTTTGTCTCATTCTCTGCGCGGCTCACGAAGCCTGACATCAGCTTGCTGCCTGCCAAGAACTGTATTTCACCTTCGAAAATTATCTGCTCCGCTCCCTGCCCAATGCATTCCTGTCTAGTAGCTTAAGTAAACATTCTTCCAGCTACCAAGCAAAGGCCCGACTTCTCTGTCTTCATACAAGTAATTCATAGCCCTGTTACTATGGAAGATTCCGCCCTCGCATTTTAGTGTAGACACTTAGACGCTTGTACACGCACTAACCGTCAGTATAGTCAGTATAGAATAAGATTCTACTCTAAGAGACCTCTCTTTTGGATAACATAGTTCTTTAAACATAGGATGTTAGATATGATTTGGGATTAGGTTGACTTGACCCTCCAGACTTCTGTCGCCACATGTAGAGCTAAATATCAAGTCCCCTTCACCCCCTAGTTGCACGTCAATCACACGTCATACTGCTGCGCGCGCATATCTGCCAAATATTTCTGCTGACATTGCGAAATTCTTTCATGTAACCACCCTCTTATGACATCACATCTGATGACGTTCTTTCATCACTCCCAGTTACGCCTATTTTTTGCTACGTATGAATATATTATCACCACTATCAATTGTTACGCCTCTTGTATTGGCCTCACTGTAATGCCTATTGTATAAAAGTAATTGATTGTCAATAACGTATGTACTTCACTTCCTGAACCTTCGTGGTGATGGAACCTGGAGCAACCGATTATAATCGACCATTGGAATAAAGCCCATTTAGAACCTCTAATACCACGGATCCTGCCTCTTATTTACTGAGCTATTTTTATTATGTTTCCGTATCAAATTAAGTACCGGTAATTAAATTATTTACCACATGAATGGCGCCCGAACAGGGACACTTTCTCATCTCACGCGCCGGCGGTGCGTTGCAGGCCCGGTCTCCTGCCACAGCTGGACGGACAATAACGCGTACCAGCAGGATTTCCTGTATCTCCCTCCGGTCAAGCGGGGGCGACTGAGGCTGCGATCAACACCCAGACGAGGCGGTGAGAAGTGCGAAGTATCCCGACCAGAGCCTAGCTGGGAGAGCAAGATCCGAGGTATACAGAGGCCCACCAGTTTCCGAAGTCCCAAGTCGAGTCCAGTGTCCGAAGCGTTCGAGTCGAGTCCAGTCCGGTTCAAGTTCAGTCCAGTTTCTGAGGCCTTCCGTTTCCGAGCTACCCGGTGAGTACCATTACTGGGGAGGCGTTCTGGCGTGCACATAAGTTGTGCCGGTCCAGACGGGTTTGGGTACACAAACCCGGTCTGCACTGTTTCAGCAGTGTATCTGTACTGTTTAGCAGTATATCTAGTATATCAAGTATATAAATTCAGAATAAATCGGTTCAAGTCGAGTATTATGTTTAGTGATTAAGTTTTCTTTAGATCGTCATCATTATTGTTGCTCAGTTAAATGTTAAATGTTAAATGTTTTTAGTACGTTCTGCATATTGTGGTATGAATGACTGTTCATTATTGTGATTACTGTATTAAGTTTGTTCAAGATCAAGTATCAGATCAGTTCTCAATATGCCACTCTTTTCGAAATTAAGACAGATCACAACTAGAAAAGGGGTACTCGAAGAAGCTGTTCCTATTCCTCCTAGGGACACTCCAGGGTACTTCATGTATCATAAACATGGCCTAGACGCCATATTATTTCTTGATCTATGGGTAGACTACACTAAGGAATTACCAGAAAGTCAGAGGTGGCCCGTAGCGGGGACCTGGGATGCAGAGTGCATCGTGAAAGTAGAGGAAGAATTATGGAAAAAGAAAGCTAGACAATCACAGAAAGACGCCATTGAATTATGGCGTAAAGAATCATATAGACGTACAGAAAAAGCACGTAGACAGGAAGAGAAGAGTAAAGAGAATTCCAATGAAGTCCGAGAAAATCTATTAATTCAAGAAGGTGCACGAGTGAAATCAGAACAAGTAGACAGACAAAGAAATGCCCTTATGAATGGTATGTATCCCCTTCTGGCCGAAGGATTACCTAAGGCTACTCCAGGGATACCAAAAGACTTGCCAACCCCATTATTTCCAATAAAAGTACATCCTAAGGGTCATCCTAGAACCGCAGAAGATGTTTTTCTTTCCTCATATTTAGATGACGCAGCTCCTGAGTATGCTAATCCCGCCCCACATAGACCGCCTGCCAGGGAGGTTCAACGCCAAGATCCAGTACCCGTATCGCTACAGCAACAAGTTCTGACACAAGTTCCGGCAAGCACATCTGTTTCTGCATCTGTTCCTACAGCTACTTCTATAGCTGTATCCACGCCTATAGTTGCTGTATCACGTTCAACGAATCCTTTCACACCCGATACCCCAGATGGGGCTACCGGAGGTGCTACCAATATCTTTTCTACGCCACCTAGAATAAATAAACTTACTTTTCAAGAGTCAGCACATTCACGCACCCCCAAACTCATAAATGCCCGTACGCTTAAGGAACTTCTTATAGATTGTAGATATGACCCTGTGCCCGGAAAAGAGGACGAAATGACCCTAGCATCATTACGTATCAGACGAGCCGCGGTGTATTTAGGGAAGTTACCAGGAATGACTGCGCATCTAGATAATATAGATCATTTTGTCCAAACCGGGCGAGATTCTGAATGTATTAACAGAGCTATGGAATACCAGAAAGTGGAAATACAGGGGGAACTGTTGCGTTTCCTCATAAATTGTGTGATCAGAAATCAAGACCGACCGGGGGTAGACCCGGAAGCAATGCAAATTCTTACCAGATAGAGCCAGAATATATCAGAAGGAAGACATGATAAGCAAAACTGTATAATAGCCATGTGCCGAAAGATCCGTAAAGAAATAGAACGCCTACACGAAGAAAGATTAGCGGTAGACCAGTTCGAACAAAGCGAGGAAGAAGCATCAGGACTGCCCACAGGACAGTCAGAAACTATAGCCTATGTAGGTAGAAGAAGATCTTGTAATAGTACTAGATGTCTTACTGATCCGATACGTCCGATGTGTCTAGAAAATAACAGGAAATTTCAAACACCAATAATAAATATAAGGTCTAACGAGCATTCATTCCAAGCAACAGATAAATTACTCCGAGAACGAAGGGGTTATCATTTTCTCGATTCTATGGATGAACAAGAATTAGCCAGGTCAGCTGTCCATTGGGTTGACAGTCCCGGGAAGTATAGTGATGACACAGTAGCACACACATTTTTGAATCTCACCCCAGATGAACAGCGTTTAGCTGGGATTTATATGATTCAACAACTTCTTATACTATATAAAAGCCAACATTCAGATCCTGGTCCCTTACCTGATATATTGACCGAATTACTCACGAATAGATGGAGAGGTTCAGGTACTAAGCTAATTAAAGAAATACTAGAATCAAGAAAGCAGTACATTGTTTTTATATGCCCAGAACATGTCTCACTGCCCATCAAGGAAAGAACCACGTATTACATGGACAGACAGAATCCCTTTCGAGAAGTGCACCCAATAAAGGGCGAGGACAATGAGTTTAAACGTGTATATGTACATACGCCCATATCGAAAATAGAATTGTTGGAAATGAAGAAAGTGGTACCCAGTCATGACAAAGACCCAGCGGGTTTCCACCGAGAAATTAAAGACATGTTACTCATGGGAGAGTATACCTATCCCGACATTATGACAATATTAAAGGTATTGATGCCTGCTGGCATTTATGAAAAACTCAAGGAAAAAGAGTGGGAGGTAGGAGACCAAAAGATAGATTGGACAGCATTAGAAGCAGAAGAAAAGGCCCGAGGTCCAGGTTCGGGGCTTGGGGACAAAACTAAAGCACTACCAGGTCTACTAGTACAGGTACTGCCACGTTTATTAACCACGAAAAAGGAAGACTGGGGTGCAATTTCAGCCTGTAAACAAAAGCAAGATGAAGACACTAGTGATTTCTATGCACGATTTGAAAAATGTTTTGGGATAAATAGTGGTATAAAAGCAAGTAGCGAATCATACCCACATCTGTTTGTGACAAAATTAGTTGAAAATTCCTTGCCCCAAGTGAAGAACAGAGTATTAAAATTCGAGAGTACCTGGCAAGGTAACACTCCATCACAAATGTTACAAATGTTACAGTATCATCACAATAGAATTAGAGAGGAACAAGATCATGAACAAAGACGCATGAAAGACACGAAAATGAAAATGCTAGTCTCCCAGACAGTTCCAGTTGAAGGACATAAAAAGGGTACGACACATTCTGGCGATTTAGCGGGACCTGTAAAAGGGACATGTAACTATTGTAAACAACTAGGTCATCATGTACACGATTGTCCAGTCCTGAAGCGTAATATCGCCACGGGCATTACAAAAGAAAGACCACGGCCACTTAGACAGGATCAGAATGAACAAGGAGCCTTGCAGCATGCACAGTCCATGCCAGCTCCACAACAGACTATACAGTTTGTGCCAGCTGCACCAGCGCTGCCTGTTGCTGCCACGCAAACCACGACACGACAACTGTACCAGACCGCACAGTATGACTATCCTGATTATCAACGATATGCATGAACCAGCCTAGAGAGGGAAGTTGACTTACCCCTTATCGAGATCCCTGTAGATCAAGAAGGACCTTATGTACATAGTGAATTATTAGGCCAAGACAGGAAATTTTTACTCGATACAGGGGCAAGTCGAACAACCATAAAACGTAGTGAAGTTCCAGGGGCACCCCTCTCAGGCTCACAGAATATTTCCCTTGGTTTTTCAGGAAAACCTATTGTTAATGAAGTGTCACAACCTCTTCCACTTACGATAGGACCTTTGACCCGAACTACAGATTTATTGCTTACTAAATCATGTCCAGAAAACCTGTTAGGAATAAAGACGTTGAAAGCTCTAGGAGCTATAATATGTTGTTCTCCGGAAGGAGTAAGATTGTTTTTACGTGATTTTAAAGGTCATTATGTGTCTAGAGACATGGATCCCCGATTGCAGACTTTACCTACACATCTATGGGCACAAGGCCCTACTGATGTTGGTTGCATGAATATTACACCATATCGAGTTACACTAAAGGCAGGAGTGGTACTACCACGAATGCGACAATACAAGTTACCACCAGATGCTGTAGTGGCTTTACTGCAAATCATTGACGAACTCATTGCCCAAGGAGTGGTTGTAGAAACAGACTCCAATGTATGTAATTCACCGATAATTCCGATTCTCAAACGAACAGATCCGAAGGCCCCGCCAGTATATCGATTGGTTATTGATCTGCGCGAATTAAATAAGTGTATTGTGCCACAATTCCCTGTGGTGCCCGATATCTCATCATTACTGACAGCTATTGATTCCGAAGCAACATTCTTTACTGTAATTGATATCAAAAATGCCTTTTTCAGCGTCCCAATAGATCCGGAAAGCCAATATTTGTTCGGATTTAGTTTAAATGGACGTAGCTTCAAATTCTCACGCGCACCTCAAGGATTTACAGAAAGCCCC
Source organism: Triturus cristatus (assembly GCF_964204655.1). Taxonomy (NCBI): domain Eukaryota; kingdom Metazoa; phylum Chordata; class Amphibia; order Caudata; family Salamandridae; genus Triturus; species Triturus cristatus. Next base: position 566,878,799 of record NC_140580.1, on the reverse strand, counting down.
AGCATCTATAGCCAAGCACTGAAACGAGAACTCGACAGCATCCACATGCCAGTTAACACTGCCTTGCTTCAATATGTCGATGATCTGCTGATCACCGCCCGAAGCGAACCTGAATGTGAAAAAGCATCACTGACAGTTTTACAATTTCTAGCCGAAAAGGGGCACAAGGTGTCCCCTCCTAAGCTGCAATTCTGTGTCCAGCGAGTTATTTACCTTGGTCACTCGCTGTCCAAGGAGGGAAGGCAGCTTACACCAGACCGCATTCAGTTAATAGCTAACATGCCAATACCCAAGACACAAAAGGAGGTGCGGGCTTTTATAGGCCTCACTTCATATTGTAGACAGTGGATCCCTCAGTATGCATTTCTAGCAAAACCACTCATTCAGTTGACAACACAGGAGGCAGCCACATCGACTGTTCTCCCTTGGACTCAGGAACATACACAAGCTTTTGAAAGCTTAAAGAAAGCTCTATGCCAAGCACCTGTTTTAGCAACACCATGTTACAGTAAACAGTTTACACTCTTTATTACAGAACGCGAAGGTACTGCCTTGTCAGTACTCACACAGGAACAAGCAGGATCACACAAACCATGTGCTTATTTTTCTAGTACATTAGATCCCGTAGCTCAGGCTCTGCCTGCGTGTCTGAAATCAGTGGCAGCGACAGCTTTAGCAATCAGACAAAGCGATGCCATAGTGTTAGGACATCTATTGACAGTACAAGTACCACATGCAGTGGAGGTTCTTGTGAATCGAACGCAAACACAACATTTGACTATAGCAAGACTTACAGGGTATGAACTAACACTGTTTCAGCCACATATAGAAATCAGACGTTGTAACACATTGAATCCTGCCACACTTTTACCTGTAAATGGAACAGACCCACTAGCCCATGACTGTATTGATGTTATTACAATCACAACGAAACCCAGACAAGACTTGACAGATGTCCCATTGTCAGACCCAGACCTGACGTTGTATGTAGATGGTTCATGTATGAGAACAAGTACCGGAGAGTTAGTGGCCGCTTACGCAGTCACAACAGATACTGAAATCATTGAAACAAATTGCATAAATACCTTGTCCGCTCAAGCAGCAGAGCTCGTCGCTCTGACACAAGCCTGTATTCGAGCCACAAATAAAAAAGTCAACATATACACTGATTCACGTTATGCATTCGGAGTCGTACATGACTTCGGCGTGCTGTGGCGAGAGAGAGGTTATTTAACTTCTCACGGTGCCCACATTCAGCACGGACCCCTCATTCATGCCTTATTAGATGCAATACATTTACCCATTGCAATATCGATTATGAAATGCAAAGCACATACGAAAGTTACTGATATCATTTCTCAAGGCAATGATCTAGCTGATAGAACAGCTAAACAGACTGCTCAAACTCAAACATCCGATATGACAAAGACAATAGTCCCGACGCCAACACATTGTATGACGGTTAAAGATCCTACTCTTGACGTAATTGATATACAGACACATGCTACACCAGAAGAAATAAAGAAATGGACGGAATTAGGAGGGATCCAAACGGATCAAGGATGGTTGATGAAGGAAAAGTCTGTGTGGTTCCTTCCTGATTCAATGGTCCAAGTCATTATTAACACTATCCATAGTCCAGCGCATCTAGGAGAGAAAGCTATGCTAGACAGCATTCAACATATTTGGTTCAACAAGCATTTACGAGCTGCAGCCAAACAAAAGGTTCGTACCTGTCTGATCTGTTGCCAGTTCAACCCAGGAAAAAGCGTTCCCGTAGAACAGGGTGGATTTCAGACTCCTGATCACCCTTTTGAAGTCCTCCAGATGGATTATATCCAGATGGAACGATGCAGAGGATTCAAATATGTTCTCGTAGTTGTGTGTGCTCTTTCCCGTTGGACGGAGGCATACCCGGTTTCAGATTACACTGCCCCGACTACTGCCAAACAGTTGGTTCGAGAATTCTTCCCACGATACGGTTTACCACGTGTTGTTCACTCAGATAACGGCCAGCCGTTCTCATCCGAATTAATGAAACACGTTTCACTTTTGTTAGGCTATCAGTGGAAATTCCACTGTGTTCGACACCCCGAAGCAGCAGGTCTCGTAGAAAGACATAATCAGACTCTGAAAATGAGATTATCCAAAATATGCAGAGAGAAAGGTGTCGACTGGGTAGTAGCATTACCAGTTGCACTCTTTTACACAAGAATGGTAGCACACTCTCGAACAGGGCTATCCCCGTATGAAGTGATCTTCGGCAGACCACCAAATATGTGGGGGACGCCTATACCACGCAAAATAACTGATATTGACTGTAACATGCTGACAGATTACTTGGCTTCCTTGATGTCTGCACTACAATCTTGTCGTTCACAGGTAGCTGCAGCTTTTCCTGACAACACTGAGGTGAAACCCCATGACGTGGTTCCGGGAGACCTGGTCCTCGTGAGGAACTTTGATCGAAAGACTCAGCTGGAACCTAGGTGGAGGTCACCTCAGCTGGTGTTACTCACAACAAGAACAGCCGTGAAGATCGAAGGCAGAAAAGGATGGATTCATTCAAGTCATATCAAGAAATTTCATGGACTGAAATCAGATGTGAATAGCACACCTTGTGTGTCTTCACCCATTGACTCAAAACTTCCTTTTGTGGAAAAAAGTGACTCCGAACTTTATAAATTAAAGCTCAGGCCCAATCAGTCGAGCAATTTGATTGTTTAAGTCCTCTCCAAGGTGAAGCGGTTGAATTGTCTCTGACATGTATCCCTTGGACCTGAATAGAGAAAGCTCCCGAAAAATGTTGAAACGACAGGCGTACTGTAAATCACTGCGTAGTCATTGCATAGTGACGTTATTAATTTTGTTTTTCTCAAGTCTTTTAATAATTACTGCAAGTATATTGTTGCACATAGATTATCCTATTTCTAGACATGTTTACAATGTTACTGCTGAACATTCTTTTAGTGAATTACCTCCGCTTGAATTGTCATACAGATTTGCGCTGCGCAATAACACTTTTATTAGTATGTTACATCATTCCCATCAGGTTAGCAATGCTACAAATTGTTGGATATGTGGCCGACTCCCTCCCCATCAGAACTATAAAGGAATTCTACCTCTTTTTCCATACCCGTTCACACACAACGGCTCCTGTGGAGCATGGTTTAGCTTAATTAATTCTCTGGATTCGAATTCTGCAGTTTATCAAGATAACTGGGTATGGGGAAATTTGAATTTAGTTTTACTTAAGGTCTGCTATCCTAACAAGGAGGGACTTCCCAAAAGAACAGGAACTGATCTAGAAAATGAAGTATATGGATTAGGTAATTTTACGCTTAATCTTATGATCCTAAATGTCGAATCCGAAGCTACTCCAATTTTGCCCGCTATGTCAATATTTCCAGTAAAAGGTGAATTATGTGTAAGAAAGAATGGTTCCATACATATGGGCCATAGTAGATGCACCACTGTAGTAGAATTTAGTGATCAAGGCAAGTCTACATTTAGAGCTTCCCGCCATTCCTATTTTATATGTGGTCAGACGGCATATGTACGTTTGCCTCTAGATTGGGATGGTACCTGCTACATTGGATTCCTTTTGCCACCTGTTTTCCTAGCTCCTCCTGATTATCACAGAAATACTCATTTAGTACACAATAGAGAAAGGAGAGATCTCCCAATAGTCGATTACACTGAAACGGCATGGGAAAAATACACAGATTTCAATAAAGGTCTCTTTCCCTATATAGGTACCGTTACTAATAGTAAGCTGATACGTAGATTGACTAGAACCCTTGAAGCAGTAGTGAACGAAACTATTTCCGCCTTAGGCAATTTAACAGAAGAGCAGTCTGCTATGCGGATTGTTGTGCTTCAAAATCGTCTTGTCCTTGACGTCATCCTGGCCGATAGGGGCGGAGCTTGTAGGGTCATCGGATCAAGCTGTTGCATATTCATACCAGAAAATTCGCCATCTGTATATAAGGCCATAACCCGCCTTCATAAGATTGTAAGCCAGATACACCAGAATCCAGGCACCTGGACTTGGTCCGGTTGGTTTTGGAGCGTGATATCAGCCTGGGGATGGAGAGTTCTATCCTTCCTAGGTATTGGCCTTCTCATATTATTCAGTTGCTGTTTATGCCTGCAATGTGGACCAGCGATTTGTGGTCTGTGTGCCACATCGTGCATTCCACATCAAGATTTTCATTCAAGATCCCGGAAGAAGAAAGAAGAACAAATGATGCTATATGAACAGATCAATGGATTAATGAAGATTGATATCTCTTGACGGGCAAGTAGGGGACAAGGAGGGAATGTGGAAATATGGATTTTTCTGGTCAGTTATGTCCCCTATCTTGGACCCCAACGGTTCTATGTGCATGTTACAAGTACATGTATGTTCCCTCCAGTTCCAGTTATGAAGACGCAAATACATGTGCGTCCTCCGTTAACATGTCCTCTGTTGATCCGCCATGAATGGGCCGGATATTCCATTCCCAAGTACGAAAGGCCACTGCCTTTATATGGTTCACTTATGCCATTTTTACAGTCCAGGCAAGTAGGCCCTGATTCTGTCATCGAACTCTTCTTGCTTTCTGTCTTTGAAGCTCCAGTCCGAGCCTGCATCTGTGACCATGAACTTTGTCTCATTCTCTGCGCGGCTCACGAAGCCTGACATCAGCTTGCTGCCTGCCAAGAACTGTATTTCACCTTCGAAAATTATCTGCTCCGCTCCCTGCCCAATGCATTCCTGTCTAGTAGCTTAAGTAAACATTCTTCCAGCTACCAAGCAATGGCCCGACTTCTCTGTCTTCATACAAGTAATTCATAGCCCTGTTACTATGGAAGATTCCGCCCTCGCATTTTAGTGTAGACACTTAGACGCTTGTACACGCACTAACCGTCAGTATAGTCAGTATAGAATAAGATTCTACTCTAAGAGACCTCTCTTTTGGATAACATAGTTCTTTAAACATAGGATGTTAGATATGATTTGGGATTAGGTTGACTTGACCCTCCAGACTTCTGTCGCCACATGTAGAGCTAAATATCAAGTCCCCTTCACCCCCTAGTTGCACGTCAATCACACGTCATACTGCTGCGCGCGCATATCTGCCAAATATTTCTGCTGACATTGCGAAATTCTTTCATGTAACCACCCTCTTATGACATCACATCTGATGACGTTCTTTCATCACTCCCAGTTACGCCTATTTTTTGCTACGTATGAATATATTATCACCACTATCAATTGTTACGCCTCTTGTATTGGCCTCACTGTAATGCCTATTGTATAAAAGTAATTGATTGTCAATAACGTATGTACTTCACTTCCTGAACCTTCGTGGTGATGGAACCTGGAGCAACCGATTATAATCGACCATTGGAATAAAGCCCATTTAGAACCTCTAATACCACGGATCCTGCCTCTTATTTACTGAGCTATTTTTATTATGTTTCCGTATCAAATTAAGTCCCGGTAATTAAATTATTTACCACAACTCCTCCCTTGGTTCGTATTGCGCATGGACTTCGGCTCCATCCTCAGATTGTTTTTTTCCGCCATCGGGCTCGGATGTAATACTTCGCGCTCCGGTTCCGAACATTCCAGTTCGACGATCGAAGCGGAATCGTCGCTCTCCGCGGTATTGTTTAGATGCTGATCTCATCAATAACCTTCTTCTTCAACGCACCTTCGATTCCAGTCATTGACGGCGGCCTTCGGGCCTATCCAGCTCCGGTCCCGGCTGATGGAAAGAACTCCATTCAAGAAGTGCCCTCGATGTGGGTCCAAATTCCCCCACACCGATCTTCATGAGGTGTGCAACCTCTGCCTCTCCCTGAACACGAGGCTCGAGACTGTCCCGCCTGCAAGTCTTTTAGATCTAAAAAGACTATTCGAGATCAAAGGGCCAGACGAAAAATGCCGCACTCCTCGACCTCCATTCCAGTCGACATCTTCGGGGACGATGTCGAAGCTCCGGGACACCAGCACACCGAAGAGGATCTCGTCAGTGCTTCCGAAGCCGACGACTCGGATGTGGAGGACATCACCACGGCACAGAGGGTCGTGAGTAAAATACCCCCTCCCACACCCGCGCCGACATCCAAAAAGGCTTCGGTCATGCCTTCTGGCCTAGGCAAGACCAAAGACACTGCTTCGAACACCCCACCTTCGGGCCCGGTGACGAAGCCAAGTAAGCCTTCCGGCGGCTCTGCTCGGTGCTGAAAAACACCCTTCGGCACCAAAGAAAAGATCGGCCTCTACCTCGACACCGAGCTCTACACCAAAACTCTCGGTGTCCAAACCCAGCCTCTCGGTACCGACCAAACATCATAAGGCCCTCGGCGCCGACACTCCCGTGCCGAAGCCTGTCTCGGCACCGAACAAAAAATCGGAGGTTCCCAAAAAGCACGGCACAGACAAGCCTAGGAAGCCGTCTGCCCCGAAAACATCGGCGCCGACCGAACAACCGGTGTCACAATAACTTTTTACACCGGATCCTTTGCAAAAGACACTTACCAAGGATCCAAAAACTGGGCATTTGGCACTGTCCTCTAAAAAGAGACACTTGGACAAACCAGCTCCACCTCCCAAAGAGGAAGGACCGTGCTACCTCCCCTTTCAGAGTGCCTTCCCCACCTCCTCCACCGCCTCCACCTTCTCCACCCCTGCCTCATCGCTCTCCGACCCTGTTTCCAGACCATGATGATCAGGGGGACCCATACTATGACCCAGCAGATGTGCCACAAGACCCCACCCCTACAGGATCCCCAGACCCCTGGGATGATTATAATAATCCAGACATTCCAGATTTCCCACAAGATGACCTCTATCCATCCAGGCCATCTCCACCAGAAGACTCACTAGGTTTTCACCACCTATTTCATAGGGCGGCACATTATCACGGGGTAGAGCTACACACTGACCCAGTAGAGGAAGATTTCCTCTTAGACACCTTGATACTGCGCATAGGTCTACTGCTATACTACCTATGCTCAAAGAGGTAATAAAACATGCGCCAGACGTTTTTAAGGACCCAGTCAGGGCTAGGGTTCTAAATCCACGCATAGAAAAAAAGTATAAAGCTGCCCCTACAGATCCTGCCTACATCAAAGGGCCAGCGCCACTGGATTCCCTCGTGGTATCCACCGCAAGAAAGAGATCAAATTCCCAGGCGTCAGGCGAAGCACCACCACCTGACAAAGAATCAAAGCTCCTAGACGTGTCAGGAAAACGCACTGTGTCACAGGCAGCTAATATATGGCGTATCGCCAACACTCAAGCGCTGTTGGCCAGATACGACAGAGCGCATTATGATGAACTAGAAACCATCATGCACCATCTCCCAGAAAAATATAAAAATAGGGCCAGTGAATTAATCCAAGAGGGTAAGACCATAACTAATACCTCTATAAGCTGTGCCTTAGATGCAGCAGACACAGCCTCCAGGGCCATTAACACCAGAGTTTCAGGGTTTAAACCCAAGGTACAAGCCTCCATATTAAACCATCCGTTCGATCAGGAACATTTATTCGGTCCAAAGATAGACGAGGCCCTCGAGGATGAAAAAAGACACCGATACGGCGAAATCTATGGGAGCCCTACAGTCACACCCTCCTAGGAGCTCTTTTCGCCGCTCTTCCTTTCGGGGCAGAGGCTACTCCTCAGACAGCGCGTCCATGTCCCACAAATCCCCTCCACAGTCCACCTTCACAAAAGGTTATCAAAGAGGCGGCTATAGAGGAAATAATAATAAAGGCAGAGGCAGAACCAATACCGCCCGCTCTGCCACACCGCCTACCCAATGACTTTCCCCTGCTCCCCCCAGACCATCCCACTCCGGTTGGGGGCAGACTACACAATTTCCTTCACATCTGGGAGTCCATCACATCAGACAAGTGGGTGGCCCAAATTATTCATTCAGGGTACTGCCTAGAACTCACATCTACCCACCCCCCCAACATTCCACCCAGGCAATGCCCAATGTCACAAGAACATTCCACGTTACTAAAACAGGAGGTTATCTCCCTCCTACAAAAACACGCAATAGAACTGGTCCCCCACGATCAGCAAAATATAGGGGTCTACTCCCTATATTTTCTGATACCAAAAAGAGACGAGACTCTACGACCTATCTTAGATCTCCGGCCTCTAAACACATACATACATTCGGACCATTTTCACATGGTAACGCTTCAGCAGGTACTTCCACTCCTCTCCCAGAACGACTTTCTCACCACACTGGACTTGAAAGACGCGTACTTTCACATTCCGGTACACCATGCCCACAGAAGGTACCTCGGATTCGTAGTGGACGGGCAACACTACCAGTTCAAGGTGCTCCCATTCGGGGTCACAACAGCACCACGGGTATTTACCAAGTGCCTAGCGGTAGTGGCGGCACACCTCAGAAGACAGCACATTAACGTCTTCCCGTATCTGGACGACTGGCTCATAAAAGCCGCGTCCTACAACCAATGTGTACACCACACCGCCACTACAATCCAGCTACTTCACCAACTAGGCTTCACGGTGAACCACCAAAAGTCCCAGCTAACACCATCCCACATAAAGCAATGCCACTATAGACACCTCAAAAGCTATTGCCTACCCCAATCCGGCAAGGATCGCAAGCCTTCAGGCTTTGCGTCAAAAATTCATACGTCAACACTCCCTCCCAGCAAGAGTGTTTATGCAACTGATAGGGATGATGGCCTCTTGCATTTTCATAGTACCTCATGCAAGATTCCAGATGCGTCCACTTCAAGAGTGCTTAGCGCGCCAATGGAACCAGGCCCAGGGGCAACTGACAGATCTGGTGTTGGTAGACGGTCGCACCCATCGCTCTCTGCAGTGGTGGAACACCACAAATCTTTCCAGAGGTCGACCGTTCCTGGACCCGGTTCCACAAATAATCCTGACAACAGACGCATCGCTCTCCGGCTGGGGAGCTCATCTACTACACCTCACAGTGCAGGGCACATGGACGCCGCAACAAAAGTTACTCCACATCGATCATATGGAGTTACTGGCAATCTTTCTAGCCCTAAAAGCCTTTCACACACAGATTTTAGGCAAAGCAGTCCTTATCCGCACAGACATGACTGCCATGTACTACATCCAGAAATAAGGTGGCACACACTCTCCACAGCTCTCTCAACTTGCACAGAGCATATGGAGATGGGCAATCCCACACAAAATCTTTCTCCTGGCCCAGCACGTCCTAGGAGTCCAAAACACCATGGCAGATCTGCTCAGCAGACAGACGCAACAGATCCACGAGTGGGAACTTCACCCGCAGGTTCTTCACCCGTTCTTTCAGATGTGGGGGCATCCACAGATAGACCTATTCGCCACCCACGAAAACAAAAAATGCCCAAGCTTCGCCGCCAGATACCCACACCCATTGTCCAAAGGCAATGCGATATGGATAAACTGGTCAGGCAAATTTGCATACGCCTTTCCACCTCTCCCACTAATTCCATTAGTGGTGCGAAAGCTACAACAGCACTCCCTCACACTCATTCTAGTAGCTCCAACATGGGCCAGACAACCGTGGTACACCACGCTGCTGGAACTCTCAGTAGTGCCACACCAAAAATTACACCTCTCACCATGCCTCCTAACCCGGAACCATGGAGAGATCAGACACCCGGACCCAGCTCAGCTCAAACCTTGCGATCTGGCTCCTGAGATCCTAGAATTCGGATACCTTAACCTTCCCCCTGACTGTATGAATGTTATCAGAGAAGCTAGACGTTCTACCACTAGAGCCTGCTACGCTGCCAAGTGGAAAAGATTTGTTGTTTATTGCCATAACAACACAATCAACCCTCTAGACGCATCCATACAGCACATCATATGCTACTTACTACATCTACAAAGATGTAACCTAGCATATACATCCATTTGGCTACACCTCGCAGCAATTGCCGCTTACCTACAAAACAGACAGCACCTATCACTTTTCAGAGTGCCTGCCATTAAAGCCTTCATGGAAGGCCTAAAACGAATAATTCCCCCAGAGTGCCACCCTCACCTGTGTGGAACTTAAATATAGTGCACACAAGGCTAATGGGCCCGCCTTTCGAACCCTTGCATAAATGCGAACTGCAATTCCTTACATGGAAAACAGCTTTCCTTCTAGCTATCACCTCCCTTAGAAGGGTCAGTGAAATACAAGCACTTACTATACAAGAACCTTTTCTCCAAATGCACCTGAACAAGGTTGTCCTACGTACCAACCCAAAATTCCTACCCAAAGTCATCTCACCCTTTCATCTAAACCAATCGGTAGAATTTCCGTATTTTTTTCTCGCAACCTCAAACGGTTGCAGAAAGGGCTCTACACACACTGGATGTTAAAAGGGCTTTACTTTACTACATCCAGAGAACACAACCTTTCAGAAAAACCAAACCGCTATTTGTTTCCTTCTCCCCACCACACAAAGGCAACCCTATCTCCAAATCCGGGATAGCTAGGTGGATTGTAAAATGCATACAGATTTGCTACCACAAAGCAAAACGCATGCTATCTGTTTCTCCCTAAAACCCACTCTACAAGAAAGATAGGGGCTTCTATGGCTTTTCTAGGGAACATTCCATTAGATGATATCTGCAAGGCAGCTACATGGTCAACACCGCACACTTTCACTAAACATTACTGTGTAGATGTGCAAACCAAGCAACAAGCTAGTGTGGGCCAGGCTGTACTAAAAACACTATTTCAAACCACTGCTACAGATACCGGTAGTCGCCGCTAAGGTGGGGAACTGCTATATAGTCTATGCAAAAGTGTGTAATCTGCAACTCATATGCCTCGAACGGAATATGCTACTTACCAGTATGCATCTGTTCTTGGCATGTAGAGCTGCAGATCTACACATGCCCACCCGCCTCCCCGGCTACCTGTATCTGTTCCAGTCTATCTTATTTAGATATAACACACATGGGTTTCTTCACTGTTATTACTACGCTCCATCTTTCCCTGTTGGCGAAAAACAATCTGAGGATGGAGCCGAAGCCCCTGCGCAATACGAACCAAGGGAGGAGTCACCGACCTCGTGACTTCCAAAGACTTTCCAGGAGGAAAAACAAACTGCAAACATCCGGGCCCAACACCAGATGGCGATCTATGCACAGTGTATAGATCTGAAGCTCTACATGCCAAGAACAGATGCATATTGGTAAGTAGCATATTCCTTACCTCCCACTCTACTTCCCTCAAACGGCTTGGACTTCTCGCCATCATTATGCTGAGTCAAGTGTTGAAGGGGTGTACTTGGCCCAGATTGTACATGTATAGTTGGATGAACCCAGGACCCCAAAGGTGAACAACCCCAACCATTACGACTGAGGCCCAGTAGCCCCCATCTGCCCTTTGGGTTAAGGACTCCAAGAATATATTTGGGGACTAGCTCCTGCTGAGGGATGTATGTGTACACTCTGATCATCCTCAACAGATTAATGGGGTCACTGCCCAGCAAGGCTGTAAAGGCCAAGCATAGAGCCTTGAAAGCACATCTCTGACTAATCGGTAACCAACAGAGAGTGAGAAGTAGAGCTTTGACTGAGATCCTACAGGAGAGATTTAAGATGACACAGGCCACTGTATTCTGGACAATCTGGAGTCTATCCAGAAAATAAGAAGGCATTCCTACATAAGCAGCATTTGAGTAATCTAGGCATGAGGAAATCTGCACCAAGACTGTGGTTTTTCAAGCCTAGATGGTCAAGTAAGGAAGAATTGGAGTTGATGTGCATGATGGTGGTTTCTGACTGAGAATGATCGTGTGCCATCCATACCATCCTTCGGCAGTGCACTGCTAACCTGAATACCAGTGGCAGCTAAGGGGGGCATTGGAGCCCTGTAACACCCCGAGCCCCCCCCCCCCCCGGAGGGAATACAGACTGTTTCCTGGTAGGCCATCCGGGACCCTAATGGCTCAATGCTCCAGTGCTGGGGAGCTGGACACGGACCGGCTGAGAGACTGAGCTGAGTGCAGAGAGCAGCTCTTGCAAGCAGCAACGCTAGCTTCCTCCCCCATCCCTTTCATTGGGGGGAGGCCAGGCCCCGTAAGACTGAACGCCCTGGTCCCTAAGGTGGAGAGTGCAGCATCAACACTCTGCCCAACCTCCCCCCTGGACCGGTGGTGTGGTCGTACCTGGGACTCATGGTTGCCCACAATGGGTGAGGCAGCTGCGGAGTAGGAGAACATTTTCTAGCCTCTGGCCACACGGCCAGGTGAGTGGTCTTTTGGTGGGGGTAGTGGAGTGTGCTAGTGATGCCCCCCTCCCCCTTCCTCTGTGATACACTGAAGACCTGAGTGGGTTCTTCTTTTCCTTTGCCTTCCTGGGTGGGGTAGCAGTGCGTGCGGATGACCCTCTCTGTCCTAACAAGATATCGGCTTCTTGTGCTGCCTGCCGCACTCATGTGGATTTTGGCAGCCTCCTGGTGGCCCTTTGGGCCCAGGGCTTGTACCCATATTGGTGCCATAATACTTACTGATGCACTGGCCTGCCACAAAGGATCTTCCTCATTGCTCGGCTTCTAATGACCGGAAAGATGCTGTTCAGTGGATGGACCATAACTGCTTGTGTCAACATGGCAAGGGAGAGGCCACCATTCAAACAAGGGAAAAGACAAATTAGTGCCGCCTATGAAGTGGGGTGACCCTGTGGAGGGGGCTGCTGAGACAGACTGGGGTAACTCCCCCCCCCCCCCCGCCCCCATCCAGGGGTAGATGTCATCCTATGGGTGATTGAGTCCTTGCACCACACACTGGATCTCTAATCGGGTTGGGGGGGGGGCTGACGTGGCTCTACCTCAGCAGGACTTGAACACGACTACAGAATGGGCGACCAAGGTGAAAAGCAGATCCTGCTGGCGGCTCGCGTGGAGGCTGCTGAGGGGGCTTCAGCCGTAACAATGTGATTCGTTGGGTTTCTGGAGGGGTGGAGGGTCCGCGGCAGAAGAGGTTCATTGAGGAGTTGTTGCGGCCCTGTCTCCCAATGGACTAGTTGTCCTACCGCTTTCTTATTGAGGAGGCACTGTTGTTTCGATTTAGATATCCGTATATAGGTTTTCCTGAATCATGTCCTTGTATAGGGACAATTCGCATTGCCCTTATTTATGCATAGAATCCCAGTCCTTATTTAGACAATAGCCATGCTATCCAAATACAGGCATGGTCACCTACATCCGTCCATCCCCACGTCACAATGAGTTCTTAGAAACCAGACCCTTAAGCCATTGGGACTTTCCCTAGCTAGGATTATTGATTTCTCCAAGAACTCATCTATTATGCATAAAGTACTACTCCTTAGGGGTTTATTCATGACGTCTTCCTCTGCCCGACGTTACGTCAATGCCAACATTCCTAAGCACCTTCCAACCATCGGCTCGGCTGCACAACTTGATACGGCTCACCACAGCAAGTTCTGAAGAATTAGAGTCCCTGCCTGACGCACTGACCAGACGCTGTCATCCCTGCTCGCAGAGAATCCAGCTTCCAGTGTTCTGACTCCCTTCGCTGGGTGTTAGAGCTTGAGACCAGGAAAGAGATTCCCACCTCTCATTCGAAGGTATGGAGCTGATTAGAACCTAGAGGGACTCTTGGCATACAAACTTGGTATACGCAAAACTATAGCTTACCATACTATAGAATACGGCACCTACTTCGTACCTTGTACTACACTTAGGTTAGGTACACTGGGGTGGAACTATTTAGAAGCATCAGACGAGTATCCACTTTTTAGCCTTTGTTATTTATGGAAGTGTATATGAATATATGTCATAGCTAGAAGACCATGCTTTTCCAGTATTATTTCTTCTTACTGCTTACGCTGTACGTATTATATCTCGCATACTGTCTTGCGATTGTACAGCTCATATCTCTTACACAAGAAACAAGACTGTTCAATAAATCCTTTTATTGAAACGCCCGTCTATCTATTTCTGTGTAACACTGAAGAAATTAAGCATGCACGATTGACTGAGTGAAACTGTTATCTGTTGTTTCCATGATTCTGAGACATGTTCCGATTCTAAGGGAAACAAAGTTGTCATGTTTATGCGGTTGCCAGAAAATACTCCCTTCTTGTTTATTCAAGGAGTTTCTAGTGGCCTCTGAGTTAGGTGGCACACAAAGTAATTAAGTTTGATGTACTCGATAGAGGCATACTGACCTCAGTCCAATGCCACAACTATAGTGTATATTATTCCAATGCGCAGAGCCTATAAGGGAAATAGGAACTACACTACATGGCGCCCAATGTGTTTGGAAAGGCACTAATTTAATGCTAGATACAGAAGTAACTCAGTCATGCTTTTCTCAGAGACCCCTACTCCTAGTACTCCATAAGACGTCTGGAGAGGGTAGGGTTAATATCCGCCATAGCAGAGTGGGACGAAAACCCTATGTATTAGCTGTTTGGTTTGTTCAACGTTGAAGGATACAGTGTTCCAAATATTGTGCTCCTTATCTTGGTTTCCTTGAAACGTGTTCTACATTTTTCAAATACAATGTCCCAAAACGGGGATAATACGTGACCGGTGGGGCTGCGACTGACCAAGTCGTAACAACTTTTAATTTTACAGGTTTAAATGAAACCGATGAGGGTGTTCTGAGCATCCATGCAAATTTAAGGAGAGCCATCACTCTAAAACTTATAAAACATGGCATAACACCAAGAGGTGGTAGAGCAGTTTTCGTGATAGAGGCACATGAATCTTTTCAGACAGAGGTATTCCATTCATGGATAGCATTCCCAGAATCAAATCCAGTAACAAGTGTTTCACTTCTACAAAGAAGATGAACCACCTGAGGAATATATTCCCTTCGAGGATGTTGAAATTCCACTCACATACCAGGAGCATAATCTCTGGTTTAAAGGCGCCCTAAAACATTACAATCACATTACCAGGCTCGGTCCACTAGGAAGACCAGGAGCAACATGGCCGATTTTAGCTGGCTACACACCTCATCCTGACATCGAAGAGATGTCAGATGATGAATTACTCACTCAACTTAAAGAGTTAATACAAATTTACAGACAGTTAGTCCAATATGTCACGTGGACTTTCACAGTCCAACCACCATTAACCATTCAAAATCAAACCCCTCACCAGGGGAATACACTAAAAATTACTCCACAGACTTTACATGCAGTCATGGGTAAAATGCCCACAAAACGTGAATAAATTCCATTCTGGATAGCTCAAAAAATTACTCAAATCGAAGCAGTATTTCCTAATACTAGCCCTTATGAGAAACACAGAATCCTAACAATCTGTTTACCAATGGAGATCACACCACATTTGGAATACTGCACCACTTGGGGCACAGTCTTTGCTGCCATTTATACTAAAACACATGGTGTTCCGTCTAAAGCGGTAATACCTGATGTCCTGAAACAAATTCAAAATGAATATGGGGCAGAACCTGCTCTGAATTTAGGTATGAAATTACTAAAACATTTCGACCAGGTCTCTAAAATAATATTATCTAATATTAAAGGGGAGGCAGCTTCAGTGGCGATCCGCCAACGCTTAAGGGAATTTGATGTAACAGAACATCAGCAAGAACTACCCAGAATAATAGAAAAATCCTATGAAGAATTAGACAGAGACAGTTTGGGTGGAAAACCAGTTAAACCACAACTGGTCCTGAGAAGGACTCTATCAAACTCAATCCTACAACTTCTAAAAAGAAGTGGGAAAATAAACAACATTCAAAAGAGAAATGTTCTCAATTCCGAGGTAGGTCTCCTCAAAAAGAGCCCTCTGAAAGGAGGTATAACCTCAAGAATAGGGATCATTTGAGAAAACCTGACCGGTATCAAGATACTGATACATGTTCCTCTTGTACCTTTCAGATATCGTCACAGACATCTGAAAGAAGAGGATGGTCAGATCACAAAGAAGAACGCGAAGTCCAAAGATGATCAACACGTTCAGAAAAACAAACCAAAACCTCAATTCACTAAGAAGAAGGTAGCAGGTCTGAAGATCAGACATGCTGAGAATTCTGAGAACACAACTCGAGAATGGGCTCAGACAATGCTGGACAGTGCAGCAGAAGTAACAATAGCTCGCCAGAACCTGAAGGAGCTTCTGGAGATAGTGGACTTGAATGAGTACATCACAGTTGAGACTGTAGACACCAGGGTTAGTACTCCACAAGTGTTAAATGAAATAACACTCCGGATAGAGGGAGACGTACCAAGAAAAGTGAGAGCACTCTTTTGGGGGAAACTTTCAAGAGGTTATGATATACTTCTAGCAGAACAGGACTGGCCACCAAAATTTGTCAGGAAGTGCCCACATGGCGAAGACATCATTATGCCAGCCTTCTCCAACCATGTTCCAATACACCTAAAATATACATATGCCAGGAAATGGGCAGTTGCCCAGGCCCCAGCATTATACAAAAATCATGTAGGATGGGACGAGGACTCGCCTCACCACAAGATACAGTTAAAAAAATCAACCTACTGCACAAAGGCAATAAGCAAGAAGCTAAAAAACAGGTCAGGGAGATCTTAGATCAACTTGAATACCAAGGGGTGATTGAAACATGCACCTCATCAATGAACAATCCTTTGTTTCCTGTTTCCAAACTAGACAACACATATCGTCTAGTTTTGGATTACAGACACCTGAACACTTGTTCTAAGACATTTACAGTGCAAAATGCACACAGTACAGCATTAATGAATAACCTTGTGCGTAAAAAATATAAAACCACATTAGACTTTTCAAATGGTTTCTTTTGTCAAAACATAGCACCTGAAAGTAGGTATTTAACAGCTTTCTCAATAATGGGGACCCAGCGTCACGTTTGTCGACTCCCACAAGGGTTCAAGAACAGCCCGGGGTTATTCTCAGCAAGAGTAACAGAGTTACTACAAATTTATAAGGAAGAGGCGTTGTCATATGTCGATGATATCTATCTGACAGACGATGATCTGGATAGGTACTTGAACAGGGTGAATACCATTATACTGGGCTTCGCCTCTGAGTGCTACAAATTCAATTTAAAAAAATCAAGAATTGCCCATCTCAATGTTCTTTTACTAGAATGAGCTTTCAAGTGAAAGCAAAAGCCTAGCAGCTAACTTTTTAGGAATGTGTGCGCCGCTCCAGCCTCCAAAAAAGCTGAAAAACTTAGTTGATTCTAGGTTTCCTGAATTTTGGAAGAACTTGCATTCTAAGTTATGCAGAAAGGGTTAAACCTCTCTACGAATTTAATAAAACCTGATTTCAAAATCAAAAATTGGACACTGGAACACACAGATATCCTGCTTTCACTTCCAGATGATATGTTAGCAACAAATCACTTAAAAACATGTGTAAATACACGCAATTTAGTGATCCGAATAATTTCGGGTCAATGCGGATTCACCTACTTAACTTTTATTGAAGGTGAAAAAGTACCAATTGCATACAAATCACATTTGTATACACAAGCGGAAATGCGCTTCACTCCGAAAAAAAAATTCTGACAGCAGGTCAAACCGCAGTAGCAAAAGAAGGAGCTCTAGCTCAGGGGAAACGCATTGTCGTAACTCCGGTACCAGCCTTAAAGGCAATTACAAAAGCGAGCATTCCAAATGCAAAAGCTTTACATCCAAGAAGGATACAATGTGTTAATTCTCTTGCTGCAACTGATGTTGAATATGTTTTTGATCCTAATTTAAAAACACAAGCATTCCTGCAATATGAACATGAATGTACTCTGCCTATTGAGATTCTCCCTCTTGATCAGTACGAATTTATACTGACGGCTCAGCACAACCCGCTACGGGAAGTAAGCAAGCTTACAGTGCAGCGTGTGCAATCGTTAAAGGTCGCATGCGCGATGGTAAATTCCGACCAATGGTCACTAAAACACAATCTAGGAGATTGTACAGCTCAGGGAGCTGAACTACAAGCATTCAAATTGGCACTTGAAAATATGGATCGCGAATTCCCCACACTTATAGTGTGCAATTCTTTTTACTGTGTTCAATCATATAATGACTATTTACAGAATTGGCTTCAAAATGGTTTCAAAGATGCAAAAGGTGGCACAATCAAGCATAAAACACTTTGGGATCAAGTAGTTCAGTTGCGAGACGAACTACAAAACACTCACGTGATACACACGCTGAGTCATCAACGTGATGGCGTTCACGTTGCAGGGAATTCATTGGCTGACGATGCCGTGAAGGGGGCTGTGGAAACGGCTTCCGTAGCTGCGATCACTCGTTCAAAAACGAGAATAGACAATGAGATATTATTGGCTGTCAATGCTTCAAGCAAAGACATTGGTGCAGTGTTACCAAAAGAATTTCCACTCAAATACTCGTATATAGTTGATGCGAACAACGTTCTGTTTGCTCGAATCCCTGGAGTGGGGGATAGGGTAATTCCAAACAAGGAACGTAGAGCAGCATTAATTTATGAAGCACATCTGGGAGAGGGTCTGTCACATCAGGGGATCTCTAAAACCATATTAACATTAAAAAAGATGTTCTGGTGGCCTGGAATGAATACACTGCTTCACATGTTCATCAATAACTGCATAGACTGCAATAGAGATCGCAGTGCAGAACGCCACCAGGCTGCGAGGTAACCTGCACAGTACAGACACCATTGTTTGACAGCATTAGACAATCTATGCGCAGGCGTCCGTTTGAACAAATGCAATCCCAAAAACACTAAATCAAGGTTCCTATGGAAGTGGCCTCAGCGCTCGGCTGATGCTCAAACTGTTATAAATGATTTGCGAGTCTTTATCGGCACTTACGCAATTGGCACACTACATTCTGACCAGGGCCCTGCGTTTAGCTCCCGAGCTTACAAAGAAGCCATGGCCAGTTTGGGCGTTGCATTGCGGTACTCCTCTCCATTCCATCCTGAGGGAAATTCTGTTGTGGAAAGGAAAAACGGGGACATAAAGCAGTCTATAACAGCTAGGATATTAGGTTTGGGTGATGGGTGGGTCAAACCTCTTTATGGGGTCCAACGCTCATTAACCAATTTACCAAGAAGTTCTCTGGGGGGTCACTCCATAGGAGGTCCTATTTGGGACAAAAATGTGGGTTCCAGATCTCTAATGTAAAGGCACAGTGGTGGAAAATAAACCACTTGATATCATAGATCGTTTAGCTGTTTTACAGGGCTTAAATGAACTAAGATCGAAACAAAGCAATGTGTTCCGGAAGCCAACCACCACTGGGAAAATTCCAGCCGTCCCAGCAAGGCCTGTCTGGATCCCAAAGCTTGGGGATCTAGTCAGAGAGAAGATCGCGGACAAGAAGGAATTTGGGCCTTCTTACAGACAACCAGTTCCTGTCCTAGTCATCCATGGAAAGAGAACAGTACTTCTGCCACCCCTTGCTGGGAAAAAAGGAGAAAAGATTTGTGTCGATCGACCTCATCAAACCACACTATGTGGCCAATGCTAAGCAGCAGGCCTTGTGGCCTCCGACCAAGTAGCAGACACTCTCCTCTAGCTACTATCCAAGAGGTTCAAACTGAAAGACTCCTCACAATTGAGGAGTCCGCAGTAAGAAATGAAGGACGATGCAACAATGCTATGGAACTCATTCCTCTTGAAACCCAAATAACAGTTCGTCCTGATACACCGGTCTACACCAACGTAACACGTGATCAACTGGTGCCAGCGATTTCAACGAATCCTGATGCAATTTCAACCATTGACAGAACTGCCTCTGGCTATTTCATTAACTTTGATCTGTTTTCTGAGGATCCAAGCGTACCGGAAACGACGCTTCAGTAATGACTCTGAGCATGATGATAAATGGAAGATATATTCACTTGGTCACAGAAAGTAAAAATGTGAACTTACTTTTGAAACCACACAAATCATCCCATCGTAAAGCAAGAGACTCGTCAGCAGTGAACATCACAGCCATTCCTATAGCATACAAGATGGTATAGTTTGGGACAAAACGGATTATGATATATTCGGCCTGTCTGAACTTTTGAAGATTCCGCACTTATTTAAAATTTCATTAAGTGACTTTATTACCGCCAGTACCTATTCTGGTGATTGGGACTTTGAGACTATTACTAACATGATGTCTGATCTAGAAAGGTCTGCTGCATTCTCTAACCATGAATACTTTGAGGGTTCAACAGATTATGAACAGCTTTGTTACAACCACTATGGTCATCATTTCTTGCATGAATCTGCAACACCTAGAAATGTATTTATGTATAACCAATGGGAAGGAACATTGTCCTACACCGCCAAGGGGTAGCTCAAAAACATCTGCATTGAAGTTTCCATATTTTTCAGGGTACAATACATCCAATTTGGAAACGTTTTACTTTACGAATGTGAACAAAACAGGAACGAAAAATGTTAACCAATACAAAACAGATTTATTCTGCAGCCTTTATTGCCCAACTGTCTAGACAGGGTTTTGACTTTTGGAAAGACACAATTGACACAAAATCTGTCTGGGGTAAGAAAGATTGGCAAGTGCAGGGGATAGAAGCTTTGTTTAGAGCATGCATTATCCCACAGCAAATAATGTTTTTGAATGACACTGTCCAACAAACGTCTTGCCTTGGGTTAGCCAAGATCAAAGACATGAACACACCGTCCATACCTACACCTGCAAGAAATAGCACTACACAGGTGGAGGTCAACGTACATGCTATTTTACATAACAGATCAGATCCTGAATGGGAAAAATGGTTGCTCTGGCCCACAGACACAAACATCTGTCAAGAAAGATTCCTGAACAGAATTCAGGGTTTTACAGTCAATGGGCCAGACCCACGTTATGTTTAAAGACAGCATGCAGGGGTAGTAACAACATACAGTGTAGGAAAATTATGCCTCGATTGGCTACAGAAATCTACACTAGAGGATGTGAAACAACATTCATCTTTACTTAAAGAAGGCGCAGACCTTAGGGAATTATTGCTAGGTCCAAGAAAACCGCATCAAAAACGTTTCATATATGCCGGCATCTATACTGCTTTTAATGAAATATGGAAGGTTACCCAAGCAGACGGCCGCAGAAAGAATAAGAGAAATTGATCGTATTAATGTAGAGAAATCTCTCGCTGTGGTCGACAATGGGTTAATGACTGTCATCTAGGATATATTCACTGGGCAACATTGTATTCTCTGCTATAGACATTGTGGAACAAGATTTGGTCCTGCTGCGACAAGGCCAGTCTCAGTTATGTTCTATTCTGTTATTAGGCTGGACACTACAAAACTTGCGTCCAGGCTATGTGCCTTGGCGTTTCATCAACACGTTGTCGTCTGTTTTCAGAATACAATCTCACTGATAAACAGATTGATCTGGCACAAAGGGGAGCAAAGTATACAGTGCTGAGCATTGAAAAACTGGAAAAATTGCCATTTACAGTAGCAGAAAAACTAGCTACAGAATGGATCATTCATGGCAAAATAACTCTGCCTGTTACAACTTTCCATTTTCAGTATTGCCTCAAACAAATGCAAGCAGGCAAATATGAAAGGTTGGGTAAAGAATACATCAAGACATCCTGGGATTTACCTTACAGACACAGATGTTGGAGTGGGGGGCGTGAAGTGTTTCTTAGCAGTACACCCTGTGAAAATGCACTGAGCGGTTCACTCATATGTCGGGATATTAGTTTACACGGGGCCTGTAGCGGTTCTACTGCAAATGTATACTGCCACCTGCAAGGTTCACCAGCCGCTGTGATTAATCCAACATTTGGCCAACTTTCAAATGGGAGTTACCTCATGTTGAATGATCAGAGCTGTTGTGGCATGTTGCCAGGTATCCCATATCTAGTTGCGGTTGGCTCCAGGGTCACTTGCTGTATGCAAGTTTTGTTCCCCCAAATAGACACAGTCAGGGAGTCGCCTTAATGGCCTTCACTGAACATCTCTTATATACAAATTGATACTTTAAGCAGAATGAAAGCCATTCTTTTACAACAAACCGTGCCTTTGACCTCGGCCAAAGGAACCTATGATCTACAAATTGCAAGGACTGTGGCTGAGATATAGGCTCTGTTACGTACAAACTGCCCTACACATTTCACAGAAATGTTGGGACGTATCTTAAACATGTCTGATACGAGCGGTATTGTGCATGTATTTAAGACCATATGTTCAGGACTGTTAACACCTTTTCAAGCAGTCCTCGGAATCATTCCAAACTCCGTGCACTCGGTGTTTGGTGGTCTGCCGCTAATTCTAGCACTCGTTGCAGGAATCCTGCTTTTATTCCTACTACTACGCTATGGCAAGCCAATCCACCAGCGTCACTTCCAGCACCTTGGAAAAAGCTCTCCTGGAAAGGAAGTGTCGTGAGCGCATAGTACAACTTTTGGGCTTACCTAGTCCACGAGAATTAAATACCACATGGTTCTGTCTCTCAGACCAATCTGGCAAGATTGCATCTTGCATGTTCTACGCTGCCTACTTTGCAGTGAAGAATGCGTGCTTGACATCAATCCAACACTCCCATCAGTCATGCCAACGGATATCGATACTCTGCTTGACCCGATTACGGCCCATGCTCTGTGTTGTCCCCAGAGGCTACCAATCCGGCTGACGGCGTTCGTTGAGATCTCACAGACCCAACATGCTACTGCTGAGGTACGAGATGGATCAACAGGCACACAGGTAACATCGGAAAGGAACATTGCTACTGGCGATGCTTCACATTTATGTGAAGTTAATCTTCTAAACAAGGTATTCCAACTAGCACCGACATCGGTAGACGATCTTTTGTCTACAGGGATAGAGAATTTCATGTTTTCACTAGCTCCTTACACTGACTTTTGATTCGGCTCACAGTGTACCGGGAAAGCTATGAATTTGGCCTTCATTTTTCAAAAACAAAGACAAACCTTGGAACTATTTCCTGCAATTAATTATTTTTTTTTCTCCAAATTTGAATATTTCTTTTTATGGCAAATTAATCTGCTTACAGTAGAACTATTCATAGAGAACAGACTTCTTTGAAAACTCCGAGGACACATTGTCACCTTTATTCACAACAATTTCATTTATGTACCATGACATAAAATGGCTTTGACCTTTTCTTCTGTAATCATGAGCCATTTCATCATATGTATATATTTATGTTCATTCATTTAGCATTCA
The DNA here is from genome assembly GCF_964204655.1 of Triturus cristatus. NCBI lineage: Eukaryota > Metazoa > Chordata > Amphibia > Caudata > Salamandridae > Triturus > Triturus cristatus. The sequence continues at coordinate 566,855,651 of NC_140580.1, read as the reverse complement.
CTGTAAACATATGCTTAGAATGAAACATTGCTTTAATATGTACAGCACCTTTGTATTTCATGTCTAGAACAATGTTTTTAACAAAGACTTATTTGCTTTTACAAATGTTTTTAGCAACATGCGGTACTCACTTTTAAATGTTAAGCATTTTATATTTAGCATTTAGTATTCTCGTTCATTCGAAAGTGGAGTGGGTGTTGTTTCGATTTAGATGTCCGTATATAAGTTTTCCTGAATCATGTCCTTAAATAGGCACAATTCGTATTGCCCTTATTTAGGCATAGAATCCCACTCCTTATTTAGGCATTAGCCATGCTATCCAAATACAGGCATGGTCCCCTACATCCGTCCACCCTCACGTCACAACGAGTTCTTAGAAACCAGACCCTTAAGCCATTGGGACTTTCCCTAGCTAGAATTATTGATTTCTCCAAGAACTCTTCTATTATGCATGAACTACTCCTCCTTAGGGGTTCATTCATGACGTCTTCCTCTGCCCGACTTTACGTCAATGCTAACATTCCTAAGCACCTTACAAGTATAAATATGCCTTCCCTTACCATGGCAAACCATGGCTCGGCTGCACAAAGGATCTTCCTCATTGCTCGGCTGCTAATGACCGTAAAGATGCTGTCCAGGGGATGGACCATAACTGCTAGTGTCACCCACTCTTTCTGGTGCACTGGGGCTTCTCCACACAATGTATTCTGGAAGGGGTTACGATGACAACCAACATGACAAGGGAGAGGCCACTATTCAAACAAGGGAAAAGATAAATTCTCTAGCCCTTAGTGCCGCCTATGAAGTGCGGTGACACTGTGGAGGGGACCGCTGAGACAGACTGGGGTAACTCCCCCACCATCCAGGGGTAGATGTCATCCTACGGGTGATTGCGTCCTTGCACCACACACTGGATCTCCAATCGGGTGGGGGGCTGACGTGGCTCTACCTCAGCAGGTCTTAAAAACGACTACAGAATGGGTGACCGAGGTGAAAAGCAGATCATGACGGAGATCAGTGCGGAGCCTGTCCCAGACTGTTCAGAAACTCCAGGTCCAATCGGTGGAGCTTGTGACCTGCGTGGAGGCTGCTGAGTGGGCTTCAGCCGTAACAATATGCAATTTGTTGGGTTTCTGGAGGGGTGGAGTGTCCGCGGCTGAAGAGGGTCATTGAGGAGTTGTTGCGGCCCTGTTTCTCAATGGACTAGTTGTCCTACCGCTTTCTTATTGAGGAGGCACTGTTGTGTTTCGATTTAGATGTCCGTATATAGGTTTTCCTGAATCATGTCCTTATATAGCCACTAATCGCATTGCCCTTCTTTAGGCATAGAAATCCAGTCCTTATTTAGGCATTAGCCATGCTATCCAAATACAGGCATGGTCACCTACATCCGTCCATCCCCACGTCACAACGAGTTCTTAGAAACCAGACCCTTAAGCCATTGGGACTTTCCCTAGCTAGGATTATTGATTTCTCCAAGAACTCATCTATTATGCATGAAGTACTACTCCTTAGGGGTTCATTCATGACGTCTTCCTGTGCCCGACTTTACGTCAATGCTAACATTCCTAAGCACCTTCCAGGTATAAATGTACCTTCCCTTACCATGGCAAACCACGCCTCGGCTGCACAGCTCGATATGGCTCGCCATGGCAAGTTCGGAAGAATTAGAGTCCCTGCCTGACGCACTGACCAGACGCTGTCATCCCTGCTCGCAGAGAATCCAGCTTCCAGTGTTCTGACTCTCTTCGCGGGGTGTTAGAGTTTGAGACCAGGAAATAGATTCCCACCTTTCTCATTCTAAGGTATGGAGCTGACTAGAACCTAAAGGGACTCTTGGCATACAAACTTGGTATATGCAAAACTATAGCTTACCATACTATAGAATACGGCACCTTGTACTACACTTGGGTTAGGTACACTGGGGTAGAACTATTTAGAAGCATCAGACGAGTATCCACTTTTTAGCCTATGTTATTTATGTAAGTGTATATGAATATATGTCATAGCTAGAAGACAATGCTGTTGCAGTATTATTTCTTCTTACTGCTTACGCTGTAGGTATTATATCTCGCATACTGTCTTGCGATTGTAACAGCTCATATCTCTTACACGAGAAACAAGACTGTTCAATAAATCCTTTTATTGTAACGCCAGTCTATCTATTTCTGTGTAACTATGAAGAAACTAAGCATGCATGATTGACTGAGTGAAACTGTTATGTTGTTTCCACGATTCTGAGACATGTTCTGATTCTAAGGGAAACAAAGTTGTCATGTTTAAGTGGTTGCCAGAAACTACTCCCCCCTATTGTTTATTCAAGGAGTTTCTAGTGGCCTCTGAGTTAGCTGGCACACAAAGTAATTAAGTTTAATGTACTTGATAGAGGCATACTGACCTCAGTCCTATGCCACAACTATAGTGTATATTATTCCAATGCGCAGAGCCTATAAGGGAAATAGGAACCACACTACAGCACATAGTGTCTTGGTGTGGAAACCGGGTGCTCTCCACGCCCATTCTTAGCACAATTCCTGAACTATAGGGACAGAGACCTGGTGCTCCGGACCATTAGAGACGTGGGTGAGGTCATATACGAATCTACACAGACTTTGATAGTCCCGGATTTGACAAAACTGGTTCAACAACTGCAGAAAACGTTTGAGTTCATGAAACAAAAGCCAAGTGCCTTGAATATTAAGTACATGATGCTTACCTATTCAAACGTAAAGTGTTTTTCCAGGATGGGGCCAATTTCTTTTACTGTCCAGAACAGGCCTGGGAATAGTTGTAGGCACGCCTGCCGGGGCAGCAAAGGAGGTTGGTCGCCTACCCAGAATAAGCTACTGGAGAGAGTCCCAGAAGGGGGCAAGACCATGGCGGGTGCCACCCAAGGAGGGGATGCTGAAGCCAAACGGAGACTGGAGAAACGGCGAAGGAGTCCTGTTTCCAGAGGAGAATCTTCAGTGGCCCGCTCCTCGGGCAGAGACATTGGGCGGGAAAGTGCCGCACCCCAGGCTTCAATCAGTGGATACACCTTGGACACCAACGATTGAACAGTGCTCTAAAGTGATATTCTGTTTATGGTGCAAGGAGTGGATGTAGTGGCACTTGTTCTTAGTTACACGTGAAGAGAGGGTTGTTAAATGGGGTGGTGGGCGACAGACATTTCCTGAGTTCGGGTGGTGGGAAGTTTTAGGCCCATGTCTAGGGAGCTTCAGGTGGGGGGGTTAAGTGGGGTCTCAACGTTTACTTTGTGTGGTTTATATGTCACACGCTCCCACACAGCCCTGTTGAACTTAGGCCTGCAGGCTTTGCCCGGCTATCACTGGACTGGGGTCATGAATCGCCGTGCCCCTATAGCCTCATAGATGGCTATACTGTTTAATCCCCTCGCGGTCCTCTTGTAGAACGTGAACAGGCTGGGATGTAAAATAAAGAAAGGGGTGGTCGCCCTGTATCGTCATCCGAAAAGTACTCCCAGATTTCTGGCCCTGAAGGTGGGACTATGCAGAGGTCGAATTGCTTCAGGCTTCCATTTGGATTACCACTTAGACTTCTTGGTACCATAAAGATAAAGCTCAGTGTTATCCGCATTGAGATTGAGTTTCAAGAAACATGCATCATCCATTTCAGAATGTTCAACATGTAGGCAGAGAAACAGCTCTTAGATGAAGACTATAATAGAAGTGTCCTCTGCAACTGTCATACAGGAGAAGCCCTAGGATCCAATCAGAGCCACACATGTTTTAAACAATGTGGGGCTCAGCAAAGATTACTGAAGTACACCACAAGGAAAACTAAACTCATTGGAACAAAAAGGGTAAATTAATGCAGTTTGATCTATCGGTAATAAAAAGATTTGATCCAGGCCAAAGCCATAGCTGAGATAACCATATTCATAAGCCTCTGCTGGAGCACAGGGTGAGCAACTAGCAAAGGCTGCAGAAAGGTCCTAAGCAATCAAGGCAGTCGAGCTGCCGTAATACAAGAGAACTATAAAATCCACTGCTACAGCGAGAAGGGGTAGTCTCTGTGCTGTCAGATGGTCTAAAGCTGGACTCAACCCTGCCCAATAGCCTATTCGTTAGGAGGTTAACTGATGATTTGTATGGCTTACAATTCGTTTGGACAGGTGGCAAAGCAGAGATGGGTGTATGTATGGTTTGTCATAATTGGCCGTACCTATGGATAGCTTTCTAGGCAAAGGTGTTATAAACGCGTCTTAAGTGAGGCGGTAAACTAATGGTGGTTAGTGAATTATTCCATAGTTCCACTAGTTTATGTGCCCCAAGATCCTTAGCCATGGTCTTAATATACTTGGGGTAAATATCAGCCAGTTAGACTGATTTGATTGATGACACCAAGTACTAGAGCATTCCAGTCTTCAGTATAGGAAATTATGATAAATAGATGTTAAAGCTGGCTCCAGTATCAAGATCACCCAAGAGAGGTGTAGTACAAGGGTTGTCAGGTTAAAAAAAATTGGCAGTAAAGAAGATGGCTAAACTATCACACAGAGCTTGAGTGTGAGTTATAATGTTGAAGCAAACATTCAGAGAGAAAGGTCTTAATATTAAATACCTCTCTGTAAGGGCTTGTGGCATTTTTGAGCTTGCTCACACAAAACTTAGCACGAGCAGAGCAGGCAGAATGATGATATTTCCTAGTGGCTATGTGATAAACCTCTTTCGCTTCCTCATTGTAGTCCTTCCTCCATTGGCATTCAAGTTGTTTACAATACAATTTAGTTGATCTGAGCTCCTCTTATTAAAAAGATGCAGATGGCTTGGTTATCTGAGATTTAAAGATCTCAATGGTGACAATTTGTCCAGGGAGTGAGTTAGCCTAATGCTTCTGTATTACTGATCATCTTCAGATAGTGAGGCCTATGAGTTCAGTGTGGTGGAAAGTAAAGCAGATGTCAGATTTTCACCAGTAGCCTTGTGCCAAGGTCTAGTCTACCTCCCAGGCATATTGCATATATAAATAATTGAACCTAAGGAAAGGATTAGGCTGTACTGGACCAAAAATGATCTGCCCATATTGGTTGTAAAGGAGGGAAACTCAAACAAGAAGTGAGAGGATAAATAGAATCTAGAATGTGACCCACCCTGAGAGGGTAGATAACCCACCAGTTTATGCCTGATACTTTGAATGTCTTGGAAAGACCAAGATGTCTTTATCATATTTGTTGTCTACATGGACATTTTTGAATCTGCAAAGAGTGTGAAGTTAAACCAATATTGAACCAAATTGGCCGTGAAATTGACTTTGGCTTCAGGTGGTCTGTATATCAAAGAACCTCTAAGTGTGAGTGTGTCATATACCTTAATAGAGAACGCAAGGCATTCACAGTTCCAACCGGGAGGGGGGTGTTACAACAGAACACAGCAAAACGTTACTGTGAATTAGTTACCCCGCTTCCACTTTTGTTAGTGCGTTCAGTGCTTTTTTAGGCAGTAACCCATAGAAATTGCAAGCGCAATTTCGGGTGAAGATTGGCTTTAACCAGGTTTCTCTTAAAAACAAAACATCATTTTTTATCATCAAAAAGGATACCCCAGACTTTATTATGGTGCTTTGTAAAAGACCGAAACTTTATTGGACCAGTCCGAGCCAACATTCTTTCCATACTTAGTCGAGGTAGCAGTTTTGACCAGCTATTCAATTCCCACTGAAAACCCGCCGCTAGAAAGTGTTTCTTCTCTGACCAACTGATTAAGTACAGGAAGCAAACATGACAGTGCCCATTCCTGTTAATTGTCTGCTCATAATTCGCCCGAGCAATACACATGCTTGATTTCTGGGGCAGAATGACCAGTGGGGCCGGTGCTGGTAGTGATCCGGGCACAGATGGGCTTGACTTTTGTTCGCCTGTGGCATGAATGCGCAGCAGCCTGCACTGCGGCTGCTCATCTCCCTGGACATGCTTAGGTGATCAAACAACTAGACCGCCATGAGAACAACCTTGGGAGGGAGCACGAGCTACTTTGGAATGAGTCTCTCTCCTACATGCTGTGAGCTCTCTCAGTAAAGCACACACAATTTGATATTGGTAAATGCCTCTCAAGTTGTGACAAGACTTGGTGGGAAGAGCCCTCTAAGAGAAAGGTTAATACCCAAACAAAGAGGTGATTATGAAATGCAGCCTAATAAGAAGATAATAGAATTAAAATAAGACAGAAGCCAATCCAACAAGCAATAAACACAATTTAATATGCAATATGGTTTGATCCTAGAACAAGCAGTTATTTAAAAAGTGCAAGTTCTTATTAAAATATTAGCTGTCAGTTGGAGGGGCAACGCCCTGCTTTATATGGCCGCTCTTATCGCTGCACATGCTCAGACAACTAAACTGCTGTAAAAAATACCCTATGTATGGAGCGGGCGCTTTATTATAATCCCCAGGAGTTTGCAAGGAACAAACTGTTTATCCCACCAGCAAGAAGAGGATAGGCTAAGGGAAAGACCGGATAAGTGAGCATGGGAAAAGAGAAAGAGAGAGCAAGAGAAGCAGGAATAAAAGAGAAGGAATTGATAAAGGTGTGGATAGTCCTGGAGAAAGAGAAGCTTGGGTTAGCAGCATAAAAAGGAGTTAACTGTTGATGCGTGGTAGAAACTACACCCTCCAGACCTAAGGTACCCACCAATAAGGTACCAAATTAGTTGATACACATGTATGTGCCAGGCACTGATATTCTAAGGCAGTTCCCCAGATTTGGGGTTGCTTGAAAGGCGCAAAGTCTGAATGAAAATTGTGAGCAAAAAGACAGGGCAGGCCCAATAACCTTAGGAACCTGGGCATATATAGTACAACAAAGAAACGGTACATTCAAGGGGAAGCAGTCATTTAATATACTACTGTTAGAATAATCAAAAAAAGGTCAAATACATTGAACCTTAGTTGTAAATGCAAAATGGGGATAGACATACATGTAAGAGTTGTAGATAATTCACCAAGTAAAAGAACGGGAAAGGTTAAACAAAATGAGAAAATAAACCATTTATTTCAGTAATTATTTCCGCTTATAGCACTAGTAAGACTAACAAATGTAACTTAGTGCACTACTCCTATGAAAGTAAGGTGCCGAAAGCGTATGTAAAACAAATATTACCAAAATGAACAGTAGGCTGTCCAAAAGTTAAGCAATCCTATGTCCTAGAACAAGCACATCTTCAGTCGATATCAGCCATATATAATATAGATGTTAGAAAAGTACGTATTTTTTACGGAGTCTATGTTTCAACCCCTACAGGTGACTTCACCAGAGCCATCATCAGGACAGTGTCGGAAGACAATTGGAAAAGCAACCTAAAAAGATAATGAAGAACTAGTCACCAAAGGGAAACGGTCTAGAAAAACAAAAGCTGAGAGGTGGGGTTACCTATAGACAATAGGATCTAATGGGGACTGGGAGCATCCAGTTTAGCAAGAAAGTATTTTGTAGTGGAGGAGCCAATTCCGTCCACAATAGCCAGTTGAATGGAGGAGGAGTCAAGAATGCCCACAAAGGCAGTGATGGTTAGGGGGAGGCAAACATAGCACAAGTAGGCCAAAAGGTAACCTAGTGTAAAACAAAATAGGAGGTTAAATTGAAAAAAACTAAAGTAAGTATAAGGAAAGTCAATCTAAGCTCGTGATAGGCCACCAACTACAGTCTGTGTGCAGAGAACACCAAAGTAACAGTTGGCTCAGTTTGCAAATAGATGTAAAACCATAGAGAGGGCATAGCCCACCACAACGAGAAGAGAAAGGAGTATTGAGTTGCCTTTATCAGCAACAGATTGTTGCCTAGTTAGTAGAAATAGGCTGCCACTGGAAAACGTGCCTTACTGAGCGTGGGCCCTCCATATGTTCTGGCCTTAATTGTCTGGCACCAGATTTCGAATAAATTCCAAACCACTCAAATGGTCGATGGTTGCGAAGAGAGTGAACCCTAAGGATGGGGATGTGGCCTAGTGACTTGAGTTGATGACTTTGAAACTGGGGAACCAGCATTGGCATAACATCCTGTGGTTCTGGGAAAATCACTTATTTTCTCTGTGCCTAAAACACACAAAAAAGAAAGGAAGGAAAAATGTGTAATCCAAGGCCTTATTTATAGTTTAGCAGATGGGCTACTCCATGAGAACATGACTGATATCCTGTCCACTCTATTACAATTGCCATAAGCTATCATGCATTTGTTTGTGATGGAGTATCTCAAACGCTAAACAAGGCCCCAAGTCTGGCTGGATGTATAGTGCTCTGTTTCCCGTGTGCAAAGTTTGCCCAATTTAAAATGGGGGAAACAAAAAACCCTCAGTTGCACCGGTGGTCAGTCTCCTTGCAGGGTTTAGCCTTCACAGTGCAGTAAAAATCTAGGTTACAGCTCGGAAATACACATGGACTTCCCCACAAGGTTTCCGAATCCGAAGAGTGGGCTTTTCAATGGTGGAGTAAGTTCCAGACCAGTCATAACTGAAGGGTATCTGTTGGGATGAAGAAAGGTCCCCTGCATGGCTCTAGAGAGCACGCAACCCTTTCTTGAAATCACTGTAGCAAGCTGTAGCTTTTTAGCCCCTATCTCTGAACATGAGTCGTTTGTGCTCGGATGGCACTTTTATAATAAGATTGAGACCTAGAGCTGGATTCTGTTGTTTAGATGGGCTCTTGTGCACCCTTTTTGCTGAGTGTGACTGTTGCCAACTTGTCAGACTGTAGAGGACTGACAGTGGTAGCAGCAAAATGAAAACCCTCTAGGGAGAGTGGCCTACTGGCTGCTTCTGTGTTTTTCTAAATAGATTTTTTCTGTCACCTAGCACTGGGTGCTTCACCCACCCATGTGGGTGATAGATGTCACATGTGTGTTTTGTGTCAGTAAAGGAGCAGATATGGTACATGAGACTGTTGCCACACTGGGTTCCATTTTGTTTTTACTTTATTCAAGTGGTATCAAATAGATGTTTAGAGGGAGATCCCAGACAGCAGACTTTAATTGCAGGGCTTCTCCCTAAAACTTTCAGAGGATAATTTGTTGCTGGCCAGACAGGAGTGTAAGCAAGAGGAGAATAAGGGTCACTTTGAAGCTAGGGAATTAGGTCCCATTGTCCTCTGGAAGGACTATCCCCACAGGTTAATTGTTAGTTAAGTGGGGGCAGCCTCTCTTGCCTTTTAACTCTTGTTCTGGGTTGCTCCTGAATGGATACTCCTAACCCCCCACCTTCCTGCTCACGCTTGTGACAAAGATCATGACTGGACCAAACTGTGTGAAATAGCTAAAGATCAGTACTGGTCAAAAAGCTGAACTGCTGTAATACACAAGGAGTGTCTGCAACTTGGGTCTATAGATGGGACAAACTTAGGGCCCGATTCACAGAACTAACTTAAGGTAAAATCCTAAACTTACTACCATTTTGGTATTCACAGAAGGCACTTACTCATTTTGGTATTCACAGAAGGCACTTACTCATTTCGGTATTCACAGAAGTTAGGAGTCCTAACTTTAGGACTCCTAAATGCCTTCTGTGAATACCGAAAGTCTTAAAATTAGGATTTTTCTCAGTTTAGTAGTAGTATAGTTAGGACTCCTAACTTTAGGACTCCTAAATGCCTTCTGTGAATACTGAAAGTCTTAAAATTAGGATTTTTCTCAATTTAGTAGTCCTAAATTTAGGACTCCTAACTTTAGGACTCCTAAATGCCTTCTGTGAATACCGAAAGCCTTAAAATTAGGATTTTTCTCAGTTTAGTAGTAGTATAGTTAGGACTTCTAACTTTAGGACTCCTAAATGCCTTCTGTGAATAGCGAAAGTCTTAAAATTAGGATTTTTCTCAATTTAGTAGTCCTAAATTTACACTTAGGACTACTAAATTGAGAAAAATCCTAATTTTAAGACTTTCGCTATTCACAGAAGGCATTTAGGAGTCCTAAAGTTAGGAGTCCTAACTATACTACTACTAAACTGAGAAAAATCCTAATTTTAAGACTTTCGGTATTCACAGAAGGCATTTAGGTGTCCTAAAGTTAGGACTCCTAACTTCTGTGAATACCGAAATGAGTAAGTGCCTTCTGTGAATACCAAAATGAGTAAGTGCCTTCTGTGAATACCAAAATGGTAGTAAGTTTAGGATTTTGTCTTAAGTTAGTTCTGTGAATCGGGCCCAAAGTGTGCCAAGAATTATTTTCTTTAATCTGGGATCTATGTCCCTCTCTACCTCCCCCACTCCCATCTAGTGGTGACCAAGAAACTGTTTGAGCTCCAGGTTTGCGATAACTACTGCCAGTCTATGGTTTGGGACCAGAAACCTGTGGACTTCATCCTAGGTTTGCATGGATTCTACTTCGAGTGAGAGATCCGATTGCTGAAGATGGGCACTCGAGGTGACCAAGCACAAGGAGGATGGAGCTTCGAAGGAGAAGCACTATGAAGTAACCAAGACAGGAAAATCCCATCTACTTGTGCCTCTGGAAAAGACCTGAAAGGACCTGGACCTGTGTGCAAGAGATCCTGAATAAAATTTAACTGTGTACCACAGAGGAACTTGTAGTCTGGTGAGTCCTCTACATCATGGAGTTTGGCGTACTCGCTACTTCAAAGGAATTCCATTACAGGCGATAGGACCGGAGATTTGAAAGAAAACAAGTGACACTGAATAATTGAATCGCGGGTCGAAAACAGATATGATCAACAATTGATAGAGGACTGAAAAGAAGATATTTTCCGCTCACCAACAATGAGGATTTATCTACATGGCCTGAATATTTCAAGATGAGATACGGACTGTAGAGGAACAAAACATACGTTTCCGGGTTGGAATTCTCACCGGATTAATAATACTTTTATCAAGACAGCTTTGATGAAGTCGCGAAAGATGCAACGAAACGTGTCGGCTGGGATCAAAGAAAAGCTGCATACAAGAGAAATAAAAGAAATGGACACAAATTTTTGTGTATAATTTATCGCAAGTGGATTGTGAAAATTGTGTGCTGGTGAACTTACTAGTAGAGTCCTCCACCTAATAATCTCCAAGAAACCACATGGTGCTGAATGAAGGCCAGACTGTCATTCAGGGTCCCTCAGGGAAAGAAACAAGCACCAGAGGATTGTCATACATGGTGAGGGGTGTTCTGCCAAGGCAAACATGCTCACCAAGACAATGGTGAGTCGTCACCTAGTTTGGGTTGTGTATTTTTTTACTTGCGCCTAAGTAAGATCCCAGCCACAAGTACTGCAACTTCACTACAACCTCTTTGTTTGGTGCTGACCCGCTGCTTACCTCGTGTCGGCACCGGGGGTGACACTCTGGACCAGCCAATCGAGCTGGAGCACAACCACTATCTCCCGCTTGTGTCCTGTGCTCACCACTGTACAAGGAACAGCATGCCCTGCCTGGAGGGCACCAGAGCAGTCTGCATAAGAATGAGAACAACAACGGTACTGTGTTGTTTCATCCCCAGTGTAGAGGGATCCAGAGGTGAAAGTAGAGAGGACCTTTGCAACTGAACTGAATTGTGTTACTGAGTTATTGCTTTCCTTCCTTAGTAACTCCACTGAGTCTTTCCTAAAGAGAGCCGAGGGCCTATGCATGCTACCACTAAAGACTGTCTCTCCAGATTACCAGAGGTACTGTTTCACATTAGTAGCAGTGATGAATGCACTCTGTTGTTCATGTACGGTAATTACGTTGTGTAGGATAGCAATAAATTACGATTTTTTAAACTAGAGTTAATGTCTGAATATCAGTTGCATGTTTAGTCACTAACCTCACACCACCCTGAGTAAGTCGTGGATTGCTTGACCTCTCTACTCAGATGATCAAGTACTTGGTGCTTAGTTTGGGGCTCTGTTGGTAAGGTTAAGCTTCAGGCCATCAGAGGTAAATATCTAACTGCCACTAGCTGTGCCAAGTGACTTTTGTCTACCTGGGACCCTTGGATAATTTCTCACAGATATTATCTATTTTGTTCTTAAATACAAGTTTGCAGACGTGCCTTGCAAGCATTGTACTGTGCATGTGCGGACACAATACATGCTTATTTTTTTGTTATTTTTTTTTACATGTTTGCAGCATTGTGTTTCACAAACATTAACGGGAAGTATGGAAATATGCATGTGCGAAAATATTTGAATATTTACACAAGTCTCAAAACTGGCTGGACGAAAATTCATAAAAACCAAGAAAAGGCATGAATCGTAGAAAGGCTGCCATGCCTTTTAAATTGTACCTTGATTTAATGGTTTTGGCCTTAATGCGGAGAAAACTTCCTGTGACAAACGCCAAGTTATATGTTGGTGCAAATTAGTGAAAATTCAGGGGGAAATTACTAAGGGCACAAAGGTGGCATTTCCTATAAAGTGGGATCTCGTTTCTTAATTACAAGTATTCAGGCATACGTATCTTTATCACGTGACTGTCTCTATTTAGAGGGAGTGGCGCAGGCGTTCATGATGGTGAACATCCTCCCCTGAGGTTTGTGCTACGGAGTATCAGGAACATGAATATTGCAAAACAACAGTATTGATTCATAAATTCGAAAACCATGATTTCGACTTCGAACAGCATCCATGTAAATTACAAACATTTCAACAACAATATCATAATTCCCAATTTAGATTTAAACACAATATCGAAGTACCTAATCTAGATAAACCTAATAGCGACCTGCTTTCTGCTATACAGAAACGCACACAAACTATACAGAAACACACACAAATATCAGTGTAAAATAAAATATCAAGAACCTACATTTTGACAAAACGTGAAAAATATGCACATTTTCTGTAAGTGAATCAATACAAAACGTTAACGACAGCCTAAACTAGAAACAAGGAACTAACATATTCACGTAAATTAGCGTTGTCCATATAATGGAAAAATGTCAAAGAAAATATTTTTAAAAAATGGATATCCAATCGTGCTAAAATTAAAAACTGTTAAGAAATGAAAGCAAACTAGCAAATAGAAAAACACTTAGGGGCAGATTTATGAGCCCCTTGCGCCACTTTTGCGTCACTTTTAACATGGGAAAAGTGACGCAAAAGTGGCGCAAGGGGCTCATAAATCTGCCCCTATGAGTATAAGAGGAAGCCAACCATTGTTGTGACTATCACTTCAACAATAACGGCAGATGCTTATGAAACAATATAAAAGCAAAGCAACTTCAGAAACGTAAGTACAACTGTATAAAAAAAAAATATATATATATATATCCTTTTTTAAATATTTAATAAATATAAATATACTAAATATGATTTCCTCTATTCTATTTACTATTTCGAGTATAGAAAATACAAAACAATAGTTTCCAAAGAAAAAAAACAGTATAAAGAGAAGGCCCGGCCCTTCAAATTTCCAAATTGACAGAAAAAACAACAGAAAAATGCAACTGAAAGAAAAACAATTATGTAACCATTCATTTAGAACATACCAAATATTAAGCTAAAATTATATTTGATAAAATATAGACCCTACAAGTCCATTGACACCACTTTCATTGAATTGCAGAAAGGCAAACCCACCTAATGTACCCAGGCTGCACCTACAGCAAAAAGCACAGTGGCAAAAAACGTAATGACTGGAAGTGTATTTAATACTACTTAATGGTTGCTGTGGAAGGGCCACCATCGTAAAAACTAGGGGAGGGTCGAGCTCGCAGAGTTGCACAACGAGGAATTCAGCAGAGTTGCACAAAAACTCAGTGGAATTCCACAGAGTTCTGCCAGCGGGCGGAGTTGCTCCACTCGCCCACATCTACTGGCCCACGTGCTGCTGAAGATACCTTGCAATGCCCTAAACTGCATCATCCTCTACTGTCCCACCTGTCAGGTGCCCTACTCGGGATGTGCCCTTCACCTCTATCCTCTGCAATGCAATCTTTAACCTCTTCATCATCTTCCTGATGCATAATGAGGCAAGGGACTGCTGCTGCCATGCTATTTGAGGTGCAGGCGCTGACGGAAGGGGGAGCTGGTGGTGAGTCTGGTGTAGGTGACCGAACAGCCTGTAAAGAGTTAGCTCGAGTCTACTCTCAGATGCCAGACTGCCAGTACAAGGCTGTATAAAATAAAGAAAGTTAGCTACTTGCCTGCATTTGTCCGGTACCATCAAGCTTCTCTACGGGCTGTCAGTTATACTCACACCGCAGCAAGTGAGGCCTGCCCGCAGCCTCTTGACTCTTGGAAGGGGCGATATAAAGTTTAGAGCGTGCCCCAGCAGGTAGGGCCTGCCCAGCTTCCTTTCCAGACAGTCTCCTCAATCTCCTGTATGGGGCAGGCCCTGGAGCTGGGGCAAGCCCTCACCCCCAATCAGGACACAGGGGAGGAGACAGTGGGAGGCCTCCCAGAGGACAAAGGAGGGAGACGACAGGCCACCGAGGAGAACCAGCAGAACTTAGAGTAGGAGGTGGCCGTGGGCTATGCCCGGTCCCTCGATCTGGACGTGGACTGGTACTAGTTCAAAACCTAAGGCCGGGCGGCCTGGAGACTTCTCGCTCCTTCAAGTAGGACTTTCATACTCTTCCACTATCTTTCTGTCGCTAACCCCCCACTCCCCCTCCTAGTGTCTGGGGCTTGAAAAGGGCTCTGAGTCAGCACACAATGCGCTTTAGGCCCTCCTACCTTCTGTGAGTCAACAGTGTGGCTTATTGTCTGGAAGGTTGCCTATCTAGTTCTTTTGTTTCTTTCGCTTCAGTACTGAAAATGAGGTCTGAGATCCTCGAGTCCTCAGGCGCTCGCAAGAAGTAGCGAGCATCTTTGGACTTGGTATTCAAATGCTGTGTACAACTTCTGGGTCCTCGCTTGACTACATCGCCATTGGTGGGTGGCGGTAAACTCTGCTACACAGCATTGGCAGAGTTTTTGCCAAACTACGCTCTCCAAGTGGAGGGAGGAGTGTCAAAATCTCAGCGAACTCCGCCGGCGGAGCGGAGTTTACCCCCCACCGCTAGTAAATACTCAAGTGCAGAATGTAACTGAGCACAGTCACCTCCAAATATGGCAGAACTTGAGGTCCACAACCTAATCCAAGGCTTTAAAGATCCCCCACATGTACCACTGCTCCATGTGGAACGATACTCAAAGACTATGCAGACAGAATACCACCTCACATTGAAGCCCAACTACCCATTCTAAAAAAGAAAGAGAAATAATTGCTAGCCCTCTTCCCAAGACTTTTGCTGAAATAGAGATCCCTCACACTTAACATGAACATATACAGAGGAGGTTTTCATTTTATTTGTGAAAGATAGAGGTAACACATTTTATTATTATTATTATTATTCTAACTCAATCCTCCATCTGGCTCTTGGAGGGAACCTTTAAAACCTGTCCATCTCCTTTTGATCTATTATAAACCATTAATGGACAGTACTTAGACAACAATGTACCCCTTATTTTCACATTACTACCAAACACCACTTACAGTGAACTCTTAAACACAGTAACAGAGAAAAGAAACAACTACTCACCCAATAAAATAGTGATACATTTTTAATACATACAATACACACTATTGCATTAGTGTATCCAAACTCCTACATCCAAAGATGTTACTTTCATTACCATCTGTACCATCTACAGAAAATCTAATTCTCTACTACAATGGCACCTTTCAATTCAAAATTAAGAAACTCTTTGTCCATGCTATTGTCCCACCACCGGAAGCAACTATGGTCAATGATGTTCTAATAGAATCCACCTTATATAAAGGCAACGAGGGAAAAGTAACTCCACTCCTAGACTATTTTGAGGATACTTGGATTGACCATATGCATTGCTTAGGACACCAGAGCCCCTGCCAGGTTCCATGTAGAGTTATGGAACATTTACCAGAGTACCCAAATCAAAGAATTAAAAAACTAATAATACAACAGAGGGCTGGCACAATTTATTCCAAACAACTATAGGAACACACCAACCTACACCTTACCAGTGCGTTGAAATCTTGCAAAAGGAGCTCCGCTATCGCGACACATTAGATTAATCCATAGTCCAAACTTTGAAACCCCTACTGTACAAACAAATATAACACAAGCATGACATATTAAGTAATACAGTACAACTCTATCAGGAACTGTGACTCCTAGAATATAGCCTACATCCTACTTCTGATAGAGACTTGTAACTGCAAATTACTCACTTTTTAAATATTTTTCAGGCATTATGCTGGATCTAGACAATTATTCTGCATGCCAGTAAGTGGCACTGTGTGCCTCCAAACGGACACCATTTCATTCCAGTATTTTAAGGCACTGTGGTTCGTTTTTCACATTTTTGAGGGCCCCAGGATCCATGTTCACATATGGGAGGATGAACTCTTCTGGAGATGTTTTCAAAAAATTCCTTGCATCTCCAGTGGGCATAAGGAACCATTTTTGATTTATATAGTAAATATTGGCAGGTGTCTGAGTTTAATGGCCTGTGTGCAGCAGTCTTAGGACTTTTCAAGCTCTTTAAATGTGTGAAGCATTGGCACAAGTCAAATGATTTAGCGTGCTATTCTACTTGTCTGCAGGGCCCAGTGCGAGTCAGCTGTTTATGCTCAAGGGTGGACGGTAAACTCTGCAGAGTTCACTGAGTTTTTGTCACTCCGCACTCTGCTTGGAGGGCGATGTTTGGCAAAAACTCCGCCTACGCCGCATAGCAGAGTTTACTGTCACCCGCCACCACTAGTATATGAAGGGGATCTACAAAGCATTCACATAGAAAAAGTGAAAGTTAGCGGGTGTTCCATAATAGCAAGGAAAGAAACACGGGAATTCCTGCCTGTTGCTGCTCATGCTGAAATACAATGCACTAATATCCCGGGCATGCGCATAGTCAGCGCTGTAGGAGACACTGATCAGCCAGCAATGTACAGGAGTTTTTCGGCTGCGCACCACCTCATGGTCCTTTCTCACACAGGACCATGAACAATCCCCCTTTCTTTCCCATGTCAACCACCCTCAGCTCTAGGGGAGAGGGGCGGAGCGTCACCCCAGTCACTGAGGGTCTAAAGCAGGGAGCCTGACGCAGGAGGAGTGCATCAAAGTCTCTCCACAGTGATCTGGCCAGCTGCTGCCTCAAGTGAGGAGAACGCACCTGGTGGCAAGGAGGTCTGCCACAGTCTGTGGCATACTGATAATAGCAAGGCTTGTGAGAGAAGCAGCGGGAGAACCAAGTATCCAGTTGGCATCTAAAAAGAGCTACATCCACCACGTGAGTGCTCCCTTTTTTTTACAATTTCCCCCCCAAATATGCTAACTGAATGAGGGCAGTGATTGGCATAAAGAACTGTGACATGCTTTGCACGGTTTTTGGTGCCTGTTCGGAAGCTGGGATGCATCCTCTGTTATGTTGATGTCGACGGTGATGGAGCTAATTTGAACTGCTTCATTATGCACTCAACTGGGTACAGGCAGATAAGTGAAGGTGAGGTCACGTTACTTTCCCAAGGCTGTAGCAAGAAAGTGAAAATGCCCAGAACCAAACCATTTTTGTCAAGCCAAAAAATCAAAGGATTGGAAAGAGAGAAATGCATTACATTTAAATTTCTAATTGAAAACGCTGCATCGAAAATGTGGCATTGTGTTATACTTTGCGAAGGTTCCTTCTTTCAAGACCTTGCAACAAACGTCCGTCGACTTTATTTGGTAAATATTTCATGCATTTAACTTGTATGAATAGCATTCAAAACCAGGGGTGGAATAGTGGAGCAACTCCACCCCCTTCCGGAACTCCACGGAATGCCACTGAGTTTTTATGCTACTCCGTGGAATTTCACCTAGTG
Organism: Triturus cristatus; assembly: GCF_964204655.1. Lineage (NCBI taxonomy): Eukaryota > Metazoa > Chordata > Amphibia > Caudata > Salamandridae > Triturus > Triturus cristatus. The sequence goes on along the minus strand of NC_140580.1, from coordinate 566,837,899 downwards.
CGACTCCGTGAGCTCCGCACACCCTAATTTATACTGCACACATTCGCGAGCAGCGTGAATCCGTTGCCTAACAACAATCAAGGGGAGTGCTGATGTGCGTTCCTGGTTCACTTCCTCTTCCTGCTGTGGAGTTGCATATTCTTCTATGGTTATTTACATGGGAGCCTTGGCTGACACTGCCATCTGCTGGCTCATACTGGTACTTCTCAGTGATCAGCACACTGTTGAATCATTGGCTTGTCTTCTACAGTAGCTAGCTCACTTCTTCAAGTACAGTGATTGGCCCACTAGTCTGTGCTGACAAAAGTGTGTGTTACACATTACTCCTACAGTGATCAGCACACTACTTCATAATAGGTTAGCGCTATGGTTCTAAAGATTTTTGTTTGTTTTTTAAATCCAGGTCTCTACAATGGTACTTTGTATTTTGTTTTTTGTTTTCATTAATTGTTTTGCAGAAGGACTCATTTTTTAGTCAACTTATATTTACCATGATGCATGTAGTTACTCCGCCAGCGGCATTCTTACAGGAGCCTGGCGATCCTCCTTTAAAGTGGTGCATTTGGTTTAGATCATTCAATGCATACTTGGAGGCTATTGATGGGTTGAAATTTAAGCCTGATAGGAAACGGAATTTACTGTATTATTATTTAGGTGTTGAAGAACAAAATGTATTTGATAATTTACATGAATTTGTGGGTAATGTCGACGAAGAGTATGATCAGTTTGAGGTTGCAAATAAACAATTGGAAAATTATTTTGAGGGAAAGATACTTTTTCGTGGAACATCGTCATCAATTTTTCACACCAGTATAGTCCCCAAATGAATCCATTGATGCATATGTTCCAGCTTTAAATGTACTTGCAGTATATTGTGAATTTGAAGGTGTTACCTCACAACTCATTAGGAATCGGATTGTGTCTAGGTATTATTTAAAAACAAATCAGCAAAGATTGTTAGCTTTTAGGAATCCTGCACTTGATGAAGCAATAGACATTGCTAAAAACATTGAATCTTCTCTTGAAGGCTCGAAACAACTAGAGCATGACTACTCTGCAAGTTTCATGGCTAAAGTTTCTCAACTTGATCCGCACAATGAACATAGCTGTAATTATAAGCAACCTAGTGCTATGGCAAATAGGGGAAAAAGTCAGGTATGTGGTACAACTATACCTGTTTGCTATCATTGTGGTTTATTAACACATTTGTCAAATTTCAAAAACTGTCCTGCTACAACTCAAAAGTGCTGGAAATGCAGGAAAATTGGACACTTTGGGGAAGTATCTAGAGGGTGGCAAAATGTGTAGGTATAATAAGTGTAACTGTGGATGTTGAGGAAAACTTGTATCAAAGTGGATGAGTTAGTACTTTTGATAGAATGTATTGATGTTCGAAGTGTAAATAGTAACAAATATAGTGATCCACATATTCCAATAAGGATTGATAGTATTTCTATTCCCTTATTTTTGGATTCAGGAACAAGGATTACCATTATTTCCATTGAAAAATTCAAAGAGTTTTGTTCAGACAAGAGTCATATTCCTCCTGATGTTGTAACTACAGCATTTGAAGGTAGTAGAATTGACTTGGTGGGTTATTTTTGGCCAGGTAATTATTTTGAAACTGAAACCATCAAAGGTAAAGTGTATGTGGCCCACAAAGGAATTAATGCTTTGGTTTGGTGGCAAAGCAAGATTCTTGACTAATAATTAGACCTGGACATAAACACTCTAACTCTAGTCAATTCTGTTTTGTAGGTAGATTGGAATGACCAATTTAAAGTGGTGTTTCGGAATAAAGTAGGAAACATCAAAGATTTTGTGTATACGAGCAAAGTCAAAGAAGGTGCAGTACCGGTAAAACCCAAGTTACGGAATGTACCGCATAGTGTGAGAAGTGAATTGTCCGCCATTTTAAGGAAAATGCAAAATGGTGGCAACATTGAGCCTGTGGATGCTACTCTGTGGCTTTCTCCAATTGTACTGGTAAAGAAGAAATCAGGAGAGCTCATGTTTTGTATTGAGTTGAGATCAGTTAATAATGGTATATGGGTAGAAAACTTTCCATTACCACACATTGATGTCCTAATCAATGCGGTGGGTTCGTTCAAGTGGTTTTTCTAAGTTAGATCTTCATGCAGTGTATCATCAGGTGGAATTAGATGAACATAATCATCATCATATGGCATTCGTTAGACCTGATGGTACATTCCAGTTTTGCCGCATGCCATTTGGACTGGCCTTGCCTGCTTCTGTTTTTCAGAAGGCAATGACAAGAATGTTTGAAAATGTATCAAATGTTGTTGTCTTTCAGAACGACATTCTAATTTTTGCAGAGACAAAAGAAAAGCACAATGAGTGTGTGGAGAAAGTATTATCCATCTTGGAACGTAATGGTGTTACTATGTGTGAGAAAAATAAGCCTTTTTGAAATCAGTGAAATAGAATATTTAGGTCATATGTTAACATCTGAAGGTGTCAAACCCAAACCAAGCATTATTGAAGGAATCGTCAAAACTCCTCATGCCAAAGATAGAGAGCTGTTAAGCTCTTTCCTATGTCTTTGTGAATGTTACTCCAAATTCATTAACGATTATACAGGAATGAGTGAATGTTTCAGGTTTTTGCTAAAAAACAATACAACTTTTGATTGGTCTCCTATGTGTCAACAAAGTTTTGAAAGTATTAAACGCAGCATTGTAACAGCACCATTCTTAAAACCTTATGTTGAAGGGAGAGAGGCATTTGTAACTATTGATACAAGTGCTTAGTGCATGGCTGTAGTTCTTTCTCAAATGGATGGCAACAAAGAAGTAACTTTTAAGTTTTGCTTCAAGGAGAATGAAAGATGTAGAAACGGGTTATGCAGTCATTGAAAAGGAAATGTTTGCTTGTGTTTGGGGAGTAGATAAATATAAGTCCTTTCTTTGGGGCAGAAAATTTTGCATAAACACACACCAAAAGGTTGGTGGATATTTTATCAGGCAGAGAGATTAAGAAAGCAACAGATTAACAACTAAATTGCTGGAATGTGGTTTCCATCGCAGGGGGCAAGAATGTTCAAGCAGATTTTTTTGTCTCATCTTCCTATTGATATTTTAGGTGAGGTTGATGATCGTGAAGAAATTGAAGAATGTATTATAGCAAAGGTAGAGGATATAATAGTATATTCTGAGATGGAAACATGGTGCAATCAATTGGAAAATATGACTTCTTAAGCGGAGTCCTACATTTTATGAAAGTGGGTTGGCCAAGAGAAAAAGGATTGCAGGTACCTTTACAACATTTTAGGAAAGTAGCCAATAAATTATCTTTGGAAGGAGAATTATTGGTGAGAGGAGAAAAATTGATACCACCAGATTGTTTTCGTCAAAAGATATTGGAAACTGCTCATGTTGGTCATTTGGGCATGACTGTCACCAAGCACAGAGTAAGAAATTACTTTTGGTGGCCTGGAGTTGATGGAGATGTTGAAAGGTTGGTGAAAGAATATGTACAATGTTGTGGTAGCTACAATCCTTTGGGGACTGTTTCTACTGACATGTTGCCAGTCATTTCTCCAGAAAATGTATGTCAGAGAATTGTGGTTGATTTAGTTGGTACCTTTCATGTGTTACCTCGCAATATGAAATATTTTGTGGTAATGATTGATCATCTTTCAAGGTGGATTGAAGTGCATGGGGTAGCAGAACCCAACACCAAAGTAGTCATTTGTTTTTTTTAATTATGTTTGTACGAGAGATGGAATTCCTAAAGAATTGCTGACGGACAACAGTGTCGGGTTTGCATAACTTGCCATGACAGAATTTTTAAATAACTGTGACAATAAGCATCTACGCACTTCACCTTATTATCCTCAACCCAACGTAAGGGTTGAGAGGTTTAATAGAGTTTTGGTGGAGTGTATCTAAAGTGGCATATATTACAGGAAAGATTGTGAGGCAGCAATTAAGATCTTGTAAAAGTTTGTCTAACAGGAAGATTGCGTTTGAGGTTGGTGATTCAGTACACAAATGCAAGAACCCATTTTGCTTAAAAAGAGGTCTGATAAATTAAGAGATCTTGTTAATATTGAAGAGGCAATGCTGTAAGAGTGTCAGATGGCCAATGGTAGGATGTAGGAGGAATAGCCAAAACCGTTAAGGATGATGTGGTGCATCTTGATTCAGGAGGGGCAAAGGACAACAAACACAGGCTGGAAAACAGCAATGTGAGTAAGAATATTGATGCTGCATTGAGAAGAAGCACTAGGGAAAGCAAATTGCCCAGAAGGTACAAAGACTGAATGTGCTAATTGTTTTGTAAAAGTGCTTTGTAATTCTCTTTCTTAATATTTAAAGATTCCATTTAAAAATGGAATCTACTTAAAATGCACAATTAGGTGTATTTTTTTCCTCTTCTCCATTCTTCTTTTGCTTATTTGTATTTCTTTTTTTCTTCTTCTTCTTAAAAAAAGGTGGGGAAAGATGTGTGATATCTTGCTGTGTTGCTATTCACCGTGCTTATATATCATGTCTTTTTTTTTTTATTAGATGATGTGTTTGAATCAGAGTATTGTCATTGGTCAAACACTTATTCCCTTTTAGAATGTTAGGATGCTTATTTTTGTATGTAAGGTCAGTTTGAGGGATCTCCTGGGCCCTTGTGTATGTTGAAAGAGCTGTGCTTTTATTTCCTCCTAATACATTTCTAATCATCATCTGGAATAGAGTCTACATTTAACACTACAGATCCTCATCAGATCTGCTTGGGGTCGAGCCACGACTCCAAAGCCTGCAGTGACTGTGAGTCGATGAGCCTGAAGGCCATATGAGAGCACGAGATGAAACTGTCACCAAGCACTAGAAGACTCCGCATCAATACTAGTCAAAGTCGACGGGTCCGTCTCTGCCCCATTCCGGTTCAGAAGTCACAGTAGTAGTTCCTGAGGTCGGTCATCGTCACGCTTCAAGTCTTCAGGTAAGTTGAAGAAAAACACAAAAATTCCAGGCAGAGACTCGGCCTCTTTCCACCACTCGCATACTCGCAGATTCTGGTACTGTGCCGCCGAACATGGCGGTCACGTTTTAGCGGAGCTCCGTGCCGGGCCCTGACACCGGGGCATATATCCTGACTCCGGACCGATATTAGTGCTCTACAAGTGGTGCATTACTCAGAGGGGGTGCGGAGGAGTGCAGCGTCCCTAACATCGACCCCTACCCACCGCAACCCTACAAAGCGGGACTCACCGGAGAGGAACAGGCCAAACGGCGGAGATCGCAGTGCTCAGTGATCGTCCCTCACTGATTCCTTCAGGACAGCAAGCTGCCCTGACAGGTCTCGCATTACGAAGGAACCCAGTCAGCACTTCCCGGTCCAGCCTCACGTCGGTGCGCATCTTCCCCGGATAAGGACAGCAGAATCAGAACTGGTGGGAATACGGCAAAGCTCCTCTGTTAAGGTACGACACCGATGCCTGCCCTCAAAATGGCCGCCACTGCCCCCTCCAACTATGATTGCTAGGGGCGCCGAGCCCCGGGGCCCCCAGCGATACAGTGCGAGTCCTCCCACGTTCTACCATTGTGCATAGGTGACCTGGGAATCCACAACAAAGCGTGCAAGTCCGTAACGGAGCCCCGCTCCTCCATTCCACTGTGCCTGGTTGCAAGATGGCCGATCCCGACTCTCGGGAATCCGCTTTTAATTAAAAAAAAAACCTTCTGACTTCACAATGATGCAGAATCGCTGCAAGGGTCAAATTACCTATAGGACCCAACGTGCCCATCAAGTAGTCTGCTAATAGCAATGCGCACCTCCTACATAGAACCCCTTGCACTCAGCCTGACTTCAAGATGGCCACTGCTCTTCCCCCTGGTCCCCTCTGACATTGATTACTAGAGCTCGCTGAGCCCCGGGGGCCCCCAGCGATACCGAGCGAGGCCTCCCACGTCTGTTAACTGTCCACAGATTACCTGGGGTTACGGAACAGAGCGCGCAAGTCCCTATCGGAGCCGCACCCTACCATTTGATTCTGCCTGGCCACAAGGTGGCCGATCCCCGACTCCTAGGGATCTACTGCTAACTAAAGCCCGACTCCATATCGACACTGCAACGATAAAAGGATCTTCATGTTTAAAGGGCCATACGTTCCTCTGCACAACAAAAGCTATTAACAACAACGCGCCTCTCTTACATTGAGCCCCATTCACTCAGCCGACTCTACTGGGCCTCAAGATGGCAGACCCCGACTCATGAGAACCCGCATTTAAGATATAGATAGGATCTCTAATCTCCAACTACAGCTACTAGGATCACCTGCTAAGGAGTTCCCAACGACCTCCCTCTCAAACCTAAGAAGTTTCCAAATTCAGCGCCTAGTCCTACTCTGAGCCCCTCTCCCTCACTTAACTTAGCCTGGCCTTAGTTGGACCTCCGCCCATTACTCCAGAGTATCTTGCCTCTACGCAGCCTCCCTTTCTCCAGCATGCAACTCACTTCGCCTGCTCCATGATGATCTCCCATGTCACCACAGTGATCCCCTCCTGATCTTCTCCGGCGGGCTAGTAAGGGATCACTCAACCCCCTCTTTCCCGCCCTGGCACGAACTTAGGCAACCATTCTCATCTCAACCATGCTGATCCACCTTACCTCTTCAAACAGCCTTGATTCCCTCTCTGACACAAAGCCCCCCTCTCTTAGAAAGTCCCATAATGGCTCCGGGCACGCCATCCCACTTCGCCCAACCCCCATCGACCCACTTGAAACCTCATAGCGCGAACACATTCACGATTAGCTTCCCCCCAACCTCTCTCCCAAAGCGAGACGAAATTTCAAGCAGAAATTGATCAGACAACACAAAGAAATTCTATTTACGAACACATATCACTGCCCCTCTAAAGGACAGATTAAGATGGACTTAATCTTTCACACTGATAGACCAGAGGAATGGAACACTTCCCTCAGAACACAACTCTACATCTCCAAAACCACAACTACCTCACATAGCTGCAAACTAACCACTTCGCTCCCTAACCGTTTGTCAAGGGATGGGATCATGTCTGTGACCATCTACACGAATGGTACTGTCCTGATTCAAGCAAATAATGAGAACCTAGAGGCTTTCGACTCCCTCTTCCCCACACTCCGCTCCACTCTTCCGCACATGCCTCATTCCTTCCCGACCCAGTTCCCACCTACAGATAACCGACCCCAACAGGAAATCCAAACTGTCCCCGCCTCGCACCACCCCCCCCTTCCCGCCACCTCCGACCCACCCCCCACTCTAGTGCCTCCACTAAGAGTGTTCCCCAACTCTCAAAAGAACGTCAAACTCGACTCCTTAATTTGATCCACCCTCCGCATATCCTTGAACCCTCTCAGCCGCCATCGTCCCCTAATAACACTAGTACTCACCCAGATCTCAGAAGGTCGATTACATGCCATGACACAACGCACCCTCCTCCCAGGGTACAAAAAGGGAACAGCGTGGGCAAAAACCAAAAGGATTTGTTAAAAGAACTCTCACTCACCAACCTAGTTGGTGACATGCTTCATCATCGGCTTCCCACCAAGGAGGCCGAATGCCTCCCTGGTGTGCTGCGACGCCTGAATTACAGCGGAACTGGTTTTTGATGGGAAGGTGGGTGTGAATTTAAAAGGTTAATGGTTTTAACCAACAACTGATTTAATCAAGGCAAACTAAAAACCAATAAAAACAGGTGAGACGGACTAGAACTGGTTGGTTAGGATAACCAAAGCTCGTCCGATTTTAATTAGTGAGAAAGAAAAATGGTCGACATGTTTCTGCTTGTCATGCCCAGTTGGCTAAGCATTCTTCAGGACCAGGTGGACCACCACAGCGGTATGCGCACGCTAAGGCGCACCCTAACCTGTGGAGATCAAGTGGTAAAACTTACAGTTCTACCGAAAAGCCTTCTTACTATTCCGGGGCTAATAAAGTCTGTAAGGAAAGGAAAAACAGACAAAACACACATAAAGAACATGTACATATGACTTGTTGGTTACATTGCTGTCCTTTACGAAATCGAGTGAACAAATAATTTGGTAATCCCGTGCTGTGGAGCGGGAGTGGGTGTAAATAGCAATTTTAGCCACTAATGCCCAGAGGCGAGCGTTACTCGTTGTAGCAGTGAGCATATAAAAACTCGAAGGTGTTTATAATGAGCTCAGTACACTTGTTGTGCCCGCGTCAGATTTATAATGTTCTGTGTATTCAGCAGACATTATGCCTAAGTAGTGGCTATTAGCCGCTGTGTTTAAAGAAATGATAGTTAACTCGTGAACGTGTCATGCATGCTGATAAGGGCGCCCATGGTAGTTGCCAGGCGCCGTTGCTCCAGTGCATGCCTAACAGTGGTGATTTAAAATACAGTAGCATGGAAAAACAATAGTCCGCTTACTCGTATACAATGTACGACTAACATCATGGGTCCGAGAGGGGGGTAGTGAGCTATAGTATCTGTAAGGGTGACAAGTAAAAGGTTAATATATCTTGCTCGACTGGGAGATACTGTTTGAAAGGCTGAGGGAACCTAGAGCTATGAGAGGGGACCCCCAACTTACTTCCATGCTCGCACACTCCCGCGATATACCTGGATCAGTCCTGCTCGGCCCGGATGTTAGTGAGTACTGGATAAACACGGAAGTAAGTACTCCGTGACACCTGTCACGTGATGTCCAATGCGTGCGTATGCGTATGGTGTCAGAGGTGGGGGCGTGTACTTCATGTAAGCTATTGAACAGACAAACTTTATTCGGATCGTGGGATCAACAGAAAACACATAACTTGCAGCAAAGTTCGCTCGAAAACAGTGGTGCGTCTGGTTAATTACAAACACATTAAAATTAGTTAATGTGAGTGTGTTGTAGTTTTTAGGAAAGATGTATTAGTCTGCATTGTCACGGGTTGAGAGGACGAAAAGCATCCTCAATTAACCCTTGTATTGGGGGCTGGAAAGGCAACTGAAACTATAGAAAAACACTTGAAATGGTGCAGACCAAAGTGTTATGACGATGTTCTTGATTCAGTTTAAGCTGAGCTAAACAGAGGCTAAGAATGGCAGTATTCCAAATGAATCAACTGAGTCAACAACTCATTGCTTGGCACTGCACCAGGGATTGGTTGGTGCTCATCATAAAGACAGCTTTAAGGCTTTCGGAGGCTATAATAGTAGAAATCCAACTGACAGAAACTCACTTCTGAACCACCTTAACCGGCTACAAGAAACGGCTCGATGAATTAAATAAAGAAATGAATGAGTATAAGGACTCCCTCACTCAATCCAAAGCCCAAAAATTTCAAAAAGATCTGGCGAAATGGTCCTACACAAAAGCATACCCCTATGCTAATCCAGACTATACCCCGCCTGTGAGGAATGAATACAGCACTGACAGCTCATTTGATGGTTCCACTGCAAGCGATTCCAGTGGCAATAGCTATAAGTCACGCCAACGAGGAAGAGGCAGAAATAGACGACAATACAATAACCAGACCTGGCATCCATTTCAACAAACGCCCTTTCAACCACCACCTTTCCACCCTATGATGGGCTGGAACCCAGGTTTTCTACCTCATCCCCAGTTTCAACAAAATCAATACCGCCCCCCTTTTTTAGAGAGGGGCAGGAGAGGTCGCGGCAGAAGGAGAGGCGCAAATCAAGTCCACTGGCAACAGGACGAAACAGTGGGGGACAACACGCGGAGCAAGGCTCAACGAGCAGGCCCCAGCAACCAACGAGTCTGATCACGAACCTTTCCTCAGTGACCCTTACGGCTGATGAGCCCTCGGTCCTCGAGAAGGGGTTAGGTTTTATACCCACAACCCGTTTTGACCGCTTCAAACTCAAATGCGAACTTTCTGAATTTTTTAGGAAACTTAAACTTGAGAGTTTCTTTGAAAAACAGCCTCTAGATAATACCCAGCCTAATGTGAGTGATACAGGGCTCAAGGTAAAATCTACTTTCACCCCCCCCCCCCCCCCATGCAGTCACTGCAGAGATCACAGCCTTTGAACAGGCAGTCTTCAATGATATTGAAGCATTCAATGAACCGAACCTTTTTAAGAACATGAAGGCTAGCGAGTTCCAAGCTTTGCATTCATTACAATCCAACACCGACATTGTGATAAAATCAGCTGACAAGGGGGGCGGAGTAGTAATTCAAGACACCGTTGCTTATGACACGGAATGTAGACGCCTCCTGGATGATCCTATCAGTTACACGCCCCTGTTGGTGGATCCTACCCCAGAACTCCGTACCACTATTCATGATCTTGTGGAGGATGCTGAACTTCAGGGTCTTATCACTAAACAGGAGGCTACTTTTCTAACAACCAGTAAAGGCATCATCCCCTATTTCTATACGTTACCTAAAACGCATAAGAACAGAATACCCCCTCCTGGGCGCCCAATAGTGTCTGGGATTGGTTCATTGCTGGAACCTCTGTCACGCTATTGCGACTTTTGCTTAAAACCTCTTATCCAGTCAACAAGCACCTATTTGAAGGATACCAAAAGCTTACTTGCACTTCTACAGGAGATCATCATCCCTGATGGAGCTTCTTTTCTGGTCACCATGGATATAGAAAGCCTTTACACATGCATCCCACAGGATGATACTATCGGTGTCATCAGAAGTACTCTAGAGTCTAGTACTTGGAGTTACAAAACTCCGCGCGAATTCGTGGTTACTTGTGCTGCTCTTGCACTGAAACGCAATTTCTTTGAATACAAGGGTGACCTGTTCCTACAATCAACAGGCACATCTATGGGCAGTACTTTCGCGCCGTCTGTGGCAGGGTTATATGTGTTTGATTTTGAGTGCAAGCACATCCTATCTCCACATAACCCTTTTTCATCGAATATATTTTTCTGGAAAAGATATATTGATGATGTGTTGATCATTTGGCAGGGATCTGAAGAATCTCTTTTGGAATTTTACAATTGGGTAAACACCTGTGATCCTCACCTTAAGTTCACGCATACTCATGATAAGGATGAGATGATCTTTCTGGATGTGGTCATTACCAGAGTAGGCAAGTCCTACAGACCAGAACCCATTATAAACCTACGGCAAAGAACAACCTGCTGCACTTTTCGAGTTACCATCCTCGCCCATTGTGAGAGAACCTCCCCTTTGGTCAGTATCTATGTCTCCGACGCAATTGCAGTGAAGTTTCTACTTTTAAGAAACAAGGACAGGAACTCACTATGAAGCTGAAAGACGGAGGCTACCCTGACAAGATCCTCTCGAAAAGTAACAAAAGAGCCCGCAACCAAAACAGGGATGCCCTGCTGGAAGTTAATGTGAGAGATGATCAGGACACCATACCTCTCACGTGAGTAACCACCTACAACGCAGCATCTAATGTTATGTTATACATTTATTTATATAGCGCACGGCTACTCCGAAGGAGTGTCCCGGCGCTTTATCGAGGCAGCTCAGAATAAAAAACATAACACCATACAGCGAACAATTGAAAAAAACCCAGCAGAAATACTAAAGGTTAAAAAGCCAGGTTTTCAGGCTCTTCCTAAAGTGAAGCAGATTAATAGAGGACCGTAGGGCCAAAGGGAGGGTGTTCCACAACTGAGGGGCCCTCAGACTAAAGGAGCGCCCTCCAGAGCGTGCCTTCCTAATTCGAGGAACCACAGCCAAGAACAGAGATTCGGATCGCAAGGATCTGGCAGGGCGGTAGAAGGCGAGCCTGCGTTGGAGGTATTTCGCGCCCACGCCAAAAAGCGCTTTATGCGCCAGCGTCAGAACTTTAAACATGATCCGCTTCCGGATGGGCAGCCAATGAAGCGACTGCAACAAACCGGAGGCTCCAACTCGCCTATGGAGGCCAAAAATAGCGCGAGCTGCAGCGTTCTGCACAGCCTGCAGCCGCTGAACAAGATAGTCCGGAAGACCACTGTACAGGACATTAGCATAGTCCAATCTGGAACCAACCAAGGCCTGTACAGTGATCTTTCTGTGCTCTTCCGAGAGCAGAGGCAAAAACCTCCGGAGCATCTTGAGTAGCCCGAAGCAAGTGCCCGTAAGACCACGAACATGTGGCACCAGTGTCAGGCTATTATCCATCTTTACACCCAAATTCTTTGCCACCAGCGAAGCCAGGGCAGGGGGACACATATCCGACGGCCACCAGGCCCGCCAATCAGGGTCGAGGGAGCAGCCAAAAAACAACACCTCCGATTTATCTGAATTGGCCTTAAGGCCATTCGACTGGAACCAGCTAAAAACCGACTCCAAGCAGCCCCGGATGTTCTCCCCATCAAAAGCCTGATCCTTCCCACACGCGAAAAGCAGCTGCGTGTCATCGGCGTAGGAAACGATCTGGGCCCCAAAAGACTCCACCAGTGCCGCCAGAGGTGTCATAAAGATGTTAAAGAGAGTCGGGCTCAACACAGATCCCTGCGGAACACCGACTCCCAATGGCGGCATCTCGGCGGAGCTCGGAGAGGCCCAGACCGTTTGTCGGCGGCCCTCCAGGAAAGATGAAATCCAATCCAACACCGTCCCCCTCAGACCGATGTCATAAAGTCTGGCGAGAAGCATCACGTGGGGGACGGTGTCAAAGACCGCCGAGAGATCGAGCATGACAAGCATAGCGCGACCTCCAGAGTCCAGCGTCTCCCTAATGATCTCAGACACCTCCAACAGTGCCGTCTCCGTACTTAAATTAGGACGGAAACCGGACTGTGAAGGGTGTAGCAGATCACTGGACTCAAGAAAGCTGGAAAGAACGCCGTGCACATGCTTCTCCGTGATCTTGGCCAGCGCCGGAAGGAGGGAGATCGGCCTGTAATTGGCCAATACCTCCGAGTCCAGCCCAGGCTTCTTGAGGAGGGGGATCACCATCGCCCTTTTCCAGGGCGATGGAACCTGCCCCTCCCTCAGAGACAAATTCACAAGTGGGTTGACCACAGGGATGACCACAGTCGCTATCTTAGCCAAAAATTTGGCCGGGCAAAGATCTAATGGCGAACCCGACTTAAGATTGGCCAGAAGCGCCAAGGAAGCATCGGTGGAAATAGGTGGAAACTCTGCGAGGACCACAGCCTGTGAAGGCCGCCACACCGGTCCCACCACCACGCTCGCATGCACCACGGCTGAGCCCACTGCGAAAGAGTCCTGAATGGACTTAATCTTATCCGTGAAAAATCTGGCCAGGTTACAGACCCACAACTCAGATGGAACCCCTTGGGGCAGGTTGGATCTGGGGGCCATAAACTCCCTAACTACCGCAAAGATCTCCTTGCATGAGTTTGAGGCGGCCTCAATCCTCCTGGCCAAGAAAACCTTTTTTTCACGGAGAATATCACAGTGGTAGGCTTTAACCCTTGACCTATAGGCCGCTCTGGCCTCCAGATCATAATGGAGGCGCCACGCCCTTTCTGCCACCTTGCATTGGCGAGGAGTGGCCAGCAGTGCCTCAGTGAACCAGGGGGCCGAGACCCTCTTGATCATATTTCTCGGGGCCATAACTGGGGCAAGATCATCCAACCTCTCCGTCAACCACCCCTGTAGGGACTCAACGTCCTGCTCCAAGTTGCCTGATATAGGGCACGGATGGTCCTCGGCCGCCTGACTTAACATCTCAGGTGTAACTCTATGCAGAGCCCTCCGTGCCGTACCATGCTGTCTCGGCCCACTACAAGGGGGTTTCTTGCTGGCTAATATCGAGAATCTGGCCAGCCTATGGTCAGTCCAAAGCACCGGAAGGAGCTCGATATCAAAGAGAGGGATTGAAGAGAAGACCTGGTCCAAGGTGTGTCCTTTATCATGAGTAGGACCTGTGAGAAAAGGGGCAAGGCAGTAAGTAAATCCATCAGAAAGCATTGGAACATTCTGAAGAGCAACAAACACGAATGGGGAAAAACCCTTGTTCTCATACAAAAGGGCAAGAAGCATCAAGGATACCCTGGTACATACTCGCCCCAAAGTACAGGATAAGAATCTGGATCAGTCCATTGTCAGCGCATGGGGTCTTCCCCCAGTTGTTGGCCACTATCCATGTGGTTCATGCAGCGTCTGTCATTTGACTTCTCCCTCTAAACACTTAGCACTTGAACAAGGGAAACAATGGATACAGAAAATGCATACTAACTGCAATTCCACAGATGTGGTCTACTTAATAACATGCCCAAGCGGACTAAGATATGTTGGCATGACAAGTAGGAAAATCAAACAGCGCATTTGCGAGCATCGCAGTACTATCCGGTGTCGCAAAGTGAGCACCAAACTCACTGAACATTTTCTACTTCTGAATCACACGACAAATGACTTGAGATGGACAGTCATAGAAAAATTTAACCCAGGACCGAACATCCAACAGTTACTCTTTGAGAAAGAACAACGCTGGATTTATCGCTTATCTACACACCAAGTAGGATTGAATGATAACATTCCATGGAGCTCAGTACTGAAGCGATGAGTTGTTGACTCAGTCGATTCATTTGGAATACTGCCATTCTTAGCCTCTGTTTAGCTCAGCTTAAACTGAATCAAGAACATTGTAATAACACTTTGGTCTGCACCATTTCAAGTGTTTTTCTATAGTTTCAGTTGCCTTTCCAGCCCCCAATACAAGGGTTAATTGAGGATGCTTTTCGTCCTCTCAACCCGTGACAATGCAGACTAATACATCTTTCCTAAAAACTACAATACACACACATTAACTAATTTTAATGTGTTAATGTGTTTGTAAATAACCAGACGCACCACTGTTTTCGAGCGAACTTTGCTGCAAGTTATGTGTTTTCTGTTGATCCCACGATCCGAATAAAGTTTGTCTGTTCAATAGCTTACATGAAGTACACGCCCCCACCTCTGACACCATACCCATACGCACGCATTGGACATCACGTGACAGGTGTCACGGAGTACTTACTTCCGTGTTTATCCAGTACTCACTAACATCCGGGCCGAGCAGGACTGATCTAGGTATATCGCGGGAGTGTGCGAGCATGGAAGTAAGTTGGGGGTCCCCTCTCATAGCTCTAGGTTCCCTCAGCCTTTCAAACAGTATCTCCCAGTCGAGCAAGATATATTAACCTTTTACTTGTCACCCTTACAGATACTATAGCTCACTACCCCCCTCTCGGACCCATGATGTTAGTCGTACATTGTATACGAGTAAGCGGACCATTGTTTTTCCATGCTACTGTATTTTAAATCACCACTGTTCGGCATGCACTGGAGCAACAGCGCCTGGCAACTACCATGGGCGCCCTTATCAGCATGCATGACACGTTCACGAGTTATCTATCATTTCTTTAAACACAGCGGCTAATAGCCACTACTTAGGCATAATGTCTGCTGAATACACAGAACATTATAAATCTGATGCAGGCACAACAAGTGTACTGAGCTCATTATAAACACCTTCGAGTTTTTATATGCTCACTGCTACAACGAGTAACGCTCGCCTCTGGGCGTTAGTGGCTAAAATTGCTATTTACACCCACTCCCGCTCCACAGCACGGGATTACCTAATTATTTGTTCACTCGATTTCGTAAAGGACAGCAATGTAACCAACAAGTCATATGTACATGTTCTTTATGTGTGTTTTGTCTGTTTTTCCTTTCCTTACAGACTTTATAAGCCCCGGAATAGTAAGAAGGCTTTTCGGTAGAACTGTAAGTTTTACCACTTGATCTCCACAGGTTAGGGTGCGCCTTAGCGTGCGCATACCGCCGTGGTGGTCCACCTGGTCCTGAAGAATGCTTAGCCAACAGGGCATGACAAGCAGAAACATGTCGACCATTTTTCTGTCTTACTAATTAAAATCGGACGAGCTTTGGTTATCCTAACCAACCAGTTCTAGTCCGTCTCACCTGTTTTTATTGGTTTTTGGTTTGCCTTGATTAAATCAGTTGTTGGTTAAAACCATTAACCTTTTAAATTCACACCCACCTTCCCATCAAAAACCATCTCCGCTGTAATTCAGGCGTCGCAGCACACCAGGGAGGCATTCGGCCTCCTTGGTGGGAACCCGATGATGAAGCATGTCACCAACTAGGTTGGTGAGTGAGGGTTCTTTTAACAAATCCTTTTGGTTTTTGCCCACGCTGTTGCTCTCCCTTTGTCCCTTTTTCCTATTCACTCTTTCATTGTTTAATAAAATTTAACAGGGGGAACAAGAGTGACTTTCCCTCACCCTCTCTTTATTGTTGTGTTACAAAAAGGGAACAACATGCTCTACTCCAGTAGTAATAGACATCCCATCATAAACACGACCGTCACTACACAGTTCGACCCGCGCCATGATGCCCTCACCCCTTCCCACAACACCATGGCGCAGCGTCTCACTTCACTTGAAAACCAACTAGAAACAATTTCCCGGGGCTTGAACGAAATACTCACCAACCTCGACAAGGCCCGAAGGCCCCAACAATCCCCCTCCAGGTCTCCATCGCCATTCAACTCCAACCACCACCAGTGCCCCACTAGGCCCGTAGCAATCCCCGTGACACAGGTACAGAGACCCCCAAGATCGGATAAGGTGGACTTGTCTCAAAAAATCCTAAGAAACACAGCCTGCGTCACTAGAGCTCAAAGTCTCTCAAATACCGACATCGAGCCCGTCTCCTCTAGACCTACCAAAACTGAAGCCGCGATGTCTGACCAAGACGCGGCCAATCTAGCCTCCTCGTATGACGCACCCCACTTTGACTCACCAAAATCCAAGATCCAAGTGATCACGGGTTTCGGAAGAGACCCTCCGTGCACAAAACTCCCCAGACCACCTTTCCTCACCACCCTTCCCAGGGCACTCAAGGAATTGAACCCTAGCAAAAAAGAGCTTTCCACCAACTGCATGCTCATCAACTGCAGATCGGCATCCATGCATGCTACCGAACTAGCAGAAGCCATTCTCTCGCAAGACGTTGACATTGCATTCATCACGGAGACCTGGCTCAATGAGCTCTCCTCACCATGTTTAGACATGCTTGTGCCCCCAGGTTACTCCATTATTAACAAAGACAGAAAAGACCAACGAGGGGGTGGCGTAGCCATCATCCATAAGGACAACATCTCCATCTTGGAAACAGACTCATGCAAATACAACACCTTTGAATGTCTTTCCACTAACATAAAGACCAAAAATAATGGAACACTTCTCTGTCACCTTCTCTATCACCCACCAGGCAACACCTCAGCATTTGGGGAACAACTATCAGACCTGATTGCTCACTGTGCTCTCGGAGACTCCAACAACCTAATTCTTGGTGATCTTAACCTGCGATGGAACGAAACACATAATCCGCTAATTCAAACGCTATCCAATCTTCTCGGTGACAATAACTTAACCCAACATTGCACAGAGGAGACGCACTACAAAGGAGCTACCTTAGATGCCATCATCGCCCAACGAGACGCAATCTCAATCGAACACGTATTCCCCGTGGTCTGGTCGGACCACCACATGATCCTATTACATATCAACCAACAAATTCTCTCTCAAACCCTTCTGCAAGACCCCCCCAAATGGGTCAGAAACCTCTCCCAGATTCCAATGGAAGTCCTCGAAGAAAGGATAAGCTCGCTCCTTCCCTGCCCCAACAACCACCTCTCCACTACCGAACTCACTGCGCGGTACAACTCTAACCTGGTGACTATGCTAGACCAACTCGCTCCTCGAAAGTTGCAAAAAAGCAGAGCCACTCCGTCCAGGTCTTGGTTCAACACTGACTCTAATTCCGAAAGGAGAAACCTAAGAGCCAAAGAAAGAAACTGGAGGAAGGACCCTACCTCCTCTCTCCGCGAACAACTCAAAACAGCCCGCAGGAAATACAACAATCACATCAAAAACAAGAAATCCGCATTTTTACGCTCTGGGCTGGACAGTGCAAAAAATAGACCTAGAGAGCTCTATAGCATCATCAGGCAACAAACCTCCAAACCCATGACCTCCTCAATACAGGCTTCGAAAGATCTCTGTGATAACTTCGCCAACTTCTTTAACGACAAGATTACTAAGATCGAGCACTCTCTGGACACCACTAACACTCAATCCACTAAGAGCACCATTCCCGGGGCGGTCGTTGTCGCGCTTTGCCCCTCCTCCAATTCTTGGCTAAGCTTCCGCCCCATTGAGGAACATGAGATTTCCAATTCCAAACCCTCCTCCCATGTCCTTGATCTCATTCCACCCCTACTAACCAAAAAGCTGAAGCACTCCATAGCACCGCATTGGTGCGCGATAATAAACAGCTCCATGAAAAATGGAGACATCCCAGACTGCCTTAAAGTAGGTCAAGTCACACCCCTGTTGAAAAAACCCGGCCTTGACACAACGGATCTGAATAACTTTAGACCCGTATCTAACCATCCCCTTCTGTCCAAAATCCTAGAAAAGTGCGTACTCCAACAACTAACCCAACACCTGGATAACATCAATCTCTTGGACTCCCACCAATCTGGCTTCAGAAAAGGCTGTAGCACAGAAACCGCGATCCTCAACATCATCGACGATATCCACCACTCACTTGACTCTGACCAATGCTGCCTCCTCATTCTCCTTGACCTATCGGCAGCATTCGACACAGTAGACCACAAAGTCCTCATCAGGGCTCTCCAAGAAAGAGCAGGTCTTGGTGAGGCGGTCCTCCAATGGTTTTCCTCATTCCTACACAATCGCACTCAAAAAATAAAAATTAAAAACTTTGCTTCTGACTCGCACCCTGTCAACAAGGGAGTTCCTCAAGGCTCAGTGCTCTCCCCGCAACTCTTTAACATCTACATGGAACCTCTCACCAAACTACTCAGAGCAGCCAACATCCGTTTCCATCTTTACGCAGACGATACTCCGATATATCTGGAAACCACCTCCCTAAGTGACATTCAAAGACTCAATGACGTGCTGAGAGATGTCCAACATTGGCTGTCATCGAATCACCTTAAACTAAACCCCGACAAAACCGAGATACTTCTCATTTCGAACAAGGAGGAGAACCCTCAAATTGTTGAATGGCTTAAGGCCGTGGACACGCTCAACGGGAATCTCACCCTAGCTGACTCTGTCAAATCACTAGGCATCACACTAGACCCAAAACTAAACATGACCAGACATATCAAGAATTCGGCCAAGAATGCTTTCCTGAACCTTAAACTACTGAACAAAATAAAACCCTTCATTCCGCCTAGTGATCTCAAACAGGCCACTCAAACACTGGTACTGTCAAGACTGGATTATGGGAACGCAGTCCTCTCAGGAATTGCAAAGTCACACCTAGCTCCCATCAGAACAACTCTGAATGCGGCAGCCAGAATGGTCACTGGAATCAAGAAATTTGACCTCATCTCTCCTGCACTCAGAGATCTTAAGTGGCTCCCAGTTGAAATGCGGATCAGCTTCAGAACAGCCTGCCTCACTCATAAAGCCCTAAATACTGGCAAACCCGAATACCTGGCGGCCAAACTCATAAAAGCCGGTCAGGCCAGGAACCTCAGAAGCTCAAACTCTCCCCTTCTCATCCCGCCAAAAACTAAAAACTGCAGCGCGATCCTTCGCCGGAAGCGTGCCCAAAATCTGGAACTCCATTCCCCCTCACATCAGAACCATTCCCTCTTTTGTAAAATTCAAAAGCCAACTCAAAATCCTATTCCTCAATCGTGCCCTAGGGAGTAGATAGGAGCACTCAGAATGGGGGTATCAGACACCCCGCTTTGCTCCAACATCATGTCCGCAAGACTACGAAGCAGATGTTCCCTGGACTACGAAGCAGACTCCTCAACAACGCCCTGCATTATTATTGTGTCATTCTCCTGTCTCGTTTGTTGTAATCTCTGCAATGTATCCTCTGTAAAGCGCTCCGATACCCTCGGGTCAGGCCAGCGCTATATAAAACTTCTAAATAAATAAATACTCGTGAGAAGGTGCAAGGGCATCACCATGCCTCTTGATCATGCTCCTGAAGTCAGTCGACGTCCAAGCCTAACTTGCAACTTGTCCTTGCACTAGGGTGACCGGACATCCCGGTTTTCCCCGACGGTCCCGGTTTTCGGAGCAGTGTCCCGACACTTTGCTCCAAATTACAGAAATGTCCCGGTTTTTGTGCAGTGCCCGGATTAAACAGAGAAATGTCCCGGTTTTTAAATAATGTATCGCACTAAAAAAAACTGGACATTCCTCTGCTTACTTTTTTGAACACCATGACACTATTTAAAAGACGGGACTATATTGGGTAACAGATGCTCAATGAGGAATTTGAAAGCAAAGAAAGGGTCAGGTGTTTAAGTGCATGATGAGGAATGAGCTATGTGAACTTTGCGGAATGCAGGATGCAACTCACCATAAATCAATACTTTTTTCCTCCCTCTGCCAGTGTTTTTAAAGAGGATCGGAGCGGCAGGAGAATGTGCTATTATGAGGGACTGCCATTTCAGTGCCATTGAAAAAAATAATGCCACGTTTTTCTAAAAAAGAATTTCGTGCCTTTAAAATTTAACATTGTATGTGGGCTTTTATCCAGGTTTTTTGCCTGTGTAGGGGTTCAGAAATGACAATCCGACACTGGTCTTTGGTATTTTACCGGAGGTCCTCATTTTCTGGATTTTTCACAAGTGAGACACTGGTTCTACATGCACTAGCACGATGTTCTATTTTTACTTTAATGCCACAATGACCAATTATGTTTGTTATTTATATTTATTTACATGTATATGAAGGGCAGCTGCACGGGTATTACTCTTTTATGTCTTATTTGTCCCATGCACTGTTGCAGGGCATATAAATGTGAAGTTGTAATGGCGCCCGTTGTGTGAACAAGGCCAGTTTCGCAGCCGAAACGAGTTACCTGCAACCTGTATCGCTTGAATAAAGAGCTACGATGGGAATCCGTGCTGTGTCGGTCATGTTTCCTTGGGAGGGGCAGGTTTTGAAGTTTATCCATCCATCCATCCCTCCCTCCCTCCCTCCCTCCCTCTCTCTACTGGCGGTCGCCAGTAGATAGTTATAGTTAGGACCTATTTTCCATAGGAAATCCGCAACATTCTATTCCCAGTAAGTCTGGCGCCGATTGACGAATCCTCACAAAATTTTCCAAACTTTTGGCCAGCTCCGCTCCTACCCTGAAAGTTTCGTGGTGATTCGTCAAGCGGGGGTCGAGAAAAAGGGGAGTCCCAAAACGCGTTTTCCTCATGCAATTTCCCATAGGATCTGTTGTCGCAGCTACAGCCCGAACCGCTGAACGGAATGACACCAAATTTGGCAAAGAGGTAGTCCTCAGTTCAGACTCGTGCCTTTTGCATAAATGGTGTAAATCCGTTCAGTAGTTCCTGAGAAAATTAGAGTTAAAAGTACATAAATATCTATGGCCGGGGAGGATCCGCGGACCCTACACGCACCGTAAGCGCACCCTCCCCGAACCGAGCGCGCACCCTCCCGATTGCGCGCTGAATGCTAATTGGCTGTCGAGTGTCTGTCTACATTCGAAACCAGGAACTGTTGGCGGCCATTTTCTGCCTCGGTAGAAGCGAGGCTGAAGAAGCAAGGGGAATAAGTGTGTAAAACATATAAAGGGGGCAGAGTGGAAATACTCTGACCCTCTAGAGGTGCTTAGGGGGTCCCAGAAGGACCCCCTGGGGCCCCCTTTTTTTTTAAAAACCAAAAAAAACGGCGAAGTGCGCGCACAGTGCGCGCACCCTATCGTGTTGGGTGCGTGGATCCACAGAATTATTTTTTTTAAAAAGACAAGAAATCATTGGTTGTATGACTACTTTGTACACTGAAAGGTAGGGTGTATATTTCTGTTTTTTAAAGGTATGATTCTTATTGGTTAACAAAAACAGATTGTAAGGAACATTATATATGATAAGCTGATATGTTGAAAAGTGAAGCACACTTCCTCTCTTGTTAAGCAACATTGTGTGCTGAACTTCTGACCTGTGTGCTCAGTGCAGTGTTCCATGACCTGTTTCTATGGTAACAGGCAGAAGGCAGATTGGGGGAAGGGTTGAAATGTATTTCAGTTGGAAAGGGTTGAAATGTTTAACCAATAGGAATGTGTGTTTGCTTTTGAGTTTATGTGTGAAGGATTGTGATTTGATGTTTACATGTATATGTGTGGAAAATGAAAGGGAAACTTTTCCATTCTTTGTTTTTGCTGAGAGGTGCACAATGCAGAGATTCTGTAAAAGAAAATATGGTGAGTGACTGATATACTTAATCTACAAAACAACTTGAAAGATGAGTTATTTAATTATGAGGGGATGTATGTAGACTATTTTGATTTTAATCAGACTAATGTATTTCTCCTGCTAAAGTGTAGGGAGTACTTTTTTTTCTCTACAATCTTATTGACAGTGTGTGTGCATGTAGAAACCATTCTGTGATAAGCATTTGTGTTTTTCATGTGTTTGCAGACAGATAACTGTGCTGTTTTTATATTTTGGTAGAATTATAAACCAGTCATTGTTTATGAATTTGTGAAATGAGTTATGTTATGTTTCTATACTAAAATGTAGTACTTCTTTTAGATGAAGAAATGTGTTTTGGTATAGTGCAAGGGATAGTGTTGTTTGTCTAGAATCACACAGTGAGTATGTGTGCATTTTGGAACCACTGTGAGAGAAGCATTTGGTAACATTGTGTATTTGCTGACAGATAAATGTTTTAAAACCTGTCTTGTTGTCAAGTTTTAGTAGCATTAGAAGGCAGTTTTTGCTTATTCTTTGACTAAATGAGTCAGGCTTTGACACAAAAGTGCAGTTCTGAAATATGTAGATTGTGTGCAATTACCTTACCACTTGCACTGTAGTGAATGAGGTTTGGTAAACTCCTAGGGATAGTGGTGCTTGTCTAGAATCACACTGTGAGTTAGTGTGTATTTGGGATCACTGTGAGAGAAGCATTTGGTAACATCGTGTATTTTCTGACAGAACATTTTTAAAACCTGTCATGTTGTCAAGTTTTAGTAGAATTAGAAGCCAGTTGGGAACCACTGTGAGAGAAGCATTTGGTAACATCGTGTATTTGCTGACAAATAACTGTTTTAACCTGTCATGTTGTGAAGTTTTAGTAGCATTAGAAGACAGTTATGGCTTATGCTTTGATTAAATGAGTCAGGCTTTGACAGAAAAGTGCAGTCCTGAAATATGTAGATTGTGTGCAGTTCCCTTACCACTTGCACTGTAGTGAATGAGTGTTGGTAAACTCCTAGGGATAGTGTTGCTTGTCTAGAATCACACTGTGAGTTAGTGTGTATTTGGGATCACTGTGAGAGAAACATTTGGTAACATCATGTATTTGCTGACAGATAACTGTTTTAAAACCTGTTATGTTGTCAAGTTTTAGTAGGATTAGAAGCCAGTCTTTGCTTATGCGTTGATTAAATGAGTCATGCTTTGACACTAATGTGCTGTACTTAAATATGTAGATTGTGTGCAGTACCATTAACTCTTCTAGACTAGTGAATGAGTTTTGTTAAACTGCTAGGGATAGTGTTGCTTGTCTAAAATCACACTGTGAGTCTGTGTACATTTGGGTAAGGATTGTGAGAGAAGCATTTGGTAACATAGTGTATTTGATGACAGATAACTGTTTTTAAAATCGGTCATGTTGTCAAGTTTTAGTAGCTTTAGAAGCTATTCTTTGCTTATGCAATGAGTCAGGGTTTGACACTAAAGTGCAGTACCATGTACTATTCTATTCACTGTGCCAGAACTGAAAATTTAAAAGTTTTACCCAGGCACTAACCTAGTAGTAGTCTGATGATTTAGTCAGTTTCCAAGTCCTCATGTTGTGAACCATACATTATCACATAGATTGTTTCAAATGTCTATGCAGTATGCATGCAGTCTTCTAACATACTATACACTTGTCTTTCACATTTTCAATTCGCTAGTCAGTATCCATACACTTCCAGGAAACACCCTGTAATTCCCTTTGCAGTCCTCTAGTGACCCATTCAGCATCATGTACTAATCCATTCACTGTGCGAAAACTCAAACACTTATAAATTCACCAAGATACTATCTTTGCAGTGCTCTAATCATTCAGTCAGTGCCTAAGTATTCATGCACTGAGCCAGGCCTTAGCACATGGACTGCTTCAAACCCCTATCCACTATGTATGCAGTCTTCTAACCACCTAGACACTTGTCTTTCACACTTTCAATTCCCTAGTCAATATCCAAACAGTCCAGCAAACATCCTGTCACTGCCTTTGCACTCCTCTAGTGACCCATTCAGTACCAAGTACTAATCCATTCCCTGTGCGAAAAGCCTACCACTTATAAATTCACCTAGGCACTCTCCTTGCTGTACTCTAATCATTCAGTCAGTACCCTAGTAGTCATGCAGTGAGCCAGGCCTTAGCACATGGACTGCTTTAAATGCCTATGCAGTATGGATGCAGTCCTCTAATCACCTACACAGTTGTGTTTCTCACCTTCAATTCCCTAGTTAGTATTCATACTCTTCTAGCAAACACCCTGTCACTCACCCAGTGTGTCTCCTTATAGTACTGTAATCATTTAGTCAGTTAGCATGTAGTCTTTTAGTGAGGTAGGCTTTAGGGCATGAACTGCTTCAAAGTAGTATGCACTATGCATGTAGTGTTTTAACCATCGTCACACTTGTGGTTCAGGGCTATAGTTTCTTAGTCAGTATTTATATAAAATGTGTTTGTACAGTAATGGAATAGTATAAATTTGAAAGTTATTAATATACATTTATTTGTGATTCTTTTTTACAGATACAGAACAGGAGTGTTTCTCATCTGTTTGCACTCTTCTCGTGCAAGATTGTTTGGATGAAGGGTCCTTAGGTGTTTCATCATACTTGCTGTGCCGCACGAGTATTTTTTGTTAGGATCCCCTCGTAACAGAACTCTTTTGAAAATCTTGCGCGTGACAAAGGTGGAATTGGTCTTTGTTTGCCCCTCGAGAAAAGTAGAAAATTTCCACATCACTGAAGGAAAACGTTGTGGGTAGTGCATCCTCCAAAAATTCATCTTTAGATTCGGTGAATATTTTAAAGCGACATCATTTACAGTTTTTGTAAGTTAAAGATAAAAAAAATTGTTAGCTGTGTGCATTTTATATATCTGTGATTTGTATCATGTTTTTTTTTTTTTGAGAATAGGATGTTGTTTTTTTTTTAACAATCTTTGAGATTGTGTTTTTTTTGCCCTCTGTTAAGTGATGAGTACGATTGAAATCACTATTTTTAGTGAAATTTAATATATTCTGAGAACAGCAAAAAAGGCAAAAAAATTACTTTGTGGAAATTATGCTGTGTTGTAAAGAATGTATTATTACATGTTATAAATTTTTTTTTCCTTTTCTTTCACAGATCCAAATTTTAAAATAAGCAATTTTTAAGAATTTAGATTGGAATGAAAATGTGAAAAAAATGTGTACCATTTTTTATTCCTATTACTGTGAAGGTAAGTTTAACTAAGTCTCAATATGCTGAATGAGGAGGTCTGCAAGAAGCTACACAGTGGAAACATGTTTCTAAAAACACTCTGTTTATACCTATGTAGTTTTGAAATCTGACCATAATCAGATATCATGTGACCTGCAAAAAAAGAGATTTGAGTGTTTCATAATATTTCCTATTTTAGCTATTGAAGGACCGCAATTATTTCAATCATTCTTCTTTGAACATCTTTGCAGATAAAACTCTGTGCTTACCTTTTATCATTCGCAAGGAATTTTAAAAATGGAAATATGTCACTTTTTGAAACAAAGTTACTGTGTAAGATACTCTTTCATATTTACAAAGAGAGGAAAAGGCACTCTGTGCACTTTTTATACTCCATGTAAATACAACCTCATCATGCAGACCACTTTGTTTTGAAAGGGTGTTCTATAAATGTTGTTGTGCATGATTGCACTGAATACTCCTAGAACAAGACACATATCTAGATTTATCAGAAATCATAAATCTCAATGTGTGTGTGAATGGTGCACCATTCTAAAATTGGTGTAGGAAAGCACAACAAGGAGAATTGTTTTCATTTCTCCACATTTGTAGGTCTCACCTGGCTATCGCGTAAGCGATCGCTCAGCGAGACTTATGTAGGGGCTTCAGAAAATGCTCCCAAAGGCTTCCCAGGCGGATCGGGTGGGGGTTACGCGCACAACCACGCGCATTCCATTTGCCACCAGCTACTTCGTGCGCCGCCTCACGCATTCAGAGAGATTTAGTAAGGGGCACAAGACCTTAGGAATGCGGTTTATGGCCAGTGCATGTGAGGCATTCAAGCGCGAAGCTGGCATCTGGCATCGGACTTGAAAGCAGCAGACTGCTTTCGCCAGCGTGCGCTCGGCCTCACTTCCTGCATCCCCTCTTACAACAATTAACTTTCGTCATAACTCACACCCCATATGCTCGTTCCCTCCCACCCTTCCTTTGATGTCCGCTTTTCTTGTTGTTTACAAACCACGCCACACACTGCTGCACGCCACACACTGCTGCACGCCGCACACTACCGCACGCCACACACTGCTGCGCACACTGCTGCATTACACACTGCTGCACGCCGCACACTGCTGCACACCTCATACTGCTACACGAAACACTGCTGCACGTCTCACACTGCTGCACGCCTCACACTGCTGCGCGCCTCGCACTGCTGCGTGCCACACACTGCTGCACGCCACACACTGCTGCACGCCACACACTGCTGCACGCCACACACTGCTGCACGCCGCACACTGCTGCACGCCGCACACTGCTGCACGCCACCCACTGCTGCACGCCACACACTGCTGCACGCCTCACACTGCTGCACGCCTCACACTGCTGCACGCCACACACTGCTGCACGCCTCACACTGCTGCACGCCGCACACTGCTGCACGCCGCACCCTGCTGCATGCCACACACTGCTGCACGCCACACAATGCTACACGAAACACTGCTGCACGCTGCACACTGCTGCACGCCGCACACTGCTGCACGCCACACACTGCTGCACACTGCTGCATTACTCACTGCTGCATGCTGCATGACACTGCTGCACGCAGCATACTGCTGCACGCCACACACTGCTGCACGCCGCTGCACGCCACACAGTGCTGCATGCCTCACACTGCTACATGAAACACTGCTGCACGCCTCACACTGCTGCACGCCTCACACTGCTGCACGCCGCACACTGCTGCACGCCGAAGACTGCTGCACGCTGCACACTGCTGCACGCCGCACACTGCTGCACTCCACACACTGCTTTTATGCGAGTTTATGCTACTGACATTGTAAATGACAATGCCTTTTATTTGTTTTAAAACCAAAACATAAATAAAAGGCATTGTAATTTTACAATGCCAATAGCTCAAACTTCTATAAATGCGAGACCTATTGCACTGCAAATGCTTGTTATATCTTCAATGCATGCTGAAATGTTCAGCATACATTGAAGGAGAAAAATGCATTTTCTCATTGTTTTTGTGCAGGAAGGTGTGTCTTCCTGCAGAAAAACAAACAGCACATGACACAGATATCCTTGCACTATGGTGCAAGGGTGCCTGTGTCACCACATGGCTGCAGTTTAAGCAGCCGTGCAGACAGAAGCATAGATTTGCAACATATTTATGTACATATGTTGCATCCCTGTGCTTTCTTAAGTACTACAGCACACTGCAGTTAAAGAGGTTACTGTGTGATGCTGCAGCACTTCCTCATACTTCTGCACTTATACATTCACCATACGCTACTAATGCATTCAGGCAATTACGTACTACACATACATTCATCTAAACTAACGCTAACAAAGAAATGTAGCTCTTTTTTTAAACCAGGAAAGTTAGTTCTTACAAGAACTTTTTTTTTTTCTTTCTTCTTTTATAATTTTCTTGGGGTTTTCTGAACAATTTTTATTTTTTTTTGTTTTTTCTGCAAAAAAAAATCCAAAAAACAAACCGGAGAAACCAAACAATGAATTTCAGGGAACAATAAAAAATTTTTTTTTTAAAACTAGCAATTGTGACTTTCTTGGCGGCGGCAGATCAGATCGATCAACTGCTCACCATAGCACAAAGTCGCATTGCACTTAGAGCAGAGCACTTTTAAAAATTGAAATTGAGGACGGATGTCCAAGGTTTGGGCTGATGGATGCACTCTTGATGTGCTCGGCTGCGATGAGGTGGATGGCGCAGGAGCAGGAGTGTTTCTCATCCGTCAGCACTCTTCTCGTGCAAGATTGTTTGGATGAAGGGTCTTCGTGTGCTTCATCATACTTGCCGTGCCGCAAGAGTATTTCTTGTTAGGATCCCCTCGCGACAGGACTCTTTTGCAAATCTTGCACGTGACCAAGGTGGCATTGGTCTTATTCTGCCCCTCGGGAAAAGTAAAAAATTTCCACACCACTGAAGAAAAATGTTCTTTGGATGGTGCCTCCGCCAAAAATTCATCCTCAGTAGTATGAGGTGATGCAGGTGATGCCTGCTGCCCTGAAGCCATTTTTGGTTGAAAAAAGTTAGAGCTAAGTGTAAACTTTGTCTAAAAAATCTTCTTCTCTCCAAAGAGATGGTGCTCTAAAGAAGGTCAAAGAAGAATGATTGAAATGGGTGGGGTCTTTCAATAGTTATAAGAGGAAGTGTAATGAACCAATCAAATCTCTTTTTTTGCAGGTCACATGGGATCCGCGCACCCTGCGCTTACGCACCCAGCGCGCATCCGCGAAATTGAATTTAAAAAATTTATAGGATTAGATGTAAAAATATATTAGTTTTAAGACTAGTTTAGAGTTTGTCTTCAATTAATATTCACATGAAATACATATATATATGTTTTTTAAATGTAAAATATTTCGCGGGATCCGCGCACCTACCGCGTCATAGACGCAGATGATGCATCGCAGAAGCGCGTAAACGTCGCGTTAGGTACATCGAACGTGTCGCGTATACACTGGGAATCGCGCACCGGTCGCATCGCGCACTAAACACGTACCCAACGCATACCATGCGCGGATGCTATCGCGTAGGGATCGGGAACGGTGCGCTTAGGGTGCGCGGATCCAAAAACATTGAAAAAATATATAAAATTAAGTTTTGCACATATAGTTATAAAAATATTTTGAAAAAAATATGTTTGAAAAACCCATTAAGTTCAAATAATATTTTTTAATTTTTAAAAGAATTAATTGAAAAAATAAGTTTAAAAAATGGTGATAAAAAAGTATTAAAAAAAAAATGTAATTAATGAAATTGACACACTGAATTTGAAAAATATACAAATCCAATCAAAATCATTAAACATGATATCTTCAGAGATAAGTTATAGATAGGAATTAGCATTTAAAAAACCTTTGAAATTCACTGAAAAAAACATAGGTTTCATGCACGTTATAGTTAGGAATTGGCATTTAAAAAACCTTTGAAATTCACTGAAACAAACAAAGGTTTCAGGGGCGTTCTAGTTAGGAATTGGCATTTAAAAAACCTTAGAAATTCACTGAAAAAAACATAGGTTTCAGGAGTGTTATAGTTAGCTGGACATTTCCCTCGTACAAAACCCTAGAAATTCCCCTGTTATAGTTAGTTCAGCTAACTATAACTCGCTCCCCCGCAATGCACTGCTGATGACGTCACATATTACATCACTCATGACATGGTCAGTGACATCACTGTTGACATCTCAAATGACATCACTGATGACGTCATCCATGTGATAAATTACTGCATCTTCTCACACCTAATTTAACCGTTGATACACCAACTCAAAATTTCAGACGTCCATTCTCAAAACCATAGATACTCCAATACCAATAACTACATACCCACTTATTAACTCTTAGGTCTACATACACCTCCACTCATTCACCTGTACAGTCACTCATACTTACAGTCACTCCGTACAAGACTATCATATGAATTTATACACCTACATAGACACTCACACACCACCAATCATCCATAGAGGTACTCTCACACCTAGTCAGTCATGCAAATAATTAATTACACTCCCATTTACTCACCTATGCAGTTATACACGACGACAGACACGTTCAGTATTTGATGAAGATGTCGTCCTGATATCAGTCGCTTGGTAGGTCTCTGCGGTTGTGAATACGACCTTCTGCGTGTTCCCCAGTTTTCTCATGTAACCTCCATAAAAAAGTTTAGACAGTTTTAGTGGCCATTTTTGCCTCTTATTCTCTACAGACTACTCCGGTGCTGAGATGAATTACTGAATCGAGTTATACCTCTTTTTTGTTGACGTGCATCTAAACCCCTATCTGTAGGGGATACGTTTTAATAAAAACACGTAAGATTATCTAGATCTATTTTAATTGTGTTGTCCTTGTAGCAATAATCACTTAACCTGTCTGCTTTTCGTGCACGGTGGCTACACCTGTGGTAGACTGGCCTTTTTACTCTCCTATTTTCATCTTTCGCATGCTTGTTCTCTCACATGGATGTCTGATCCTGTTCTACAGTTGGTATATCCAATCGGTCTCTGTTCTGACTAAACTCTGACTCTGGAGGTGCTCTTGCTTACTTGTTCTCGATGGGTACCGGATGGACCCCATATATAAACTATATCTATGGCATAAATTTATTTGCACTACTTGAGCTGATCCTTATGGACAATATACCATGTTTGATGACTATATATCAGATTTAATGTATAATATGCGTTTGTCGCTGTTGTTTATGCTTTTCTTATATGTTTTCCTCTCTTTTGATTAAACTCAGGTATAGCCTATGTCCCCCTCTACCTACCAGTCTGCGCCCTGATGAAGGTTTGACCCTTGTTCGGGTCCAATACCGAAACGCGCGTTGGCGCCTGTACTCTCGGCAGCTTGTATTCCACTGTACCGTATGCTCTCCATCTGGATGATATATATGTTCATCGCCCATACGATTACATTGTTGGAACCTTGAAATCTTGACTGTTTTATACTAGTGGAATTGTGATGGAATGATTGTGTGTATGCATGTGTTGAGTGTTTAACGGGACATATTGCTATTTGATTATATCAATACTGTGTACTGTTTTTTGATATTTGTTTCACTTTACTAATATGTCTATATGCAAAAAAAAATTTAAAAAGTATCCGACAATATGAATTCCGTATTGCATACATATATATATATAAAAAAAACACAATAAACAAGAAACTTATATTTTTCTACTTTGTTGTATTGTTCAACATTGTGTCCTAACCAGATTGTGTCTTCAGCTCGAGTTCAGTGTTTTTTGATCCAGGGACCTATGTGTTAGTCCCGTTCATATATTTAAGAGGGTGGGTGTCTTCTCTGGATTCACAATGGTCATGCGTACACAGCTGAAGTTCATGACCTCCGGCTCCCCACCTTGGAAGAGTAAAGCAATGTTTTGATGGAAGTGCTCCATCTGGAACAAACGCCCACAGAACTCCTCCTGCCCTGTAATGAGGCACTTACAGTTACCGTTTAGAGGCTTGTGCCAAAGGTTACAATGGCCTGCCAGCGAATGACCAGATTGTGAGATGCCACCGCCCTGCCCTGGGAGACCCTGCTTTATCTCAGCACCCATGCATTGCAGGCTTGGTGTTGCAGGCATCTAAGTCAGACAAACCGTATTACCTTCCCGACTACTTCCCCCATTAGGGAGCCAAACCGTGTGGAGAGCTTTGGGAAGAGAGGATATTTTCTTCCACTAGCTTGGCCCTCGTGTCTGTGAATGCCAGCTGCATCCTGGGCAACTATTGCCACGCTCTTTAGGATTTGGTGGCTGCAAGCCTCCTAGGCATCCAAGAACATTTCCAACCTGTCCTCACCCAAGCCATCCAGGATTGCAGTGATGCTGCCCCCCCCCGCAGTCCCACCTACTAAACTCCCTTAGCATGCCCTTAGTGGAGCACAGCCACTTCCTTGGAAGTAGGATCTGATGATTCTTGCCAGGTAAGCAGTCCATCACAATGGACAAGCTGATCCTGCAGATAGTCTGGAAGGGGTACACCTTGCCTTTCATTTTCACTCCACGGCACCTTCCACAGTCCCCAAAATGACGGACAGAGGACCATCTATCCATCTTATGGCAGAAACTGCAATCCCTTTTGGCCAGAGAGGTTATTAAGAAGGCGCCTGCTCCAGAAGTAGACCATGATTGTTATTATTGTTACTTTCTAGTGCCAAAGAAGGACAGAGGCCTTCACCCTCACATCACCTTCCTCCAGAAGGAAACATTTAAAATGCTGACACTGGCCCAGGTATTGCCTGCCCTAGACTCTGGAGACTGGATGGTGGTGTTAGACCTGCAGGATGCCTATTTCAAAATACTTGCCCTGCAGACCCATCGGTGCTACTTGAAATTTGTGATGGAATAGGAGCATTTTCGGTTTGTTGTTCTCACTTTTGGTCTCCCCGGTACCCCCTGTGAGTTCACAAAAGTGATAGTAGCAGTAGCAGTAGACCTTCTGAGGCCAGGAATCCCAGTCTTGCCGTACCTCGAAGACTGCCTGTTGAACGGCTTGCCCCATGCAGTTGTGTACCACCTCCAGATGACAGTGAACCTCCTGCATCTTCGGGCTTTAACATGCCAAAGTCACACCTGACTCGTTTTCAGACTCTCCCCTTCAATGGAGCCTGGGACACAGTTATGTTTCATGCTTTTCCTCAGAAAGGAGAATCCAGGACATTCAGACTGAGATAACAATCTTTCAGCCTCTGTCCTGGATTTCAATGAGGTTGACCCAGAGGCTGCTGGGATTGATGGCCTCCTGCATCCTGATGGTCCAGTAAACCAGATGACTTATGTGGGATCTGCAGTGGAATCTGCCCTCAGTGGTCCCAACATCAAGGGGACCTCTCTGACCATAACCAGATCTCAAAGGAGATGGCAGAAGATCTGTAGTGGTGGTTACTACACCACAATTGAGTAAGTTGCAGACCGCTCTGTACCCCACCCAGAGTGGTCCCCAATACAAAGTACATGGAGTGGGCTCATACGCTCCGGACCCAGTCAGGAGCTCTCAGGCCAGGGGCCTGCCACCCGTTCACAGTGCCAGAAGGGGCCCCTGGAGTTCGGGCCCCTGCACTGCGAGGGCTGCAGGGGTTATTGTTGCACCACTGTCGCTAGGGCAAAACCCAATAAAGGAGCTGTTTCTTGGGAAGGTTCATGCCTAATTTAAGGAAGTGGGTGGTATGGGGATCAGTGTCCCCAGAAGTGAAGTTATCTTTGGGGTTATCTTCCTCCAGTAGGATTGTATGTGTGAACAGTCCTACATCGTGTGGAGAAATGAGCCCTCCCCACATGGCAAACAATTGGGGGTCTAGGCCCTGCCTATCTTGAACAGCAATTGTCTGCGGTAATAGACCCTATGGAGGACCTTCAATTGTATGAGCCTCATACTGGTCTTTCTTGCTAAAAGTCTGTCTCCCAGTCAAAGTTTTCCATAGAGCTACATCATCTTCCTATTCCTCCCTGAGGGCTTGGAGATTATCTGGCCTGTTATTTATAAGTGTACAATATGTGTTTGAAACGGCCTTGGACGTAACCTCTTCTGACAGTATCCTACCCTTTACTGGAAAAATCTTCCCATACTACCCTCGCAGCATACAACATGTGCCGGACCTGTTAGTATCTGATCATCTTAGAATCTCTTAGTTCAAAGTCATCCTGTAGATCTTGGAAGCACTTCATGCTCTCCCTTCCCGCTACTTTTCTGAAGGTCAGGGTTCCTATGAGGTCCCAGGGTTCATCCCGGTGAGCTGTCGGAGTTCTTGCAGGAAAGTACCCACCGACAGGGGTTCCCTTAGTCGGCTTGCCCCTCCAACCCACATAGGTCAATGCCTTGTCCCAGGCTTCAAGAGGGACTAAACAATGGGATCTACAGTACCCCCATAAATATATTGAAATTGGGATTTCCCTTCCATCAGGTGTCACTTCAATTTCGTAGCTGGGTCTTCTCTAGGTGTGTGGCATCTTTTGTTAACCGACTGTAACTGGGATGCCCAATAATATACCCTGAGGTCAAGCAGTGCAATCCCGCTGTTGTATACCAACATACATAGGGTGCGGAAGGCAATACGAGGGGTGCTGTCGTCCGACAAACAGTTGCACACACCCACATAAGAAGGTCTCTGGCATCGTCCAAGCAGAATTCTGAAGTACATGCTTTAAAACAATCATTTGGCAATGCAATAATTTAAAATAATGCGCCCTCTACATGATCAAAAAAGGCAGACCTCTCCAGCGGTCCCAGTCCTAGCAGACCCGCTGGTATACCTGCTATAGGTTCCATTTCAGAAACTGAACCAGGTTTCAACGCAATCTCGATTCCCAAGTAGCGGAAGCTCTCAGTCGCTAATGCCACACCTAGGAAGGATCACTGCTGCTAGGGGCAGCCTACCTATTTTGTACAAGATAGATTTGTCCGAATCAATTTTGTAGGCTGCATAGCATTCAAAGTCACGGACTACCGACAAGACTTCCGGCAGAGAGGTGGTTGGCTTCCCCAGATACAATAATATGTCATCCGCGTATAATAACACTGGTTCATTTGCTACTTCTGGGACACCCACTATGTCTGCTCTAATTTGAAACATTTCCAGCGGCTCCAAACATAATGGGAGTAGGAGTGGTGACAAGGGGCAACCCTACCGTGTTCCTTGTTCCAGTCGGAATCTTTCTTGGGGTCACCTAATTTATCCTCACCCTCACCACAGGGCAGCTGTGCAGTAGTCATACCCGAAGGTCCAGGAGCTCACCCACCTTCCTCACCTCTGCTTGCATTGTTAATATGTGGGGCCACACCATCGACCATGTCTGTTTGTAAAACTCCACAAGTATGCCGCTGGGGCCTGGCGCCTTCCGGGATTGCATGTGCTTCGTTGGGTTCCTCTAGGGACTGTGAGGGAGCTCCATCCAGAGGCTCCCGGGGCAAAGGATTACCATTGGTTTAAATCCTACTAAAGCTCCTGCCATCAAGTCCCCACCTCTCAAGGAACAAGAGAAGAACCAGAGGGAAGTTGCCTTATATCGCCAGAGATCTCCGTGGTTTTGGAAACTAGAGTTTTCTGCCCTGCACGCCTGTGCAGTGGCTGCAGTATCGGCAGTAAAACCAGTTCAGACCCTCCCAGTCCTCCTCGACTGAGCAGCGCTTGTAGCCCAGGGATGATCCCTGGATCGAACCCACCTCCTGGGAGACTGCTGCGACTTGGAGGACAACAATGACAACTCTACCCTGTGGGTAGACCGCTGCCCCCTGCTATCGGCTGCCCCCGACATGTCACGCCTGGCCGGCTTCCCCTCAGGTATCGAGGCGCCTTTGAGATGCCACTGAGTTTTGTGCATATTCTGCTCACTTAAGCCATTATTTGGTGGGGTTGGGTCCTCCACAGCCCCTTCGCACTTCTCAGCAACCCCCTGCTGCCCCACCGTTCTATCGCAGCTTTTTTTTTTCTCTTTCACGCACAGATGGATATGGGACGAACAGCGCCCTGTGAATGGCTGCGCCTGCTCCTGCACCAGTGACTACTGTGCATCACCCCCCACCAGCACCCATGAAAAGTCCTTCCTTCACATATTGACTCCTGCGAGCGGGCTACATCAACCGTAGGCACAGGGATTGCCTACACGATGAGCCTCATTCTCATGACGATCACCCCCTCTTTAGCTAGTGACACAGACAAACCCTGCCCACTGATGACTCCCATTGCAGACTCTGAGCACACGGTGAGTTGGGAGCACGTGGGAGATGTGTCTCTGCTCCACCGGGGAGGAGGCTGGACGCATGCAGCACTAGGTTTTCTAGCGGGGAGTACGCCTTGAACTAATGTGGCCACAAGGATTTCCCCCCTACCCCTCCCATGGGGCAAATAGGTTTTTCCAATAGGGTTTCTCTAAACAGGTGGCAGCTGGCTATAGGCCTACGCCCCCAGTGGTAAGATTGGAGCCCAATATTTAAGGTCCTGACGAATGCCACGTACCCAAGTGGACAATACAGGCAGAACATGTTGACCCCCTATTAACAATCACTGATTCACAGCGGCGACGGGATGATAAGGTCCCCACTCACCGCACTTATATATTTTAATGCCACATAGTAACCCCATAGAAGAAAAATTGTTCAGGTATACTATGATGGTTTTTAAATTCACTCACTCTTTTTTTGTTTGGGCCCCCACTTAGTTTAGAAGTGCATCCCTGTCTTCAGGTGTATGCCCACCCTCTATCAAACGCGTTTTTTAGAGGGCGAGGACTGGCAGATGATGAAGCATGACACCTGGTGGTGTGTGATGCCAGTCCGTCAATTTTTGTGATTTGCCCCCACTAAATTGGGCATCTCTTAAGACACAACTAGGGACGGTCCTTTCTGTGGTTCATAGCTTTGGTTGGAGGCTGACCGTTCTTTAGTGCCCTAACGCATCTAGTTCCCTCCCCGGGCCAGACCCTGGGTGTAACTGTGGTTCTTTTCTCTGCTTGGAGGATCAGCTTGGGTCCCTCATTCCTGGGACTTGTTTGTGCAACATACATATTCTGTTTCCTGCTTTTCAATCCCTTGCTACTGTTCAAGCTGTGTTCCACTGGATGCAATCCCTTCTGATGCTGAAGCCGAGTGGTCCATTTTGGTTGCTTGTGTGCAGAGACTCAACTCATTCCAACAAAGCCATAGTTTGATTGCTCCCCATTTTGGGTTTTATCGCCACTCCAGACCACAGGCTTCCGCCCACCATGGCAGCCATCTTTATTCTATCCTTCAATCTCTCCCTAAACAAGGACTACGACCCCTAATCTCTGATTTGGAACAACCAAAGAGAACTATGCCTTTTTAGGTCTCGCCTGACCCAGCGCATGCGCTGGTCTGGCGAGACTTATTGAGAGGGCTCCAAAAAGTGCTACCAGGCCAGCCTAGAGCTACAGTGCATGTGCGCGGGCACTCGCGCCGTGCTTTACCGCGATTACTTTCACGGCCGCTTTGATGTTTGATCGCGATTGCGATCACTTTCACTTTTGCGACCGCACGGCCGCTTGGCATAGCCAATAGGTCTCGCTTTTGGGACCTTATAAGTATTTAGTTATGCAAGTGTTGCATGGCTAAACACTTATAAGGTCCCAAAGGCGAGACCTATTGGCTATGCCAATGTTTGTTTCCACAGCCCTGGAGTTCCACCTAGTGGCTGAACTATGAATGGCGACCTACATTACTAACCTCCATTAGAACCTTAATTACAAATTCCAATTTGTTCCTCAGATGTCTAACCCCTCCCATTCATACTTATGCCTGAACATCTCCTGGCCTCAAATTACATCACTTTTTACATCAGATCAGCCCAACAATGAATCTGAACCCAGCTCACAAGAAAAAAAAAATAATCACCACCCACTTGTCGAAGGTGCCGGGCTTTGTCTCTACAGAATAACACTCTTAACCACCCTTCTATTACTCTTTATTTATTTAGAGAGTTTTATATAGCGCTGGCTAGACCCGGAGGTATCAGAGCGCTTTACATAAGGTTCCACAGAAATTACAAAATTACATCAGTTACACGTTACCTCAGTTACTAGAAGTTACTAGAAGCGCTGGCTAGACCAGTGGGTATCAGAGTGCTTTACATTAGGAATCACATTATTACATAGTTAAAAACAGTTACAGGTTACATTGGTTATACGAAACACATTTAAATAGTATGGAGGAAGAATAAATAGGGCGGATAGGGGTAAGGGGGAAGGGTGTAGGGGGAAGGGGGAAGATAATGGAAGGAGAGACGAAGGACGGGCTTCGGTCAGATAGATAGATAGGAGACCAGGAAAAAGCAGTTTTACTGAAAACGATAAGGGGGGGAATGGTCGAGACAGGGAGGCGGGGAGAAAACTGTGCCCAAAGTCCGGCTGGGCAGGTGCTGGTCTAGGGGATGAGCCAAGGCCGATCTCCTCAATAGCTGAACAGAGCAGCTCCACCGGGCGTCGGACATAATGCTCAGACTCCACTGTCAGGGTAGGCATCAGATAGATTGATAGATAGATGAGGAAAAAGCAGAGTTGCAGAAAAACGATGGGGGGGAATGGGCGAGACAAGGAGACGGGGAGAAAACTGTGCCCAGAGTCCGGCTGGGTAGGTGACGGTCAAGGGGATGAACCAAGGCCGATCTCCTCAATAGCCGAACAGAGCAGCTCCACCGGGCGTCGGACATAATGTTCGGACTCTGCTGTTAGGATAGTGATCAGGTGTACTCAGAGATTGTCAGTATAGCGCAGTGTGGGGGGGGTGAGTGAGAAACCTTGGACCAAGTCAAATCCAGACGCCATCTTGAGTTCAGGCACAGTCCTGGTAGGGTTAAGTAAGAAGGAGATTGGGGAAAGAAAGTCACCACTGGCAGCCATGTAAGGGTCAGGCTCCCATCAGCCTCCGCTTCAAGTAAATAGTGGCCCCAGGGTCTTAGACTGGGGCTTAAAAGGAAGCCCTAGATATGTGCTGGCATCCAGCACTATGGGGCCGATGGGGGAGGGGCCCAACTGTGTGTTCCGTAAGGAACAAAGTTTGTTGCACACATTAACTGGGGGGGGCCGGGCCTCCCTCCCTCTCTCACCTGACTGTTTCATGGGGACCCTCGATGATTCTTAAGGAAAGCCTCACTCACACTGGACCTGGGGGACCGCGAAAGTATCAGTAGCTGCGTCTGGCCAGCATCCCCATTAGCTCTGGTACTCACGCCCTGCGGCTCACTGATTCATCAGATGCCGGAGTAGGGCCATCTCAGCTCGTAGGAGGCTCGTCTGCTCTCGTTGGTTCAGGGGTCCACAGCTCGCGCCAGCTCACCTTAATTGGCGATTTCGCAGTCCAGTATAGCAGGTATATAGTGGGGCACCAGCGCTCGCAGCAGCAGCAGTCCGCTAAGGCGCCACTCCATATGCTGAGAGTAGATGCAAATACAACCCTTCTCCCATTTTAGAAACAGAGCCATAAAAATATCGAAGGGATCCCAGGTACATTGCAATCTTATTAGGCCAGCATTGGTCACCAACACTTGGGGCATATGTCCAAATATTTAAGTTTATTACTCTAAACTTCTTATTCTGCTGCGGCTACCCAACTGCGCCTCCTACTGTCCTTTTCCACCCCCTCGTTCCCAACTACCACCACACACGTCACCGTCATAGAAAGATATGGGCCCAATTCCTTCTGCATACAATTTCAAATTACAAGCACAAACTGCTCAATGTACACCCGGAAATACTAATAACAGACATTTATTTCCTACACCAAGAAACCTGCCATATGGAGAGAAAACTTCCTACAGCACCTGCATGTAACAACACAATCAACATCCCTTATAGATCCAAACCCACTATATCCCCTTCACATACGTTTGGCGGAGAACTGTCCATATCCATATACAGAAACTGGAGCATTCTAATCCAGGCATCAGAACAGGACCTCGCCAATTTCGACTGGCATTTCCCCATGCTCTGTGCCTTCATGCCATCCACTCTCAATGCCACTCCACCCGTACTCGCCATTGAACCTATGCCCACTCTCTCTCTCTCCTGCCTCTAATGAGCCCTCCACTTCGCAATCCCCTTGCACTATTACCACCCCCTTCACCTTCCCCCACCCCAAAACGTCTCAAAACCATGGCTTTACACCAGGAACTATATTCCCTGCCATCAAGGTCCTCTTCACATACGCAGTTAGTCCAAGAACCACACCTGGATTTTCACAATCCTCAGAGCTCATCAGACGAGACCCAACCATATTTTTGAGAACCACCAACCTACCCCACTTTCTACTGCTGATTCAACCACCTCTCAACTGCTTCCCATCTTGAACACAAAATCAACACCCAACTGGTTGAAATCACCTTATTACGAAAGGACATAAAATCTTGCTCTACTGCACCTCGCAATCTCACAACTATGGCAAACACAGCTCCTGCCACATACATGCAGTCCGCCCGCCCCCGTTTTTCCTCCTGGGCAACTCACCACTACATTAGACCTAAATGCACCACTACCGGAATGTTACAGTTAGGAGTGGAAACTTTGATCAACTCATACAACAGTGCTTTCTCCCAACCTTGCCACCACAAGATTCCCGTCATCCTCTATACTAGGAGGATCCGGGCTCCTAATTGACCTCCCAGACCACCTTCCCAACTGACTACCAACCTGCCTAAAGAATCCTTGCCGAAAACATCACCTTCCTTAAACTGCATGCTTTTAAGCTGTTGGTCTGCAGCCCAACATGCTATAGAAATTGCGGAAACCATTCTACCACATGATATTGACATTTGTTTCTTCATTGAAACCTGGCTAAATGACCACTCAGCCCCCATTATTGATCTCCTCACCCCACCTGGCTTCTCAATCATTCACCGTGACCGAAAGGATCGTATCAGTGGTGGATTAGCTATTGTACACAAAAACAATCTAGACCTAAAACACTTCCGCACAGCCTAATACTCATCCTCCGAATAGCTAGGAGTTGATCTCCCCCCCCCAAAGGCTTCAACCCTATCAAATTCCATGCCATCTACCACCCTTAACAGACCTAATAATGCAAAACTCACTGAAGAACTCCACGGACATTATCCTAGGAGACCCAAACCTGCACTTACTTCAATGATACGGATGATGCAACAGCACAAGTCCTAACCACCCTCCTTTAGACAAAAGATCTCACTCAACATTGCAAGCAACAAACTCACAATACAGGCTCCATCCTTGATGGTATCACATCCAACCTCAATACCATTTCCCTTCATCCTACCCATCGACTGGACCGACCACCACATAAACCAATTCGATTTCAATGTTTCCCAACCCAAGCACCACACCCAAAATAATCGTCTCAAACATTGGGTGTGGAACACGCACAAAATCCCTCATTTAGAGCTAAAATCCCTGATCATCTCTGAAGTGTTACCCCCACCCAATCTCACTTCCACTGATGACCTCACCGCCCATAATATAGCGCATAACAGCAAACATTGTTATGTGCCTGAGTTAAGCCCATGCAGCAAAACAGCCCATTTTCTTACATTGTCCTCTTTTTGGAACTACCTTTGTTTACACAACTGGCTTTGCGCAACATTATCACAATGCTTCGAACACTGAGTACAAGGCCTTTACCCATACTGTACAAATGTCATTCTATGTTCATCCACAGGGCGACAGGGCTATCTACATAACCACAACAATGCTAATCTGTGTGTACATCGCAAGGATGCTTTTTATTATAAATAAGGAAGCATTTCCAGGGGTTAGCAGAGGAGACACTTCATCTGACACCAGGGTCCCTTCATGCTGAGGCTTCACCAAGCAGCTGCCTGACATCTACATGAGGGGCATCCAATTGGTGACCAAGACGGGGTCCTACATTCTTTCCTGCCAGATTATGGGGTTGGATCATCCCGTGGGGGATTTTTGGCTATACACCTACATATACTCTAGATGCACATAAAGTAGGGATTGCATAGTAGGAGTACGCCCGATTACTACCTTGTATTATATGCCTGAATACATACACTGTCTTAACCCCATGGTGGAACTGTATCTGCTATTTACTCTTTTGGTGCTTGTAATCACTTTCATTTGCCTTTGTCTACTGATTATAGCAGCACATGTATTCTATACAAAAATACAGTTGGTTCGATAAATACATTGAAAACGTCCCGTTGTGTATTCTCTGTATATTTCTCTGAGAGCAAGAGTAAACGAGTGGCTGAGCGAAATGGTTCTAGATCTGTTACCACGATCCTTGAGGGGTCAGGGGTGTCATTTTCAGTGGTTGCTAGAAACCATTTGCTCGCTGTTTAGGTTAGTTGAGCTTATGGTGACACTGTGAGCTAGCTGGTCTCTAGGCCAACATATTCTGTGGGAGTGCTTGGAATTAGTCTAGGCACCTCACCCAAAGTTTATGTTGTCCACAAACGTGCAGGATCCTATATATTTATGGGAACTACGCAACAACATCCTCTTTCCCACAATATTCAACAGATGACTCTGTCAAGCGCTGCGAAGCATTTGCCAAATTCTTTTCCAAAAAAATAATAAGTATCAAACTCTCTACTAGACCACTCTACCTCATCTCAAAGATGCTACTTCTTCTAAAATTGGTCCCACATCCACCTCACCTCTTACTGATGGTGGTGCATCCAAACCCACCTCTTCACTGAACCAGAGCACCAACCATTCACCTCCAAATGAAGATGGTCCTCAAAAATCCACCTCCTCACTAAGCTAGAGCACTAAATATAACCATATACAACTGGAAAACAATGCAACCTGGACCAAATTTAAAACTATCTCCGAATTTGTCCTCAAAGTACTTGCATCCCTGAAACCAACATCCAACCTTTCTGGCCCTCTCCCCCTCTCTCTTGTCAAAAGTCTCAGACACATTATTTCTCCAATATGGACCAAAAGCATTAACTGCTCCTTATCGAGCAGCTTTATGTTGGCCTCCCTCAAATGTGTCCCCCTACAACTGAACACCTACATCGAAAAATTCAGCCTGCATGACAACTTCCAATCTGGGTTCAGAATAGGCTGCATTACAAAGACTTCAATCCTGAACATCACGGACGACTTACATGGATCTCTAGATGAGGGCTAAGCCTGTCTCCTCATATTCCTGGATCGCTCAGTGGCGTTTGATACAACTACAATATGCTCCTAAAGACCCTCTCACAATGTGCAGGCATAAATGGTACTGTCCTTCAGTGGTTTGACTTGTACCTAAACCAAAAATCTCACCTCATCAAGCTTGACAGACCCACCTCAATGGCAGCATCAGTCCCTCAAGGATCACTCCTGTCCCCTATCTTGTTCAGCTTGTATATAGAACCCCTTACATTGATACTGAACCAAGCCAGAATCGCCTACCAACTCTATGCAAATGACACCCAACTCTACATTAAAAATCTTCAGCCAAAGACATCCACTACCTAAAAAATACTCGCTCCATGGTACAATCTTGACTGACCTAAAACCACCTAAAACTTAACCCCAACCAAACCGAACTCCTCATCATCCAACTGAAAGGAAAATCCTTTCCTGTGCACAACTGGCTTGACCACCTTATTGCTTTAAACTGTAAACTATCTATCTCCAACTCTATCAAATTTCTTGGGATCACACTTGACAAAATCTGAGCATTAAGGACCATATCAACAGCTCCTCAAAAAGTGCCTTCTACATGCTGAAACACTTTGAAAAAAATCAAACCCTTAATCCCTTTTGAAGACTTAAAGAATATAGTACAATCCCTAGTCCTCTCCAAGCTGAACTACAGGAATGCATCAATTACTGGCACGCAAACAAGCCTCCTTATCCACCCTCAACACAGCAGCTAGACTGCTCTCCAGGGAGAGCTGTTATGAGCACATCACACCCACACTTATGAATCTCAATTGGCTACCAATCGAAGCAAGAAGTATTTTAAAAACGGCCTGCATAACCCTCAACACTATACACTGTAAAACCAACATACCTCGCAAATAAGCTGGCAAAAGCTGACCAAAGGAGACCTTTGCGAAGCTCAAATACTTTACTCATGATTTTGCCCAAATTCAAGAAAGAAAAATCACTCACCCGCTCTTTCTCTTGAAATGCGCCTAGAATTGGCAATGCTCTTTCACAAGAGCTACAGGACAATCATTCCTACTCTTCAATAAAAACTCATATTACTTCTCAACAAATACCGGATCCTCTAAAAATAAGCAACTTCCCTTGATGCATGTCCCCCTTTCACCATCATAGAGCCGGACGTCATCTATTGTATATTGTTACCTTGAATACCTATAAACTTACTCTCCTCATATGTAACCCTTGTACATATTGCTGTGTAAACTCTGTAAAGCCCTCTGATACCTTTGGGTCAAGTTTGCGCTCTATAAAACTCAAAATAAGTAAATGAAAATAAATAAATCTCCTGTTCTAGATCTGCCTGTAGACGTGGGAGTGAGAATACCAAATTATTGTGCATCAGCTATGTGGGCTCTGAAAATAGTAGAGACTTTCAGAAGAGAACACTTCCCAAGTGGATTGTGTTATGCATTAAGATCTGCTATTCTTTTGCCAAGAAAGAGCCTCCAGGTGGAATCAGGGCCCATTCCACAAGTGTTGCTTCGTTTGCATTGTCCAATGGGCTTCCTATTCTAAACATCTGTCAGGCTGTGATTAGGGTTTTTAAAACCTTTGACCAAGCATTGCTACCTTGATTCTGAAGTCCTTAGGATAAACTCTTTGCCAGAAACATTCTGCAGGACTTCTTATTTTGACTTTTTCCTCAGGACTAGGCCTGGACGGAGTTTGCGGAGTTCTGCTACATGGCCCTGAAGTGGCTAAAAAACTGCCGCTCCATGCGGAGTTCCGCGAGCTGGCGGAGTTTGCCGGTGCCCATTCACATTGCCATGTGCAATGCGGAGTGTGTCCTCACATTGCAAATCGTGTGTGAATAGTACTACGCGGTTCTCATGTGCGTCCTCGTGTTGGAAATCATGCACAAACGCCACCAAGCGGTTCGCATCGGCGCGCCCATCTTGTTTTCCTATTCTCTGTAATGGTGCTGGGCCTATTTTTAGAATCCCTCTTAATCTCTTTAATACTCCCTATTTAAAACCTATCTACCCCTCATTTTTATTTATTATTTAGTGTGTGTCTATGTGTTGGTGTATTTTACATTTTTGTAAAAATATTTTGGTGTTTTTTGTGACT
This sequence comes from Triturus cristatus, assembly GCF_964204655.1. Classification (NCBI taxonomy): domain Eukaryota; kingdom Metazoa; phylum Chordata; class Amphibia; order Caudata; family Salamandridae; genus Triturus; species Triturus cristatus. The sequence continues at coordinate 566,793,291 of NC_140580.1, read as the reverse complement.
TTTTGAATTTTGTTTATTTCCCCTAACTTCCTTATTTCTTCTTTCCTTTCCATTCCCTTCCTTTTCCTTATTTTCTACCCCACCCAGTGCAATGGCAGAGTGACGGCTCCCTTTCGGGCGGCACCATTGCCCAAGTGTGCAGCCTAGGGCTATCTTTGGTAAGGAGGAGGTGGCAGCACTCGTTTTTATGTGCAGCGCCACCTCCCCTCCATGCTGTTAGGTGTCGGCTGTGCTGGGGAAGGTGTGCCAGTGCGTGCGGCACACTAGCCAGATTCGGCGCACCGTCCAGCAGCTGACGCACCGCTCAGTGGGTATCTTGGACCGAAAACAGGATCTGCTCGACCTACTAGGCATCGTGTTTCCTGGGTTCGGTGAGAATTAATTATTTGTTGTGTTTGTGTTTTACAATGCTAACTTTTTTTCCAAATAGCATGCTCCTCATACTCAGAGGCAAGTTACGTTTAGTTTACTTTGGAATATTATTATGTGATCCAGTTTCTAGTTTCTGCTAGGCAGGTTCTCAGCGCTGCCTAATCGTACTCATCATTGGCACTGGCTTTGGCTGACTAATTAAGAAGCCATTGCAGACTTTCCTACTGTCACTATAATGAATCAGTAATATCAGTGAGTAGCGTGTTCTCTCTGAGATTTTGTTTATGTAGCTCGTACAGTTCCAAGCTATTTCACAGTGGTGTGTAGTAAGTATCTATGCATTGCACAAAAGGGAGACTGAGTTAGTCCATCAAGGGGATTGAGAAATGAGAATAAAATGAAAGATCATTTACTGCATTACATTAGTTGGAAATGTAGTTTTTGTCAAGGAAATTTGGAATAGGGCTTTTAGGATTTGTATGGGTGACTCAACGATAGTCGATTGACTCGAGTCAACTCTAGCACTATAGGTGACCTGTTTTAGAGAAGTACAAAATTATTATGACAGGAAAATGCAGTCACATACTGCATTTGCCTGTCATAATAATTTTGTGGAGATTATTAACTGAATCACTAATAAACTTTCTTTTTATCTTCTTCATTTCTTACATCAGCACCCAAGGGCAAGAAGAGGGACGTTGAGGGTCTGGGAGAAGCTGGTCAGCAGGAGGCACCGACCAACAGTGCCACTGCTGAGGGCTCTGCTCAGCCTAGGAAGTGCTATTATTATTTATTATTATTATTTCCCTAATGTTGGGTTTTATGATTCTTGTGGGCTTAGGGTAGAATCTTGGGGTATTGGAATGTTGGTGTTGGTTTCCAGGAGGGAATTTGCTGCCTGGAGGCTGGTGTTGCTGGTAAGAAATAAAGTTTCTCTGACACCCTTACCTGCCTTCGTCCTTCCACATGGCGATGAGGACCGGATCCGAACCCACTCATGCAAAGCAAGCAAAGTGGATTACATTTTTGTTTCATTCCTGTTATCCCTGCATTATCTTTTTTTATTACATGGTTTTCTTTTTTGGTAGCTGACTTTTTTGATCACTAATCTACACTCTAGTTCACTTATCTTCTGCTTTATTGGCAATCTTTCCCTCTCTCCTATATATCTGTGGTACTGTAAGAGTAAGACTAAGAATAACACATTTTGGTACTCTACTGTCTACCGTGAAGATTACAGACCCAAGTAAGCTCGTATTATAAATAATATTTACCATGTATGTTTGTTGAGAAGGCTTATTTTTTCCTGCTCATGCTCTAACAGATGAGTTCACGAGAGAGTGACCATGGTCATCGTGAACCATCCCCCCAAATGTTGTGTGCTGCTATCTCATTTATTTATGCAGTATACCAGCAGTTTCCCATGACAGTGCAGCATATCTGGAAAACAAGTATGAGGTACCACTCCCAATGCATTTGCCAACCAATACCAAATGACGTTTATTGACCATTATTCCACCCCTGATTTGTCTCACTTAGTAAACCAATCAAATACCCTCAGTGATATCTTTGTTAGAAGATATCACAGTGCTAACTGAACTGTAGTGATGTATTGCAGTTGTATTTAAGGGGTGGCGTATCTGACATCTAAAATATGTAAAATGTTTTATTCTAGTGCAGTGATGCCGGCTCAAGTTCCGCTGCAGGAGAAGGAGAATCAGTTGGAGGGGGAGAAGTTGTGGCAGGAAAGGGCACTGGTGTGTCACATACTTTCTTGTAATTACTATTATACTCACTAGCTAGTACCAGGGCGTCGTCAACACGTGACCATGAACCCACCCAGCTTTACCAGCTGCAGCAGTGGTTGAGTTATTATGGCATCTTCTATTTGTAACTCATAAAAGCTCACGTAATGAGTGTTGATGGCTGGAGGGAAACGTGAAAGAATGGACGGTTAATAGAAAGGAAAATGGTATATGAGTGAATGGGTGGGTGAAAGGGTGCATGGGTGGGTGAAAGGGTGCATGGGTGGGTAAAGGGATAGATGGTTAAAGGATGGTTGGAAGAAAGGGTGGATATTGAAAGGATGGATAATGGATTGCCCATTTTGGTGAAAGACTGGATGAGCGAAAGTAAAGCTTAATCAAGGTGGCTATGGGAGAATTAGAATGAAAGGATAAATAAATATTTGGATTGGATGAATAAGCAAGGCAGCTCTTCTTATGGAAAGGGGCATGCTGCTCCCCTACGTTGCTTACTTTGTTTATGCAGGGTTATCAAAGCTATGGTTCAGTGTGGGGTGTATTTTTTTATATTTTGTTCTACTTCCTTGACTTGTATTTGTTAAGTGAGACAGATGAATCCCACTCATCATTCGTCACCCCCACCCACCCCACCCATGTTTTTTTTGTTACCAATGGCCGAAGTGCAGTATGGTTCAATTCAATTTTAGACTGCAGTGTTGGCTGTGAAATGTGTGTCTGCTTCAGTTAATGTGGCATTTACAATGTTTTCAATACATTGCAAATCGAAGTACATACTGTGTTGTTGTTTCCCTTCGCCCACTCAGTCACCTCTTAGGACTTCACTTCTTTATTTTTTTTCTACATTCTTCCGTTCCAGCCTACCAAAAAATTGGAAAATCATTTTTGGCATGTGCCATATTTGATATTATAACCATGTGAAGTGAAGTGATTCCAGAATATATTTCATGGTTTCCCAAAACAGATTTATTTAACACCTTTTAAGATTTTTCCCTTTTGACTTCAGTCGGCCCGTACAGTTACTGAATAAGCCAAAGATGACGAATCGATGATCAGTGTAGTAGCCCCTCTATTCTATATCATAAAAGCTCAACCCTACCAGTCTAATCCATCTACCCCACCTGCAATAGAGAGATTCAAGTTTCCTTTCCTTGCTTACTGCATAGTGAATGAATTTGTTGGAAATAATATGTGGTGGTGGGCGCGACCAGTGAATAAAGTGGGAGTAAGTGCATGATTTGATGTCAAGTTTGGCATATGGGATACACTGTGATGAATGTGACAAATAGAATCTATATAGCCCGGTCCTTTCCCTGTACTGCAGTCTATGATTTTCCCCAACGTTTACTTATGGCAGACAGGATAATATCCGCATTTCATAAGTGAGGTGGTGAAGTAGTATCTTATGTATTATTCATCTGCCTCTTTGGAGTCAGGGTAGAAAGAAAAATGAATTTGGAGAAGAGCAGGGCCATTGGAATTAAAAGCAGATAATTGTCAACTACAGCTGCCCCAGCTGCAGACAGTAGCAAAATATCCAACGTGCTGGCTAACAATGAGCATTGCTCCATTATTTTAACACAACACACAACTTATATACTCCCTAGTCCATAATGCCGTACTCAATAATAAGAGTTATTTTATTTTTCCACTCAAAGTATCTGTTTATAGCTACTTGAAATGCCTTTAGAAGAAAAGAAAATCACTGTTTGTTTAATCCGGTGTTTTTTGCCCTAATAATTTTCTGCAACGCAGTCAGTGATTTTTATGCTAGGCATGTGTCGGTAAAACATAAATTGGCCTTGTGACTCTCCTAATCATATCACATCAAATTTCAGTGGCCCTTGAAGACCAGCAATGTACTGCTACTATGACACCCAGTAATGTAAAACAATTGTTTGCACAGAGCATTATTTACAATTTGTCTTTTTACTTTTTGTTTTTCTCAATATAGTAGGACCCAACAAACAGGAGATAGTGGCCTGTCTGTGGCGGCAGAGACTGGAGTGTATCCAGCAAGAATACCGGCAGCTGGTGGCCCTGGAAAAGGAGGAGGAGGAAGCAAATGCCTCTCAGCCTGGCCCCATTGCAGCTGGTCCCCCTCAGCTTCCAGCCTCCTGGCCACCCCATTGCTGCTGACGCCACCAGCTCACATCATCAACCGCTGCCACTCCCTCCCATACTGACAACACCAGGTCATTGCTGCACTGCACCCTGCAGCGACTAAACACCATCGAGAGCCGGCTGACCATGAGAGAGCATAGCCTGGACCAGCTCCGGACCGACATTCACCATGCACTCTTCTAGCCCTTTTTTTTAATTGTTTGTTTTGGTGGGAGGGACTTGTTTGGTAAGGCTGGGTGGAGAGGATGGGAAGGGAGTTGGGACCGGATTTGACTTAATTTGGACATTTTGAATTTTGGGACATTGGGGCTTGAGTCAGTTTGTTTGGGGACAGGGATGGGCATGTTGTGTGGGTAGCCTTCCCTCTCGATATATGTAAAAACCCTTCTGTTTATTTAAACAAAACATAGAAAACAGGGAATTGAACGGCCTGATTTAGTGGTTGGTGGAAGGATATTGCTCACAAACGTAAATATCTCCCTCCCACCTTATTTCATGAGCTTTATATCCTAATGCACTTGTAATAAGGCGGAAGGGCTATACCTCTCGGCTGTGAGGAGTACCCCTCTGCCGCCCTCTAAACCAGGCCCTACGTCTGTGTGTGATAGTGTCGATGACACTTCCACACGCAGACTGTAAAGGTGCCAACGGGGACTCGGGCACGCCACACCTATGGCGGTTGTGCCGGTCCCCGTGGATAACGAAGGGGCGGGGCGGATGTTGCGCGCAGTGTAATGCAGCCGACGCCTTCCCCGCCTCTTGCCCTGATTGGGCGTCACAGGCTTGACCCGGAAGCGTGCAAGTGCTTCCGGGGGACGAAAGGTGGGCAGGGCAAGCCCGGAAGCTAGATGTGGCCAGTTTTTCTCCTGGCGGCGGGGTAAAAGGTGCTGAGGAGCAGCGGGACGGTCTTTGCCTTCGCCGCTCCACTGCTATATCCCCACGCAAGGTCGTGTTTCAAGGACGGAGACTCTCCCTCCTTTTTTCGTCACTGCAGGAACAACGCGGGAGCATCGGCAGTCGATCGGCAGTTGGAGAGATTGATCAGCTGTGGTGCAGTCTTACAGCACGCTGGGAGCCGCGCTGGCTGAGTGAATACTTGCCGGCCTCGCACTATTTGTGTTGCGGTGGTGGCTCCTGCTGCATCTTGAGGCGCGCGCTGAGCAGCAAGCTGCATTTACAGATTTAAGGTGAAGGATAGGGGTGGTGTGTTTTTCCTGGGTTCTTAATTTAGCAGGGGGATTGTTTTTTTTAAAAAAGTTTGAGCTGGTTTACTCTTTAAGTAAGGCGGTGTGGAGCTAAATTTTTTGCCTTCAACATTGACACTGGAACCACTATTTGGTTTGGGCAGTCAGTGGTTTGTGGGAGATTATTTAGCACACTATGTATTCTTGGGTGGTCAGTGGTTTGTGGGAGCTTGTGGGTAATCAGTGCCTTCACAAGTGGTACTAGGGGCATTATTTAGTTTTGAGGATCAGTGGTTTTTTTGATTGATGCATATCGGTTATCAGAAATAGTAGAATTTTAATTGGTATCGTTCCGGTGGTGCACCTGGGCATCCTTATTTGGTTGCCAGTTTGGCAGCTGTACTTCCCTGATTAGATAAGGCAGGAACCTGGACCCCTGCAGTTGGCTGTGGGGCTTTGTTGGATGAGGGGGGTGCACTAGAAAAGTCCAGGAAGCTGGTGGCACAGTTTAAAGGGTCAAAACCAGGGGGAATGCAGAATGTGCCAATAGGGATGACAGCGGCTGGTGGTACATCAACCAATGAAACATGACAAGAACCTCCCAAAGCAAGTTCGACTTCGGAGGATGACAAGGCAAAGAAGCAGGAGGCTGCAGTAACAGGTATGACGCAAGTATTACCAAGCTTAGGTTTGAGTGATTTGCAATCATCCAGGTCACGGCTGGGTAGGCATATCTCGCAGGAGGTGAGAGAAAAGATTTGGAAATGGAAATATGTCAACATGTTTGCTTTGTTACTGGATAATGTGGATAAGGAAGAGGCAAAAAAGACCAAAGAGTGGGTGCATCCTAGAGAATGGACCAGTTGGTCTCACAAGAAAAAGATTGAGGAAACACTGGTTAACTGGATCAAAGGTTTCTCTAATTACCATGTGATAATGGTTGAATGCTTCCCGGTTTTAAGAGCCCAGATGGCATGCTACCAAAATAGGATAGCCTGTGCGCATGATGAATATGGGGGAGGGGAATGGAAGGAGTATGATAAAGAATTCAGGAGGGCAAAGGCAACTGACCCTGGCCTCACATGGGACCAAATTGACATCATCATGTGGCTGCGACACATGAAGACCGTGAGCTACGACAACACACGAGGGCAGTCCTTTCGGGCAGGCGCCCCAGTTAAAACAGGAGGTGGGGAAGGGGGCATGCTGGGAGTAAAAAAAAAAACCTACACCAGAGCTCTTGGCACATGCAAATTTGGGCACATGCAAATTTAGACACACGTGTTCCTTCTGCGGTCACGCCTCGCATCCTGAGTCCAAATGTTTTAAAAAAATCAAGGGACAAAGTGGGTAAGAAACAGGAATGTTAGTCTAATCCACACCAAGGCACCTTCCCCAATAAAGACAAGCGCTTTGATCCCATGGTTAAATAAATACAGCTGCACCAATTCAGCGCAGCTCCTATTGGAAGGTTTCAGGGAGGGTTTTAGGATTCCTGGTTATTTGGGGGTTTTGCATTGCCGCAATCAGCTATCTGTAAGATCCAACTACGGGATTGTGGCGCCAAAAATTGCAAAGGAGCTGAGGCTGGGGAGGGTGGCAGGCCCATTTGATGAGATACCAGTAGAGGGATTTGTTTGCTCACCGCTGGGGGGGGGTGCCCAAGAACGACCCAGGAGAGTGCCGCTTAATTTACAACTTGTCTGCTCCCAGGGGTCAATCATTGAACGACGCCATTGATGGGGCCCCCTACAATGTGAAATATGCATCTTTGGATCAGGCGATAGAAATGCTATGGGGCTGCGATCAGGCGCATTACTTGCAAAGTCTGACATTAAATTTGCTTTCCGGCTATTGCCAGGGCACCCACAGGATTTCCATTTGTTGAGTTTCCAACTGCAAGGGAGATATTACTGTCATGGTTCCCCTGCGGCGCTGAATGCATGTGGGTAGGTAGGGAGGACTACACTAACCAGAACGCATCAGGGCGGCCAGCCAGTTCTTACCTTGGAGGCGGCCCGTTATATAAGGCCTTCCTATAGGGGGATCCAATGCTTGTCACCTGCTTGATTACCAGCATTCCTAGAAGCAAGAAGACGGAGCTCTTTTGCCATTGTTTCTTGTCTTGCCGAGAGAAAGACGCCACGCAAGCCTTGGAGGCTCGCGCCAAAGCCTGGCTTTTCCGGAGCAGCATGGAAGCTGATTGGTGTTGTTGCCATTGGTGCTGCATACACCACCACGGACCAAGACTACTGCCTAGTCACCCGGAGTCCCGCGTCTATGCGGTAAGCCCTCAAGACCCCAAGACTTTCTATTTCAGTTGTAGCCTTGCGAGGAGCGTGCCTTATAATTGCTCGCTCGCACGAGTATTTAAAGGACCCATTCCGGGACTTTAAGAGTGTTTCACTTATTTCAGGAAGGGAACAAGCTACAGTTCATCACAGCTGTTCAGCATTTGACTGAGCTCTTCATATACTTTGCACACAAGTGTGAGACATATCACACCAACTTTACAACTCGATTCCTTTTTAGGTCGAGCCTAGCGCAGCGTACATGCGCTGTTCTAGGAGATGACCTTTAGAAATCGGTCTGCACTTTTCCTCACACTCGTGCGCGTGGCAGCATCCACCTTGCGGGAGCGGGCAGTGGCGCGCAGGGGCCATCTGTTTGTAATTAGCATGGCCGCGCGCGCGCCTTTTTATTTGCCTGCTCGCGGTCGCTGTAGCTCCGGGGGTTCTCTTTCTACTAAACATTTGCATGAACTGTTGTAAAAGGCGTTCCATACACTTCCGTGTGCGTCCACAGATCACTACCCCGAGTTCACCTTCGAAGCACATTTACAAAAACCCTATTTCGGGGGGGGCGGGGGTATTCTTACGTACCAAGTGGCCAACATACATAATGTGAGGTAGAAACAAAATGCACTCGGGGTACATAGGAGCATGTGGCGGCATCAGGGTCAGCAGCAAACAACATGAAGAAAACACCAAAATAAATACATCTCAGTATTTCTTCTGCTTCTCACCAACTTTGTGTTTTTTCCTTTTTCCCCCAGATGTGTATTCTGCGGTCTGCGTCACTTAGGACCAGTTTTTAGCCATATCTCCCAGAGATCCGGTGGAAATGACCTGCGAGCAGGACAACAGTAGCTTCCTGTATATGTACTGGTACCGGCAGTACAGGGGGGGGCTGAGCTCGCTCTAGTGGGCACCTCGGTGAGAGACAGTGACCCCACCCTCGAGGAAGGCTTCAAACATGGGTATGAAATCACCAGGCCTCACACTCTCCGGTCCTCCCTCAAGGTCCTGGCGGGGACAGGAAACCTCTCCGCCACCTACTTCTGTGCAGCCAGCCAGGCACAGCGACCCGGCCCTGTGGGGGCCCTGCAAGAACTACATGTGCAGGTTAAGTTTCTGTAAGAGTTTACACATGATTTTTTGTACTGACAGCTCCTTGAAGAGTTTGCTGATAGGGATAATATGTTTATTCCATTTTGAACTCGACAATACAATTGTTGCATCAGCATGTACTGTAGAAAACAATTCATAGTGTCACCAGGACATCAAGTCCTTAAAAAGGTCAGTGATCCTAGCACACGAGCCCATGGTAGCTTACCCCACAACCCCCTCTCTGCTGACAGAGCATCAGTGCACCACGATAGTAAAGCGTCAAGAACCGGAGAAAGTTATTTTCCTAGCTTCTAAAAAGATGTGAACCAACAGCTGCTTAGAGACACCATAAACATATTCAAATATTATAAACAAATAAGGTAATCTAGGCAGAGACTGGACCATCTCTACACTCCTTTCATCCACGCCTGTCCAGTTTAGTTCAGTTTATTTATTATTCGGAACTCCAAAAATCCAAGCCTATCACAAAGTAGATATATTAATCAGAGTGGCTGCTGTCTGACTGTTGTGTAAATCATTCACATATGAACAACACATTGACTGAACGAACTGCCGAAGTGAAGAAGAAATACCGATTTGGGGGATTTTCATCGCAGACTTCATTTCAGTGTTTGGTGAGGTCTGAGTTGCACTGGTGATACCAAGAGACATGGGCTGGGTCGCCATTAACTATACCAACACAATACAACTTTAATATTCCTGTATCTGGGATAGTCTGCCCAACATCACAAGAACATTTAGTGGATCATGGCACAGAGATCAGTTTTTGTGGACATAAAACAATTTTCTTTCTACATTGTGTAATAACTTTTATAGAAAGCTGTGGATCGAGGTGTCATTAACTATATACGCATCATTAAGCCCAACACCCCAAAGAGGTGGGTCTTTTCGGATGTTAAGCACCTCACCGTATGTGACTGTGAGCAGGGCTTTAATTGGGATAAAAAAAAACTGTGGGGTCTCTCCAAGGGGTGTTGCTAATGTAATTAAGGGCGTGGCTTAGAAACACATAAGCTAAAAATCTGTGTTTAGCATAGTGTACCATCCGACTTGTATTTTGCTGTTTCATTGCATCCAGATATTTGATACAGCAAGTAACATCATACCTGCAACAAGTCAGGACTATTGGCTTTGTCAATAGTTGTCGGGTGCATAAGATCAATAAGTAGCAACTCTGGCTTGTATATAATATTGAAAAAGCTTCCACTTAAAACCCTGTTGACACCACAACAGTGTTGCTGCTCCTGAGTTTCGAAAAGAGAAGGGAAATCCCAAAATAAAATTACTCTCTTTAAAGGATTTCCCTTCCCCTACAACGCTCACCTGGCATGACGTCATGCTATAACTTCCCCACGAGTGAGAAGTGAGCAGTGTGAGCACGCCCACACTAGTGAGAAGTCAGCAGTGTGAGCACGCCCACACTACTGAGAAGTGAGCAGTGTGAGCATGCCCACACTAGTTGGAAGGGAGCAGTGTGAGCACGCGCACATCAATGTGCCTGCTGTCACTGCAGTCCGAAAAACAAGCATTGGCATAGCTAATAGGTCTCGCCTTTGGGACCTTATAAGTGTTTCGTTATCCAGCACAATATCCTTGGTGCAACAACATCAACTGTTGCATTGCTAAACACTTATAAGGTCCCAAAGGCATGACCTATTGGCTATGCCAATTCTTGTTACTTTTGAAATAGCACTTGCTGTCAAGGAGAGAGTCTTTCCGCGCTATCGTTGGACTGACTCTTTAATTGGGAATACCTCCACCCGGCTGCCTGTTACATGATGGCTTGCATGAAAGGGGTTGAATGTAAGTACACAGACAAGCAACGGCGGGAGGGCATTCAGTGATCGACAGTGAGAGTGTGTGTGTGATTATGGTATTAATGTTTATTCTTTGTTTCACATACAGCGTGCTGTGATCAGTTTCTGATACTTCCCTAGTGAGAGCCTATTCCTGAGAGGAGATTCGGTACAAAGAGTGCGCTGTGTTTCATTTCCTTATTCCTTGCTGTCCCCTTTCCCTTGTGCACTGTGGTGCAGGGTGGAGTGTTTCCATACCCCTGTGGGGTAGTGCACAGGGGATTTGGGATCTACGCATCGACCCTGCTGGATTTGTCTATGGAGGTTGGTGAAATTTATTTTGTAACCTGATAGAGTGACAAGCCCAAGACGCACATCCAGCGTGGGCGATGGATACCAATGTGGTTCTCGCCACCCTCTTAGAAACCATGTCAGCGCTACAGGTAGAAGTTAGCGCCTTCCGTACTGAAACACAAGAACTTAGGAATGAGATGGGTACCATGCATAGGGAAGTGGCTGGGTTAAGCAGGAAGGGCCACTCCGCTCAACAGGGAGGAAGTACATCAAGGACTGGACGTTCCCACCCCCTCGGCGTAGGTCCACGGACCATTCTATGGGACCTGCAGACCACACGGGAGAGGGAGCTACAGGCACAGGGTTGTTTTCATCCTCTCACACTCCCATGGTTGGGGTTGGTGAGACAATCCCTGTTCACGTGGTCCATTCCCCGCAAATACCTCTAGCGTCCCCAGAGCACTTTTATGGAGACCCAAAGAAATTTGGGATCTTTATTAGTCAGTGCAGTCTGCACTTCCTGTGCAAACCAACCCTCTTTCACGATGACCAGGCGAAAACCTCCTTTATCATGTCTTACTTGGGTGGGAATGCAGCCAGTTGGTCCATCCCTTTGATGGAACGAGACGAACCTGTGCTGTACAAATTTAATGACTTCTGCACGGAAATGCGTAAGTTGTTCGACATAAAGACACACCTATTAACATCCGATAGAGAGCTGCTCACCCTCAAACAAGGTACTCCGGATCTCTTCTCCTACATAACCATGTTCAACCGGCTTGTGGTGGAAACAGACTGGCCTCAGGACAAAAGAACCTTCTTGTTTTATCAGGGGCTTCGTGGAGAGCTGAAGGATGTTCTTGCCCAGGTGATTCATCTACCACACATGTGTGAGGAGTTGATCGATCTTACCGTTCAGTTTGACCATCGGATACAGGAACAAAAAAGTGATAAGAATAAGGGCAACTTCAAATGCTTTGTTCCTCGTGGTCGTCCTGCTCCCGGAAAAGGAGCCCATACACCTGAGGGACTGGAGCCTATGCAGATAGGCAACATTTGGGGACCCCTTAACATGGAGGAGAGGGAGAAGAGAAGGAAACAACATATTTGTTTCTACTGTAGAAAGGCCGGACACTTCATTTGGGAATGCAAGGCCCAATCTAAATTTCCTGACAGGATGCCTCCATCAAAGACTCAAGCGGTGGCACAGAGGTCATGGAATCAAGGAGAAGAGTCGGGAAACTGAAGCCTTCGAGCCGGTGCGAGACCCCTAGCTTGGGCGTTCTAAGGGAGAAAAATCTCCAGTAATTGCCAACACCTTACAACATACCGTCCCACACCTTAATGTCTGTGTCTCCTTGTGGTTGGATGACGAAGTCCTAAAACAAGTACCCGCCTTGGTGGATTCCAGGGCCACCGGTAAATTCATTGATCGGAACTATGCCAAGAATATAGGGGTGCCCTGTCTGAAGAAGTCAGTTCCCGAACCAGTGAAGGCGGTAGATGGAACAACGCTGACGTCTGGCCCTGTCAGATATCATACCCAGCCTATCCTCATGCAATTCAGCCCAGAGAATTACGAAACAATCCAATCTGATCTGCTTGATGCACCACATTTCCACCTGATTCTCGGAATGCCATGGTTAACACTCCATGACCCCACTGTAGGATGGGCATGTTGGTCAGTGGTCATGAACTCCCTATACTGTAGGGAACATTGTACGAAGAGTCATGCTTTAGCAGGAGAACCGAGGAAACCCAAGCCTTGCTCCTATCTATAGGTTGTAGGCGCATGTACTGGGCTGTGTGTCTACAGTCCTTTCTGAGTATCAACAATACTCTACAGTCTTTGACAAGAAAGAAGCAAGTCATCTTCTGCCTCATAGGGCTTATGATTGCCGGATAGACCTAGTCCCAGAGCAGCGATCCGCTGCAGTCGAGTCTATGCACTGACAGAACCAGAAACCCAACATCTGAGGGAATACTTGGATGAAAATCTGGCCAATGGGTTTATACGTCACTGGTCATCCCCTGCTTCCTCTTCTCTTTTCATTATTTCCAAGAAAGAAGGCGATCTGCGAACGTGCATTGACTTTAGAGCCATCAATGGAGTCACAATAAAGAACAGGTATCCCCTTCCTCTGATACCGGTACTGCTGGAGCGATTAAAAGAGTCATCCATTTTCACCAAACTGGATCTGCAGGGAGCCTACCACTTGGTGAGGTTGAAGCAGGGCGACGAGTGGAAGACAGCCTTCCGAACGAAGTTTGGGCTCTTTGAGTACCAAGTGATGCCGTTCGGTGTCTGTAATGCTCCAGCGGGTTTTCAGTACTTTATGGATGAGGTGTTGAGGGGCCTTTTGGACGTGATGTGTATGGTCTACATAGACGACATTTTAATCTACGCACCTAGTGTCACAGAGCACATCACTCATGTGAAACAGGCACTGGAACGGTTAGAAAAGCATTCCCTGTATGCCACACTAGAGAAGTGCCTGTTCCATGCCTCGGAGGTCTAGTTCTTGGGGTACATCATCAATGCAAGTGGAATACATATGGACACTAGGAAAGTGGAAGTTATCACCCAGTGGAAGTCTCTGATGAACCAGAAGGCCATACAGAGCTTGATCAGCTTTGCTAACTTTTATCGAGATTCATCAAGAACTTCTCGCACGTTCAACAAGCGCTCACCTACCTTATCAAAAAAGGGGTCTCTTTCATGTGGACTGAACAGCTGGACGAGGCTTTCCGGACATTGAAGTCCTGCTTCACAAAAGCACCGATAGTGAGACACCCTGACGCACAGCTGCCCTTTATCTTGGAAACTGATGCTTCATCTCATGCCCTGGGAGGTATCCTCTCACAAAGACATCCTGATACCGGACAGCTGCATCTGTGGCTTTCTATTTAAAAAAGCTTACCCCATGTGAGGTGAATTACAATATCTCTGATAAAGAGTTACTAGCAGTAAAGAGGGCATGTGAAGAATGGAGACACCATCTGATGGGGGCTAAACACACTATTGAGATCTTCACAGGTCATCGGAATTTGTTTTCCTGAAGACAGCCAGAGCCCTTATGCCCCGACAACTGCGATGGTCTCTCTTTTTTGTAGACTACGGCTTTGTGATAAAGTACAGACCAGGGAGCCAACACGGCAAAGCGGATGCATTGTCTAGACCTAATGACTGCCCTAGAGAGGAAGACCCACCACGTACGACACCTCCTCCCATCCTGAGCAAGGCAACATTTCCTGCTCAAGAGATAGCTTTGGTAGCTGAAGAAGATTTCCCGGAAGACCTTAAATTAGAGCTGTTGGGTGTGAATAAACAGGCCTGGGTGGATGAAGACCCAGGAAATAGAAGTGAAAAGGAGGACTTGCTTTACCGCCTCCATGCCTTGTATTTGCCGGAAGCCCGTTTGTGAGAACGTGTAATCCAATGGGCTCACGACACCCTTGGGAGGCCATATGGGGATTTACAAGACCATCGTCCTTGTAGAACGACATTTCTGGTGGCCTGGATTAAGAGGATTGGTACGGCAGTATGTCCTGGGATTTGCAGTGTGTGCCCAAGGCAAGACCAGTCATACCAAACCTGCGGGGTGGCTATGCCCTACCCCCATTCCTGACACTCCATGGCACACAGTATCCATGGACTTTATCGTAGAAATGCCACCAAGCAATGGACATACAGTCATCCTAGTCCTAGTGGATCACTTGACCAAGATGGGTCATTTCGTACCAATGAAGGCTGTACCTTCTTCCTCCGTGTTATCCAGCGTGTTTCTACAACATGTGGTGCGAGCACATGGCATACCTGCTGTTGTCATAACGGACAGAGGTTCTCAGTTTATGTCCCTGTTAGACCTGGCACCATTGGCGTGGGTCTCCCTTCCACCTTTCGCTTTTGTCTCCTCTGTGTTTGCTGGTGTTAGAGGCTCTGGGCGCTGTGCCACTGCCATCCAGTGCCACAGCGCGAATGCTCCCTATTGCAAAATGACTGTATGAATTGGTATTCCCTATAATCCTAGCTGACCCAAGGAACATGTTTGGAAAGTCGAATTTAGTATGCCTGAGCTCAGAATATTAGAGAGCATCTGTTGGTGAGGATTATTTTTATATTCTGTGGTTGAGAATACCACTTTTGGAAAGTGGGTATTTTCTTGCCTGTGTCTTCCAGTGTGCCCATTTGTTATGAGTATTGGCTGTCTGGTTTTGTAGAGACAGGGCAGGCTGAGCCCGACCTGGATTGAACAGAGAGATCTGCTGTTGGAGTATGGGGAGGGGTGACCCTTTGATCTGAGCAGGGCTGTGCCTGGCAAGGTGAATGATGGCTCCACCACCCACTGTGCATCTAATGGCAGACCCCCTCTTCCTGAAAGGCAGGATGCCGCCTTGTAAACAAAGTGCTCCAGGACCACACCGAACTGGTTCTGGCTGGGGTCAGTGACTTGTGACTTTTGAGAACAAATACTTTTGTGGTATAAATATCTGTGCTAAAACCCCTACAGGGTGTGTTACTTCTGGATGTCAAGACAAACCTCTGTCCGTGTAACTAGAGGGAAATGACTTTGAAACTTCTATCCATCTTGCTGAAGCAACTACCCGAGGGCCTGATTTGAGCTTGCCTCCTGCTGAAGTCTCAGGGACATTAGACTTCACCCATCAGCCTTCCGAATTCCTATTGAGGGGGATTCTACTCGCAGGTGATGCTTCTGTCGAGAATTCCAGAGCCTCTGGGTCTACTGCGGGGAACGCGGGCTGAGAATCATCACTATCGCTATTGTGGGCTGTGGCAGCTGAGGAGCTGTTGCCGCTGAGAGCCCGCATTTGTCCGTGCTATGAGAATTATCGCCATCGCTATTGTGGGCCGCTGCAGCTGTGGAGCTGTTGCTGCTGAGAGCCCGCATCTGTCTGTGCTACGAGAATCAGCGCTATCGCTATAGTGGGCTGCTGCAGCTGAGGAGCTGTTGCAGCTGAGAGGCCGCATCTGACTGTGCTATGAGTATCAGTGCTATCGCTATTGTGGGCCGCTGCAGCTGAGGAGCTGTTGCCGCTGAGAGCCCGCATTTGCCTGTGCTACGAGAATCATCGCTATTGTGGGCCGCCGCAGATGAGGAGCTGTTGCCGCTGAGAGCTCGCATTTGCACGTGCTACGAGAATCATCGCTATTGCTATTGTGGGCTGCCGCAGCTGAGGAGCTGTTGCCGCTGAGAGCCCGCATTTGCCTGTGCTAAGAGAATCATTGCTATCGCTATTGTGGGCCGCCGCAGCTGAGGAGCTGTTGCCGCTGAGAGCCCGCATTTGCCTGTGCTACGAGAATCATCGCTATCGCTATTGTGGGCCGCTGCTGCTGAGGAGCTGTTGCCGCTGAGAGCTCGCATTTGCATGTGCTACGAGAATCATCGCTATCGCTATTGTGGGCTGCCGCAGCTGAGGACCTGTTGCCGCTGACAGCCCGCATTTGCCTGTGCTACGAGAATCATTACTATCGCTATTGTGGGCCGCTGAAGCTGAGGAGCTGTTGCCGCTGAGAGCCCGCATTTGCCTGTGCTACGAGAATCATCGCTATCGCTACGGTGGGCCGCTGCAGCTGAGGAGCTGGGCCGCTGACTGCCCGCCTTTAATCACCGTCTCGGGATCATCATGAGTGCACGCAGTGGACCGCTGCAGCTGGGGGCTGTGGCCACTGTGAGTCCGCCTGTCATCATCGCGGCTTCCTCACGAAGCTGCGTGCCGTGCCCCTTTAAACTTCAGGTACATTGTGCATCACTGGGTCGCGTAGACCCCGGCCTCGAACTAAGTTCATTTCACACGCTTTTGATTGCTTTTCAAGTGAATCTATATTTACGTGCATTGTGGCGTCTTGATCGCTTTTGAGCCTTAGGTTAAGCCTATATAAAGATACTCATTTTTCTATAACTACTTGTGTGGTGTCCCTTTGTAGTGTCTTCACTGCGTTATTGTGTATGGTCATAAATGCTTCACACACTGCCTCTGAGATAGGCCTGTCTGCTCGTGCTACGTTACCACAGGGTTGAGCAGGGGTTATCAAAGGGTGTAGCTCCCTTACTCTGACTTAGGAAGAAGGGTCCCTATTTGGACATTGGTGCCAGCCACTGCCAACTAGAGATCCCCATTTCTAACAGTCCAGTTTTTGGTTAAAACTCTGCAAGGTCATGAAAATAGATGCGCGCCTCTCAGCCAGCTATCATCCACAAACCGATGGAAAAACAGAGAGGTTAAATCAAACGTTGGAGCAATATCTGAAGTGTTTGTCACTGCACCATGAAGCCGAATGGAGTACCTTGCTCTGGACTGCCGAGTTTGCCTATCACAACAGCAAACACACCACATTGGTCTGTTCACCGTTTTACTGTTTGTATGGATACAATCCAAACATGCTTCCTTTCGATTGGCCCATAACAACCAAACATCCGTCCATCCAAGCTCACCACGCGCATCTCCGTGCAGTACTCATAGACGCTAAGAGCCACTTGCTCAAGGCACAAGAAACCACCAAAAGGTTCGCTGATAGGAAGCGATCTCCTGGACCCCTGTATAAAATAGGGGATAAGGTGTGGTTATCCACAAAGAACCTACAGATGAAGAGAACCAATAGGCTGAAACCTAAATAAGTTGGGCCCTATCCTATAACACAGGTTATAAACCAAGTAGCCATGAAATTGGAACTACTAAAAACTTGGATAATCCATCCCGTTTTCCACATACCTTTTTTACACCCTTGCCTGCCTCACACTCAACTGCTTAGTGGCCCAGAACCAGTTATAGTGGATGGGGAGGAGGAATACGAGGTACAGAACATACTAGACTCAAAGAGAACCATAGGAAGGATCTATTACCTCGTAGATTGTAAAGGCTATAGTCCAGAAGAGTGTACCTGGGAACCTGTGCACAACTTCACTGTCCCCTCCTCCTCCGACGGTTTCATGCACGTCACCCTACCAAACCAGGTAGTCCCCAGGACGGCGGACATTGCGGAGGGGTACTGTCTTGATTACCCTGCGGTGCTGAATGCATGTGGGTAGGTAGGGAGGACAGGGGAGTGTTTGCTGTCCCATTAGCATTAGCAATCTCAAATCATTCCTCACATGCAGACCACAGGGCGCGGAGGGTCCACTATTAATCCATGGTGATGGGACTCCGCTTACTAAATTTCACTTTAGTAGAGTCATGGGTTTAGCTCTAAAGGCAGCTGGTTTGGACCCATCAAAATTTGGTACACACTCTTTTAGAATCGGCCCGCCACCGAGGCCACGGCCAGAGGCCTGTCGGGCGTGTGGTTCAGAGGATTGGTCGATGGTCTTCAGGCTGTTGCAACCGCTATGTGCATCTACACATGCTTTAAAGGCTGCTATATTTATTGATGGTGTTTTTTGTTTTTGTTTTTGCAGTTTCTATGTCCGGTGCTGCAGGAAGGAAGCTCACCATGGTTTACCGTTCAATGGAATCTAGCGCAGCCCAGGTAACCGCCTGGGGGCAAAAAGAAGTGTAAGTATGGATAGTTGGCCAATCATATGTGAACAGGTTGAAGCAATATTTATTTGCAGGCAAGTATGCACACCGGGCCCGTCGGGCCAATTTCAATGTTTCCTTGCATAGCCGTGGGGGGTTGCGTTTGGGCAAATTGAGGAGTATATTGAAGATTTTACTGGATAAGACTCACATGCCCCCACAGCTGTAATTTTGCATCTCGGGGGCAACGACTTGGTGCACCTGGGTAGAAAGGGTGTGGTGGAGGCGCTGATCACTGAGGTGGGTAAGTTGGCATGGAAATGCCTGCAGGCAGTGTTGGCTTGGTCCCACGTGTTATTTTATGTTATATAGGTGTATAAAGCACACTGTTACCCGAAGGTGTCCTGGCGCTACACACTGTTTTCCTGGAAAACCCCACCCCCAGGAGCCTTGTCGGATACTAGGCTGAGAACAGCCAAGTCTTCAGATTTTTTCTAAAAGTTAAAAGTTCCGTGGCAGACCTTAAATAAAACGGAAGTTAATTCCAAGCGGTAGTGGCTCTGAGCACAAAGC
Organism: Triturus cristatus; assembly: GCF_964204655.1. Lineage (NCBI taxonomy): Eukaryota > Metazoa > Chordata > Amphibia > Caudata > Salamandridae > Triturus > Triturus cristatus. The sequence continues at coordinate 566,774,299 of NC_140580.1, read as the reverse complement.
TCTTTCCGCCCCAGTTGGCCTTTTTTACCATGGGAACGGCTGCCCGTTTTGCTTCCATTGAGCGCAGTGGTCTCCCAGGGACGTACCACTGGATACGTTCTCTTAGGTCTTTCGGTCCGGTTCCCTGCAGGGATTTGAATACCGTGCAAAGCGCCTTAAATTGGGCTCGTTTTTTAATTGCGAGCCAGTGAAGGTCATGAAGACCTTTCCTGATTGACACGGACCTAAAAGTGCTTGTGAGCAGCCTGGCTGCCGCATTCTGAACCATCTGGAGTCTGTTGAGATGTTTATTATTAATCGTCAAATACAGACTGTTGCAATAATCCAGACGGGACAGAATTAGAGCAGATACTACAGATCTAAAGCTTTCGTCCATAAGGAGGGTTTTGATTTTTTTCAGTGTTCTTAGGATGAAAAAGCATGTTGACACCACTCTGCTGACCTGTTCCCCAAATAAAAGGGTATTATCCACAATCACACCCAAGTTTTTTTTTTACCTTGAGTGCGTGTGCAGGCAGGAGGCCCATCTCACTGGGCCTCCAGGCCGGGGTCCAGAGGTTAGGATTGTTCCTGAAAATTATCAACTCTGTTTTGCCTGCGTTCAGCTTTAGGCAGTTAGCAGACATCCAGCCTGTAATGCCAGCCATGCAATCCTGGCAACTAGTGCTCATTTCCGCTTCTTTCCCTTTTTGTAGAGATAGCACAATCTGTGTATCATCCGCATAAGAGGTCAGAAGTAGGCCGAAAGATCATATAAGGGCAGCCAGAGGTTTCACATAAATATTAAAAAGTGTGGGGCTGAGGGAGGATCCCTCTGGGACTCCACAGGGAAGAGCAAATGGTTTAGATCTATCCCCATCCAGGTCCACAGTTTGTATTCTGTCCGTCAGAAATGATTTCAATAGGTTCCAGGCAGAGCCCTGAGCCTTCAACAGACGATCCAACAACAGCTCGTGGTGGACCGTATCGAAGGCCGCTGACAAGTCCAGCATAATAAGAATGGCTGAGCCACCCTGGTCGACAACCTCACAAACCTCTTCCGTTGCTTTTCTTAAAGCTGACTCCGTGCTGTGCCCAGCACGGAACCCATATTGAGAGCAGTCCAGTATGTTGTATTTTTCCAGGAACAGGCTTAACTGCATGTTCATGGCCTTCTCCAAGATTTTGGGTGGTAGAGGGAGGCGGGAGATAGGCCTATAGTTGTTGGGATCACTTGGCTCTAAATTGTTTTTTTTAATGAGAGGTAGGATTGATGTTGTCTTCCAAGATACAGGGTAATACCCTGTCCCCATTATCAGGTTGAGTAAAGGGGTGAGGGTGTTGACTTCCAAAGACATTTTCATTATTGTGGCTGGCCATGGATACTTAGGGGAGCCAGATCTACATCCCATAAGCAGGTTGGTGACCTCCTGGTTGACCAGAGGGGTGAAGGTATTAAATGTGGGGGCAATATTGGTTAACGTAATCTCAAGACCTCCATCATTGGCCGCTCCCAATTGGTTGCTAAAGGAGGAGAAGATGGCATCTACTTTGTCTAGGAAGAATGAGGCAAGGGAGTTACAAAATTCAGAGTTGTTGAGCATGATGGGCTTGGAGGGGGTCATGAGCTTGGTTACAGTTCTAAAGAATTCCTTTGCTGAGGATTTAGCTCCAGCGATTTTTTCAGAGAAGTAAGCCTTTTTTTCTTTCTGCAGGTTTTTTTTATAGGCTGTAAGGCTGGTTATATAGTGTTCCCTATTTTTCAAATTATACCCATTTCTCCAGATGCGCTCCAACCTTTTGTACTCCGATTTAAGCTCCTGAAGGTTGTGTGAGAACCAAGGGGCAGTAGGAAGCATTCGTCTGGGGGAGCACCATTTGATCGGGGTCAGTTTGAGGCAGGCGGTGTTGATCCAGTCCTCATAAGCTGCTGTTGCTTCCTCTATGTTCGAGGAAAGATAGGGGACTGAATCTGTCAAGGCTTTATCAAAGTTGGATGGATTTATGTTTTTCCAGGACCGGATGGCTATTTTTTCCCTGGGCTTAGAGTGAGATAGTGTGGTGGGGGACAAAGAATTTACAAAAATAATGGCTGCATGATCAGTCCAGGGTAGTGGCAGGATATCCAAAATGGAAAGTTTGGAAGAATTTGTAAAAATTCCATCTAAGGTATGGCCAGCCTTGTGGGTGGGGCCAACTACCTGCTGCAAGAGATCCCCACCACCCAAGATTTCCACCAGCCTAGCAGTGTCAGAATCGGTGGAGTCCTCCAGGTGAAGATTAAAATCACCTAGCATAGTGAAGGATTTAGCGCAGAAACCCTACTCCAGCAGTAAACCAACTGAGTCCAGGAAACCACCTTTGGGGCCTAGGGGTCGGTAGATGAGCATCGCCTTGAAAGTGTCTTGTGGTGCAAAACGCACGTTGACTGACAGGTCCTCACAAGTACTATTGGAGGCTGCCTCAAATGCGGGAGTTAGACTCTTGTGGTAGATGACGGCAAGTCCCCCTCCTTTCCTTAGAGGTCTATCTAATGTGTGGCAAAGGAAATCTGGGGGGGGGGGGGCTTTAACAATATCCGACCCGGAAGCGCTGTCTGTCCAGGCCTCAGTAATACAGGCCTTCTTAAGGTTATGTTCCTCTATTAACAAGCAGCATTTAGTGCTATGTTTTATTAAGGATCTCGCATTGAGAAGTAAACATTTAAAGTCAGGTTCAATCCTTGGTGTCCCTGCACCCAATTTGCCACAAGGTTGGGGTCTACAGGAAAGCGCCAGGATAGGAGGGAGGGAGCATAGACAAGTGACACAGTGTTTGGGCATGACCTCTGGTGCAATGGAAGGCGTAAATTTGGGGCAACATAATTTGCCCCCTAGTGGGTTACGTTTCCATAAGCTATCTCTGGAATACCTCAGAAAAACTGGTGTCGAAGGAACAGGGTTCCTGGTCCAGAGCCCGGACGGACGCAGACGGGCTTGCCTTAGGCGCGTCAGCATCAGTTTAAATAGCCTGGCCCAACAACTAGTCCGCTAACCTCTCGATGGCTGCCGCTCACCACCCTCCGCTGTCGTACCTAACCGGCAGGCGTCAGCTGGCTTCTGCTTCAGGCACTGGGGGCGGAACAAGTCTGAGCAGTGGGGTAAGTTCTCAGTGCATTAGGTATCAGTAGCGGTCTGTGGAGGGAGTTCGGTGGGGCAGTGAGGCGGGGCGGAGGAGGGGCAGAGTGGGGAAATGTCAACACAGGAATATGGATGAACGGAGGTAAGTACACATTTAAATAAATAAAACGAATTTCGTTGCGCGCGCTGCATCGCATTTTGCGATGCAGTGCGCGCAAAGGAATTTGTTTTATTTATTTAAATGTGTACTTACCTCCGTTCATCCATATTCCGGTGTTTACATTTCCCCACTCTGCCCCTCCCCCGCCCCGCCTCACTGCCGCACCGAACTCCCTCCACGGACCGCTACTGTTAGGTATGTGAAATAGTTTTAAATCAACAGCAGATTCCTAATCTGCAAATGCGCTAAGTAAAAGTCACCAATGTTTACAATAAATTAAAATCAGGTTCACCTTTCACACCGCTACCTCGCACACACACTCCTGGAGGGTATTGAACACAACCCTTCCAGGCAAACAGTGCTCGCGGTCGCGTCAGCATCAGTTTAAATAGCCTGGCCCAACAACTAGTCCGCTAACCCCTCGATGGCTGCCGCTCACCACCCTCCACTGCCGTACCTAACCGGCAGGCGTCCGCTGGCATCTGCTTCAGGCGCTGGGGGCGGAACAAGTCTGAGCATTGGGATAAGTTCTCAGTGCATTAGGTATGTGAAATAGTTTTAAATCATCTCCAGGTACCAATGGCGGGGGTGGTGAGTCGGTATGGGCATTGATCCACTCAGTGAAGAGAATCAATAAGCGGATTGATAAATTGTTTAGATCCCCAAAACTGCAGACTATTTCGCAAGGGTGCTTCGGGGTGAAAGGTTTTTTTATACAGGACGGTGTTCATCTCTCCAAAATTGGTAACAAAATGTTTCTGGAAAACTTACTAGCCTGGTTGGAGGGGGCACGGAGCATGGCATTACCTTGGGGTGTGAAGGGGGTCCAGAGAGTCGGACAACTATGCTGGCCTGTGGCAGTAAGGTCATGATTGGTGGGCATTTTCACGGTCCTTAGTAGGCATCACCATTGTCAATGGGGATGCCTGGGGGCGGGGTGCATTGGTCTCTCATGGAACTCCAGGGGGCGGTTACAGCCGGTAGGCTGGAATGGTGTGGGGGAGGGGAAGTTCTACTTCCGGTAGGCTGTTTGGGCCAACCTCTGCACAAGCGCATGGACGTAAAAACTTGGCATAACAGCACAGCCCCTTGGAGATAATATTGTGAGCGTAGGTGGTGCCCGGGGGATATAACCTTCTGGGGAACTGGGCCTCCTGCGCAAGGTCACTTCAGTAGGAAGGTGGGACCTAGCACGTTCTTGGACCAGTCATGACCTTGCCTGTAGGCTCATTTCGGGATACGCAGGAAAGGAATAATGTAGATCATTTAGTTTATGGCAGGAATGGCTCTGTATTAGATAACATGTGAAGGATGGCCATCTGAAATACTGTACATTTTAATGTATATGAATTTTGGTGTGCTGATGTAGTGGATTGATGGACAAGTCTTTTCTGCGTGTTGTAAATATGAAATTGTAATCTGTTTATTATGTTTTTGAATAAAATACAGCCAGGGTTTTCCGACCTTTAACCCAAGACACTGTGTTGATGTGTATTTCTGCCTCGGGGGAGAGTGGAGGGGTTGGGACCCCAAGGGGGCAACAAGTATTTTAGAAGAATGGGAATTTCGGGGGAGGGCACCCAGCAATACCTGGCCATAGTTCTCCCTACACCAACTGCGAGGCAGGACGATAAATTGGATCCACCACATTCAGTTGTGACCTATCAGATGGACCCCTCTCTCTCTCTCTCTCTTTCATCACAAGGTTTCTCCTGTTTTTGGTGTGCATGCGATCACTCGACAGGGCGCACCTTTCTTGCGCCATGTTCCTGTATTTTATTTGGATTGTCTATGTTTTGGGTAAATGCGTAGAAAGGTTTGGGATATATTGAGAGGTTAGGGTCTGTATTCTCTGCGTTTAACATTGATTATATAGCGACGTTCGTTCTTGGCATTAAATGTACAATACCTTTGTGTCCAACGAGTCCTTGGTGAACCACTATTTCCTCTAAGTAGGTTTGCCCAGGTTCCCATTGGCACAATGGGCTGCGCTTGTAGCTTACGAAGTTTATTGACCAGAAGCAGGCGCTGGCAGGGGGGGTTGCTTTAGGGGGGCCCCCTTAACCCTTCAGGGGGCCTCATTCAGCACAAAGCATATATATATATATATATATTTTTTTTTTTTTTTTTTGTTTGTTTTTACAGATTTTATATAGCGCGAACTCGACCTGAAGGTATTGGAGCGCTTTACATGAGCACCAGTTACGTTACACAAGGACACATTCAGGCACGGGGAGATTAAGTGATTTGCCCAGAATCACAGGATGTGCACGTGACCCCGAAGAACCTGGTTTCCAGCACCAAAGTCAGCAGTCTAGCCGACGGACCACATCCGCTACTCAAATGGGGCGGGGGTCCTATCATAATCGGGGGGTGGGGGGCATTTATCTTCAGGCCACTGAGCAGAGGCAACTCCGCTTTGGCAGCACCCAGGATACCAGCTTGTTGCCTGCTAGAGGCGAGGTCTATCGGGGCGCACGCCATAGCTTTTATGAAGTGAGAGGCGAGAGTAACCCATGGGAAGGCCGGGCTAACAAAAATAGACGGTGGAGAAACTGGGGCAGAGTGACAGTAAAAGGGGTAGTGGTCAGCAGAGAAGAAATGAGCAAGGTGGTACGGGGCTGAGAGGAAGAGGAGAAAGAAAGAAGTGAGCGAGAAAGGAGAGAGATAGGGTTCCCAATTCCGCAAAACGGGTATAAGTCGCATCTATTATTCAGATCGCTTCGAAACAGGGGAACGCAGTATAGAGCGCTCTTTAATACCGCAGTATTCGAAGTGGGGCTGGAGATTTCAGAAGAAGAGACGGCAATGAGAATGAGAACGAAAGAGACAGAGAATGACAGGAAGCATCAAAAGACAAAACTTAGAAGGGCAGAGAGGTGTTTGTTTCTTTGAAGAATATGGCACGGTTTAAAATGCCGTTTTTAATAACCTCGTTGTGAATAATTGTGTCCGTCCATAAAACGAGGGCTGCGTCGTGGTCATGTTGTCTACGTATGTGGACGACACTGGGCTCACCTAAGTGTATGAAACTGAACTACTTGAAAGAAACATGTTTCTTTCTTGTAGGATACATAATTGACGGGTGGCGCGTGGTAAAGGGCCCTGGCATGTCGGTGCTATGTTGGCGAACTGTATATCCACCCTTACATATCAACACACCTCATCCGCTGCTCATGACTGGAGCCGCGTGCCCCCTCAGGTGTGTGAGTGGGATGAACAGCGCCGCCTGCCCGTGTGTGTGACAGGTGTGCGCCTGGGATGGGACGGGTTAAGTCCAGGGGCGGGCCCAGTGACTGCCCCCCTCCCTCCAGCAGCCCAAGAATCTGAATTATAAGGAGCAGCCCGCTCCTTTCAGCGGGGACTCATGCATCAAACTTCAATTTTCCGGACGATTGAATTAGTGATTTTTTTTTCTCCTGGACTAAAATACACTTAAGTCTCTGGGATTAATTACCACGTTCTGGTCCCTCAGACTGGAGTATTAGTTATCGTTGCCACGTTTGACATCCTCTCTGACACCTCATAAAGAGGAGCGGGATTCCACCCGTGGACCCTGCGTCACGCCTGCTGCAGGGGGTGGGTGTACTGGCGTTCTCGGGCCCTGGCACAGGCAGGCAGCGGACAGGTGCCAGGGAGCACAGTGGCCAGACGAGGCGAGAGCACGGACATCGCGGTGGGCGGTGGACCTTTGACGTCTGCCGAGTCTTACATTAAAGCAGAAATCAGAGAGAACGTAGATTTAACAGTATGGACATCAGAACTTCTGCTTGCCACATAACTGTGACACGGATCTTAAAAAACGGATGTTACGTCAACACCGTGAACAGAGAGAGCACAAAGAATGTAGATATGACAAACCAGGTAGAAATCGGACAATTGATAGTTAACGAAGAAATAAGGTAAACAACATAGAGCGTAGGTATGATATAGACAACATGGAACTCAAAAGCCTTCATATCACATGAGTCACAAGAGCGCATCGTAAAAAGACAGCCTAAAATATTGATATACCATAAACCACATAGAACACGAATACAATCTAAATCACATAGAACGTTTATCAGACAACAAAACGCACGAAGCATACACTGCATAAGGGGGACCTACGTCACATAAAAAAGGTATATGACATAAACCACATAGAACATGGATATCGAAAATCCTGCATTAAAGTAAGTATGACATGAAAGTCACAGAACACGAGTGTGACGGACAGCACCGGAAATCGTAAACACAGATTACAGGTTACCGTGAGAAGGACTTTAATTACATACCCCATGGTTATGGTATACACCGCATAACACATGGATGGGAGTAAAAAGCACATAGAATATGTAAGCCACACACACTGCATGTGATATAAATCACATGGCGCCTCGGTAGGACTAACACCACATTGAAGGTGGGTATGGCATAACCCACGTAGAAAATATAAATCCCAAAATATATATTGAACATAAGTATGACATGAATAACATACATAACGGATGTGACACAGACCACATAGAACTTCGAGATTAGAGGCAGTGCATAGAATGTGGATGTGACTTTCACCACATGGACCACGGATTTTACATCACGTGAATAACAATAAACACACAGGTGGACAGTACACTGGCTGCATAGATGTAGATGTCAGAAGAAAAAAAAAGTGTGCAAAGATATCACACTTTAAAACGCTTGATAGATTGTTGATAACAGGTCAATCACATTTAATAAACCATAAATCACAGAACACACGTCTAAAATAAACCACATACAACAAGGATAAATATTCATCCCATAGGAGATGTGTAGGATGGACCAACCTTCGCCACATTGAATATGGCTATGACTTAAACCGGGTATAAAATGGAAGTCCTAAATCTACATGACTTTAATCATATATAACACGGGCGTGACGTAGACCACGTCGAACATAGAGAACAGAGAAAGCGCATGTAATTCGAATATGCCTATAACCACATACACCATGGATATGGCACAACCCATTTATCATGGGGATTACCAAAAACACGGACGTTTCTAGCGACATAAATAATATAGGACATAAATTCGACATAACCTGCATGGGACAGAAATAGGACCTTTACCACACAGAATGTGGGTACAGCATAAACTAAGTATAGTGTGGAAATCAGAACATTTTCATGAAACGTGTATGAATTAATGACATCTAACACGCATATACGATAAACCACATCGATCGTGGGTTACAGGTAAAGAGAGCGGTTATTACATAAATTGCACAGTAGACTGGTGAAATCCGCCCTAGAATGTCTATAACAGATGAAGTACTTGGAACATGTTTATGAAATAAACCAGATAGTTCATGAACATAACATAAACCAACTACTACACATATGACGTGGTCATGATATAAACGAAATAGAACATGATCATGACGTAAACCACAACGAAAATGGATATGAGTTAACAACAGAGAACCACACAGGACATCGCCATGCAAACAAAAGCGTAGGACACGAATAGTAAAAAAAAAACTCACAGAAAATGAATCTGACAAAAACATAGAGGATGATATGAGAAAAAAAACACACGGGTCGAAAACAGCTACGTTACTTTCAACCAAACTATAATAATCTGATGTAAAATGCACCACTCGGAATACTGCAAGCAGCAACAAGTTAAAGGAAAGTACTAGCATTAAAAACAACGGAACGGGGCTCCTCGCCAGGCAGGCCATGGCTATGCTATAACCCACATTGAACATGGATATCAGTTTATTAAACATTACTAGCTGTAATGCCATGAGCACTGACGATGGATAACGGATGCAGAATCATAATGCACTTATCAGGTGCACCAGAGTCCAGCCAGCAGGACATCCCCCAGGAGGGCGGTTTGCGGAACGGTGATGGGGCCGGAAACAAGCGAGGCACAGAGGAAATGTCCTGAGGTGGAATGCCTGTGTGGAAAGGCCGGGATATAACCTCCAGCAGCACAGACCGTGTGATAATGCCGCCTTATCACTCACGGGATAAGCCAGTGTTTCGTGGGTTTCATAGGCACGTGTCATTGATGGCCTCGTGATGGGTCTCTGAGGGGGGTCCTGCCTGATTCAAGCACTTGGCCTTCACCAAATGCACGTACGGTGGTACCAGGGGGTCCTCGCGGGACAAAGGTGGCAGCAGAAGAGGATGTGCGGGCTCTGGCAAGGTGGGTGAGTAGTAGTGACCGTGCTGCTTGTGCCAGGCTGCAGACGGGGCATGACAGAGCGGGTACACGTTCGGCATGGGCCTCAGCAGACGCCGACACGTGCAGCTTCTGCCGGAAGTCACGTGACCGGGACGGTGCAGGGTAAAGTCCAGCCGTGAGGGCCCAGCAGACGATGCAGCGGAAACTAGCTCAGCGGGCACCTGGCACGTGGGTACCCGGGAGCTCAGGGGGGAGGAGGCGCTGCAGTTCGAGAGTGGCCTTGTGGGCTGTTGGCAGGGTTGCAGCAGGGTGGCACCCGCTGTTGCACGATGGGTCCAGAGTGGCGAGGGAGTCAATTTTAGTGGTAGTCAGGCCTAAAGCGGGTAATAAACTCAAAATAAGGTCTCTCCGTCTGTGTGTGTAGAGTTAAGAGGAATACGTGTGTCCAGGATTCTGCTCCTAAGGCTCTTGAAATAGTGGCAATACCTGCAGCCCCGAAATCTACCCACAACCCCAGGTCGACGAGTGCTGAGGTTTCCCTACTGCATGCCACCGTCGATCCCTCAAGCACACGGCACAACAAGTGATAACAGGCCCCGGCTCTGCGAGCGCACACGAGGAGAGTCGCAGCGCTAGGAAGAAGCCAGTGGGCTCCAAGGAAGAAAGCCAGTGGGCTCCAAGGAAGAGTGGCAGTCTATAGCAGGAGGTCAGCGCGTGACAATGTAATAATGTGCGCGAGATCTAGAACCCTCACAGAAACACCATACTTTCAGCATGTCTGTGTTGTGTCGGATATCCATCCGCGTGTTAAGTAAAGGTGCTGGTTACAATGTATTGTGTTTACAAAGTGCACTGCAGGTGCCCCTCTTGTTAGAAACATGCCAACAGCGAGCCCCCCACATGGCACAGCAAACTTTGGCACCGATGTCAAGCTCGTGATGCATGCAAGGAAACGCCCCCTTCTCCCGGCTGATGGCTTGGTAGCAAACGGCACTTATCATTGTGCAGGTACTCCCCTCACTCTCCTGGACCCTGGTGCCACTGCACCTGCTGCTCCGTTGATCACTCCATCAAGGAGAAATTGGATGTGGCTGAATTGGCCCTAAACATGAGTGCGCCGTGTAGTCCCGGGAGAGCTTTAATGCTCAGCTAAAAGGTGTGTGATGGTGCCTCGGAGGACGTGCACGAGGGGGTATGTAGGCGCGCGCGCTCTCTAGCCGTGGCTGCCCTGCAAACACCTGTACCGCCTGTGAAGGCTCCCTCTGCTACTGCCCAAGGCGCTGTAATACCCGGACACGCGGCCTGGAGGGGAAGGGGGGGGGGGGGGGGGGAGAGGGGGTAGCTTCCCCAATTCAGGACACAGAGCAAAGGTTTCCCGGTTAAATGACGTTCCTTGCACGCACGAGCGTGCACAGACACTCCAACACCCTGTAACAAATATTGTAAAAGTGGATTTGGGAGAAGGAATTATTTAGTCCTGCAGTGTTGAGTGTTAACCTCTGTGTTCTTTGCATCCGCTCACTGGGTCGTGGACTGGGGAGTGATGTGAGGTAGAGACTAGTTTCAACGTTTATTAATCATGATTTAGTTAATTAAAACCACGATATGACATAAGGACATAGTAGTTAGTTAATAAAAGGATAGGGATATACTAAATCTAAGGTCACTTCAGTAAATGTCCTGATTCATTCAAATATACACGTGATAAAGTGCTAGTGTATAAGCTCTTCTATAGGAAACCGTATTGAACTTTTACATGTGTTGTTCAGTTAGTAAAAAACATTAAAAAACGCGTATTTCATCATGGGTACAACCGTCAACGTCCAGTTTATTTAGCCAACACATTCCAGAGATCAGTACCATTATTTCTAAAAAAAACTCGGAATGCACCCCAGACATCCAGGGAGTGAAGCAAATTATTGTAAAAGCACTTAAAATACTGAGGGCTGAAACCAACAAGGATACAACCCAAGGCAGGGCAGTGAACGTTCAATGGTGCAAGATACCAGGTAAAGATGTAAGTTATAGACAGTGCAGTGTAAAACAGGTGCCCTGCCAGTCCTGACTGCCACACGCCTAGATGTTTCCGGGTTTCTTGGTGCAATAATCAGTTATACGTTTCTGAGACAGGATGAGAGTTACCGGATTCACTTTGAAGGTCGGCTCAGGTCTTTGACGAATTTCCCACCCCTTGATAAAGATCTTACATCGGAATGGGAGAAACATATCGAAGAGGCCTCCAAGCAAGAGTGCCCCCTTCAGAAAAATTGGTTTCAGCAAAGCCCTGCTTACGACGTCGAGAGAGGGGCAGCGACACATAAGGTGTAGCCATGACCCCTGCTTAAAGTTACACAGTCTGCATGCCCCTTCCTTACCTGGGCTGGCCCCTGCCGGGTCGAAGTCTGCTATTGGTGAGCCGAGCAGACGCATGTGCATGATGTCTCTGGGCACTCGGCTGTTGATGGACTCTACAAGGTAGGCTAAGGTCTCCCAACCAAGTATGAGGAATTTAGAGGAAGTAGAATCTCTGAGGACTTTAGAGAAACAGAATCTTGCTGGGATTAAGCTAAACGCAATTGTTTATTAATTGCCTTTTTCCAAATCAAAAAGGAGATGGAATCAAGAAATAGCGCTGGTGCTTTGATTTGGAAAGATGTGATTGCCTTTTGTGGTTGTCTGTGCCATGGGCTCCCGGGCTCTGAACATGATTCCGAGCCAGGCCGTGAGTGAGTTCCCTGGTGCTTTCACATATACGAACATGACTCCGAGCCAGGCCGTGAGTGAGTTCCCTGGTGCTTTCACATATACGAACATGACTCCGAGCCAGGCCTTGAGTGAGTTCCCGGGTGCTTTCACATATACGAACATGACTCCGTGCCAGGCCTTGAGTGAGTTCCCTGGTGCTTTTAAATATACGAACATGACTCCGAGACAGGCCTTGTGTGAGTTCCCTGGTGCTTTCACAGATACGAACATGACTCCGAGCCAGGCCTTGAGTGAGTTGCCGGGTGCTTTCACATATACGAACATGACTAGCCAGGCCTTGAGTGAGTTCCCTGGTGCTTTTAAATATACGAACATGACTCCGAGCCAGGCCTTGAGTGAGTTCCCTGGTGCTTTTAAATATACGAACATCACTCCGAGCCAGGCCTTGAGTGAGTTCCCGGGTGCTTTCACATATACGAACATGACTCCGAGCCAGGCCGTCAGTGAGTTCCCGGGTGCTTTTAAATTATACGAACATGACTCCGAGCCAGGCCTTGAGTGAGTTCCCGGGTGCTTTCAAATATACGAACATGACTCCGAGCCAGGCCTTGAGTGAGTTCCCTGGTGCTTTTAAATATACGAACATGACTCCGAGACAGGCCTCGTGTGAGTTCCCTGGTGCTTTCAAATATACGAACATGACTCCGAGCCAGGCCTTGAGTGAGTTCCCTGGTGCTTTTAAATATACGAACATGACTCCGTGCCAGGCCTTGAGTGAGTTCCCTGGTGCTTTCAAATATACGAACATGACACCGAGCTAGGCCTTGAGTGAGTTCCCTGGTGCTTTTAAATATACGAACATGTCTCCGAGCCAGGCCTTGAGTGAGTTCCCGGGTGCTTTTAAATATACGAACATGACTCCGTGCCAGGCCTTGAGTGAGTTCCCTGGTGCTTTTAAATATACGAACATGACTCCGAGCCAGGCCTTGAGTGAGTTCCCTGGTGCTTTTAAATATATGAACATGACTCCGAGCCAGGCCTTGAGTGAGTTCCCTGGTGCTTTTAAATATACGAACATGACTCCGAGCTAGGCCTTGAGTGAGTTCCCGGGTGCTTTCAAATATACGAACATGACTCCGAGCTAGGCCTTGAGTGAGTTCCCTGGTGCTTTTAAATATACGAACATGACTCTGAGACAGGCCTTGAGTGAGTTCCCTGGTGCTTTCAAATATACCTATTTAATATTTCAGTGTCAGACTCACAAGTTAGCTTGATTTGGGAGGCCGAATTCCAGATTACTGGGTTGTGGAGTGGTGTGAAGCAGAGACTAGTTCTGTGTTGTGTTTGCTCATGCACGAGGGAGGGGCTATAGTACCCAAAACACCGGCGTTCCTCCTGACCACATTGGTGATCCTGGACACATCACTTGGACTTCCTGTACCTGGGTTCTGATATCTGATAACCTCAGAGGTGACTGGAAGCTGCGTGCCTTGAAGCTGCTAGTTTTGCTTGGGGTGGATGGACTTCAACGTGTTATGTGCATTAATGACGTGGTACTCATGTGGGTGAAAGGCTGGGCCGACCCATCGCGCTTGAGCCGCACAGTCATATGAGCAGAGCTCTGTGGCAGGTGCCTCATACATGCCTCGCTTGCTTATTGCGTCACCCAATCCGCGGATGTTCGAAGAATGCTCTTGTTTTAAAGTGTACGTTTTGGAACAATAAACGCACAAGTAGCCATGCCTGTCAGGGGAATAAGAGGCAGTGAGAAATTGTCCCGGATGGGCGCCAAGGGGCACCTTTAGTGCCTCCCCCGGCAACACAATATCCTGGGAGAAAAGCGCTGATGCCAGCATGCTAGCCCTCCGGGAGCAGAGGGTATTTCTCTGTCCCTGCTGCCACGTGTGCCCAACTTCCCCGGGTTCACCTCTCCCCCTTTCCTCCCCATCTCTCTGTTTGCACACTAGGCACAAAGGCGCTCCCTCAAATTAACTCCAGCCCTTTCTGCCTCTTTGTGCCGCGCTGCCTTTTGACCATCTTGAAGTGTGGTGTTTTCAGCCTCATTAAACGCACCCAAGACAAAAGAAGCAAAAGGCAGCGGCGAGAAGAGAAAGAGGGCCGAAAACAAAACAAATAACGGCCCTTAACGAGGCCCTCGGAGTAAATGTCACCGGCTCGGGGACGTTTACGAGTGCGCTGCTTAGCATAAAAACACTTAGGGGCAAGATTGAGGGCCTGCGGGGGAGACCTGGACAGGAGTCAAACACATCTTTTTTCCACCCAAAAAGAGGAGACAAGTGCTCTTCCCGAAAGGGAGCGAGAGGGCGAGGGCCGCCCATTGTAATTCATAGACTTGTTCCGAGTGGCAGGAGAATGGGGCCGGATAAAGGAGGCCCCACGGCCGGGCCCAGATGCCCTGCGCGCGGGGAGCGGGGCGCCGCCTTCCCAGCCATTGTCAGGCCGAGTTAAACAGTCAATGGGCGGCCTGAACCCGATCCATCACCGTGGCGGGCCGCCGTGGGGGCCATGCGGAAAGCATATGGCCTCCAAACGGTGGGCCTGCGCGCTCGGCGGAGGGCCACGCTTGTCCCAGCACTGCCGCCGGCGGGGGGCGGCCGAGCCCCATTGTGGCCTGTCACCCCAGGGAGGAGGCCTCATTTGTCCCCACTTTTCACGCTTTACGCTGGAAAAAAAAATCATCGCAGCCGCCCCCCCAGCTTCTTTTTCCAAAGACGCGGAGATTTATACAGCCCTCGGAGAAACTGGCCCAAAACTGGCTGTTTTTCTCTTTCTTTGCAGGCACCCACTTTGTTTTTTTTTTTTTGTCAGCCGCTCTCTGTCTGTCTCCCACTCAAACCAGATTGGGTTTTTCTCACATAAATTTGGCAGAGAATGGGAAAACACACGTCGATGGGTCAAAAAGGCAGGACACGCTTTAAAAGGGGAAAACAAGTTATAAAAAGCGATATATGTTACATTGTGCAAAAGATCTTTTTGTTTTGTTTTGTTCCTGCTTGCACAGTCTGGGCTATGAGAAAGAACAAACACTGACAATATGCTATATATTTTGTCGAAACCCACTTTTATGGAACAATACACCAAATATGTCAATATGCAAGGGGATTGGGTTTTCTGTAGCACTTTGTGGTGGTTAAGTGATGCATTAAAGTGCTTCGTTGCTGGACACACCAGCCCCTTTCTGAGAGTACCTGCCTTTCCTTTAACGGCGGCGCAAAAATAGATTGCCGACCATGCCTGAAAATGTAAATATATATTATCGAAATCCTCTCCATCTTCAAGGAACATAAAAACATTACCTGTCTTCCTTTGTAGAAAATAATTCGCATTTTAACTGATGGAGAAAATGCCACGTGGCTTGAAAACGTTTTTACAAATACTATTTTTACACATTTAATAAAAAAAATATTTGTACCGCCGAAAACAATGACATTAAAGTTATGTTAGAAAAGGATAATAATTTTATTGAAAAGAGCTCTCTGTACAGTTTGTATAAGTAAATAAATCCGCCAGTGTCCCTGGCAGGTTAACTTAAATAACATGATTTCTTCATTATTTTATGTATTTTTTTACAGTTGAAACAAACATTTTCTGTACACGTTTTTTATTCATAACATACAATTTAAATATATTCGGATGTGCCGCTTACATCATGCAAAAAGTCTAAAAAGTGTATAAAATAATTGTCATTTTTGTTTTTCTCTCAGCCACCTTCATAAGAAAAAATATGAAAGTTTCTTTTTAATAAAAGCAGAGGAATAGAAATGGCAAATGCAGACATCTGGACGAAGCGAGGCAGCGGGTGAGGTTGAATTTAAACATATAGAAACTAGAAGTTAAAGCATACAGTTAAACTTACACATGGATATATGTCCCCTCGATATTTGAGAAGTTAAAAATAAAAAATAGACCCGTGCACTTTTGAAAACATGCAATAAAAACCATACATTTTAAATGTAGCCTAAATTAAATGGCAAAAATCATATCTCGGTATATCTGTGACTTGTAATTTTTTTCTGTGCTTCGTAAAAATTAATATTGTTTTTAAAAATGGAAACGGAAGGGAAAAATATATATATATTTATAATGCCGAAATGTTTGTTTTACAAGAAGCCGTACACAATTGCACCATTCCAAAAATGTGAACTACCTGATATGGCAGCCGTGGGTAAGATAGTTTGTTCCTTTTTCCCGTATTGCTTATTGCTTTTATTGTAAGGGGTCTGCCTTGGTGTCCGTCTCAGAGGTCCTGTCAGACACGCGCAGCCTGTCAGACACCGTCCATGCCGGGCTCGCCATTTGTCAAGTTTGCAGTTTTTGTACAAAGCGCTTGGCGGGGCTCAGTCGTCGACGTCGATCTCGACGTCGTCGTCGTCCTCGTCGGAGCAGTCCTTGCTGCTGCAGGGCGGGGACGAGGGCGAGAGCTGGAGGTGGGCGCCGGCCTCCAGGTGCGCCAGCAGGGCCGGCGAGCCGCAGCGGGACTTGCCCCGGCTGCTGCCGCCGTCCGACTGCTGCTCCAGCTCCGAGATGGAGATGATGCTCTCCACCGACGACGGGCTCAGCTTCTTGGTGGACTCCACGTCGGCCTTCATCTCCTCCAGGTCGCGCTTGAGCTTGGCGCGCCGGTTCTGGAACCAGGTGATGACCTGCGCGTTGGTCAGGCCCAGCTGCTGGGCGATCTGGTCGCGGTCTGCCGGCGACAGGTACTTCTGGTACAGGAAGCGCTTCTCCAGCTCGTAGATCTGGTGGTTGGTGAAGGCGGTGCGGGACTTCCGCCTCTTCTTGGGGGTCTGCCTCTGGCCGAAGATGGTCATGCCATCCCTTCCTGCGGGGCACAGAGGGACAGGGTTAGAGATGCTGAGCGCGGTGGTGGCGCGGGCCAGCGCTGCCCGACGCGCGCGCTTACAATAACAACATCCAAGCTGCAAAGGCCATGCAATAACACCACAGGAGGGATGTACACACAACTCCCAGACACACACAATAACAACACCCAAGCTGCAAACAGAGTGTAAGGCCATGCAATGACACCAAGGGAGGGATGGACACACGACTCCCAGACACACACAATAGCAACATCCAAGATGCAAACAGAGTATAAGGCCATGCAATGACAAGGAGGGATGTACACACAACTCCCAGACACACACACACACACACACGAACACACAGACACACTCAATCACAACATCCAAGCTACAAACAGAGTGTAAGGCCATGCAATGACACCAAGGGAGGGATGGACACACAACTCCCAGACACACACACAATAACAACATCCAAGATGCAAACAGAGTGTAAGGCCATGCAATGACAAGGAGGGATGTACACACAACTCCCAGACACACACACACGAACACACAGACACACCCAATCACAACATCCAAGCTACAAACAGAGTGTAAGGCCATGCAATAACACCAAAGAAGCGATGTACACACAACTCCCAGACATCAGACACACACACAATAACAACACCCAAGCTGCAAACAGAGTGTAAGGCCATGCAATGACACCAAGGGAGGGATGGACACACAACTCCCAGACACACACACAATAGCAACATCCAAGATGCAAACAGAGTGTAAGGCCATGCAATGACAAGGAGGGATGTACACACAACTCCCAGACACACACACACACACGAACACACAGACACACTCAATCACAACATCCAAGCTACAAACAGAGTGTAAGGCCATGCAATATCACCAAATAAGAGTTGTACACTGCTCTGCCACACACACATGCGTACAATAATAGCATTCATTCTTCTAACAGAGTAGAGGTCCATGCAATAACACCAAAGGGGAGATATACACACAGTAATCATTTGACGAGCAAGTACACACATTGGACAGGAGGCAAGAGGTAACAAAGTGGGCTATATAAACCAGGCTGAAAACTAGGGACACTGTATTGCGAGATGAAAATATTAATTGAAAGCCTAAAAAACCAACAACCACTTCCTGTCCTACATGGAATCATCTGCAATTTACTAAAAACAGGTCTCTGTACAAGTTTTAAATCGCCTTGATCCCCACACGGGATCCAATACAAACTAACTGTAATTGGCCAGCAAGTGGACAACAGTGTTTTGATCCCCAAGTATGTGAGATATATTAAAATGCTGAATCAACCACAGGATTGAAAAATACAACTATACCTCCAAGCTAGAGATAAAAAGAAACATAGCCCACGCTTACATGTAGCTACATACAGCAGAGCTAAAGAGTTGTACTTTTCTCCAAAATACACACAGAATGACAATTGAGAGGTGCTCAGTTACAGCACATGAAACAACTAAATCACCGGTCAGGACTGAGTAAACTGCACTAAAGTCAGACTACCTCTATTCGTAGAAGAGGGCTGGAAGTGCTACACAATGTCAAATCAAAAACTCAGCATGCTTTTCTAAATTGCAATTTTAGTTTGAAAACCCTTTGTAGAAAGGGATGAGGCAAGATGCAGAGTAGCTAAAATGTTTGCAATTGATTCTCTTAATATAGGAAGAGTTGACAGTGTTTGCACCCTTAAATTAAGGTGTGAAATGCTGCCTCCCCGGAGCAGTGCCCGCCTCAGTCAGCGCACAATGTGCCTCTCTCCACAGACCCCTGGTCCATGTGCCAGCATCCATCCACGCTCCACTCGGCCCCCAGGGGCACCAGGTCCTGCTGCCCCGGGGCCGAGTGAGGAGAAGCGAGCAGGTCCCACCTACCTTCGGCCGCCTGCAGCACGCTGACCTCCAGCCCCTTGAAGGTCTTGCTGGCCAGCTCCTCCAGGGCGCAGAGGGGGGACGTCTGCGAGAGTAGAGCCCGGCCGGACAGGGCGAGGCCCGCGGGCGGGGGCTTCTCGGCGCCCAGGAGGTGCGCCGCCGCCCCGCACAGGCCGTAGCTCCGTCGCACCGACGGCTTGCTCAGGATGTCCTCGATACTGAACGGCGTCAGGGGCTTGTTGGAGTTGGCCGGGGGTGGCAGGTGGTCCAGTGGGCTCCGCCGCCTCTCCTCCACCACGGAGGACTTGGACTCCTCCTTGGAAGTCATGCTCGACACTCACTGTCCGTGCACTGCCACCAAGAACAAATATAAAAAAAAGCAAGCAATCCCCTTCTTGTTGTGTGAGAGCCTCGCGCCACTAGAAAAGTTCTCTCCGCTCCTCGGAGGGGACCCCCCAGCCTCCTTCTTCAAGCAGGTCCAGAGGCCACTCGGGCAGGTCACAGATATGTCCTAAGATGTGGGTGGGTTTGCCATGGAGGAGTCGAGCGCTGCAGCCAGCCCAGCGCCCACGAGGACTTCTCGCCGCACTCCTGTGCCACTTCTCCTGTTTCAAGATGCAGAAGGTTCCTGGATCGCCTCTTGTTCGGATCCCCCGTTCGTGTTCTTTGCCAAAAGGGCTGGAGCAAGCCAGGGGAGCGCTGATCCTTAGACTGGGGGAACGGCGAAGAGACGGGGTAATTGACTATTGCTAACAAGTTATTGTTGATTGGAAGGTAATCAATTATCTCCAATGGCAGTTTGGCCCTCTCCCCTTCTCCCGCTCCCGCCCTCTCTCTCTCTCCTCCACTCTCTGGCTGGCCAATGCAGGCGTCTGCAAGTTGGAGCTCCATTAATTAGAAGGCAGGACAGGGAGGTGGAGCCCGCGTGAATTATAATGCCTAATGCACTTGTCACTTTCTCCCCCATTATTTGTTTGGCCACAGATATATTTTTAAATTGCATTACTTCCGGGCTTTATTGCATCAAGGCGAATAGAGCACCAACGAAAAAACGTACACTTCTCCTTCTTTTTTGATTTCTTGTTTATCTCGCTTTTTTATTTTTACATTCGTTTGCCCTGTTTGTTAATTCAAGGAACGGCAGCTCCCAGGTAAGATTGTTATTACTATTATTATTACCTTTATTATTATTAGAATGCTTCTATAGTAATTTGTTCTAAAATTGTTATTTTTTTTGCATTTACTGGTATTTGTTTATTGTTTTTGCTCTGATGTGCATGTAAACAAGCCGTGAACTTGTGTATGACTGCCTTTTTAACGGTGGGGGATTTCTCAGCGCTTCGTTTTTAGATATAGCGAGCCCCCCTAGGATTTATTTTAAGGCGCTTCGAGGTGGCTGCAGAGCGCTAGGGATGTTAACGGGGGTTTTACTCGAGGCATTCGAAAGCATTAATTAGCCGGATTTCCTTTATAATCGTGCCCGGCTGGTCCAGGGACGCGCAGCTTCCAGGCTGAAGAATTTATCATTTCCATTAATACCCTCAGGAGGGGCAGACAGGTAGACAGCGAAACGTAAACCCAGGTCTCCCCTTGTTGCTGCTCTTAAACCCCTCTCTGCTGACACTCGCGGGCGAGAGGCCGCAGAGGATTTATATTTCATCTACGTAACTAAAAATGCCCCGGTGCGGCTGCAAGTTTTCGGAGGCATCGCCGGGAGATACATGAATTACTGGCGGGTTTTGTGCGTGTTCTTTGGACTTGGCGCCGGGCTCGGGGGAAGAAGAGAGGCTGTTTTTAAGGATCTCTTGAGCAGTCAACTTCAGTCCCCACATACATAATAAATTCCATTTTCTGAGGAGAAGGGGACGCGGCAAACATATAACTTGTTGTTTATTCACTTGGCCAAATCTCACTTTTTCCATAGTCGGTGCTACAGCGCATCGACTCTCCCAGAACAAACATTTTCAGGTGAAATACGTTTGTTTTTGTCGGCATTGTTTACATTTTTCTGTAAATGTTTCGCACCCGAAATATATTCCAATTGCAACCCGTTACTGTGCCGTTTTCACAAGTGTTGATGGAATATAAACCGCCGGTGGGCGGTAAATAAAGGCCCCCGCCTTGTATCGGTGCACCGGCCATTGTGCGCGTGTTTAGTTATTTTAACCGCACGCTTCCGGGTTGCTAAATACAAAAAAACGACATATATGTAAAAGTGCACCCTTTCCCTTGCTTCTGATTTGTACATGAAGGTAGGTGTAAGGGAGAGGTGTTTAGACCTTGCTCCGTTCTGGCACTAAAAGATGTGCTGTCAGTCCGGCCCTGCCAGGGCGCTTGTACCCTTCACTGGCCGGCCTCACTTAACGTCTCCTGAGTGAATGCCCGGCAGCTGCGACCCAGCCTGTCTCAGAGGGTCTGTTGGTACCGATTTTATTATATGGAGTCTCGCTTATAAATAAATATATGATGTCTGGTCCAGCTTCCAAGCACCCACCCCTGAGTGATGGTTGATGTGTGTGCGCGCGCTTGCGCGTGCGTGTGTATACAAGCAGAAGGCTCAGACAGCATCTCTGCTGGAATCAAGTGAAACCCGGAAGGGGGAGGGAGGTTGGGGAGCCCCCCCCCCCTTCTTGATTCTACACCTGCACCTCTGCTTCCTTCCCCACCTTGCACTTGGGCCCGGCTGGTACCACAGCAGTTTTCAGGCTGCAGTTGCCAAAAACACACAAAGAGACACATGGCTCCTGGTCTTAAAGCGCCCTCGACCGTTTTTGCGTCCCGTCCACTGACCTGCCGCGGAACGACACATGCCTCTTGTGAAGGGTTGTAAATTGCACTGGGCTCGAAAAACTACGCCTTCACTTTGCAGGTGTTTTACGTTTACTACGGAAATAATGACTACGGCTGCCATGCGTTGCTTTATTTGAAACCTGAAATGTAGCTGTGTTCTTGTGGTTATTAGTGTGTTGAGTGCGTGTGGGTGTTTGTTTCATTAGACTTCCAACCGTGTAATAGGGCCCAACATTGTCATTGAGGCCGGGGGTTTCGTGAAAATGCCACCAGAACCCCGAGAGAGCGACATGGGACCTTGTTTTTATGTCGTTCAGCATGTACTTTTTACATTGTATGCCTAGTTTGCGGTAGTTAATTTGAAAAAGGGTATTTGTTTTAAATAGTAAAAATATTTATTCAAAAGAGTGAGTGAATATCGGACAACACTATTTGAAGAAAAAGGAAAATACAAATAATTATGTTAGTTAAGAATGTAAAAATTTGTGAAAAAATACCCTTGTGGTGTTAAAAGCACATCCTGTCTTGAGAAGGGAGAGATTGTTGGAGCTGGTCTCTGAATGGTCCATCTGACAAGGATCACGGGTACAGGGTAAGAATGTTCAGGTTTTGTTTATCTTGTTTCGTGACTAGAATGTTGACGAATCAACCGGCAATAGGAAAGCTCTGCAGAGTGTTTGGGATAGTCACTATGATGATGCAAGCAATACTTCACAGGGGCCCAAAATCTGTTTTCCACATTTTCGTGGACCCGTGATGTATTTCACATATTTCACAGAGACCCACAAACTGTAGTTTATTTTATATATCTGCGTTTTCTGCAATAAAAGCTCCCTTGTTTAATATGCGGAGGATACATAATGGCCAACCATACAATACGGTCCTATATTGCCATTAGGGGATTTGGTGATCCAATAACCACTTGACTGAAGGCTGAGTGGTGTGCACGTGCCACCAGAACCCAAATATGGCAATATACAACCACATTGCACAACGCGTATACATATACATGTTATTTATTTTTTATATTGCATTTTTATTTTGGGGCAGTTGGCTTGAAACGGTACTTATATGGATGTTTGCACACCATTAAGAGCCTCTCTTCATGTTAATAAAGGAGAGACTCTGTATACATGCAAGCATATATCTTTATTGGTAGCACGGAGCACAGCTGTTTGTTATTGGAGACCATGGGGGCAACCCGTTTCCCCACTGCCTATCACCAAACTTAAGTACTTTTTGACTTATCTATATACAGCACTCAGCACTGATTATTTGGAACTGAAGAGAGGCGCGCCTATATTACTTTAGTTACTCACCCATTTCAATCTTTTATCTCCCTGTTTTTTACTTGAAAGCAGTAAATGGCATACTAGATTCCACTCTGTGTAGAAAAAAGACCAGATAAATCACTAATTATGTAGTTGATAAGTTAGAATTTTAGGACAAATATCTACCTACCTGTGTTCAAAAACATTGCCAGAAGGAAGGGGGGGGGGGAGGGGAGGATCTTTGAAGCTGTTTCCTCAAGTGCAGGTAACAACAGGCATTGTATTGTTTTGTATTCAAATGAGAATGTTTTGGTTTTACTGATTGATTTGCGCCTCACATTATGGTTTGAAAGCCATATTTTCACATGAACCTGTGAAATAATTTCCTTATTTCCTGGGTTAGTGTAAAATGTGGGTTTTTATCCCACTGCTTTTTGTGCACTGAAAGCACACACCGGGTAGTGACCAGTGCAAATAAATGTGAAATAAAAGAGCAAGTGTACTAATACACATACATTTGCATACATCTCCCTGTGATGCACCGATCAAAGTTCCTGTGGTTAAGGTAGTACCGCAGACCTAACTTGCAGTTCACTGCTTACTGAAGCTCACATTCTGTTTCAAGCAACCTACAGAGAGAAACCTTTCTGCTGTGCTTCTGTCTGCTACTTTAACACATGAGATTGCACCTTTGTGCAGTCCAACGGAGAGTTATATGCTGTTTCCTACCACTGTCGAAGGAGGGTGGGGCACCCTGACCCTCTAGAGACCTCCACTCTCGTGAGCAACTTAAGAGAGTGAATAAATAGCATATTACACCCAGGGGTGTAAGACAGGCCCTGCAGTACAGGGACACGCCAGCAACAGTTTAAGGCATGGGCAAAGTGGGCACTTGCCCAGGGGGCCCCACCTCGAAAGGGGCCCTCTGGGAAAGTGAACTTTCTATCTGACTTCTGTCTATTCTATTTCATTATCTACACATCCCCACCTACCTTTACTTCATGTCTCTCTGCCCAGGGCCATCTTAAGGATTTTTTGCATCACCGGCAAGACATATTTCAACAACGTTTGTAATATACAATGTAGCATTGTTGGCATCACGTGGGCTTGAACTAGCAAGACATTGATGATATCATTTAAAGTTTTTTCTGAACAGGCGCCCCCACAGTATGCCAGGCCTGGCCCCAACATTACTTAGGAGGACAGTGGGGCGTACACATTCCAGGGGCTCCCATGCAGTCTAACGCCTTTGAATATCTGTGAGATATGGGGGCCTAGGAGTGGGGGCTCTCCACATACTGCAAGGAGCGGAGGCATTTTGCATTGTGCACGATTTGTACGCATGCGCTTTATCAATAAGGTTCAAACGTTTGTGATTACTGATAAAACCAGGCAGTGCCTGCTATGTCCCTCCAGCCTCCTACGCCGCACTTTGAGGGCGCGCGGTACATCGCCCTCTGAACAGCCCTCAGTCCACAGTGCAGCAGTGGAAGGCGCCGAGAGTGATTTCTAACGGAGGCTCTGCCCGGAAAGGCCACGGGGCGGAAATGATGCAGCTACGGATGCTCGTAGAGCCCCCCCCCCCCCCCCCACGTGGCCGCCCTATAGTCAAAGGTCAAGTCCTACGCCTGGTTCTCCGGACACTGATCTGCCGTCGCCACTGACTTTCCTGTCGTCGTCTCTAAGGTATTCTCCGCCAGGTGGAATTAAGAGCGCAGATCCTCTTCTGTTGTTGCAGGAAGTGACGTTATATAATGTGGAGTTCGTGCAGTTAAATGACCATGTTCTCTTTTGTGCTTATGTATTTCTACCCGGTCTTTACCAGGGTGGTGGTGCGCCGCCTGTTGTCCACAGCGAGATGCCATGTTTAAAAGTCGGAGAGCTTGTGTGCAGAGTGTAGGCCGGAGAAGGTTTAAGTCAAACAGTCGAATTCCACAAGAGCCACGAGGCTACAGTCAAGTGACTGCAAAACCACACTTAGCATGCAGTTAAGAGACTGGGACGCAACTTTGAAATGCACTGTCATACTTCACCTAAATTACTGTGGCAATGCCAACAGAAAGCAGGACAGTAACCGTGGCACCAGAGCGCTAAAGTAACTGTGGCACAACACCGAAATACGGCGAATGACTGTGGCAGGCTAACAATGCAGTGGTACCAGTGCACTAAACCTACTGTGATACACACTGAAATATAGTGCCAAGGCTGTGGCAGTCCAGCAGAATGCTGTGACTTTACTGTGCTACTTGCACATTAAAGTAACTGTGGCACCACGCTGAAGTTACATAAGAATGGTTGTGGCAACACAACAGAATGCAATGAAGTAACCGTGGTACCAGTATACTGAAGTACTGTGGTAAATCACCGAAAGACACTGAAGTGGCTGTTGCAGCCCAACAAAATGCACTAAAGTAACCATAACACCACACCCAAATGCAGTGAAGAGACCGAGGTGCCACGCTCCAATGCTGTGAAGAAATGTGGCCTGGCACTATACTCTAAAGCTGTTCAGTAACAGACGCCACATTCAAATGCAGCGAGGTGATCATGACAACAGACACAAATGCAGTGCAGTAACTTTGGCACCACACTTAAATGCAGAAAAGTAACCAAGACACGGCACCACACTCGGGTGCAGGGGAGTAATGTTGGTACTACACTAAAATGAAATAAAATCACAGTGACACCACACTCAATTGTATTGCAGTGATGACAGTACATTTAAACGTAGGATAAAAACTATCACAAAGCACTCAAACGCACAGACGTGGACGTGACTCCACGTGCAAGTGAAGTGGAGTGAGTTTCACACTGCTCCAATATGTCCCAGAGTGACTGTGATACCATTCTTAAATGCAATGAAGTGTCTGTAACCACACACTGAAATGTAGTCAAGGGATTATGATATCACAGTCAGATGCAGTGGCAGTACTTTGACAACACACTGTAACATGGCGAAGCCAATGAAGCACTTCTCCCTATTGCAATTCAGTCACCCTGGCACCACACTCAAGTGATACCACACTCCAAGATTGTAACTTGGCACCACACTCAGTGGTAGTGAAGTGATTGTGACATACCCTTGACAGGAAGTAGAGTGACTGTGAAGCACTACTCACACATTCAGGTGTGTTCTGCCTGTTGACGTTTATTTACATTAAAAAGAACAGCTAAGGCCAAAGATTGGGAATTCACCACTTGATAATAATTTAGTTCATATTTTGAAATTGGAATCTTGCATCCATAGATGGAACCAACAGCAGCACAAAAGAAATACGCCTTTCTGGTGGCCTAATGTACCTCGGGTACCTTCCTTACAGTGAGCCCCATTGTGACTGTATTGGCCATATCTATATTCAGTACGGTTGGGAATCTATGACTGCTATAGATGTACAGTAATACTTCTGATATCCGTTGTGAATGTAAAGAAAAGTCACAAATCTAAGGGAGTGGATTACATTTTTTTGTAGTCCTGCTTTGTCAGTTGGATCCCATACCTGTGCCTTACTGCACCATCCATGCTCACTGGATCCCAGATCTGATCACTCACGATGATCAACACTTAGAGATTCAGCCAAAATGTACTATTTGTCAGCAACAGTTGCCTTGGCTGGCCAAGACAGCAGCCGCCATGCCTGTTGGCACACCTCTCCATATATAATTAAAGTAGGAACTCATTTGTCTGTTCTAGACTGCAGCGCTGTCTGGTAGTTGGCTGCCTTGATTGCCCATCGGTTTGCGCTGATGCGCACCCTGTTGCTTTCTCCCACCTGAGTCTCACCAAAGTACACAAGTCATTTATTCCTTTGTTTTGTAAAGTATCAATTTCGTGGCGCTATGTTTAGTAGGTAATTTAGCACAGCCTTCCAACTTCCATTTTGAACTCAGTCTCTTCAACGGATGGCAAATCTCAAGTTCCACGTGCGCGTTAATTTATTATTTATTTTGTTTGTCGAATTTGATATAATACAGACTTTAATCCAAGAGGCAGTCTAGCACTCTGCAGAGACTATTTTACTCAGGCAAGAGCGTCTGAAACATTGTGGGCTATACGCGAAACAGTATGGTGTGTGGGTCCCAATTGGAGATGGATTACAGAAACCAAGATGTGATGCTGAGTGGGGGTGGGAACATATGTAATTGGAATAGTACATTATGCATTCCTTAATACACACTTACTTTGCACATGATTACATCATACCTATATACAGTTTAAGGGACAAAGAGATAAAGTGATTTTCCAAAATCACATTTTATTTGGACAAGTGTCTAGGGCTGGAGTAAGGCCCATGTCTTTGGGCTCAAAACATCAGCAAGCCCTTTGATGGTGATGAGCAGCAGTCAGTGGAACATCTGTTCCAGCCCCTTTGTAGATAGACATAGGGGCGTGGTTGATGACAGCCTCATGAGGCAGAAAAGGAATCTCACAAGGCCTCTTTTAACAGCACCAGGTAGTTCCAGAATAGGGAACCCAGTACTCTGAGAGATTTTCCTCCATACTGTATTCTTCTAAACTTATTCTGACAGAAAGACCTGTATGTGCTGGTTGTAGGATTTTGACCTGAGCTGCGCTTTTGAAGGAATCTTCAGTAGCTAAGCATTCACCATGCTTATGGTACAGAGGACCTTAATCCTAACCACAATGCTTCCATCTGAAGTTCCATAAATACTTTAGAGGCAAAATATGACTCTAAAGGGCTTATTTAAAAGCCCCTTGCACCGCCGGTACATCATTTTTTCCCATATTAAAAGTGACAAACTGGCGCCGCAAGGGGCTTGTAAATAAGCCCCTGTGTCCCTGGATGTTCTCATTGCTCCCTCAACAAATATTTCTTCTGAATTTTCAAACAGGCTGCATCCCAAAACAAAGAACAGTTTCCAGGCAAATGAGCAAGGCTTCAGAACTTGCTCCCTGTTGCCATCCACAACAAATACAAATACATGGCTTTCCTAAACAAAAAAATCAAATCTCATATTTTTTGAATGCTTGCATCCACACTTCCTAACTAGGGCACATTATAAAATGATTTGTTTTGCATAATCACACTATATATAAATTAATTAGTTTATTCCTCCATGTATTACTTCTTTGCAATTTCTAGTAGGTGTAACATCCAGTGCATGTGGGGACTAGACTGCCAGAGACATAACGTTTCACCGCAAAGTATGGACGTTGTCAAAACCTGATGTCCCTTTAAGTGATGCAACAGAGCTTCAAAATAGCTCTGGAAACACAACGACCCAGAGAAGCTCAAAAGGAGGAGGGCAATCGAGTAAACAGAGCCTTCCCATTGTTGAATCCTGATACCCTCTTTGCGTGCCTAATGAATTAGGGAAGCATTGCACAACGTAATTGTATTCATTAGGTAGGGTCGGAAGAGGTGTGGTTTTCTTTCTTCACCAAAATGAACTACACTTCCTGTGTCACCCTGCCCGCCTAACCTCATTATATATCTATATTATACAGCGGCGGTCAACACTGTGTAGTTATAGTTAGGAGCTAGTTACCATAGGAAATTGATGTTTTGTTTTGCTAATAGCTTTGGCGCCGTTTGATGAGACTTCACAAAACTTTACAAAAACAAAGTTCCTCCACCTCAGCTCCTTCCTTGAAAGTTTCAGGGTGATCCGTCAAGTGTGGGCTGAGAAGCAACGGGGGTTCCAAAACACAATTTCCGATGCAATATCCATTAGGGTTTTGGAACAGCACTACAGCTGGAATCACACCAAAACTGGCAGACGGATAGATCTTTACCTAGAAAGCGTGCTTTTAGTAATTTGGTTTAAATCTGTTCGGTAGTTTTTGAGAAATTAAGGTTAAAAAAATATGTATATCTGGCTGATTGGGTTTGCAGGGCTTTTGCGGGAGTCCCACAGGCATGCAATTTCAAATAATAGATGATCTGATTGACAGAGATTTTTTTCCCATCTGCTCCTAACCATGCAAGTCTTTGCCTAGAACAGAAGTCTTCACAGAGAGCCCACTCCCTCCAGACAGCCAAGCCAATTAGGTAGCTAAGGTACTACGCACAGTCTTCGCCTTAAACAGAAATTTTAACAGAGAGCCCACTCCTTCTAGACAGCCAAGCCTCATTAAAGGAACAAGGCTCTACAATGCACACCCTTCACCTTCAAACACCCAAGTCACGTTAGGTGACCAAGCCTCTACTATGCACAGCTTATTGCCTAGTGCAGTAGTCTTCACTCTCTCTCTCCGAACCCACAGAGATCCACTGCGGAGTACCCCAAGGATCTTCGCTCAGCCCCACGCTCTTCAACATCTACATGACCCCCTTCGCCACCATCGTCAGACAGCACGGACTCAGCATAGTATCCTATGCCGACGACACCCAGCTCATCCTCTCCCTCACCAAGATCCCCCTCACCACTAGACTCAGCTTCCAGGAAGGAATGAAGGACGTCGCATTCTGGATGAGCAGCAGCTGCCTGAAGCTAAACTCGGAGAAGACAGAAGTCCTTGTCCTCGGACCTTCCCCCTCTGCATCGGACAACACCTGGTCACCCACTGCCCTCGGCAGCCCGCCACCCCCACGGACCACACCCAGAACCATGGCATCATACTCGACTCCTCCCTGTCCATGACCCAACAGATCAACGCAGTCACCTCCACATGCTTCAACACCCTCCACATCCCTCACAAGACCTTCAAATGGATCCCCCCATCAAGAAAGACCATCACCCACACACTCATAACCAGCAGACTGGACTACAGAAACGCCCGCTACACCAGGATCAACAAATCTCTGCTCCACAAGCTCCAGACCATACAGACCATCACAGCCAGATTCGTCCTCGGCATCTCTCGACACAAACACATCACCCAACACCTGCGAGACCTCCACTGGCTCCCCGTCAAGAAGAGAGTAACCTTCAAGATACTCACCCACGCTTACAAATGCCTCCACAACACCAGACCCCAATATCTCAACAAAAGAATCGGCTTCCATGCACCCAAGAGTAACCTCCGATTCTCCAACCTTGCCCTCGTGAAACTCCGCGCATCCGCAGAGCCAGAACGGGTGGAAGAACCTTCTCCTACATCGTGGCAAAGACCTAGAACAAGCTACCAATCAACATCAGATGCACCCCCACTCTGCACATCTTAAGCAAGACCCTAAAGACCTGGCTCTTTGACTGACCGGAGCCTCTCCCCCCACCAGCGCCTTGAGACCCTTAATGGGTGAGTTGCGCTTCCCTGATTGATTGATTGATTGATTGATTGATTCAAGGACAGTCCATTTCCTATAGTCAGCCAAGCCCCATTAGGTGTTCAGGGCCCGATTATTCGCACTCTGTGTCTACAAACACCCAAGCCCCATTAGGTGGTCTAGCCCTTACTACTCATAGCCTTTGTGTTGTACAGAAGTCTTCACCTCAAGCCCACTCCTGCCAGACAGCCAAACCTCATTAGGTGGCCAATGCCCTACTACGCACACCCTTTGCCTCAATACACCCAAGACCCATGAAATGGTCAAGCCCCTAGTACGCACACCCTTCCTCTCCAAACATACATGCACAATTAGGTGGCAAAGCCCCCTACAATACACAACCTTCACTGTGTATAGAAGTCTTCACGGAGGGTTCACTCTCTCCAGACAGCCATCCCCAATTAGGTGGCCAAAGCCCCATTATGAACAGGCTTTGCCTTGAAGCACCCAAGCCCCATTAGATAGCTAACCCCCTACCATCTACAGCCTTCATCTTGTTGAGAAGTGTTCACGTAGCGCCCAGTCCCTCCAGACAGCCAAGTCCAATTAGGTGGCCAATACCCTGCGACGTCCACCCTTCACCTTGAAACACCCAAGCCCCATTAGGTACCCAAACCCATACTACGCACAGCCTGCACATTGTAGAAAAGTCTTAGAGAGAGCCCATTTCCTTCCAGACAGCCAAGACCCATTAGATGGCCAAAGCTCTACTCTGCACAGACTTGCCTGTCAGATACCCAAGCCCTATTATGTGGCCATGTCCTTACTACTCACAGCCTTCATCTTGTACTGAAGTCTTCTTGGAGATCGTGCCTCCTGCAGACTGCCAAGCCCCATTAGATGGTCAAAGCCCTACTAAGGACATTCTTTGACATCAGTGCTCGTAACAACCAGCTAAGGAACTCGATCCCTAACTTAGTGGGAGATATCAAGCTCGACCAACCTCAAATGGATGAGTGGCTGCATGGCTCTTTAGATCACACTCTGCCCTTAAAAACGTGTTGCTCCGACATGCCTCCCCCCCAGACCCATGGTTTACTGAGGAACTAAAGGTGATGAAAATGGGCTGTAAGAGGTTGGAGTGGGCGTGAAGGCTTAGTTATGATGATACCTCTAAGCTTAAATATAAATTGGCTCTGAAGCACTACCATAGCCGTTGTAGAATGGCTCACGCCACCTTCTTTTCTGATCCGATCACCTCAATCCACAACTACCCCAAAATAGTCAATGAGCTCTCTGATCCTTGCAGGGCTGCCCCTGAATCTCTACTTTCTCTGCCTCACTGCGAGGAACTGGTGCTTTTCTTCATGAGTAAAGTGCAGGATATCCAGTAATCTCTGCTCAGGATAAGTGAAGATTTGTCTCAGTCTAATATCTGTCCGTCCTTCTCTAATTTTGATAACTCGATTTCCGCTGATTCTGGACTTGTGGGTAACTCTGGATTTGCCTTCATTTGTGTCTTTGGCACAATCTAGAAGATATGGTTCTCCCAGGAATCCCCTTCC
Organism: Triturus cristatus; assembly: GCF_964204655.1. Taxonomy (NCBI): domain Eukaryota; kingdom Metazoa; phylum Chordata; class Amphibia; order Caudata; family Salamandridae; genus Triturus; species Triturus cristatus. The sequence goes on along the minus strand of NC_140580.1, from coordinate 566,742,645 downwards.
CCGGCTACACTTTGTTTTTTAGATCTGGACACTATGCTTCCATTGGTGAGACTCTTGAACTGCTCATTGCAGGCGGGCTCCATTCCTCAGGCGTGGAAGCATGACATGGTCCTTCCTCTTCTGAATAAACCTAACTTGGACCCTGCCAATCGGTCTAATTATAGACCCATTTCTCTGCTCCATATTTTGTCTAAAATTCTAGAAAAGAATGTCTGGACATGACTCTGTGCTTTTGTGGAGTCGGTTCGGTTCGGTTCAAAAATCTTTATTCGATTCATACAATGAATCATAAAAGCACAAAGTTAAAAAACATAATACACAAATAAGGTGATCCATCCGTAAAACAAAAATTACAATTAAAAAAATCCATCATACAGCATAAATACAAATCCAATGGCAAAGCACAGTTCTACAGCTAATTTATCCATAGCGTTTCCTAATCTGAAGTGAAACTCTTATAAAATTTAACATGGCACAGCAAGTATCAACAGAAGATAATGACAGCAAATAATCATAGCCTTCTTTATAAGTGCATGGTTGCCGCCCCTTCAGGACAGGTTTAATAAATCTAATCCTTGGATCTTGATATAAGGAGCAAAACAGGACAACATGTATAGTACTTTGGCTAACTCTGTCATTACAGGGACAAGGGGGTAGCTGCTCACACCAACCCCCTTGTTTAGGAAAGGCAAAAAGAAAATGAAGGGTATTTAGCCTAAACCTCGTGAGATAAAACCGCCATTGGACATTAGTTGTAAAAGTTAAATAAAATTGATGCTGTAACTTAGGTACATAGCCAATAGGGCCTCCCAGACAAGGTGAGCCTAAAAATTTCCAGTAATTTGACTTAATTTGGGTTTTTATGTTTCCCTGGATATTTGCAGGATTTTCATAAACATGACCCAAACCTATCTTATTCAACATGTCCCTGACGTATGACAACCAGGGGATCTTGTTTGCATTATCCAGGCTCAAGCAGTCTGAGAGAATTTCTCTCGAGAGCTGCAAATCGTCAGATAACCATATTTTGCCCCATAATAATAGGGGTGACAGACGAATGATGTCAGTCACTTTGGTCATTCCCATTTCATTATGACAGAAGCTATTCGATGAACCCGATGGGATCAGTAATACCCGTTTTAGGAATTTATTTGTGGAGTCTTATTTTTTTTACATGGCTCCCAATCTGGGTTCAGATCTGGACACAGTACCAAGTCCACCCTCCTGGGAGTTACAGAACACCTCAGGTGGCTCCTAGATGAGGGCGAGACGGCAGCAATGATACTACTTGATCTCAGTGCTGGCTTCGATACTGTGTCCCATGACATGCTCTTAGGGAGACTGACACAATTGTGGATCCAGGGAAAGGCACTGGATTGACAATCTGTCACTTTAAGTGTTCGAACCTTCCAGGTTTCCTCAAGCAGTACCCCATCTATGTGTCATGCATTGGCCTCTGGGGTCCCTCAGGGATCGGCTCTGAGTCCAGCACTTTTTAATATCTATGTGTGCCCCTTGGCCAATCTGGTAAAACGCTGTGGTCTCACTCTATTTTGCTATGCTGATGATACCTGCATCATCTCCTCATTATCATCTACTCAGGGCCACAGCTCCATGTCTTTGAACTCTTGCTTGGGTCAAGTAGCCCTGTGGATGGACAACAACTTGCTGAAATTGAATGGTGAAAAAACTGAGATGATGATCCTTGGAAAGAAGCCGTGCCTCTAGGGACCACAACATTGGCCAGCGGCTCTGGGTAATATCCCCATCCCTGCTCTCAAAGTCAAGAACCTAGGCCTCTTGATGGACAAAAACTCTCCATGAAGTGGCAGGTGGCAAAGGTATCTGGGACCTGCTCCATAACTTTGAAATGGCTACGGAAATTCATCTGGATTCTCCACATATCTGTCCAAAGAACTGCCATCCAGGCTCTCATTCTTATCTCACTTGGATGACAATAGCATTCTTTATGTTTGGGCTGAGACGTATGCAGGTGGTGCAGAATGCAGCCGTGGTTACTTCTCTCTGCTGTGAGCTTCCTTGGCTAGGGGGTTGAGAAACGTGTCCAATTCAAGGTTTTGTGCTATGTCTTCAAATCTAAGGCAGGAATCGCCTCCCACCATATCAATGGTCTAATAAAACCGTATTAGCCCACTCGCTATCTGCGTTACAGCAACCTCTCCTTATGCTCTTTCCCTAAGATTAAGCTTAATCGAATGGGAGGTCACTCCTTTAAGTTCCTTGGCACTAAGCTCTGGAATGTTGTACCAGAACACCTGAGATCTTGCACCTTACTGCCCACTTTATGCAGACAACTAAAGATGTGGCTGTTTTGAACCAAACGAGCTTGAAGAAACTCTATCTACTGCTTAAAGCAACAGGAAATATCGAGTGGGTAGCTGTTTGCGCTATACAAGTATTTCACTTAACTTCGCCTCCATATTATCAAGCCTCATTAGGTGGCTAAGCTCCTACTACACACCGCCTTAACTTTGTCACAGAAGTTTTCACAAGAGCCCACTCCTTTCAGACAGCCAAGCCCCATTAGATGGCCAAAGCCCTACTTTGCACAGACTTTGCTTACAGATACCCAAGCCCTACTATGTGCCCAAGCCCCCTACTACTCACAGCCTTTGCCTTGTACAGTAGTCTTCATGAAGAGCCCATTCCCTCCAGACAGCCAAGCTCCATTAGGTGGCCTAGCACTACTATGCATAGCCTTCGCCTCCAGACCCCCAAGCCAAACTACAAGGCCAAGTTCCTGCAACATACAGCCTTCGTCTTACACAGAAGTCTTCAAAGAGATCTGACTCCCTCCAGACAGGCAAGCCCCATTAGGTGGCCCTACTATACACATTCTTCACCTCCAGATGGTCAAGCCCCCTTAGGTGGCCAAGCTCCTACTACACACAGTCTTCGCCTAGTACAGAAGTCTTCATGGAGAGCCCACTCCCTCCAGACACCCAAACCCCATGTCCTACTATACACACTCTTTGCCACGAAACACCCAAGCCCCATTAGGTCGTTTTTTATTTAAGTTAAAAAATAATGTAAAATAAAGTAAATAATACATATAATTAAAATAAACATAGTTAAAAATATTTTAGAATGTTTAAAAATTATAAATAATATATATGTAATGTAAAAATAAATTAAACATATACATATAATATATAATATATATACTTACTAATAATTTTTAATTATTATTTTAATAACTTTTACTTTTTTCTAAAATATCATATAAAATATAAAAACATGTATACACATAAAACAATAATATATTTTAAAATAAATATATCTAACAAATTAATTTTTTAAAAATTATTTTTAATCTTTTTAAAATTAATTATATACTACATTAACTAAAATAATACAAAAAATATTAGATAGCGTAGGTAATAAAATTACTATTCCCACTCCAGTGAGTGCAACAGTATGGAAAGTGTTGGATAGCGTAGGGGTTAAAATTACTATACCCACTCCAGGGAGTGCAACAGTAGGGAAAGTGTTGGATAGCATAGGGGTAACAATTACCATTCCCACTCCAGGGAGTGCAACAGTAGTGAAAGTGTTGGATAGGTTAGGGGTTAAAATTACTATTCCAACTCCAGTGAGTGTAACAGTTTGGAAAATGTAGGATAGCGTAGTGGTTAAATTAACATACTTATTAATTAAATAATTTTTGTAAAATAAATGACATATTAAAAATTTATTAACTAAAACATTAATAATAAATACCAATAAAATAAAATTAATATTTACTTATATAACATCAAATTACTTCCCACCCTATTCCTACATAAACACATAACCCACTACACATAAAAAAGAACACAATTAATTTAATTGTCAATTAATCAATTAATAAAAAATAATTGCCAATTAATAATAAATTAATACATTAACAAAACAATAAATACAAAATAAGAATACATTCATTACAATTAGCATAATTATAAATAAATCAATTATTAAAACTTAATTACCAATTAATAATTAATTAACAAAACATTAATTATCAATAACAATAAATAAAAAAATATTAATAAATTAATTATAATTGAATTACTTCCCATCCTATTCCCCTATAAACCCACAACCCGCTACACATAAAAATTAACATAATTATTTAATTATCAATTAATCAATTAATACAAATTATTTACCAATTAATAATTAATTGACAATAAATTACTTGAGAAAAACAATAAATACAAAAATATAAATAAATTAATTATAATTAATATAATGATAAATTAATCAATTAATAAAAAATACTTACCAATTAATACTTAATTAACAATAAATTAAGAATCAATAACAATAAATATAAACATATTATTTAATTAATTATAATTAAATTACTTCCCACCCTATTCCCTAAAAAACCACAACCCGCTCTGATACTAAAACGCAAAATTTACTTACAAAAAATGACTAAACATTTAATACATATATTTAAAATTAATAAAAATACATTACAAAAAATGTTAAACATACATGTAGAATACATACTAAAATACATAACATATAAATATTGATATTATTGATAACTTTATTTTTTGCTAACGACATTACTTACTTCGATATTACTAACTTCGATATTACTTACTTCTATATAAAAAAATAAATATTACTTACCTTAAGGTCGATATTTTGGTCACCGATATTCTGGACATCGATATTCTGTCCCTACGATATTAAGAACCCGATACTAGTGTAGGTCGATATAAAAAAATCGATATTTTGACTGCGCACCCCTAAAATGCACAACCATCATCTTACATGGACGTTTTCACAGAGAGCACACTCCCTCCAGACAGCCTAGCCAAATCAGGTTTGCTAAGGTGCTACTACACACATCCTTCACCTCCAGACACTCAAACCCCATTAGGCGACTAAGCCCCTACTACACACAGGTGCCGATTACGATCCGGTAAAAAAATTCCCCGTACGACTCGTATCCGGTCTTTTTACCGTACGAATCGTACAAGTGCCGTACAAACGGCCAATTACGATTCGCATGGGAAAAAGACCATACGAATCGCATTGGGAAGAATTCCCCACACGTCCTCGGGTCGGAAAATGTGTCCGACACGTCCACGGACGATTTACCGTACAAACGTGAAAAGTGAAGTCCGACCGCGGAATCACGATCCATCCCGTGCGTCCGATGTTACAACCGTATGGAAAAAACACCGTCCGCACCGAACTCCCATATCAACCATGGAGACATGTGCCCGCATACGCGCCGTCCCCCCCCCTAGCCCCCGTACGTTCGAGTCGTACCCCCACCCGTGTATGTACACCCCTGTACGTTCGAGTCGTTCACCCACCCGTGTATGTACACCCCTGTACGTTCGAGTCGTACCCCCACCCGTGTATGTACACCCCTGTACGTGTCGAACCCCCGTGTATGTACACCCCTGTACGTTCGAGTCGTACCCCCACCCGTGTATGTACACCCCTGTACGTGTCGAACCCCCCGTGTATGTACACCCCTGTATGTGTCGAACCCCCCGTGTATGTACACCCCTGTACGTTCGAGTCATACCCCCACCTGTGTATGTACACCCCTGTACGTGTCGAACCCCCCGTGTATGTACACCCCTGTACGTTCGAGTCGTACCCCCACCCGTGTATGTACACCCCTGTACGTGTCGAACCCCCACCCGTGTATGTACACCCCTGTATGTGTCGAACCCCCCGTGTATGTATACCCCTGTACGTTCGAGTCGTACCACCACGCGCTGGGGGTACGCACCGTACATACACGGGTGGGGGTACGACTCGAACGTACAGGGGTGTACATACACGGGGGGTTCGACGCGTACAGGGGTGTACATACAGTGGTGGGGGTATGACTCGAACGTACAGGGGTGTATATACACGGGTGGGGGTACGACTCGAACGTACAGGGGTGTACATACACGGGTGGGGGTACGACTCGAACGTACAGGGGTGTACATACACGGGGGTTCGACACGTACAGGGGTGTACATACACGGGGGGTTCGACACGTACAGGGGTGTACATACACGGGTGGGGGTACGACTCGAACGTACAGGGGTGTACATACACGGGTGGGGGTACGACTCGAACGTACAGGGGTGTACGTACACGGGTGGGGGTACGACTCGAACGTACAGGGGTGTACATACGCGGGGGTTCGACACGTACAGGGGTGTACATACACGGGTGGGGGTTCGACACGTACAGGGGTGTACATACACGGGGGGTTCGACACGTACAGGGGTGTACATACACGGGTGGGGGTTCGACACGTACAGGGGTGTACATACACGGGTGGGGGTACGACTCAAACGTACGGGGGCTGGGGGGTACGACTCGAACGTACGGGGGCTGGGGGGGGTCGGCGCATACATACGGGGCTGGGGGGGGCGGCGCGTACATACGGGGGCTGGGGGGGGTACGGCGCGTACCAGGCCACCTACTCTGGTCGTTTCGCGCCGTACTTTGCTTTTCCGGCACTTTTTGGGTGCCGTGAAAATATTTCCGTCCGGACTGCTGTCGGTTCGAATCGTACTTCCTGGGTCGTGAAACGCTGCCTGAAAACGTCCCGACGTCACGTCGCAGCATTCCCGGATCACATTCGTATGTATATTTTCGTCGGTCGGTGTTTTTTATGATTCGTACGGAAATGGTGTTTCCGTGCGAATCGTAATTCCATGTTTATAAAGTTTTACGACCGGGTACGAGTCGGACGGAGAAAAGGCTCCGACCGACGGTTCGTACCCGGTTTTTACCGGATCGTAATCGGCACCACAGTCTTCAACTTGTACAGAAGTCTTTACAAACAACTCACTCCTTCCAAATAGCGAAGCCCTGTTAGGTGGGGAACCCCCTACTATGCATTGCCTTCACCCTGCAGTGATCTCTTCACAAAGAGGCCAGTCCCCTACCGAATCCACAACCTCTTATGTGGGCAAGCTCCTTCTAGGCACAACCGTCTCCCTATTTAGAGCTCTTTACTCCAAGGCCAGTCCCTCACCACATCCAAGCCTAATTACGTGGGCAAGGCCCTACTATGCACAGCCTTCACCCCGTACAGAGCTTTCATGGAGAGATAGTACCTTCCCACATTCAACCTCCATTCATGGGCAAGTTCCTACTACGCACAGCCTTCGCCCTGTAAAATACTCTTGATGAAGAAGCCAGTCCCTCATCACAACCAAGCCTCATTACATGTGCAAGACCTTACAGGCACAGCCTTCACCCTCTACAGAGCTTTTCATGGAGAGGCCTGTCGTTCAAAACATTTGAGCCCCATTACTTGGGCAAGCTCCTATTACTCACGGCCTTACCCTTGATGCAAAGATTGGATTACTTTTAGTTCTAAAACAACCGAAATACTGATTTTTGTGGGTTTATACATATGAACGTGAATTTTGTGTCCCTTCTGCATTTAAAAAGTAATGCAAACCTGAAACAAAGTCATTGAAAATCTCACAGAAATCTATTATTATAAGTGTTATGGTTTAACTTACACTTCTAGCAATAGACACATTGTTTATTAATATGTACAGACCGTTATTGAAGGCTATTGTGATACACTTTCAAAAAGAGACACCCATGACAAATAACATTACAGTTTTCTATTTTTAAACCAGTAAAGATGGTTCTGCAAAGAACCATTTTTTTGTTGTAGTTTTCTAGCAGTTTTACATTTTTCTCTATTTTCTTTTACGAAGTTCAACTTTGAAAACAAAAGCTGGGCATCTAAACTTGGAGTGAGAAAAAACCTACTTCCTCTTTGGACCCTTGTAATCCTGCACTAACAAGTCCCTTATTGTTGTACTCTACTCTCCACTCAAGAGCACTTTGTTGCACCTCCTACAGTAAGTTATCATTTCCTGATCCGTTGAATTAATATCAGAGTGTGGTTGCAGAACTTCCCCATTCACTGAATCTCCTGGTTGAAGAGAGATTCCATATGCAGAGGTGAATGCTTGTACCTCGTGCTGGGTGACGTTCTGCATGCATTGGGCAAACAGCATACACAGAACACATGTAGCTCCACATGTGAGTAGTCCTGTGGCTGTACTGCCCCTTGAGAACTTCTTATTGCTAATAGTACATGTCACAAACCTGAAGGAAGCTTTTTTTGGCACCATCGGGTATTGTGCAGAAGTGCCACATCAGGGACTCCTCAGTGGACCGCCAAGAGCACTTTTACTCCTCCTCAATGTCTAGCTCTCTCTCTTCTCCAGATGCCACAGTGAATCCTCCAAACAATTAAACAATACTCCACAAAGGGATGAACCCTGGCACAAAGATGTTGTAACACCTAAGCTAAAAGGAGGCAAGACTTTGAGGTTGTAATAGTGACACTAAGACATTGATGTCTTTCATGTGTGTATCATCACTCCAGTGATACTCCTGTAGGGCCGCAAATCGAAACAAAGAGGCATTTTTTACTAAAACCTACTCAGGAGATTCTCACTATTTGACCCAGGTACAAAATCTTTCGGCTCAAACCTAATTAAAAAGCACTCTTTCATATGAAACACAACTTTTTCTTTTGGGGGTCCTACGGGGCTCAGAACAGGAAGTAAAGCCCACACGGAACTCCAGCGTGGTTCATTCATTGTTGGAGAGACTCCAGCAAGAGTACCATCGGAGTATGGAAACTGGAACAAAAAAGAAACCTCTTGATAATACATATTTTTTAATATGAAACCTTACTATTAAAAATTGACAACAAAATGTAAAGGGAAAATTAGCAGTACCATCATAGTTACATATGGTAATAATAACTTAATTTATGTTAAAAATAATCAATTGAAATTTACTGAAAAAAAACAAAAGTTACAGTGATGTTATAGTTAGATGAGTCATAGGTGCCGATTCCGATCCTGTAAAACCCGGGCACAAATGGTCGTACGGAGCGTTCTCTCCGTCCAACTCGTACCCGGGAAAAACACCTTACAAACTCGCAAGTACGATTCGCACAGAAATACCATTTCCGTACGAGTCGTACAAAAGACCGACCGACAAAAAAATACATACAAATCTGATTCTGGACGGCGCATACGCGACGTCCGGACGGAGTCAGGCAGACTTTTACGGACCAGCAAGTACAATTCGTGCCTACGTCACTCCGCACGTAGCATTTTTTACGGGAGCCAAAAACTGCCAGGAAATTGAGGACGACGCAAAGAAGGAGCACCGGTACGCGACTGACAGCGATGGACCCCAACCTACGCATCATCCCGACTCTCATAGCCTACGACCTCATGTTCAGAAACCGCCGCAGAAGGTCAGAACAACCCCCAGGGGCAAAGGGGGGGATGCAAGGGGCATGAAACATAACCCACACCCCACTAAAAACAAATATATCCTACACATAAGTTACCTCCATGGTCTGGTCACTTCGGGGGGCGTGTCCACCAATCCCACGTCCCGCCACAACGGAAGTGGACGTGGACGCGTACCCGTCACCACCACAATGGTGGTACGGGACGTACCCACGCCCCTCAGAGCGTGGGTACGGTCCGTACCACCATTGCAGTGGTGATGTAGGGGAACGCGTGTACGGACCGTACCCAGGCCCCCAGAGCGTGGGTACGGTCCGTACACGCGTACCCCTACATCACCACTACAATGGTGGTACGGACCGTACCCACGCCCCCAGAGCGTGGGTACGGGCCGTACCACACGTACCCCTACGTCACCGCCACAATGGTGGTACGGCCCGTACCCACGCTCTGGGGGGCGTGGGTACGGGCCATACCACGCGTACCCCTATGTCACCGCCACAATGGTGGTACGGCCTGTACCCACGCTCTGGGGGGTGTGGGTACGGGCTGTACCACGCGTACCCCTACGTCACCGCCACAATGGTGGTACGGCCCGTACCCACGCCCCCCAGAGCGTGGGTACGGGCCGTACCACACGTACCCCTACGTCACTGCAACAATGGTGGTACGGCCCGTACCCACGCCCCCCAGAGCATGGGTACGGGCCATACCACGCGTACCCCTACGTCACCACCACAATGGTGGTACGGCCCGTACCCACGCTCTGGGGGGCGTGGGTACGGGCTGTACCACGCGTACCCCTACAGCCTCATTACATGATGGATACAAGGCGTACACACGCCACGGATGTAGGTGTAAGGCTTGGTGCAGCACATCAGCTGTAAATTGGGGGTGGTGTATGCCCAGGACAGTAGTGTACCACAGCAAGGGCGCAAGTGGGTGGGTGGGTGGGTGCAGAGGACTCCCAGCAGTGGACAGAGACTTGGGGGTGGGTGCATATCAACTCCAGCAGTGGACAGAGACATGGGGGTGGGTGCAGAGGACTCCCAGCAGTGGACAGAGACATGGTAGTGGGTGCATATCAACTCCAGCAGTGGACAGCGACATGGGGGTGGGTGCAGAGGAATACCAGCAGTGGACAGGGACATGGGGGAGGGTGCAGAGGACTCCCAGCAGTGGACAGAGACATGGGGGTGGGTGCAGAGGACTCCCAGCAGTGGACAGAGACATGGGGGCGGGTGCATATCAACTCCAGCAGTGGACAGAAACATGGGGGTGGGTGCAGAGGACTCCCAGCAGTGGACAGAGACATGGGGGTGGGTGCAGAGGACTCCCAGCAGTGGACAGAGACATGGGGTGGGTGCAGAGGACTCCCAGCAGTGGACAGAGACATGGGGGTGGGTGCAGAGGAAGCCCAGCAGTGGACAGAGACATGGGGGTGGGTGCAGAGGACTCCCAGCAGTGGACAGGGACATGTGAGGGGTGGGTGCCCATCACTCCCAGAAGTGGACAGAGACATGGGGGTGGGTGCAGAGGACTCCCAGCAGTGGACAGACATATATGAGTGGGTGCAGAGGACTCCCAGCAGTGGACAGAGACATGGGGGGTGTCCATCATTATCAGATGACCACAACTCCATGGGTGTATGTATGTATCCCTAACTTTGGACAATGATGATAGTGCCATAACAACACATCACTGACAGCAGTGTCCCACTCCCAGGAGGATGGATGTCTTTCCCCCACTGCATGACGCACCACATGTGGGTGTGAGGACAAATAACACATGCATACCCACCCCTGGCAGATGTAGCACAATACACACACTGAGATCATGCCACAAGACTGTATAGTCATGTCACTGCCTAATAAACTAAGAGAGCCAAAGAGAACACACACTGCCACGCACATCCCAAGACTGATAGGAATGTTCAGGTGATGGGCCAGCCACCAAGATGTTGTATGTCATGGAAGGAATAGGGTGGAGTTCCCACAGATACAATGCCCACAATTGTGAGTCAGGTGTTCAAATACCCAGCAGAACAAGTACCATATGTGTACTAGGCTGGGATTACACACATGCATTTTGCGGAAAAGGGACAATTTATCCATGAAGGCATGGCAAAATACTCTATACACAAGTACAGTGAGTACCAAGGATGGCACAGACGATGCAGCCGGAGACATTGCTGAGCAGGCATGGCCAGAGTTGAAGGGATCCATCACCAACAAAGGAAATGTAGACACAGGGCAACACAACAATTGTGCAACCCTCTGCAGGGGAGATGTCAGGTGCCACAGAGGAAGGAACACTCCTAGGGACAATGTCTCCAAACACAAAGAGCAGACACGACCAAAGATTCTTTGCAGAGACCTTGTGAGGGCACGCAGATACCAGGTTCCACCCCATGAGATGCAGACTACAACATGTCCATGAAACATAACACATTCCCACAACCCCAACTCCTGGAGCCTCAGCATCAACATCAATACCGGAAATGCAAGACTTTTCTAACGAAAATAGAAAATGCTTTATTCAGCATGAAAATAATAATGTGTAAACGAGACTATTCACAAAGGCCAATGGCCAGTCCATATCATCAGTCCTTGGGGGGGGGGGGACACATGGCCATGCGTCTCCCCTAGCTTGCCTGCACATCAGAAGACAATGTGTCGTCGACTGGGGGGGGCATCATGTGGGGAAGGTCCAGGCACCACAGGGACAGGAGGGGGAAGGGTAGGTGTGGTGGGTGCAAGGACGGACGACTCAACCACAGGGGGTGGGGCAGCGCCAAAGGTGGAGGTGAGCTTGGCGCTGCACACTTCTGCCAGTTCTTCAAGCGTCTCCCCTGCACCTGGAGAAACAACAGGCCCCAAGGAGGGGGGGGGGGTCGGAGGGATGGGTTGCAGCGCTACTGGGGGAGGTGGTGGACAGGCAGGACTTAACTCCCCTACCCGTGGAGTGCCTTGACCGTTTCCGGCCAGGTGAACTAGTGGGGCTGAGGCCCAGCCCAGCAAAGTAGGCCTCCTTCTCCGAATCTGAGGCAGGGGAGCCAAGGGGAGTGACATCGGAGGGACTGGGGAGTGAGTCATGTGGACGAGGACTGTGGCTGCGTGCCTGCCTGTGTGCCCCAGACCCAGTGGGTGTGCCTGCTTCCCCCTGAGTGTGCGTGTCAGGAGGTGTGCGCCTGCCCTTACGTGGCGGTGTGCTGCTTGTGTCTGGTGGGGTGCATGTGTGTGGATGTCTTTGTGTGCTTGGGACAGGCATCGGTGTGGGACTTGTGGATGGGGCAGGGGTAGGGGGGGAGGCAGCGCTGCATGTGACTCACTACTGCCGTCAGTGACGAGTCCAAGGACCTCAGCAACATCCGATGGTCAGACATCGCTGATGACATGCCCTCCATGTACGACACCATCTGGGTCAGCAGTCTGGTGTGGCCATGGAGGACAGTCAGGATCGATGTCTGCCCAACTTGCAACTGCCGCTGAATGTCCACAGACTCGGCAGTGAGGGCAGCAGGGGGGACAGGGGCAGGGGGTGCGGTGCCTGGCACGAAGGAGACACGGTGTGGCCTAGCACGGACAGAAGGGACCCGAGCAAGTGGGAGGGCGGTGATGGGAATGGAGGGGGCGGCGAGAGATGTACTGCTGCTTTCAGCTGTGGGAGCAGCCTCCGCCCCCTCTGGGAGCTCAGCCTCGGACCCGTCTGCCTCGTAGTCAGTGTTGGTACTGGGCAGGTCCTCCGCCTCACTCCCCTCGCCCTCCGTGCCACTAGGTTCCACCGACTCCTCAGCAGTGGTGGCACCACTGCTCGATCCCTCCTCCACGTCCGTGCCGGTGTCTCCCTCGGTGTCCTCCGATGATGCTGTGGCAAGGTGAAGAGACAGGAAAAAATCAGTCACCTGTATACATCTGACACATGAGTCCAAACAAAATAGGCAACAGTGCATATCAGGAAAGGCATCATGAGTAACATCTAGGATACTCCCCACATATGTAAGCCCAGCACTCCCCAGTTGGTTCACCATGCCACTTGGAAACAATGAAAATTAGGACACAACAGCAAATAACTTGAAATCACAAGATCATGAGAAGCTAGTGTCTGGGATCAGTTGAGCACAGCAAGACTATGAAGGCATGCCACCTCTTGTTCACTGTGGACCAAACAGTATTGACGCACCCAAGGCCAAATACCACATGCCAATGCAGAAGGTGTCCCCACACTCAGAAACCTGTGAGTACTTTTGACACCCCAAAGAAATACATTGTGACTCCTGGAGAATCACAACCCTTTACACAATGGACATGTCTAGCATGTGTGAATGTGGCACTCTGTGAACACAACACACATGTGTCTGTATAGCAGAAGTCACACTAGGAGGTGCACACCAAACTACATGTACACAGTCATTGTCTGAGCTGCCAGACTCATTCAAATCAGCCACTGTTAGGCAGAAATGGCGTATCAGTAAGTACATATACATGGCACCACGGTGGTCTGGATGACTTGACACTCGTAAGTTGGTATCAGCAACAACCAAGGACTAACCCAAATGCTACCTCACTGTGGGAACATGTATATGTATGAACTCCAAACAAGTTTTGTTCCAACTGTGCCTTACTTTAAAATGTGCCAGCGTGTCCCTGGAAAGTGTAAAGGTGGTGTCTTGTGCACTTCCTTGGGAGACATCTGTCATGCAGGCACATCATTGTTCTTCACAACAAAACAACAAGGTCAAGCATATGAAACATTGAGACATGTTTAGTGAGTACCAATGAACATTTTCTCTGAGTAACAACTTGAATAATGTCATTTGTCACATGGCTATCCGTCACCTCATCACACAGTTGGCTACACATATGACCTACTGACTGTCATCTGGAGTGGCACACATGTCCACACCCAGGACAATGCATAAGCTAATGGGCCTGCAATTGTTTAGCAAAAAGCCTAGCTGTACTGTGGGTTCCCCCTCATGGCAAGCCAGAATGTACCCACAGATGTCAGCACACAAAGTCACAACTGTGTAGCATCTGAACCACACACAGGTGCCAAAAATGTACAAGCAGGATCCATGATTGTCAAAAACTGACACAGGCAATGAAGCACGAACATTAAACACTGGCCAACATCACGGGGGCACTGCACGATGACTTTCTGTACTGCGAATCATCACACACAAGTCAGAACTGGCAATGAAACATCAGGGTTGAACATGTACGCCCGTCCCGCACACACCCACCCATACCTGAGTCAATGTGACTGATACCGATCAAGAAGTGACACCTCTTATTCAGGGTTACAATAACTGTGCTTGAAAACTAGCTTCATTAACACGACATCACCTTGTAGGGCTGCCAAAACATATTGGTCACAAACAAACATCAACAGATTGTTGTGAATAGCCACACAGGCACTGCCCAGTGTGAGTATGCACAAGCAAACTGGTGTATCCCTGTCCAGTGGGCAAATGTATCACACATGTGAAAAATACTACCTAGGCCTGGGAACAATGCCACAGAGGCAGAGCCATGCTGAACCCACAGTGAATGTGCACAGTGTTGGATGACACACATGAGTAGGAGGGCAGGCTGTGTCAGGGGACTGTAGTGGGCACACTGCTCCATGGTCCTGGAATGAGCTGACTGTTACAGGAGCAACCGTCCCGGCACTATGCATATATCCCACTCATGCACATCATGTCTGAGGCCACAACATTGGTAATGCATGCTGCAAGTCTGTTCATTTGAACCCTCATACTCCTATGTTGAGACTCAGCATCAGTGCCAACAATTATGCACCCCCAAATGACTGAACAGGACAGGGCACAGGCAGACCACCCCCACACATGATGCTGAAAGCAGTGTGCACCTTGATAAACTGGCAGCCTAGATGACCATGTGCAATATTGATAACACACAGACCAGGTAACACATGTTAAGGAGGGGAAGGGAGGAAGAACAGCACAGGTTGACTTGGGGGAACAGGATATGCACTGCACAGATATAGCCTGGCAGTGTATCCAGGCGACTGAGCAGCTACAAAAGCTGGCGACACACAACAAACACACATGTACCTACCCCCTTCCTGCTGCTGTAACTCCTGTATCCGCCTATCCAGGTCAGGGAAGACCACCGCCAGGACATGCTTCATCTGGTGGGTCAGGCGCCGGCGCCCGCCATGCTTGCGAGGAGCCTCCTCCTTCAGCATGACCCGGGCGATCCTCCGG
The DNA here is from genome assembly GCF_964204655.1 of Triturus cristatus. Lineage (NCBI taxonomy): Eukaryota > Metazoa > Chordata > Amphibia > Caudata > Salamandridae > Triturus > Triturus cristatus. The sequence continues at coordinate 566,727,132 of NC_140580.1, read as the reverse complement.
GTCCATCACCGGATGTCCTGCCATCTCTTCCTCACTTGTGGCAGGCGCCGACTGCGACCCTCCACCGATTGCACGGCCTTGACGGCATCCTTCCAGATCTTCCCCTTCTGGTAGGCGGTTACCTGTGTGGATGACAAAGTGGGACAACATCACTACACCTGCACCATGTCACAGAGACACACATTTGAACATCTTAGATTTGTTGAACAGGGCATAGTATGCTGGCAAGTAATAGCACCTTAGTCATAGGGACTTTTTCCACTGGGGACGCACCAATGCACTACATGGCATAGTAAGTACACAGGTGGCATGAGGGGTGCGAAACAATCCCTGATCAAGGCACACACTGTACATGCCAAGCAACACAAGGCTGATGGACAGCACCGCAAAGCAGTCACATGCCCCAGGCCACTGACGAAACCTCAGCAGAGTACACAGACACACACAGGCACACATCAATCACCTGCCATTGGCAACAGCGGATGCAAACCTCACTCTGCACATGTGCCACTTGCCAGGTGGGGGTCACAGGTGTGGGGCTAGCTCAGCAAGTCAGACACACAGCACGGCTTACTTCACACATCAGATGGATTGAGCAGTTGCCTCCTCCATGCAGCTGTGGTGCAACACTCCACAGAGACACTCACCCACATGACAAGAAACATTCACACACATCAATGTCCAGGGGGCGTACACATCATTTGGACACTCTCACCACTCTCACCACAGCTCCACTCAACTCTCACACACATCTGTGGGTGCAGTCACCTGTCACACCGGGGTGACCACTGACTCACCGCAGGACAATAGAACAAGAATGCCCAAGAAGATTAGGCTGGCTGAATGTGCCATGCACTATGCAGTGAATGTCACAGTAAGCACAATGCAAGTGAGGAGTGCACACATGAACTACATCAAGCCCTGCATGAGAGACATAAGCCATCCACCCCCCCCCGGGACCCACTCCAACCAACATTGCATATCTGTCACACCTGGACACAATGCCAGAAGTGACAGACACAATAAAGGTGCACAGGCAAAGGTAGTGGAGTCAGCACTCACCTGCTCCCCTGGTCGACCATACAGCATGGGGTACCGTGGGAGGATCACATCCAGCAGGGCCTCGTTCTCCTCCTGGGTGAAAGGCTGGGCCCTCTCCACAGTCCTTGACATGGTGCCAGAGGGAGACAATACAGCAGCAGTGGTATCGACTGACATGTTGTGCAGGCAAGTGCCCTCTCATGGGTTCTGCCTGCCTTATATCTGCCTTGCTGGCCTATTTCATTTACAGGAGTACAGAGTGATTGGTCAGACTCATTTGCATCCTACGTTTCCTCCAATCCCTTTAAACATACACCAGTGACAGCCTTCGCATCTTTCGATTTTGCAGCATCATGTCAAGTCAACAACCACTTTGCAACAATGTATAATGTGGCCAACTGCTTTTTCCAGACCACATGATGTTAAATTTTGAACTTGAAACTCGGTATCCATGACAACCAGCATGCATTTAGGCCCTAATACTTGTCCCTCATGTGTCCCCATTGTAATTCTTAAATCCCCACACAGGTACGGCGCGTTTCACACGTACTCCTAGGGCACCATCACTACAGTGATACGGGCCGTACTCACGCGTGTACGGGCTGTACACGCGTGAGTACGTGCCGATCACTATAGTTGGGGGTACCGTAGGGCCTAGTGATACGGGCCGTACTCAGGCATGTACGGCCTGTACATGCGTGAGTATGTGCCGATCACTATAGTTGGGGGTACCATAGGGCCTAGTGATACGGCACGTACTCACGCGTGTACAGCCCGTACACGCGTGAGTACATGCCGATCACTATAGTTGGGGGTACCGTAGGGCCTAGTGATATGGCACGTAGTCACGCGTGTACGGCCAATACACGCGTGAGTACGTGCCGATCACTATAGTTGGGGGTACCGTAGGGCCTAGTGATATGGCACGTACTCACGCGTGTACGGGCCGTACACGCGTGAGTACGTGCCGTATCACTCGGACCTACAGTAACACAACTATAGTGATAGGCACGTACTCACGCATGTACGGCAGGTACTCACGCGTGAGTACGGGCCGTACACACGCCCTCAGAGCGTGTGTACTGCGTTTCACAGCTTACACTGGTGATAGGACGCGCACACGAAAAGAATGGAGGTGTCAGACTCGCACAAGGCTGTACATCAAGTCATTGTCAGTGCAGTCCTTCATGTGCAGGGCCTAGGTGTGTCAGGCAGCGATGTGGCACATGTCTCCTCATGTTGTGGCACAATAGATGTGTGATGAGCTGTTTACACATGTCATGTGTGATGGGGCACTACGTGGCACACTTCCCCTTCACACTTTGCACATGTGTGCATGTACGACACACGTGTCAAGCACTGCATCACTGGTATGGCACAGTCAGCAACACCCGCAACTGTCCCCTTATGCCAGGTACACGGATAATTACACCTGACATGTGACTCCCAGCGTGCCACGATGTGACTATGTCATGTGTGTGTCATGTGTTCCCATGAGCTTTCCGTTGGTATTCCGTCAACTCCATCTGCTGTTGCAGCATCCAACATGTGTCTGTGTGCATATGTGCATGACACACATATACGCACACCATGCCACATGTGGACTCACACGTCACATGTGTCATGATGGTTCGAAGATGACTTCCTGACATGAGGCAATATCTGCGTTCTCTCAATGTCTGTGTCATCAGTTTTTGACATGTACCCCTTCATGGAAATGTGTGTTATCTGTCCTTTTTCAGATGACATGTGACCTGTGCGTCTAGACTCCCGCCAGCTGTCTGTATGAGATGACATCCTTCAAATGCTGATATGTGGATGTCTGTCACTCATGTCATGTGTCTGGCTTGTCACTTACACTGGCCCACAGCTATTTTAATGGCATGTCACATCAACATTGCCATGCAACTATTGTGGCTGGCTCTTCGTAGGAGTATCACCTGGCTGGCCTACGTGTCCTGGATGTATTGCACATCACAGACTCTGTATTAGGCAGATGTGTATTAGCTGTTGAACATGTGCTCACCTCAGTGACATTGGTGTGGTAATGTACTCACTCTTCGTTATTCCTTCCAAATCTCTGCAGGGCACCGCCTCTCCCCAGACGAATGCCAGACCTGGATGCCATGCGTGAACATGACTGCATACGCAGATACCGCTTCTCGCAAGAGTTGATAGAGGACTTGACCCGCCGGCTTGCACCACACCTCCAACCACAACACAGGTATCCTACAGCTCTGACCCCCAAGATGAAGGTGATGGCAGCCCTACATTTTTTTGCCACCGGCACCTTTCAATTGACCATAGCTGATGTCGGTGGCATGTCCCAGACAATGTTCAGCCGTGTCCTGCATGATGTTTTAGAAGCCATGTTGGTGCACCTGGATGAATTCATCCATTTTCCCACTCGTGAGCAGTTGACAGGTGTCAAGGGTGAGTTCTATGCCCTGGGAGGGATGCCGCATGTAGTTGGGGCCATTGATGGGACACATGTGGCTTTGGTACCACCACAGGCACAGGAGGTAGCCTATAGAAACAGAAAACATTACCACTCCATTAATGCCCTTGTGGTGTGTCTTGCTAACATGCTTATTTCCCATGTCTGTTCCCGTTTTCCAGGGTCCGCACACGATGCATACATCATGAGGTGTAGCAGGGTGCCAGAAATGATGCTGCAGCTGCACGCGGAACGAGCATGTCTTGTTGGTGGGTATACTCTGTTAGTCCTGTGTTTAGCGCTATCTTTGTATCTTACGGCATCTCCTGACCCACTTCTTCACATGATGTTTCCATGTAGGGGACTCTGGCTATCCCAACATGCCATGGCTGATGACGCCTCTCCGCAACCCCAGAACAGCCGCAGAACACCGGTACAACGACACCCATGGGCAGACGAGGCGCGTGATTGAGAGGACGTTTGGACTCCTGAAGAGCAGATTCCGGTGCCTACACAAGACCGGCGGCGCCCTCCCATATGCCCCGGTGAAGGTCTGAAAAATCTTCATTGTGTGCTGCATGCTGCACAACATGGCAGTGGAGAAGGCCGTGCCACTCATCCTTGATCCGGATGAGCAGGATCATCCACCCGTGGAGGATGAAGGGCTTGGGCATGGAGCAAGTGAGGATGAGGATGAGGATGAGGACATCCGGAGTCAGCTTATCCGCAACTTCTTCTCATAATGGTGAGTCGCTGTGTCTGAGTGTGCACGCTTTGAGCCTTGTGTGGCATGTGTTGCAATGTGTGTGTCCAGCTGACTGTGTGCTAAGTGACTTGGAGGTGTGTTCTGATGTGTCATTCAAGTGATGATGTCATACCACACATTTTAGCTGGTACACTAAATTTTTTAAGAGCATGGTAACAACATCATTCCTGTAGAGTACATGTACATGTCTGCGAATTACTAGCTCTTCGCTGACTTGTTGTGTGTTTGTCCTCCCCAGGTTCTTGCGGCTGTCGTCTGCTCATGTCATCATTGCCCTCCTGCTATTCCTCATGAGTATTGCAACGTGTGCTGGATCTGAGTTACATGCACCGACATGGTGAAAAGTCATTTTGGGTAAGGAGTGCAGCAAGGCATTTTGTGGGTGGTACGTGTTTGTGATATGTGGGGACTGCTCCTGTACATGTTGTGTTACCATGCATACATGTCGACTCACCATGGGGCACATGACGTGTTGCATGGCTCCCATGAATTGATAGTCACCCTTCCTGACAGTCATCTGTTTTGGTTTGTGGATTCTGATGAAGGCATCAATGTGTGTATAACGTCCCTCAGGAACATACGGGATGCTAATGATGGACATAGTGTGGGACATCCCCATATGAGGCTCAATGGGGAATTGCAGACTCTCCGTGTGCAGCAAGGGGTGTTCGGCTCAACCCCTTCACTAGTGTGCCAGCTCAGTAGGATTTACCACATCTGTGTGTTGAAGGGGGTGTCCAGTGTAGGTCACACATGGTCAGCCAAATGACCTGTGAGTCTGTTCCAATTGATGCATTTCCCTTAGTGTGAGGCTGAGTAATAAAGATGTCCGTCACACTCCAAGGTGCCTCATCTCTGTCAATGCAGGTCTCTTGCCACTTTGCATGCGGCATATCTGGCATAGTTGTGGAAGATTATGCATAGGAGTCCATGTGTAGTTTACCAACATGCATGCAGTTGCTCATGGATTAGGCTCCCTATTGGGCATGAAGTACATGGTTGTGTATGTTTTTTGGCATGTTGGTCCACACAATGGGCCATCAACACCTGTTGAGGGTGTGTCTCCTGTGCGCAGGTCGGCCTTCAGTTTCCTGATCCGGTGTCATGCTTCTTTGGTGATTGTGCATGCATTGTCTCTGGGTGTGCCATGTGACACTGGACACTCCTTACTTTACACACGCGCCTGTTGCAGTTGTCCTTCTGACATCCTAGTCTTTGTGTGCAAATTCTGGCATTTGGCAAGGAGATGCCGCGTGCTGCTGCGGCCCCTGCAGCAAGGGCCCACAGAGTATCCAGATTTGGCAACACACACCCCTCCAAGATGCTCTTCACTTCCTCCCTCCACCCATTCATTTGGCTGTCATCAGCTTGTCTATGCCACTGTTGCTGCCACGCAGTGCCAAAGGCTGGACCATCAGCACATGCAAGGTGCACATTGCACCACCATCCTGTCCTTGCATAACCCACATCACACTACAGTCTGATTTGGCAGACACACTCCGAGCTATGTCCATCCGCAATCTAACGCCTGCTGTCAGACATACCCTGGGCACACACACAACACCTTTGCATGCTGAGTGTGCAACTCCAACTGCCTACACTGCGCTGCCCCGCCTTCCAGGCTCTGTCACACCAACCAGGTCACGTCCATAATACTCCCCACCGGCTCTGCAGCCCAGCAAGGGCATGGGAGTGGGACTCAAGGCTTCAGCATGTAGTATGGTGTAATCGTCTGGGACATGGCACAGGTATCATCTCTCAGCATGTCAATCTACAGAGTGTCCAGGATCCCCCGCTCTACCATCACATGCGCACAGCACCTCATCATTAGCTCGTATGCCATTGACAGCCAGGTGCTCCTCACCCTCAACAAAGACACAGACATTGGCAGTTCCATCATTCAAGTATGCATGAGATCCATTGATGAATAGCTGAACACAAGCCACCCGTGGCTGGACTTGTACAGGACTGAGGTGATCATCGGAGGATTGTCCCCTTCCAGCTGGGTCAAGTGCTTGTGTCCCACCCGCAAGAGCCCTGCACAAGCACCCAGTGGCCACGCACACAAGATGGTGTGCCTCATGTTTGGCTCGCTCACATTTGCCATGCTAGTCCACAGCATCTGTACCTCATGCTGCAACGCCCTCTGCATTATGCACATGATCCACAGATAGATCCACTCCAAGAAAAGACAGACCATCCCCCAGGTCCATGACAACATCCGTGTCAAATACTGCCCTGCCCTCTACGGAGCAAGTACATCCAAACTCCCAGGAAACTTGTCCACATCCAGGGTGCATCTCCACACCTCAGCTTCAACACCCTGCGCCCCAGCCACCTCACCGTCCACCATAGATAGCTGCAATGGATCACTGTCTGCTGCAGGATGACCTCCACACTCCCCACCCACACTCAGGAGGCAGTCCACAACCCCGACCCCAAACCAACCTTGTACGTCTGTCATCCTAGATCCCGTTGGGCCATCTCCGTGCATCCAACCTTGCCCTGGCCACTGTTCTTCACATCCACCGTACTTCAGCATACAGGACATTGGTCTCCCACCTGGCCACACATACCTGGGACTCCCTCCCCGGGAACCTCCACATGAGCCATGACCTCTACGCCTTGATGATAATCTCCCAAATTGGTCTGTCCGCACAGGTTAGCAAGCCCCCCCCTCAGCAGCCAGAGGCCATCACAGGTGAGTGTTGTGCTCCATGCCTACATTGAATGATACCTTGTGACCCATGTGTGTCCTGTACCAGACTCTGATCCCAGGGTATGGATGGCTGGAGTTAGTTCAACACTCAGGCATAGTTTGACATTTCCACACACATATGTTGTTGAATAATGCAAAATGACAGGAACGTCTCATTACCAAAGTGATATATTTATTTGCGGTGGGGTACGTGTTTTGTTAGATGGAATTATGGGCTCTACCGGGGGAATAGAATCCAAAGTTCACAGGGGGAGATGGTATCCTTGGCATTGGAAGTCATCAGAGTCCAGGGCACAGTGTTGGTCATCATTGGTCAGACTGTGACCAGCAAGTCCATGTGGCAGAGAATGTCATTGGATGAGGTGCTGCTGTTGCGCCAGGTGCCAGGCCAGGTGACCTGGGAGATGTGGATGGTCCGCTGACTCTCACGGGCTTTTCCGTGGACGACCCACCTTCCTCAGGGGACCCTCAGATGCAGGCCTTGACGATGTTTGGGACGCTCCGTCAGACGAATCCTCCTCCTCCTCCTCCCTCCCTGTGTCTGGTGCTGGTCTATGCCTGGTGGCACAGGGAGGGTTGCCCATGCTTTGGGCGATCTGACGGAGTGATTGGCTCATGTCCCTGTGCACCGCCAGGAGCTCAGCCAGTCTTGCCTCCATCCGTCCTTGGTGTTGTTGATGACTTGCATGATGCTCGACCTGCAGGTTCTTAATCTCATCGAGGGTCCCCTGCATCTCTGAGAGTCTTGACACGACCTGGTTGATGCCTCTGGTGTCACGCCGGTATGTGTCCAGGATGTTGCGTATGTGTGACATACCGGTGTCCTGAGCTGGCTGGTCAGGTTCGCGCCTCCGCCTGCCTCCACTCCCACCACCCCTGCCCACTTGAGCCTGGCCTGCCCTGCCCACTTGAGCCTGGCCTGCCCTTGTGGTGGGCACATCGGGTCTACGGGACCCCTGAGGGATGGCATTTGCAGGGTTGCCTGCCTCCTTCTGGGTGCCCGGAGAACCTTGTCCCTCCTGGTCAGACTGGCTCTGTTGTTCTGTGTGAGCAGGGCTCCTGGGTGTGTCCTGGGATGTGGCAGGAATGGGGGTGGTGGTTGGCACAGATGTACCTGACGCAGGTGCTGCAGGGGCTTGGGCACCAGAGGGTCCAGGTTAGTCGGGGTCATCCACGGAGTGGTGAGAGTCGTCGCTGCCGGTGGGATCATCTTCACGCGGAGTCTGGGACTGTGATTCTTCCCCCCCAGTGTTGGGGGGGAGATCAACGACGTTGCCCTGTGTGTGAGAGAGAGACAATGTTAATGGTGTTTCATTCGACATCTATGTTTCATACATATTCAAGTTGACACAGTTCCTCCAGGTAGTTGGATGTGCCTAGCATTCTTCTCAATGTCCACTTGGGGATGGGTATGTTGCGGGGGACAGATTGGGATGTTCTCCTGAGTGTTTGACCTGTAGATTGTTGGCTATGATGCTTAGTTGGCTATGGATTGGTCTTGTTGTGTCACATGTCCATTGTGGGAGTGTGTAAATCCGTTGCCTGCCCCGGGGGTGTGTGCTTGTGTTAGGGGGGGGGTGTGACTGGGCGTGCTGTTGGGTGTAGTGTGAGTTGTCATTGGGTCTCCCAGGTGATGTGTCTGTCCCCTCATGGTGCATGCTGGCATGACAGTGAGTGTGAGTTCCTGTGCTAGATACCTGTGCTTGTGGAGTTGGTGTTTGAGTGTACAGTGGTCCCAGGAGGGCCTTGTGCTGCATACAGCAGGGCCAGGTGTCAGCTACCTTGTCAGTACTCTGCCAGTCCCTGTGCATTGTGCATGGGTATGTACCTATGCCATATGGGCTGAGGGCATTGGTGTCTGCGTCTCATTTTCACAATGTGTTGTGTGGGGCCCACCCTCCCCGCCTCCCGGACATCCAGTCTTGTGTTTGTGGTTGTTGTAGCCTTGGCCATGCCCTTGCCTTGATTTGTGAAGGGTGCATGGAGACGTTAGTGGCATGAGCGTGGTTTTTGAGTATGGTTGTGTGCGGGGGTGCTTGGGGGAAGTTGCATGCATTTGTTGTATATGTGGTGTGGACCCCATTGCCCCCATGTTACGTAAGTTGTTTGTGTACTCACCAGGCTCTGCGACTCCTTCGACTCCGTGTACTCCCACCGGCGGTAGGAGGGCCATCACCTTCTCCTCCCAGGGATGGTAGTGTACGGGTCTGCGGGGCGGCCCACCTCCAGTGATGTTACTCTGGGCATATTCTTCGTTCATTTTCCTCTTGACCGCCCTGCGCAGATCGTACCACCTGGCTTGGCATTCATGCCTGGTCCTTCGGATGGGCGCAACAGCATTCACCTTATCGACAATCCTCTGCCACATGGCAGATTTTTCAGCTATGCTGGTCTGTCTGACCAATGTTCCAAACAGCTGTGGCTCAACTCTGATGACTTCGTTGACAAGGAGGTCCAGCTCCGCCGTTGTGAACTTTGGATTCTTGTCTGTGGGCATGGTGTGGGGTGTGGGTGTGGGTGTGGATGGTTGTGGGTGTGAATGTGATGGTGTGTGTGTGAATGTGAAGAGGAGGATGTTTGTGGAGGAGGTTGTGTGAAGGTGTGTGAGTGAAGGTGTAGTGAAGGTATGAGTAATGTGGAGTTGTTTCTCTGTGGGGTCTGGCAGCAGTGGGTCTGTTGCAAAGGCTCATGGGTTGTGTGTGTGGGGCCTTTTTATTGGTCCATTTTTGGGTGTGGCTGTGTTTGAATTTTGGTGGGTGTGTTATAAGAGGTGGTTGTGATTTGGGGCCTCTGTTTGCCTGTTTGGATGTGCCAGGTCAGTCATTGAGATGTATTTTGTCATGTAGACGTGTTTTGTGGTGTTGTGCGAGTCAAATTGACCCTCCTTGTGCTGTTTTACAGTGTCCTGGTTTTGTAAGAGTCTTTTTCGCGTAGGTACGATCCGTACATACGCGATGCTGGGTGAGGGTGCTGGGGTACGGTGTTGGAGTGCGGCGCATACATGCGGTGGGGGTACGGTGCATACACGTGCGGCCCTGGGGTACGGTGCGTACATGCGGAGGTACGGCACGTACATGGGGGTAAGGCGCGTACATGCGGTGGGGGTACGGTGCGTACACGTGCGGGCCTGGGGTATGGCGCGTACATGCAGAGGTACGGCGTGTACATGGGGGGTAAGGCGCGTACATGGGGGGGAGGGCGCGTACATGTGGTGGTGGTACGGTGCGTACACGTGCGGCCCTGGGGTACGGCGTGTACATGCGGAGGTACGGCACGTACATGCGGGGGTAAGGCGCGTACATGGGGGAGGGCATGTACATGGGGGGGTACGGCGCGTACAGGTGCGGGGCTGGGGCTGGGGTACAGTGCGGACAGGGGGGTAAGGCGCGTACATGGGGGGGTACGGCACGTACAGGGGGGTACGGCACGTACAGTTGAGGGGCTGGGGTACAGTGCAGACAGGGTGGTGTACGGTGCTGACATATTTGGGGATGGGTGGGCTGTACGGCTCGTACACGGGCATAAGTTTACCCGTGTACATGTGTGCTACTGCGTTGGCTCTGTACGGGCCATTTTACGTGCGATTGTGTATTCGGACGGACGGTCGGGATCGTACTTTCGCGCTCGGACTTGTGTTTTACGATTTGCACGTAAAAATGTCCGGCTCACTCTCGTACACTTTTCCCGACGATATTCGGACGTAAAAACTTTCCGACGCACTCTCGTAGACTTTTCCCGACGCTATTCGTATTTATTTTTCATGTACGAATCGTACTTGGCCGTTTGTACGGTACTTGTACGACTCGTACGTAAAAAGATACGGATACGGGTCGTACGCAAATTATTTTTAACGGATCGGAATCGGCACCATAATGTGATGTTTTAAAAAACCAAAACACTGACATTCTCCAATTATAGTTCAGCAAGATATCTATAACTTGTATCCCCTCCATACACTGCAAACAGCTTTGGGACATGGGGTCACACATATCCCCTAGCTGCCTTGCAATGTGAGTGAAGACATTTTGCTACATCATAAGTGTCCATCTGCCTGACAAGGAGTGAAAGTGAGTACCAGGGCTTGTGTTCCAGGGCTGCTACGATACTACTTTTATTTATTTTTACATTTTTGCCACATTATTCTTGAATATTGCAGGCTTGCCAAGGCCAAACATATGGGACTCTGCCGCTTCTTATTGAAGTAGAAAGTGAGAAAGATCATGCTGGATAGAAACTGTAGACAAACCCAGTAACACTGGCAGTTAGCCATCTTTCTTGGCTACTGTATTCCAGATCTGTTCAGTTGATGGTGAGGATTAAAGGCTGTATTCCAAATGGTTGCATACAATAGACAATTCCACACACAACTCCAATTCCATACTTGTCCTACATTTAGGAAACTAAATAGGCCTGTTTATGTAGGACATGATTGTCTGACCCCAACAGCTATATTTCAAAGTCAGAAGTATCCACTGAAGGCACATTCAGCACAGCCATTTGGGGTTTTGACACTCAGAAATGTATCTGATACATACACTTTTTACAAAAATAAAATATCTTGTTCTCACCATTAATGACTCAAAATCTACTACATTTTCTAATAAAACAAAGTTAGACTATCTTGTTTTGAACTTTTGGGGGAGCACTTTTCTTACTTAGAATGTCTTCCATTCTGTGAATTAAAAGAGAAGGTGTAGCAGCGGAGAACAGGAAGGGGAGACTGTAAACTCATTAAAAAAGCAAAAGGATAATGTAAATATTTAAATTTCTTGTTGGTGAAAAGTTAAATAAATTAGCTGGGGTAATTCCTTTTCTCCCCACTTCATCTTTCAAAGGTCCAATACAATTCACAAGGTGGAAGACTGTTTAAGTACGACAATGCTATAAAAAAGTTGATTGGTTGAAATGTTTAATGTTATATCTACCATGATTCCCTAATAGGCAATTATGCCCTCTATACTGAACCAAGCACCTTGATGTATAGGTACGGTGGGTGTGTGCTCTCCCACTGAAAAAATAATTGAATTTTGTGGAACTTTTTATAGTTCTGAAATAAATTAGACATATTTTGCAAGAATGGAGACTGATGAATTTTTCTTTTTGTTGAGACGAGGTTTTCTTTGTTCTATGGATAATTACCCACGGCTCTGAGGAGCAGTTTTGTTATTTGATTTACAGCCTGAGATGTATGATTTTGGGTTATATGTCTGTTAACTTTATTGCAGTGTTTTTATGTGACAATCATACATGGGAAATAGCTTCAAATTTCATCAGGTATCGGTTAGCAAGTTTTCTTACATCAGATAACATGTGTGAGCATAAGGCTAATTCTGACGCACCATGGATGATGGGATTTCTCCATACATTACAAGCCTGATGACAGGGTTGCCAGAAAGGCAGACAGAAACTCTGGCATTGGAACAGATTTTCCTCCCCTTCCAAGGTGGTGAGACAAATCCACCATATTTAATACTCTCTGCCAGAGCGCCAAAGTGACTGAATTTGTTATTTTAAAAGACAAATCGAAGTGAAACCTCTGGCAGAAATTCCGCCAATGCCCATTTCTGCTGACAGAAGAGTAACCTGGAATGAAAATCACACAAATCGAATAAAGCAATAAAATAACACAGGAAAATGCAGTTGAAACACTAGCCTCCCAAGTTGCACTCAATAAATACTGGTTGTAATCAATAACTGATTGCAACACGGTGAAAAACGTTTCAGTCACTAACCAACCAGGGACACCAAAAATGCATGAAAACACACACCATGACAATTGTACCCTATGTGGAAGAAATACAGCATTCTCACACAAAACAGTGCTCATAAGAGCTGGGAAATAACGCAAGCAGCAATTTATCAACTCTTAAATGTCATGCAGATGAGTGTCTGGTCATTATTTACCTTACTGAGATATACCTGTTAAATACCAAATCTGACATAGAATTTTAAATCAATGGTTTTACATCTGAGCTTTAGCCACTGATAAGGCATGTTTGCAAAAATACCTTAAACATATTCTTGAAATGAGCATAATGGTGTGCACCATTACAAGAATGAGTACAATCATTCTGCGACTTGAACCACATGTGAGTCAACCATTGATTCTACATTCTTCAACAATGTATAAGGCTTCATAATTTTCATTGAACTGAAAATACATATCTGTACCTTATAAATCTCTAGCTTATATATAAATTGTCGATAGCACTACATGACCACTCTGTAATGTCAGCATATGCACAGAAATCCACAGGTGAATAATGTATTGTAAACATCAGCTTTAATTTTTCCTCAGAAATGCTGGCAACAGGACTTTAATTTAATCCAAAACGTACATCTGCAACTCACACTAGTTGCACTCAGTCTCTACCTTGTTTAAATTAAACACTGCTTGCACCTCACATTTTGCTAGTAGTTGAACTGTGCACCATATAAATGTTACCATACTGAATCAAACTTGTCTCCAACACTATGATATTTAGATTTCATAGATGCGCACATGTAGGTATAATCAATGTGTGCTGTATATATTTGTGGACCCTTTATTTCTTTACTTTTTAAAATGATCGACCCGATTTATACAGTAATTTATACAGTAATTTGAGGAGCGGAAACGTGGGTGATGTCATTAAGCATGTCATGAGTGATGTTAGACTTGATATCCTTGGTGTGGTATTCCCCTAGACCTTTTAACTTCTCCCCTGTTTGTGCTGAATTTGTTTTTGGTGGCACTTTACCCCTGCTTACCAGAGGTAAAGTGCTTGTGCTCTCTTACTTAAACATGGTAAAATTGGGCTACACCTAATTGGCACATTTAATTTACTTATAAGTCCCTAGTAAATGGTAGAATATATCCACAGGCCTGTAGTGTAAATCAAATGATGCTAGTGGGCTGCAGCACTCATTGTGCTATACACTAAAGAAGCACTGCAAAACACATCTCAGGCCTACCACTGCAGACTGTATTGCAGTTTTAAATTGCCATTTGGACATAGCAAAATGAACCTTTTGCCAGACCTAAAACTTCCTTTTTAATACATATGTCACCCCTAAGTTAGAGTGTGCATGGCATTTTAAAAGTAGGACATGTGAATTTAAGTTTTACATGTCCTGACAGTGAAAAAACTTCTAAAGTCGTTGTTCACTGTTGTAAGGCTATTTCTCCCATAGACTAATACAGGGTTACCTTATTTTACCTTATAAGTGATAACTTCAGTTTGGGAACAGATAGAGAAATGGTTTGTCCACTCAAATGAATTGTATTTAAAATCATATTTAATTATAAAGTGGGATTTAACTTTCTATTCTGAAAATGCTACTTTTAGAAAGTTGGCATTTTTCTGCCTGAACCAAATGTGCCTTTCGGCCAGTGTCCAGGGTCACATAACGACAAATCCCTCTCCTGTGGTGCTTTGTGTATTCCTTCCAGACATGGGGGAAAAAAGGCCTTCGGCGTGGGGCAGGTTGTTATTCTGATGAGCAGAATATCCTGTGGGGTTGAACTCAGCCTTCCTGAGCTTCAAACAGTAGCATCAGGGCCTTGCCCACCTACTTCCGGATGTCTAAGGGCTGCCTGCCCTGCCACTGACAATGCAGCTCACACCCAGGCCTGCATGCCCTTTGTTACCGTATACAGTTTGGAGCCAAAGTTAGGAAAAGGGAACGGTTAGACAAAGGGGACATTCCCCACCCACAGGCTGGCACTAAGGCTAAAAGTGGCACTTTCAGAACCTCTCATCAATACACTCATGAACCTGTGGAAGATTCAGAAAAAGAACTGCCCTGCTGTCAGAAGAAGGAAGACAGGGCCCACTAACCCTGAGCTCAGGCTCTCGTGTTTGAGCTACAAGGAGACAACAAACTTCCAGAGGTCTCCTGCTGCAACTCCCCAGCAGACCAGCACCAAATGACCCTGCTTGGACCTGCGTGAGCCCTACTGCTGACCTCTGCTAGAATGAGTCCTGATCCCCAAGAGGTGCCCCCCAGATCTTGAACCCTTGACTGGCATCCAAGTGTACTCCTGCTGCCACTGAACCACAATTCCTGACCTCCAGGTGAAGATCCACTAGTGTTTAGGCTCCTTGTCACCATGAACGGACTCCTGCTGGCATGAATCTCCAGCGACGACCTGCTGTTCTCTTCTGCTCCGAGATCTAGAGCCAAGGTAACTATAACTCACACGCCCACCATGCACAGTTTTCTCATCAATAATTTTATTGCAAATGTTGCAGTGAAATTATCAATGATGTCATAGAAGATATCATGGCTGATGTAATATGTGGGGTAATTAGCACTGAATGGCAAGGGGCTGAAAACAGCTTGGGGAGTGTGACCCCTCCCCCTTTTTTAGACATGGCCGAGACCTTGGGGTGGGGGGATACCCAGGACTCAAATCAGCCCGGGATGGGGGCTGCATGGCCCCACTCCTCATTTTCAATTTTGGCCGGGCCTCAGGGGATGGGATCCCAGGGCTGTAATTGGCCCGGATGGAGGCCGCATGGCACCCCTGCCCATTTTTATATGCTGGGGGTTGGGGTCTCCGGGCCGTAGTTGGCCTGGGTAGGGGGCCCACATGCGCACCCCTCCTCCTAATAAATACATGAAATTCCCGTTGGAACCTGGCCGACCCAGCGGTAAAAAAAGCAAGCACGAGTAACTGTGCTTGCTATTTTTAAATATTTTCCTACAGATCCTCCCAGAATTTGTAGATTTAAAAAAAATCATTTTTGGCCCCCGGCGGTGTCCCTGTGGGACCTCACCACCAGGCCTAGGTGATCTGGTTATTCGAATCACCCCAAAACATTCCAGACAGCAGCTGAAGTGAGTGGCATACTAGTTATGAAAATTTAGTTAAGATTCGTCATGCGGCACCAAAAAACACTTTGTATTCAACTTGGTAGCCACCCTACTGTTTAAATCATTTTATATTATATGTATTATACTACGTAAAATACTATTTACAATAATAGTTATGATATTGCAACTCACATCTTTTGCGAGAATACAGTGAATGGTAGATTGGCGAATTATAGTTAGTTTGGCTACCGAGTTGAATACACTATATATGGAGGTGCGTGAGTAATAATGATTTGAAGGTGTTGTATAATTATAAATAAAGGTGTAAGTTTACAATTTTTAATCTTTGTGTAGTTTAAGTTTAGTTTGTATTGAAAGAATAAATAATGTTATATTAATTTCAAGGTGGTGCATAATGTATACATTTATGGTACAAGTATATCTTTAGAATTTGTAATGTTTGTGTATTTTAAAAGTTTGGTTTGTCTAGAAAGAATAAGTAAAGTGTTCCTAACTATAACAAATGTTTAACCTTCGCTTTTTCTTTGAATTTCAATGTGTTTTTTGTTTTTTAATAAAAACGTGTTCCAAATCGTTGAGTTTACTGTCATTGGGTGGAATGTCATTAAGTGGAGTCTAGTTCAGTAGAGTGGAGGAGAGTGTGGTACAGTATACTGTCATAGACAGGAGTAGAATGGAGTGTATTACAGTGGTGGCGCGTACAATGGAATAGCATACAGTGGAGTAGTGTAGAGTAAAGTGGCATAGAGCGGAGTGTTGTAGAGTGGAGCGGGGCACAGTGGAGTGGTGTAGAGTAGAGTGGAGTGTTGTACAGTAGAGTAGAGTAGAATAGAGTGGAGCAGAGAAGAGTGGAGTGGCATAGCGTACATGGGTGTAAATTGTTATATAGTGCATTGGCATGTTGTATAGTACAGTGGCGTGGAGTGTACTAGAGTGGACAAGCGTAGTGTAGGGTTCGAGAAAGGTGTTATAAATTAGAGTGGCGTCTTGTACAGTATAGTGGAGTGGTGTGCCGTAAATTGATGGAAAGTGTCATTGAGTAGTAGAGTAGAGGGTTGTACACTGGGGTAAGGCTAAAGAATGAAGTAGAGGTTTGTACAGTGTAGTGTAGGATCATAGAGTGGAGTACAGTGTTACATGGTGGTACACAGTGTAGTAGAGTCTTGTTTAGAATGGAGTAGAGTTTAATACAGTGGGGTGGTGTAAAGTGGCATGTGGTATGGTGCCATAGTGTGGGGTAAAGTGTTCTGCAGTGGATACAGTGGAGTGGAGTCCAGTGGAGTGGCATAGCATAGAGTGGAGGGTTGTGGAGCTGAGTAGAGTATAATTTCATTGTATACAGTGGAGAAAATTATGGTAGAGTGGAGTGGTGTGTGGTGTAGAGTAGGGGAGTGGTGTTTTGTAGAGTGTCAGAAAGTGTCATAGAGTAGAGTAGAGTATCACAGAATGGATGAAAGTGTTGTACAGTGAAGTGGCTGAGAGTAGTGTAGAGCATGGTACAGCATGGTAAAGTGAAGAGGGATAGGCTGTTATACAGTTTAGTTGCGTAGAATAGCATACAGTGGAGTAGAATAGAGTGCAGTAGAGGATTACAGTGGAATAGAGTGGAGTAGTGTCTCATAGAGTAGAGTATATTAACTGGGGTGGAGCAGCGTAGTAGGAGTTGTGTATAGTGTCGTAGAATGGAGTAGAGTGTTGTACACTGGTATTGGCAGGAGTACATTGCTGTATAGTTTAGTGCTATACAGTGGAGTATAGTGTGGTACAGTAGAGGACTGTAGACTGTTGATGTGTGGAGTATAGATGTGTTGAGCAGATCACAATGGTGTGGCGTGAAGTGTAGCTGGGTAGAGTGGAGTGGCATTGAATGGAGTAGTGTACAGTGGAGTGGGGTACAGTGAAATAGCTTACAGTGCAATAGCATACAGTGGAGTGGAGTACAGTGGAGCAGCGTATAGAGAAGTGGCATAAAGTGGAATAGCATAGAGTGAAATGGAGTAAAGTATAATTAAATACAGTGGAATAGCATAGAGTACAGTGTTGTAGAGTGGAACGACATACAGCAGAGTGGCGTTGACTGCAGTGGCATAGGGTCAAGTCGCATACAGTGCAATTGCGAACAGTGCAGTGCTGTATGGTAGAATGGCATACACTGGATTGGGTACAGTGGAGTGGTGTATGTGGAATAGCATAAAGGGGAGTGGCATACATGGGTGTGGCATAGAGTGAAGTGGGGTAGAGTTGAGTGGCATACAGTGAAATAGCATCCAGTGGAGTGGCGTACAGGGGACTGGCATAGAGTGGAGTGCCACAAAGTGGAATAGCGTACAGTAGACTAGCATACTCTGAAATAACATAGAGTAAAGTAGCATAGATTGGAATAGCGTACAGTGAAGTGCTGTAGCCTGGAGTGGCATAGATTGAAATAACGTACTGTGGAGTGGCGTAGAGTGCAGTGGCATACAGTGGAGTGGCGTAGAGTGGAGTGGGGTCAAGTGGAATAGTGTACAGTTGAATAACATACAGTAGAGTGGAGTACGTGGAGTGGTGTAAAGTGTAGTGGTATAGAGTTGAATAGCATAGAGTTGCATGGCGTAGAGTGGAGTTGCATACAGTGGAATAGCATCTAGTGGAGTGGTGTAGAGTGGTGTAGAGTAGAGTGGCATACAATGGAGTAGCGTACAGTGGCATAGCATACAATGGGGTGTTGTAGAGTGGAGTGGTGTATAGTAGAATAGCATACATCGAGTAGTGTAGAGTGCAGTGGCGTAGAGTGGATTGGCCTAAAGTGGAGAGAGGTACAGTGTAGTGGCATGCAGTAGACTAGCATAGAATAGAGTGGCATAGAGTGAAGTGACGTAGAGGGGAATATCGTTCCGTGAAGTAGAGTGGAGTGGCATAGAGTGGAATAGCATATAGTGGAGTGGTGTAGAGTTGAGTGGCATAGAGTGGCATGGTATTAAGTGGAATTGCATAGAGTGGAGAGGCGAGAGTGGAGTTGAGTACAGTGGAATAGCATAGAGTGGAGTAGTGGTTTTGGACTAACGCACAGTGGAGTGGTGTAGACTTGAGTGGCATAGAGTGGACTGGCGTGGAGTGGTGTAGAGTAGAGTTGCGTGCAAAAGAATAGCGTATAGTAGAGTGGCGTAGAGTGGAGTGGAATAGAGTGAAGTAGGATAGCGTGGAATAGCATAGAGTGGAGTGTCATACAGTGGCCCAGCACACAGTGGAATAGTGTACAGTGGAGTGGTGTAGCGTGCAGTGGCATAGAGTGTAGTGTGGTAGAATGGACTGGCATGCAGTGGAATAGCGTAGAGTGGAGTTACGTAGAGTGGAGTGGCATAGAGTGTAGTGGTGTACGGTGGAGTGGAGTACAGTGGAGTGACGTACAGTTCAATTGTGTACAGTGGAGTGGGGTAGAGTAGCGTTGAGTAGAGTGGCATAGAGTGGAATAGTCTAGAGTGGGTTGGTATACATTTGAGCAGTGTAGAGTGGAGTGCCATAGAGTGGAGTGAAGTACAGTGTAGTTGCATACACTGGAACAGGGTAGCCTGGAGTGGTATAGAGTGGGGTGGCATACTGTGGAGTGATGCAGAGAGGAGTGTTGTAGAATGGAATGCTGTAGAGTGGAGTGTTGTGGAGTGTAGCGGGGTAGCATGTAGTAAGGTAGACAGTAGTGACGTACAGTGTAATAGCATACTGTGGAGTGGCATCGAGGGGAGTGTTGTAGAGTGGAGTGGTGTACAGTGTAATAGCCTAGAGTGTAGTGGCATAGAGTTGAGTAGAGTGGAGTGGCCTACAGTGGAGTGGTGTACAGTAGAGTGGTGTAGCTAAAGTAACATTGAGTTTACTGGCATAGAGTGTAGTGACGTAGAGTTGGGTGACATATAGTACAATAGTGTAGAGTAAAGTGGCGCAGAGTGGAGTGCTGGATAGTGAAATAGTATAGAGTGTAGTAGCGCAGAGTGCAGTGTCATAGAGTGCAGTGGCATAGAGTGGAGTGGTGTACAATGTAATAGTGTACAGGGGATTGTTTCAGAGTGGAGTAGTGTACAGTGGAGGGGTATACAGTGGAGTGGCATACAGAGGAGTTGCATACAGTGGAGTGGCGTACTGTGGAGTAGAGTAGGCTGCAGTGTCTTAGAATTAAGTTGTTTAGAGTGTAATAGCGTAGAGTGGAGTGGTGTAGAGAGGTGTGGCATAGAGTGCAATAGAGTGGAGTGGCGCATACTGGATTAGCCGTAGAGTGGAGTGGCATAGAGGGGAGTGGCGTAGAGTGGAGAGTGGTAATTGAAACAGTCATAGCCTGAAAGCGTGTGAACTGATGTAGATGTAATGTGGCGGGAATATACATTATGATGTATAAATGTAAATTTTTGGCAGTAAGTGTAAATAGTGTAAGAAGTGTTACAGTTATACGTTTTAAAATACTTAGTTATATATTGTGCCACAGTATACCACGGTAAGTTCGCGATATACTGCAGTACATACGGATGAGGAGGCAGTATATGATTAGCTAATGGCTGTATTTACCAAACATAAAAGGCAGCTGTGTAGTTGTCAGCACAGTTTGGCTGTGTTCGTCGTTTTACTTCGTTCTAGGTTAGGGTCTTAGATATAGGTAAGTAGTAGGTTTTATTGTTGTTCACTACCTACTACCACTTTGTTAAAGTGGTACTAGGCAAATAAATTCCATTATAATTTTCTATATGTTCTACAGCAGTTTAGGGAGAACTGTGCATTTAAAAAAAAATATTTAGTAGCGTAGTAATTTGTAGATATTACTGCTGTACAAAGTAGCCTTTTTGTGCAAATTTAAATATGTAATAAATAAAAAATACACTATAGTACATTATATTTGTAAAATATAGTGTAGCACAGTGTATTTTCTATTTTTTTTAACATGTTTTCCTTTTAGTTTATTTTAAGTACCGTGGTGCTCCCGAGGAAGCAACGCGGTATTCCATACATTTTTTTTTATAATATAGAAACGTATAAATATTTTCCACTACCTATTACCACTTTAATAATATGTGATAGGTGGAGGACAAATATCAAACCTAATACTTATCTGTTTCTAAAAGCGTAACGCAGAGGACAGGCAAAGTGTACCTAAAAACATGGCTGCCTTTAACGTTTTGAAGGCAGTGATTAGCCAATCACACAATGACTTGTTATTGCTATGTTCTGCTGTGCTTCAGTGAAATACAGTGAAAATTTGAGCAACTATAGCAGGCTCTGATATCACTACGTTTTTATGCCTTATAACTTAAAAAATACTTACCGTACCTGTAGTACCAAAAAGGATCACCTACACAGAATAATCTATAATCCTGGCAATTTTAATTAAATTCTGTCCTGCCATTTTCGCACTCTTTGCAAAACGAAAGTCTATGCAACATGCATTGGTGGAAAAAGCTGCTTCGGGACCCCTCCCTTTTTTCTTTGTACCCCTTGTAATGAATCTCCGCAAATCTTTCCATCCTCCACCAGTGTGGAAAAAGAATTAGTTCTGGATAGTTTCATGATGATATGGCAAACGGGGGCAATGTTATTAGCACATAAAAATCCGAGGGATTCCATTCTCTCGCAACCCTAACTATAACTACAGATATAAGTTTGGGATTAAAATGAATACGTTGAATGTTTTGAACTATCACATAATTCTGGACTTTGGAAGTCATATTGACCTGCAAAGTATTTGCAGAGCCATGAAGTACATGCTGTTCTAGGATTCAGCTGCAATAAAGCAAATGTGGAAGAACTTTGGGATTGGACAACTACAAAAATAGAATGAAGCCTCTGCAGAATTTTAGGTATACAATCATCCTCAATGTGCTTACAGGGTCACCAAACACATAATCTTCCCAAACCCTCACCCGACCATATCCCCTCCCACCATTCAGTTTTCACCAACTCCATTCTTCACTCAAACTCCTCCTTCCCTCTCTCCTTACAACACTATCAGACCCCTAGCTATTAACTGGCCCCCGTGTAATGGTGACTTGCAACGGTCCTTGTTATTCACCCAAAGGAACTTTGCACACTGACATTTGCAGGTGAACATATACAATGGTAAAGTAAAAATACAAGGTGTAGAGCTGAAAAATAACCCTAGGGACATGATAACTGTTACGAGCTCCGCTCAGCCAACCCACTTTTCAGTCTCAACCTTTATTCTCTTCTCCACCCTTTTTTACTAATGCTCCTTGCTCTCTTACATCACAAGATTTCAATGTACCTCTCCATTGCGCCCCAGCTCACTGTGCCACAGGACTCAAAGTATGTCTCGTTAATGAGATCTAAGCAGAGAAAACTGGTCTGGGATTACTTGTGGTCCAGTACAGAGGGACCTGGCATGGAAGTTTTGGCTAGACTGCTTCTATTGCAGCAAGATCAAGGCTGATTTGAATATGGCATGTCTCTCTCTGAAGTGGCATTGTGAGTAACAAAAAGGAGTTAGAATCCAGTGCTGATGGACCACAATAATCTGAGATTGATTCAAGTATTCTTTCAATCATTTAGTGCTTTATTCCCTCATCACATACGTGCCCCATCTTTGAACCCAGGATCTCCCACTAATAATCCCCATAGTCCTACCTCCGCTTGTCCTGATGTCCCAAGCCTCCATCTCCTGAGATCTTACCTAACTCTTAACTCTCACTGTCCTACTTACTCCAGGCCTCCCCTTATCTCTACACTTCCCTCATCAGCTTACTGATCCCCCGCTTATCCAGTGTCACTTCACATCCCTTCCACTTGCTTCCTACCAATCACATTTGAGTATCATATGCCAGCCTTTCATTTACTATGCCTCGCTTCCTCTATTCCTACCTCTGTCTGCCCTCTTACATCTCACTCTTACTCCCTTGTGCATCCCCTACTTCCCCGCCCTCACCCTTCCCACCCGTAGGATTACCCCTACTTGTCGTTATCGTTCCCTTTTCCTTGTCATGCCCCACCTCATTACGCCATCCCTGGCTATGATTCCACTCACTTTTCACATCCTTTTCCTCTTACACCACCTCATCCTTTTGCTCTCTCAAATCTGTCTTCCCTTTCTTACTCCTCACGCTCCCTATTAACACCTACCTTCCCATTATTGCTACATCATCCCATCCCTGTGCCCCCTCCCTCTTCCACTAGCTAACCCCATGCCCCTTGCTGCCCCAGTCCCTCCCTCATGCTTTCCTCTAACACCTACTTCATATGACTGGACCCCTTGCCTTTGACACTCCCATCCGCTCTTCACGCTGTCCTTCCTCTCACCCTCCCCCTATCTCTTGGCGGTGCAGGTGCCAACCTCTCCCCAGGGCTCCCATACTCACTAGAGCCTCTTGGAAGGGATAGAGGGGTTCAGTCTCACCACGGTCTTGGGCCATCACTCCCAACTGAACTCCCAGGCGATCTTCACACAGACCACCCCCCAGGCTCACCCGCACACCTCCCTCTTAGTTACGCCTCCACACCTTCCGCTCCTCCTCTCCCGGTGACCCCCTCCGGGCTCAACTCGCTTTCCCTCTGTCGCTGCCCCTGTCCCCCGGGCTCTATTCCTTCTCATCTTCCTCCTCCTCGCTGCTGCCCTCGGGCTCCCCGAACTCCAGGATTTGCCTAGTTTAGCACTAGTGCTGGCAAGATGTACATTGGCTCTAGACCACGCCCCCACGCATGCAAAATGACCTCCTGATTCAGTTATATAGTCAGTAGTGGAAGGAAAACTCATTGACACCAGACGAGAGCAGGATGATCAAGAAACAGCAAAAAAACTAATTATATGGAACAAGTCCTATCCAAATCTCATCTAAATGTTTCCTGAACATGTATACAATCAATGCATGGATTTAGCGTCCTCTCCATGGCAGGGAGTAGACTCTCTCCCACTCGTTCACACACTGCAGGAGTACCCAGACACAAAGCATGGCACATCTCTTTGGTCTTTATTCTCGCACCTGCGTGAAGAACTCCCGCCAACCCTGCGACGAATTATTGCCTCAAGATAGGACTGGCTTTGCAAAAAGGCACCGGCCCTGCAGTTCCCTCTCTTTCCATCTTTCTTTCTTCTTGCTCCCCCACAGGGCCCCATTATTTTCTTCTTGGGTTCAAAAGTCCTAAATTGGCTCAGTCTACCGTTGATGCGATATAAATCTTATTCTTAATTAATTATTTTAAGTCTTTGAAAAGGGAAAGTGGCGTGAAGAAACTTGGCCGGGCACTCCCTTTCTCCTTGAATAGTGGTGCTGCCGAGAGGCTCTTGATACTGCGATGACGTATTCAATGACTTGGGTCATTGAAGAAATGAGGTTATTCTTACACATTATCTGAGATGAAACGTGGCACAAATCAATTATGTAATAATTTCTAGACCTTTACAAGGGAGAGCGACAGGCAGTGGCTCACTGGTTCTTCGCATAAGGCATCACTCTTTCACAGTCCCACATAAACGCACACTCTCGCATAAACAAACACACACAGACACATATAAACAACCATTTTCTTTCATCCTTCTGTTCCTGCCTGTTTGCTTCGCGCTCTCCCTGTCCACTTCTTTCTCTCTCACTCTTCGTGCTCTCACCCTATTTCTCTGCCCCTTCATCTTGTCTTTGTTTTGTTTTTCTCTGTCTTCCTCCCTCTCACACACATTCACATAAAGAAACACTTGCTCATAGAAACACAAACTTATTCATTCCCCCCTTCTGTCTCTATCTCATTACCTCGCTGTCTTTATGTTCATGTCTCACTCTTTCTCACTTTCTCACGCTCTCACTTTACAATGCATTGCGGAGTGCAATCCCTTTATAAAAGCCAGTCTCTAATGCCCCTATTACAAGTGACGTGTGACGTCACTAGTCACCTGTAATAAAGCAAGTGACATAGCTGCTCAACTGTAATAAGTTATTACAGTTGACTTCTTACATCGCAACCCTTGCTTCTGGGTTGAAAGGCAGGTCAGAGAGCATATTTACAGCTGCGGTTTAGACCAGGAAAATGGTAAATGGATTTCCTTCCTTCTGCTATTGTTTTCTCAAAAGAAAAAGTGATCAGCAGAAAGGAGATCTTTATGGCAACATGTTCTAGTCTATCTGTGATGGCTAGCATCCATTACAGGAATAATAGAATCTTTATGGTTCCACATGTTCTGATGTACAGCATTTTTTTTATCTGACTCACATTAGACTGATTCTACAAGCTTTTTTCAAACAAGCCAAACTGCTTTTTTGGTTTGCTTAATTTTTCAGCACAGACTCTACTTCTTTTCTTCAATCTGCAATGAACCTGAAAGAACAAGACCCCAATGATCTAAGTCCTTTGAGGGAAGGGTAATGCTGTGACCATGTATTATACAAAATAAAATACCCTCTGCCATACTTTAAAAGGATATTGCAAATCTTCTCACAGTTCTATGACTTTATAAAGGAACGTGACCATTGGCCTCATTTTTATATATCATCATGGATCTCCTTTATGACTTGCAATATTCTTATGATGTAAGAGAAAAGATACTTTATCCCATATATTTCTCTGTCCCATCTCCTTTTTCAAGTGTCCTTCCCCAGTGTCTTAACATAATTATACACTTTCACACTGCCCAATAGTGACTTCAGTATTTATATGCCAATGTAAACGGGCTTGACGCATAATTTGAGAGTGTAGCTTCTGAATGAGAGTTAAGCAGGTCTCACCTGCAGTAAAGGGCCCGAAGGATGTATCGCCTTCTCATTGAGGCATAGGAGCTGGGAGAGCAACTACATATGCTCTGATGTACTCCATAGTGACAAGTCTCTAGTGCTGAAAACCACTAAATTCACACACTGAAGCACCAATGGATCCATAGTAGTTTTGCAAATTCTCTGCTTCTGTGAGTGGCATGCAGACACTGGACTGGTACTGAGGTGGGCAGACTTCAGTTTCAACCATCGCTACCAGAAGTGGCCAATGCAAGCAACCTATGTCTTTTTTTCACAGTCTGCTGTACATGGGACATCACCTCATTCCTACGTTATGCCGGAGTTGTGCAAAATTTGACACCGCGGTTATAGTACAGAACCTGCTTTGAACAGCGAGTCATAATGTGTAACCCGGAAGTGACACGGAGGCACTTCAGTGCTCGTTGAATGAACTAACTTATCACCAGTTTATGTCTGTTCTGTTGTAACACATATCTATGTGTCTCTGTTCATATTATAAAGGACAGTTGAATTTTTACTGTTATTTTGTTCTAATATGAATGGTCGCCATAAATCTCGTCTGGGGATGATGGTACAAACGGATTAGTGGGGTGGTGGCGAGTGGTGCAAACCACTTGGGAATTCACTAAATGGCAATGTGCAAGAAATCAACATGCTAGAGTACTGCCACATCCAATAAATAGGGAAATTGAAAAGGGAACATGATAATCTAGGACCCCAGCAGTGTCTGACCAATATGGCACCCAGGATATTGTGGCATTCTTTTGTACTGTCCACCAGCAGCCTCCCCCACACCCCTGTGTTTCCTACAGTCGAATCGTAGAATTGGGTTGAAAGAAGGTTGTGGCCACATCAAATTATTCCAGTACAAAAAGTGATGGCGTTTATTAGCTTGGAATTCAGTTACAAATGTAGTAGTGAATAGAGAAAACGTCACAAAAACACTAAAGTAAACAGGACTTTTTGCTCAACTGACAACGATTTGGTTCACTGCGGCAAAGAATAGGCAATGCGTTTTAAGTCTTGACAGCAGCCACCCGAAAGGCCCTGTCACCAACCTTACCTGTTCGAGCTCGTGGAACTATCAATAATAACTGCTGTGCAGAACAAAGTGCTAGTTTTGGAAAATACAATGAATATTTTTAGCTATGAAATCTTGGAATCGCTGGTACTCCGCTTTGTGGACTATGATCATTGATTTGAATTTGACATGATTTTAATGGGTAAAGAGTGTAACTGACGTAGAATGGGGGAACTGCCTGGGAACTTAGATATGTTGGCAATGAGTCAGGCAGCAGTTGCCTGAACAGCATTTCTGGGGAAGCTAGTTGCACGCATTCCCATAATCAAGTCCTCATTGAATAAGAGCGGCTATGAGAGGGATATGGAACTTAATGCCATCAAATGGGATTTAGGAACTCAACATTTTCAGATGCCTAAAAATGTCTTGGCTACAATAACTGCCTAGGCTTTCAATGACAGGTCAGCATTATTATGAATGCCTAGGTTAGAAATTGAGTTTGCATGGACTGGTCATGATAAGGGGCAAGTCCAAGGAAGGAGATATGGATGGATCAGTGGATGTGAGAAGGAATTGGGTTTTAGATGGATTCAATTTTAAAAGTTATTAGGCATCCACCATCTCATGACTTCCATCGAGGCCCAAGAAGAGTTAGTTTGAATTTTGTTGTTTGAATAAATGCTGTTATTGTCAGAATCCTATTTGACATACATTGTATATCATTTACTGGGTGCTCCAGACAAATTTGATTTCTTGGATTTGGGATCGCTCTCAACAATTTCTATATTGCCTCTCCATGGTAGCAGGAGTGTAGTCTGTTGTACCACCTTCTCTCAATTTAACATTGCGAATACTGACCACACTTGGGTGGGGAGGGGATTGTGTGGTTGTGCTGTTCCCACTGCTACAATTGTGATAGATGATATAAAAGTGAAACCCACCTTGGTAAAACAATTTTACCAAACCTCATAATCAGGCCCTAAATAATAAAACATTACAAAAAATGTGTTTGATGATATTTGTGTCCGGAAATATTTGAGAGACAATATTAATGTCGTGCACATGGGTAAGGAAGCCAGGGTCAGGTATTTTAGGAGTTCTAAACTTCAAATTTAAATTGCTTTCACCACTGTGTAGTTATAGTTATTGTTAAATATTTTGAGTAACTATAAATTGCGTCCTCACCATGCACTGTTTATTACATCACATATCACAACACTTACTGATGACAACTGAACTGACATCATTGACAAGACTGTGCATGAATGGGTCACATGTAATGATTACTTGAAATAGCTATAACTATTGAATTTCAGTGTTTTTTCTGGTTTAAAATGTTACATTTCAACTGACAATTTCGCCTAGCTATAACGTCATGTTAACCTTTGTTTTTTATTTGTGAATTTCTGAGTATTTTGTAACACAAAGTAAGATTTTGTTTTCATATCTAAGTATAAGGTCACTGTAACCTTTGGTAATTTATAGTGGCTATATTTATGACTAGAAAGGTTCCTTATACTTTACCCCATAGGGAGATTGCCACCTCAGTGGCAAAGATCTTCATATGGTAAATACAGAAACATTTTAAACAGAATGATTAAGATTGAAAAAGTTTGTAAAAATTGTTTGTTTGTTAAATGTTAATTTATATCAATTTTATATCATTATTTATTTATAAACTTATATTTTTTTTTTAAATGTATAACTAAAGAAAAATATGTTACAGGACTATTATTTTTAATTTGAATAAAATATTTAAATAATATAAATATATTAAACTAAATTAAATTTATTTTTATGAATTTTTAACTGAAAAAATAAATTACCATCTATGGTAACAAAAGTATTTTTATTATACATTAATAATTATTAACATTGATCTATAGAATGAATTAAAAGTAATTTAATTGTACTTTACTAAAATGTATTTTTAGATTCTTTTTTAAAAGGAATTCAGGGAGTGAGCCATTTTAAACAGGGAAGTTTACTACACAAGCACCAAATTTGGGCTAGGGGTAGGTGGTTTGAAGAGTCCCCTGTCATATCCCTACCAGGTGGGGACAGGCAGGTAAGTTGTGCAGGTCATACTGCTGTGGGGCTGTTGCGAAATGACACTTTGATGGGCCCAACCACAGGATTGCTACAAACCGGGCCTCAGGCCAAAGCCTTCATATTCTCTGTAGACTCTAACCCTCCAGTGCTCATAGCTGAAAGGAGCAAGCTCCCTAATTAAACACTGGTGATTAGACCAAGTGACCAACAGAGTGAATACACACCACTCAACGATAATCCTAGGTTACCTACTCCTGTTAATCACTCAGACCTAATAAAGTTAAGGGTCTTATCCTGGAATGTTGCCGGTTTTAGAAATAAACTGGATAATCCAGACTGGGGGGCCTTTGTGGACCAATACGGCATTTGTATGTTCCAGGAAAGCTGGGATAGGGAGAAGGCACAGCGGTTGAGTTTTGCGTCTTTTAGTATAGCTGCAACCACAAGGGGTCAGGGTAGGCCCTCTGGCGGTCTTTGTATATGGGTCGGGTCCCAACTGGGCTGTTCAGTTAAGCAGCTGGAGTTTTTTCCAACAACGCTCAGTGCATTCTCTTGACATTTACATCTAAGGTCAGAATTGCTCTAGTCAAAGTCTTCTCCAGGCCTGTAAGCAACAGCCTTGAATCACTGACCTTTGACCAATTAGCCGCCTCCATGTCTACCATCCCCAATAATCATTGGCTGGTTATTGGTGGTGACTTTAACTGCCAGTTTCAGCCCCTGAATGATTTTAATGGAGGAATTCCCAGTGAAGAAGATCTACACTGGGCTGTTCAGAGGCAAGCATCCCACCAACCAGGGCCTGGACACCGTTGGTGCTCCAGATTAAATCCTTCGGGCATGTAATGTCCGAACCAAATCAGATACTCCAGAGAAACATACTTTCAATCGACCAGGACACTCCTCCATCATAGACTACATCCTGATTGATATCAGGATGTGGCACCGGGTGGTGGACTTTGTTGTCTCGACCCAACACAATAGTGATCATAATGCCCTGATTATGGAGGTGGAACTGTCAATTAGTGAGCAAGTATCCGGTTTAAATATACCGCCAGATGATAGATTAGTATTGTCCAATAACAAAAGAAGAGTAACATGGTCATCTATACAGCAATCAAGTATTAAGATGGCTTCTCCTGTATGATTCAGTTATCCCATGTTAAGTGGCAGCGGAACAGTCCATTTCTAGTGATGGTACTTTTACCTCCCTTGTGTGAGTCGCAGAGACCCATGACCAAGCTGACATTTACTCTGGCTGGTATATTTTTTCCACTGTCACATTCTAGTGGGTGCAGAAAGGCCAAACACCCTTGGTTTAAGGATAGTTGTCGGAGGGCCAAGCTAGCCCTGAAAGAGGCAATCAAATCCAAGGCTAGACTCCTAATTAGAGCAAAGAAGGCGCTATATAGAGCCAGCATCACTGAAGCTAAGAAAGTGTGGGAGTTGGACAAGTGGGATTCCTTGAAGCAGGCCCTTTCCGTTCATGACATGAAGGCTTTCTGGTGTATAGTCAACACAGGTAGCAGGGAAGGGAAGCAGGCCATTGAACCAAATATTGCAGCTGACAAATTGAAACAAAATTTTGAGGCCCTGTACATAAGGTTGGAGGATGAGGGCAACAACACAGCTAAAGATATTGCTCCACAGCAGAATATCTGCTCTGAGGCCCCTCAGATAACTCTCATAGAGATAACAAGTGTCTTAAGCAAAATTGCCCCTTCCAAAGCACCCGGACTTGACAAGATCCCAGGGGAACTCTTCCGCACTGAGACCACAATTTGGGCCCCTTATCTGTGTATCCTGTTTAATTCTATACTGCAGGGAATGGCTATCCCAGCAACGTGGGCCGGTGCGGAAATTCTCCCAGTCCATAAAAAGGGTTCACCGCTTCTCCCCTCCAACTACAGGCCCATAAGCTTAATTGATGTTAGCCAGAAAATCTTTGCAGTGGTTTTGTAGGGCCGTCTTCAAACCTGGATGGATGAATTTAAAATATTGAGACCATTACAAGCTGGCTTTAGAAAAAATACGTCCACCTTAGACCAAATATTCAGGCTACAACTCTTGTACTGGAAAACGGTGACTATTGAGGGTGGCAGCCTCTATTTGATCTCCGTGGATTTAAAATCTGCGTTTGATCTAGTACCAAGAGATAAACTGTGGTCTGTTCTAAGTGATCTGAGGGTGCCATTCTATCTCTTTCATAGGCTTAGGTGTTTGCATGAAGGCAACCATGCCCAAATCAGGTTCAGCAAACACGGTGATCTCACCTCACCTATAGCTGTAGATAATGGGGTAAGGCAGGGTTGTGTGCTTGCGCCCGCCCTCTTTTGCCTATTTATAAATGTACTCGTAGACACATTGAATGCGGGGAAGAATAACGATGCACCCGAGCTAGCAAGTAGAAAAATTACGACAATGATGTTTGCCAACGATGCTCTGTTGCTCTCAAAGTCACCGATGGGCATACAGAGAATTCTTGACGACTTCAAACCCTTCTGTGACAGTTGGAGACTCAAGATTAATTGTTTAAAGACCAAATATATGGTCTTCAACCCAATCAACTCTACTCGCCCCAATACCAGCCTTCACGACATTCCATTGGAGAGGGTATCTATATTTGAGTATCTTGGGGTCACTTTAACCGCAAAAAATGGACTGGGGGCCCAAATTAATAAAACTAGTTTGAAGTTAGCGCAGAACACAGGAGGGTTGATCAAGTTATTTAGGAGCTCTTCTTACAAACCTATTGGACCAATAGTGGAAATTTAAAAAATGCAAACTAAGGGTTCTGCAATGTACGGGGCTGAACTTTGGGAGTATAGTTCTCTAAGACACCAACTATAGGTGACCCCGGAATTGGCTGTGAGTAGGGATGACTTAAAGGAGATCTTGGGCCTGCATGATGCTGGGAAGCTACCGTGGCTAGCACATGTTAGGGACTCATTCTGAACATGGGCAGGGCGAGTTTATGGCACTATCCAGAGGAAGCTTGCACTACAGTTTCTAGAAAGGAACTGG
The DNA here is from genome assembly GCF_964204655.1 of Triturus cristatus. Lineage (NCBI taxonomy): Eukaryota > Metazoa > Chordata > Amphibia > Caudata > Salamandridae > Triturus > Triturus cristatus. Next base: position 566,695,566 of record NC_140580.1, on the reverse strand, counting down.
TTCAGAGCTACGGGGGGACAAATTTGCCTGTATACAGGGGTGTTCAGCAACAGGTCCATTAACAGTTGCGTTTTTGAGAATTAAAGAACAGTACAGCCTAGAATCTGCCCTTGATAAGATACAACCCGTGTTAGCGAGGAAATTCTATATTCAATCTAGGCACGGGGCTCTCCCGCTGCGCGCTTTTTCTAACAAATGGGCAGGTACAATCCGGCCTGTAACAATGCAGAGGAATACGAGTTGCATGTTTTCTTCTTCTGCCCTGGCTATAGAAAATCTAGACGCCGCTGGTTGATCCAACTATTTAGAAATTTGGCGACCTATCACTGTGTAGAGGCATTTAGGCTGCTGAAATACAATACTTAATCCCAAATTGTTTTTCTTATTTTTTAACTGGGCTGGTTCCATTTTTAAACTACTTTTTTTACAGAGTGCTTTTTTAGTATTTTATTATCATGAAATGTATCAGCTCTATCTCTGCCCAATAACTGTATATTTGTTATTAATCTGGTACTTTGTATGCGCTGCTATGCATTTTGTCCATATGTTGGGGTGTGGGCTAACAGTGAAAATTTGTAATTGTAACCTCGGACTCTGGGGCTTCGAGTTCATGAATCAGAGAACATTTTTATTTATTGTTAGTTTACTGCACTTGCACTTTAATGGTCTGTTGACCACAATAAATTATTTTGAATTGAATTGAAATGGAAAATCGCTATTAATTATAATTAAATAACAAATATGTTCTTTCATATATTTTTAACATTAAAATATAATTATTTATATTTTAAACTATTTTAAATAATGTAATTTCATTTAACATTATTTCCTTTGAGTTTTAAATTTAAGTCGCTACCTCCATTATTTTCTGTGGGAAGGTGTTGCAGTACCAGTGGTTGACCATATGTGGCTCTAGACTTATTACTGTTTGAAGTGCAAGAGTAAATTACAGGTGTAAATTACTCATACTTGCAAGTTACCTTTGTGAATAGCCTTCTACATGTGTTTCAAGTGAAGGCCTGTCTTCTGGTGCCTTAATTTCTTTGTTTCAGACCTGTTTATTTTATGGCTCTACGTTTGCATTCACTACCTTAGCTCTTGTCTTGCTCGCTAAACTGTGTTGAGAGGAGGAGAAGACAGCCTTTGACATTATTCAGCAGATCGTGAGGGTGATTCGGGCTTGTAGTGAGAGCCAGTTTACTTTGTTTATTATACTTCCGATTTAAATATTCACAAACACAAATGCTTTGTATTACATGCATTTTTATGAACTTGAAAGGACATGTTTTTGAGTTTTACACTCAACAGCATTCACATGGGAAGGGGAATTCAAGTAAACATTTACACCTAGATCTGTTCAGCAGAGAGATGCCAGAAACCATAAAATAACGCAATGTACTCCACTCTTAATGGAGGTAAAGGTGTGGAACGTTTTTTATTGGGGTAAAGGCAATTGAATGTGCACTGAAACCGCATTGTCACAAATAACCCCTAACAGTGGGTCAACACAACCCCTTGGTGGTGGTAGTGAGGGGGGGGAGAGTTAGAGGACGCTGGAATTCGAATTAAGTAAGCAGTCTTTGCTGAAGTAGCAGACGTGCATTTTGAATTGAAATCCGGCAAAATACACCATCAGTCAGAGATGTTTTTTAAAATTTCTTTGCTGTTGTGCTAAGAATGTAAATCTTCCCTTGCCAATTTATCAGGAAACCATCCACAAACCCTTGGCTTAGCATTGGTGTGTGGTGGATCAGTACCCCAATGAAGTAGTTGTAGCTCTTCATGTACGAAATTTGGTACAAGATCTGTGTACTTGATAACATCTGCAAAAGCAGAGATGAGGACCAGAGCTTCTTTGTCCTGCTATCGCCTTATGTCCCTGCATCATGATTTCTAGAGTGCGCTGAGCTCTCACAATTATCACTCTCAGAAGTGCATTGTATCACTTCTATGGCCCTTGTTGGACAGGGTGTTTTGTCATTCTCACAATTTTTGGATGTAGGCAACCATACAAATACCTTCAATTGATGGGTTTGATTACAAGCTGATATTCTGGACGGATTCTTCAGGTGTGAAATTGAGTATAGGTTCTTGTGTTTTTTACTGTTTCTTGTATATTTATGCCTTAAACATTGCATATTCTTGTTTTATATACAGACACTTTTAACTCTTATGTTACGCTAAACTCTGCATATGTTTCTGTTCTGTATCAAATTGTTGTGCTGTTGGACTTTATGTTATTCTGCTGCAGTATCTAAAGCGCTCTGACACTTTTGGACCTTGAATGTACTGTATATAAATACAGAATAAATAAATAACAAAATACCTGCATACATACATACATTCATACACACATACATATATACATACATATATGTAGCAAGGAATGGTAAACTTAATGTCGAAAAAATCTAGTTTTTTCATCTAAAGTGCTGCACAAAGCCATAACAAGTGTTTTGGAATAATATAGAAGAGCTTTTGGAGGGAAAATACATTTTCACATATTCCTCATTAAATTATCTTTTCAAAATTTCAGATGTGTTTAACTTTCTATAACACGGAATATTCCCCTTTTCCAATATTTTGATATACAGCATTTATTTTTTCAAATTTGATGAGTTCAATTCTGGATTTAGTGACCTAAAACCATTTACAAAAAAAGTGGTGTTTCTGTTCTCCGTTATTTTACTCGAGTCAGATAGTTTACCTCAAATTACCTCTCAGTCTAACAGAGCTCATTGCCAAACTGGCAAAATCGTTCTTGTCTCATTTTCAGCCACTCAGAAAACTTAAACCATGCATATGGTTAATCTACTGAATCTATTTATACACCTAAATCAGGGTTAGAACCAGAGGTAGTTTTTTATCCGTGAATTTTGAATGGGCCTTAGGGTACTATCTCCCCACACTAATCTAGAGCACACCAAAGGTAACAGACTCCATGTAGAAATAAAAATGAGTTCTAATGAGCGGAACTGAAAGGGGCTCTTATAGAGTTTTAAAAAATATATATTTAGTAATCAGGGTGAAGGTAACCTTTGGAAATAGAATTCCTTTAAAATTTGCTGGGCCTACTATAATTGAAATAGGCTGAACACATTCCAAACTTGATTCACTGAAAGGCATATTCATGTATTGCATGTTTCTCATACACACCCCTTCATTAGTGGATTTAAATCAACTTGAATCTAGACAAAGACATTTGATGGAATCTTATAATGTGACCAAGAATTCTATATGAAACTACTTTTTCTGTACCGACTTGGAATTTCAAGCATAAAACGAGGCATAGTATTCTCAATAGTTGCATAGTAAGTTTGTTAATAACAATAAACTAAACTACCCAAAACGTCATGAGGTTGAAATGAGGACACAGAAAGTGTATCTGTTTTCTAATTTATAAAATAATTTCCTGTATATGAGATCAAACAGATAAATGGAATTAATGTTTTCTACGCTACGGGGAACAAACTAATGTCAAGTGGCTTAAATGAATTCTTCTAATTCTCCTGATTTACACAGTTATTACGCATACATTATCATCACCTAATAGCTGGAATCTGATGACCATTTTCCTTTCCCCTTCTAGTTTCATTCTTCTTCTCCTCAGAAGAGTGCTTCTAACACTCCTTACAGATTATGTAAGGAGCTTTGGTGTGCGAGTAACTCTTCTCTACTACAATTCTGGGTCCATTTTGGTTGGATCCTCTACACTTAGTGGTGCATCTGAAAGAGGATCCTGATTGTTGACGTCATTGGACAGAGGTCATCTTTATGGTATGTGTGCCAGTACTGATGTGAACCTCTGAGTCTAGAGGATGTTCTGCCTCTGGCCGATGGCAGAAATCGCGATCTGGTTATTTTCGTGTCCAGGCAGAATATAAGGTACTATTGCAGGTTTACTGAGAGTGCCTAGCCATCAAAAGGCATGACCAATATGCATGACTATACCTCTGTCTTGAATGATGTGCTGTGATATCATCTCTATGCTCAGAGCACAATAGCATTGTCCAGTTGTTTCAATTGAGATCTGGAACTGTGCTTGGCTTTGTCCCTGATGATAGATGGGGCAATTTCCTCCTACTCGAGAACGTTGGCCATTTCCATATAATTATCGATAAAGGATGCAATCACAACTCATATTTGCACGATTGGACGGGCAGAAAATAGATTACTTTCAGTCTTAGGGCTCCCAAGTCAGTCCAATCAGAATCTCTTTGCCTAGTCCAAGGATCCTCAACGAAGGATCTTTTTTTGGCAGGTGGTGTAATAATTGGATCCGGTTCTGCTTGCCCAGTCAGGCATGCAGGGGACGTATTCAATAGTCTACATTCTTTCTCCACCTGAGGGATTACTGTGGAGCAGGATGCTTGCAACGTTCTCGTTAGCAGCCGCTTTTCCCATTGGGTGGTCTGGATCATGAATTGTTTTCAGTGGGCGTCTCCTTGAAATCACAGCCGGAGTATCTTTTATTATTCCTATGGAACCAGAAACATCACCAAATTGTGCTGATGCTTTCTCAATAGTAGTATGGAATTTAATTTTTCAGTATCATCCATTTGGGATTCTGGTGACAAACCTGCTCGGCATGCATTATCAAGGAGTAGACAATCGTCTCACACATCTTTTAAAGGGTCTCTTGGATCTGCGGTTCTGTGTTTGGCTTAGACAAGTGTTTCCTTCCTCTTTGCTTTCATAAATAGTGTGTGTTACCATTGTGTGTGGATATGGGCCCATACACCGAATGCACGGTGCCTCTTTTGGGCATCATGTGTGTGTTGAACACGATGGTGACTTCCTTGCAGGTTCGCCTCACCTATTTTGGATACAGAATTTTGTCTGTCTCTGTTGGGTGGGTGTAACTCATGTAATTTGCTGTACCATAATTATGCAAAATTACAGACCCATTGTGTGAGATTATGCAGAATAACTCGAGTGTAGTCCAGCAGTTAGTGCTATTTTCTCAGCACAAAATACAGCATCATGTCTAAAATGAACCTGATGATGATGCATTTTGCACTGAATGCAACAGAACACGAACAACAGCAGCCAGCAGCTGCTTGCGTCTGCTAAGTTTGTTGTTCCTGTGCTCCTGAGGTAGGATTTTTATGCCAAATTACTCATAATTGCATGAACAGGCGTACGCACATAAGTTTAGGTAGTTTTGTGCAAAAAGAGTAACACAAAATGACCGAAATTACCCTGATTACTCAGGCGCAAATTAAAATCTCACCCAGGCCTAGTTAGGATCTCCTTCCTTAGACTGCAGCTGTCTAGTAGACTGTGGAGAGAATCACCATCTATTCCTTTCAGGACAGGAGTTCTTTCTTTACACAGAAAGTGTAGGTTGTCGCATGCAATCAATGCACCGTGACTTAATCGGTTTTGCTCTGATCCATAACTGCTCATTACACCTGAAATAATGCTGGGGGATAACAGTGGGTAAAAAGATTGAGTTAGTTTAAAAAGAGAAAATATCTTCTTAGTAGCAGTTATCTTCTGCAAAAAAAAGGGAACAAGGTGACTATAAGTATATATAGGTGGTTCTCTCTTGTTTTAAGTGTACCCAGTGGCGTAGCTAGCCCTTTGGCCAACCGTGGCGGTCCCTGCGTTCGCCGGCTCACGGCGGCCGCATTGAGAAGCGCGGGGAGATGCTTGCGATTGCTGCCCCGAGGCGGCACGTAAAAGCGGGGGGAGGCCGCCACCCCTAAAACTAGTGCTGCCCGGCAGACCGCCCCCTTTACTATGCCACTGAGTGTACCTCAAAAAATATAGTGCTGCAATAGAAACTCTGTATTGGTTGTCATAAAATAACTAAAGAGAGGAGTGAAGGAACAAGATGATTTCGAAATTACTTAATTTGGAAAGGTCAAAAAAGTAATCACAAACCAGGCAAAATTCAAATTAAAGTAAATTGCAGAGATTGAGAAGAAAAGGCATCCCCAAATCAAAGAGGATGCACTTCAATGGAAAAAATATACAGGTCTTGAGAGAGATGGCCAAACTACAAATCAGGATTAGTTAGCTTCTCTTGTAAATCTGCTGGTTAAGCTGTAGCAGTGAAGAAAAACACTGCACAAAAGTCTGCAAAGCTAAGTCATTAAGTACGAGATCTTCAACATCATCTGACATGAGTAGCAGGGCCATGCCAAGCAGTCAGTTATGGTAGCCTCTGTGGATCATTCTCATAAAGATGAATATTTGTAAAGAGAGTGCAGCTCAGCTCTTATCATGCACTGAATTGTAATCACAGCTAGGGCAACCATTGGAGGCAAGTTCACCAAAGTACAACATGGATCAAAATTCCGACATTCGAGATTGCAGCATCGTCACGTCTGATGCTGGTTGGAAGTCATAGAATCAATGTGGGTGCAATAGCAGGTGTGCCTATACCATGGCGACAGTGCACTAGGGTACTCTCTTAGGTCTAAGTGAGCAATTGAATACCATTGTTTAATCCCATAGAATATGCTCTGACCTTCTGTGTAAGCACGCGTTCCTGTTGCGCACTCCTTGTCCCAGTTCTCACTACCTCCAGTTTTGTTCACAACACATTTCTGGGGGAGTTACTAACTTTTTTAGTGCTTTAGTAATGGAGCATTTTCTGTAGGCCAATGTATTCTCAAACAGGGCTGTCATATCCATGTTCTGATCTTGTGGCTCACTTTGCCGGTGTGTATGAGTTACAAGGGTATTTTATAGACTAGATTGCCTTATGTTGTGTGTTGCTGCTATCTAGGCACATGTTTTGCCGTGCCTTGTAAATTAACATGCTGAACAACTGCCAGGTTTGTGGTACCGCGTAACAGGGGGCATCTACCACAAGGGTCCCTTTATAAATGGGTTGGTAACTGGCTTGACATTCCATCCTCCTCCCCACCCAATAACAATAGGGGAAAGGAATTACATCAAATTAGAAGGTAATGGGGAATAGCATGCGAAAATCGTGTTTTCCCTCTGGAGCCTGCATGTTTTTCTCCATTTTGACACAAGCCAATAGGCCACATCTTATGCAAACGAAATGTGTGCGCCTTATCAGTGACAGAGAGCATCAACATGTGCTGGGCTGGGTCTCAACAATAAATCTCAAAAGCTTCAGTCTATGACTAGTTGAAAGCACAAAATCTCTGGATATATTTATTCCCAGCTTCAGAATCCACATCACATACTGGACAAAACCCACATAGCACCAACTATCTCTCAGACCTTGGTAAATTTGTAGCTTTTATGCAGAGAAATGCAACCATATCAGAAATTAAAAACGTAAAAAGTAAACATTGCAAGCAAAGAATATCAAACATCAAGAAGCACTTTTCAGCCATGAGAAGACATCTTCAGCAACATCAAGTCACTGAATCACATGCATACGAGTTCACACACCTAGAACATATGATAACACTATAGGCAACAACATGGTCACCTGTCATCCCTTACAATGCAGGTACAAAGCTACAATGCAAAAATGGTGAGCCAGATTAAACATGTGACACCCTGAGTAGTGTGCATGTATGTACGTTCGGAGGAGTAAAACATGCAGGAAAGGGTTTAAACCAAAGATAACCCCCTGGGCTTTCACTAACTGTGAGTACACGCAGATAACCTTATTAAACATAAACAATATGAGAGATCTACTACTCATTATGCTCTACCTCACACTCAAGAAAACACATTTCATGCCACGACCACAGAGGCTACACTCCTAAGCACACTAGAGGCCCAGCTCACAAAGGGAAATGTAGAGATCGCCGCACATGTTGATTTCTGCTTACGACTGTGGTGGAGATCTCCGTCTATAGTGTAATAAAAAAAATCACTTGGTAAACTCCCTCCAGTTGCATGAGTTATAAATCTCAACCACCCCCACAGAGATCTCTGCTTCCACGCTCTGGCGTGGAGGCAGAGATCTCTGCCTCCCCTATGTAAAAGCCCAGAATGGAAACGTGTAAGGAAACAGCATTCTTCTGACCATACTCACTCACTCACACACACACACACACAAACACACACAAGCATGCACGCACACACACACACACACACACCTGACTAACTTAAACTTGCAATCAAATTGAGCTCTGCCTTCCTCCCCTTGGTGTGCATGACTTTTCTACCTGAGTAAGACCCACACACCATCTTCAGGTAACAGGATGCAGCCAACCCCACTCAAGGAGAAGAGGAATTTTACTGAGGACGAGACTGACCTCGTAGATTCCTTTGTTGTTGACCATTACAGGTCTGCTATGGTCTGCCATCACACACCCTCAGTGGAACAGAGGAGGTGGTCATGTGGCAGGAGATAACAGACCCTGTCAAAGCACTGGGGTTGGAAGTACATTCTCAGGATGGATTTAAGGAAGGAATGTCAGGATGAGAGGAAGCGGATGGAGGAGAATTTGTCAGGACAAATGTGGCAAAAGCTCTTTCTGGTGGAGGACGTAGATCCCATCTGCATCTCACTTCCCTCGTTGAATATACCCTCTCCACCATGAACACTGACCTGCATTTTGGCCTGTGTGTTCCTGAAATCTCAATGTCAGGCGGTGCAAGAAACTAAGCACCTTTATTCTACCAAACATCATGGTGTCCCCCTCACAAATAACCACATGTTACAAACGTTTTACCCACACAGAGCTTAATACCCCTTTATGTTATATAATGATTCATCTTAATGCACTCCTTTTTAATACAATACCCATTTCAAGTGCTTTGGTTGCAGCAGTAGGAATGCCATCTACTGTGGCACGGTGTCAAGCAGGGCACACATCTAAATTCATCTTTGATACTATAATACAGTTAGCCATAACATGTCATATTATTTTTTGTAGGTCTGGTGTTGTCTACATATCTGCCAATTTACACCAATTCCTCTTCTGCTCAATTCAGGGTACTGTCATCTGGACTGGCCCTGAACAACAGACAGATGGTAGACACTTGTATGTGTTCAGCAAAATCATTTGCAATATATTCAACCATATTTCTCTTTCCACAAGCATCTGGATAGTTCACTTATTCTTTCCTTATTGAATCTAAACTACTAGTTTTTCAAGTATCAATTGAAAAATGTAATGTGTGAATTTTGAAATGTGTTTGTTTAACTTTTGTGTCCTTACATCCTTTCTGTGATCAGATTTATTGGTAGGTAAATGATTGTGTCCCTTACCAGCCTTGGAAGTCACCCATGTACTCCATGCATACATTTGGGCAATTACCTTTTTTCACTCAAGCTACTTTAATGTTTTGTACGTCATGTCAGGATATAACTGCAAATGACAAAACTATCCCACTTGCTTTGATCAAGAAGATCTTTATTTCCTTGTATTTGACAATTGTATCACAGTGATCTTACCACACACTGTACAATTATCTTTTTCCTCTGTATGTGTGGTGGGTGTAAATACACACAAACACAAACACACCCACACACACAAACACAAACATACCCACCCCCCCCCACACACACACATATATTTATATATATATTTTTTAACCTAGTAGTAGTCACCAGTAGGTAGTTATAGTTAGGAACTAGATTCCATGGGAAACGTGTTTTCGACTTGCTTATAACTTTGATGTCATTTGAAAAATCTTCACAACATTTTCCCAAAAGAAAGTGACCTCCTTTTTCTAGTTGTGCATTGAACGTTTTGCGGTGATCCATCAAGTGGGGGCTGAGAGAAAGGGGGGGTAAAAAAAAGTGTGTTTCCCATGTGAATTTCCAGAGTGATTTTAGACAGGACTACAGCCTGAACTGCTTGACGGAATTACACCAAATGTTTCAGGAAGGTGGCTCTTGGTCCAGAAAGAGCCCTTTTTGTGATTTGGTGTAAATCCATTCAGGCGTTTTTGAGATAGTAAAGAAAAACCAAGGGGCTTATTTACAATTCCCTTTACCATGGGAAAAGTGACATACAGGTGGCACAAGGGGCTTGTAAATAAGCCCCCAAATCTGTATATCTAGAGGCGTGGACCCTTTGCAAATCCAACAGATCTCAAGCTGAGATCTGATTGGCTGCCAGCACTTCAATCAGGAGGTGTTTGGCAGCCATTTTGGGACTCAGACTCAGCCAAGTCCCAAACAAAAACCTAAAAAAAATAGAAGGGGGCTGGGTAGGAATACCCTCACCTCTTAGGCCTGGTGTAAGGGTCCCGCAGGGACCCTGCCTGGGCCAAAAAGCATTTTCTTTTTTTTCATTTAAACTGGAAACATCGTCAAGATTTGCAAATCCCCATTAATTTCTTTTTGAAAACATGCCCGGTATTCTGTTGTATTTCAGCCCCTGGGGGCATATTTAAATATAAATTATGGGGAGGGGGGTGCATGTGCCCCCCTTCACCATTGCTGAAATGGGCCCCGGGGACCGCAACCTCCCTGGGGGCAGGGGAATGTGACAACATAAAGAGTGGGGCTGCGTGGCCCCCTCCATAGTCTTTTTATGACCCTAGGGACTGCCATTTCCTCGAGGCTTGGCCATAAAATAAAAGTGGGGCTGCGCAGACCACACTCCTTACTTTAAAATTGCCCTGGGACTACCACCTCCCCGGGGTGAATGGAATCTTTCAAAGGGGTAGGGGATCCATGTGGCCTACTTCCCAAGCAATATTCAGTCCCTGGGACCACCACCTCCCTGAGGCTGGCCCTAAAATAACAATGGAGGAGTGCCGGGTGCCCCTCTCATGGAGCCATTAATGGCCCTGTTGACTGCCATCCCCCAGGGCCGGCTCACTATGTGCTGGGGTACCCACCCAGGGAGATAACTGTTTTCTCTCATTTGACAGTAGCATTGACAGCTCCCGCCAAATGAGAGCAAACAGTAAGTCGGCTCCCAGCGGGTGGGAGCAGGAAAACTGCTCTCGCCTGCTGGGAGTGGACTTTTCATCTGTTTTCCTGCCCCCTGAGGAGTGGGCAGGCAAACCAATGAAAGAATTACTCCTGCGTGCAGGGAGGGGCATTTTTGCTGATCCCTGCATGCAGGAGTAATGCTGGCTCCCGCTGGAGGCAGGGAGCCAGTAGGGGCTGCAGGGCACTGGGGCTTCCCAGTCGAGCACATTTTCTGCAGAACTGTGGACTTGAATTGGATAAATGGGCAGGTGAGGTTCTGTTCTGGTCCTGATGCTCATTTCACAGAAATTAAACCTCAATGGTAAAAACTTACAAATATAAAGCTAACAGGTGCCCTTTTTGAAGCTTCCCTTCTGTAAAGGAAACATGATGTTAACTTCCTGGGCTTGATGAAGGCATAGCAAGTGTGTTTTCTCTGTAAATCCACATTGAAAAACGATCTGCAATCGAGGTGAATGCATTGTTGACCTATCCAAGTGCGATCTGTAGTGGCTGTGACAAGTGGATACTTTCTCAGCCTCTCCTGATGAGAGCAGAGTCCATGGCTGTCCCTTTAAATTACAAAGAGTATTTAAATGTGCAAATCACTTGGAAACTCCACCCATTTGGCCGGCCATGTCCACCATTGTAGTATGCAAAGGTATTCCTGCCTTAAGCTAGGATGATGGACAGCTTAACAAGAGTTCCCCCATTGCATTTCCTGCTACTTTTGGCGACGTGTTCTTGATGCTGAGGAATAGGAGGACATCTCCACCAAACAAATAAGAACTTACTTCACATAGTTGAGAGAAAGGACTCTTGTTTGGTGGGTATTTACCTCTTTGTAGACTTGTTATCTTCTCTATAGGAGGATGTATGTTATCACAGATTTCTGGATGAAGGCGCATATGGAACAATCACAATGCCAAAATTAAATGCACACAGGTTTCCTCGAGACACTTCCTCACAGTCCATTATGCAGCTGTAGTGTAGAATAAGCACTAGTCATTTACCTAACAAGGTAGCCATTACTAATTAAATAGTGGAAAGTACTCTAGTTGAGTAGGCATTTTGTGCTAAACTGTGGACTCTTATTGGATAATGGGGCAGGTTAGGTTTCATTCTGGCCTAGTCACTCAAACGGCTACTGACACATCCATTTTGCCACTCAGATAACCACTCACACACCCATTTTGCCACTCTTGTATCCACTCACACACAAATACAGCCACTCACACATCCTTACAATCACTCACACACCCACACAACCACTTACACACCCAGTCACTCACACACCCCTACAGACATGCATACATCCATTCACACACCCACACAACCACTCACACACCCACTCATAGACCCATACAGACACTCATACACCCACTCACACACACATAACCCCTCACACGGCCAGTCACAGACCCATGCAGCTACTCACACACCCACTCACTGACCTATACAGCAACTCACATACCCACTCACTGACCTATACAGCCACTCACACACCCGCTCTGAAAGGTTACAGGTTACAGTTAGGAAATATATATTTTTAAAACCTTTGAAATTCACTGAAAAAACATAAAGGTTACAGGGATGATTAAGTTAGGAAACAGAATTAAATAAACCTTAGAAATTCATTGAAAAAAATCAAAGATTGCAGTCACGTTATAGATAAGAAATGTAATTTTGTTTAAACTTACAAATTCACAAAAAAAAAGCATAATTACAGGGATGTTATAGTTAGGCTCACATTTTACTTACAGAACCATAGAAATTCAGCAGTCATAGTTACCTGAGCTAACCATAATATACTACCTGAGCTGACCATAATTTACGCCCCTGCAATGCACTTCTTATGTCCTCACATATTACATCACTCATGACATGGTCAGTGACATCACTCATTATACCACTCATGACATATCAAATGACATCACTGAGGACATCATCCACAGAACCACTCACACACTCAATCACCCACTCACAACCATTCTGACACCCACTCACACTGCCATACAACAACCCACACACCCACCTAAACACCCACACAACCACTCACACATCCACTCACAAATACATACAACCACTAACACACACAGTCACACACTCATCCAACCATTCACACAGCAACTCACTCACCATACAGCTTGTAAAAGAGCTACTCAGTCACTCATACAGCCATTCGCGAACCCATTCACTCACCCAAATAGTCAATTACATACACATTCACACATCTATACAAGTACTCACATGTCCACTCACTTGCCTATACAGCCACTCACACAGACCCTTAGGGTGCAATACAACTCCTTACACTCCCACTCACTAACCCATACACCCACTCAAATAAATACTAACTCAACTATACACCTACCTACACACCCAGTCGCTCACCAATAGAGCCACTCACACAGCCACTCAGTCACTCATACAGCCACTTACACACACCCTCACCCACCCATAGCACTACTTGCTTAGCCATTCAGTCTCCGATACAGCCACTCACACACACACCTATACAGCTACTCACACAGACACTCACCCACCCATACAGCAATTCACACACTCACTCACCCACCTATACAGGCACTCACACAGACACTCCCCCACTCATACTGTCACTCACACACCCAATCACCCAGCCATACAGCCACTTACAGACTCAGTTACCCACCCATACAACCACTCTCATGCCCACTGATTCACTGATACAGCCACTCACTCACTCATGCAGCTACTCACATACACACGTATTGACCTGTACAGCCACTCACACACCCATAGAGCCACTCAGACAGCCACTCACAGACAGACTCAGACAGTCTCACAGCAACTCAGATGACTTATATTAGAATTAGCATCACCCTTACACTTGCTAGATGATGTCATCAGTGATGTAATCTGAGATGTTATCAGTTATATCACTGACCATGCCATGAGTGCAGTAATATGATAGGTCATAAACAGTGCATTGTGGGGGTGCAAGTTACAACTAGCTCAGATAACTATAACTGCTGAATTTCTAAGGTTTTGTACGAGTGAAAGGTGAGCCTAACTATAACGTCCCTCTAACCTTTATTTTTTCCAGTGAAAAGTTATAGTTACCTTAGATAACTATAACCTGTACTGCTTATGACCAACAATATTACATCACTCATGACACGGTCAGTGACATTACTCATGACATCACTGTTGAAATCCCAAATGACATCACTGATGACATCATCCAGTGAGTGTAAGTGCTTCATTAACGTTTCTGAGACTTACAAATTTATGCTAAGCTACAGCATAGGTTCAATTACTATTCTTTCTGTACTACTAATGAGTGATCCTGTTTCTAACATGTCATCTGAGTGGCTTTGTGACTGTATCAGTGTGTGAGTGGCTGTATGGTTGTGTGAGTAGATGTGTTGTAAATGGCTGTATGTACTAATTTATCACTTGGTATGTGAATGGCTGTATAGTTCTGTCAGTGGGTATGTGAGTGACTGTATGGGTCTGTGAATGGGTTTGTGAATGCTTTTCTGGGTGTGTGAGTTGTTGTATGGATGTGTGAGTGGTTTATGGGTATGTGAGTGGTTGTATGGATGTGTGAGTGATTGTATGGGTCTGTGAGTGGGTGCCTGAGTAGCTGTGTGGGAGTGTGTGTGGGGGTGTGCGAGTGATTGTATAGGTATGTGAGTGGGTGTGAGTGGGTGTGGGTGTGGGAGAGGGTGTGTGTGTATGTGAGTGCTTGTATGGGTCTGTGAGACGTTTGATGGGTGTGTAAGTGGGTGGGTGAGTGGCTGTATGGGTGTGTGAGTGGTTCTATGGGTGTCTGAGTGGGTGTGTCAGTGCTTGTATGAATATGTGAGTGGGTGTGTGAGTAGTTGTGTGGGTGTGTAAGTGGGTGTGTGAGTGGTTGTGTGTGTGTTGTTGGGTGGGTTAGAGGTTGTGTCGGTGTTCTATGGATGATGTCATCAGTGATGTCATCACTGATGTCATTAGAGGTGTCATCAGTGATGTCACTGGCCATGTCATGAGTTATGTACAATGTGAGATCATAGGCAGTGCATTGCACGGGGTGTAAGTTATAGTTAGCTGAGGTAACTATAACTGCTGAAATTCACTGGTTTTGTACGAGGAAAATCTGAGCCTAATTATAACGACCCTGTAACCTTTGGTCTTTTCAGTGAATTTCTAAGGCTTTTTAAATTATATTTCCTAAATGTAATGTCACGGCAACCTTTGTTTTTTTCAGTGAATATCAATGGTTTTTAATGTTATTTCCTAACCATAACGTCCCTGTAACCTTTTGTATCTTTTGTAAATATTTATATATATATATCTATATTTATATATATATATATATATATATATATATATACATATATATATATATATATAAATGTATATATATATTATCTACTGGCGGTCGCCAGTAGATAGTTATAGTTAGGACCTATTTTCCATAGGAAATCCGCAACATACTATTGGGAATATCTTTGGCGCCGGTTGCCGAATCCTCTCGAAATTCTCCAAACTTTTGGCCAGCTCCGCTCCGCTCCTACCCTGAAAGTTTCGTCAAGCGGGGGCCGAGAAAAAAGGGGGGTCCCAAAATGCGTTTTCCCCATGCAATTTCCCATAGGATCTGTTGTCGCAGCTACAGCCCGAACCGCTGAACGGAATGACACCAAATTTGGCAAAGAGGTAGTCCTCAGTTCGGACTCGTGCCTTTTGCATATTTGGTGTGAATCTGTTCAGTAGTTCCTGAGAAAATTAGGGTAAAAAAGTTAGTGATATCTATGGCCGCGGAGGATCCGCGGACCCTACCCGCACCGTACGCGAACCCTCCCCGAACCGAGCGCGCACCCTCCCGATCGCGCGCTGAATGCTAATTGGCTGTCGAGCGTCTCTCTATATTCGAAACCAGGAACTGTTGGCGGCCATTTTCTGCCTCGGTAGAAGCGAGGCTGAAGAGGCTTGGGGAATAAGTGCGTAAAACATATAAAGGGGGCAGAGTGGAAATACTCCGACCCTCTAGAGGTGCTTAGGGGGTCCCAGAAGGACCCCCTGGGGCCCCCCTTTTTAAAAAAAAAGTGGCGAAATGCGCGCACGGTGCGCGCATCCTATCGCATTGGATGCACGGATCCTCTCGCGGTGGGTTCGTGGATCCAAGGGAAAAAAAATGAAATTGTTGGGAGATAAAGATTAAGCTTAAGTGTTTTGTTCTTGAGTGGCTCTAAAAAGAGCCGTTGTGTTCATTGAGAGTTTTTGGTACTTATAGGTAAGTACCTATACAGAGTCTAAAGTTGTTGAGGAAGACTCTGTTTCCTTCATCAGTAAAGTGTACTCCATCTCTCCTGTACATCTCTTACATATGAAAGCGCAGATTGTTATTGTAAATGGACCCCATTCTGTACTCTCGGAGAAAAGCAGAAACAGATTTATTCACATGTATCCTAGCTTTCTCAACCTGTGGACAAAAATGATCGGACCAGTTCCATTTCTGCCTTTGGCATATGTTAGAATACACAAAGGCAGTTTTAGGGAAAAGTGAACTCAGTTGTGCAAAGGTGTCCTTCATAAGCATTTCCAGACCTACCCCAGTCAAAGTGTCTAGGTCATTGCCACCACAGTGCACTATTATGAGGTCAGGGTGTTGGATTTGCATGAAGGATTTCACCAATGGCATCAATTGGTGCCACTTTAACCCTCTCTGTCCAATCCATTTAATGTCTACATTTGGCAAACCTAGGTCTTTGGAATGCCTTTGTTTTCTGCATACCTTTGGCTCCAGAAAATGTAGCTGTGTCCCACAATCCACACTGTAAGCATCTTGTAAGGAGGTCTGGATGCACTGAGATGGTCTCTGTAAATGAAATGGCAGTTTGGAAAGTAAGATGCTTCTAAAATGGTGGCTAAGGTGCAATTTTGAAAAATGACAAGAAATCATTGGTTGTTTGACAACCTTCTACACTGAAAGGTAGGGTTCAAATTTCTGTTTTTTAAACACTTGATTCTTATTGGTTAACAAAAACAGATTGTAAGGAACATTATATATGATAAGCTGATATGTTGAAAAGTCAAGCACACTTGGTGTTTTGATTAGCAACATTGTGTGTGCTGAACTTGTGACCTGTGTGCTCAGTACAGTGTTCCATGACCTGTTTCTATGGTAACGGGCAGAAGGCAGATTGGGGGAAGGGTTGAAGTTTATGTCATTTGGAAATGGTTGAAATGTTTAACCAATAGAAATGTGTGTTTGCTTTTGAATTTATGTGGGAAGGAATGTGATTTGATGTTTACATGTATATGTGTGGAAAATGAGAGGGAAACTTTGCCATTCTTTGGGTTTGCTGACAGGTGCACAGTGCAGAGATTCTGTATAAGAAAATCTGGTGTGTGACTCATATCTGGTGCGTGACTGATATACTTCTTAATCTACAAAACATCTTGAAAGGTGGGTTATTTAATTGTGAGGGGATGTATGTAGACTATTATTATTTTAATCAGACTAATGTATTTTTTCTGCTAAAGTGTAGGGAGTATTTTTTTTCTCTACAATCTTATTGACAGTGTGTGTGCATGTAGAAACCATTTTGTGATAAGGATTTGTGTTTTTTCATGTGTTTGTAGACAGATAACTATGCAGTTCTTATATTTTGGTAGATTTAGAAACCACTTATTTTTTATGAATTTGTGAAATGAGTTATGTTTCTGCAGTAAAATGTAATACTCCTTGTAGATGAAGAAATGTGTTTTGGTATAGTGTAAGGGATAGTGTTGTTTGTCTAGAATCACACAGAGAGCCTGTGTGCATTTGGGAACCTCTGTGGAGAAGCGTTTGGTAACATCGTGCATTTGCTGACAGATAACTGTTTTGAAACCTGTCATGTTGTCAAGTTTTAGTAGCATTAGAAGACAGTTATGGCTTATGCTTTCATTAAATTAGTTAGGTATTGACAGTAAAGTGTAGTCGTGAAATATGTAGATTGTGTGCAGTTCCCTTACCACTTCCAGTGTAGTGAATGAGTTTTGGTAAACTCCTAGGAATACTGGTGCTTGTCTAGAATCACACTGTGAGTCTGTGTACATTTGGGAACCACTGTCAGAGAAGCGTTTGGTAGCATTGTGAATTTGCTGACAGAAAACTGTTTTGAAACCTGTCATGTTGTCAAGTTTTAGTAGCATTAGAAGCCAGTCTTTGCTTATGTGTTGATTAAATGAGTCAGGCATTGACACTAAAGAGCAGTCGTGAGATATGTAGATTGTGTGCAGTTCCCTTATCACTTCCAGTGTAGTGAATGAGTTTTGGTAAACTCCTAGGAATACTGGTGCTTGTCTAGACTCACACTGTGAGTCTTTGTGCATTTGAGAACCACTGTGAAAGAAGCGTTTGGTAACATCATGTATTTACTGACAGATAACTGTTTTAAAACCTGTCATGTTGTCAGTCAAGTTTTAGTAGCATTAGAAGCCAGTCTTTGCTTATGTGTTGATTAAATGAGTCAGGCATTGACACTAAAGTGTAGTCGTGAAATATGTAGATTGTGTGCAGTTCCTTTACCAGTTCCAGTGTAGTGAATGAGTTTTGGTAAACTCCTAGGGATAGTGGTGCTTGTCTAGAATCACACTGTGAGTCTGTGTGCATTTGGGAACCACTGTCAGAGAAGCGTTTGGTAACATCGTGCTTTTGCTGACAGAAAACTGTTTTGAAATCTGTCATGTTGTGAAGTTTTAGTAGCATTAGAAGCCAGTCTTTGCTTATATGTTGATTAAATGAGTCATGCCTTGACACTGATGTGCTGTACTTAAATATGTAGATTGTGTGCAGTCCCCTTACCCCTTCCACAGTAGTGAATGAGTTTTGGTAAAGTCCTAGGATAGTGTTGATTGTCTAAAATCACACTGTGAGTCTGTTTGCATTTGGGTAAGGATTGTGAGAGAAGCATTTGGTAACATTGTTTATTTACTGACAGATAACTGTTTTAAAACTTGTCATGTTGTCAAGTTTTAGTAGCATTAGAAGCTAGTCTTTGCTTATGTGTTGATTAAATGAGTCAGGCATTGACACTAAAGTGCAGACGTGAAATATGTAGATTGTGTGCAGTTCACTTACCTCTTCCACTGTAGTGAATGAGTTTTGGTAAACTCCTAGGGATAGTGGTGCTTGTCTAGAATCACACTGTGAGTCTGTGTGAATTTGGGAACCACTGTCAGAGAAGCGTTTGATAACATCATGCATTTGCTGATAGAAAACTGTTTTGAAACCTGTCATGTTGTCAAGTTTTAGTAGCATTAGAAGCCAGTCTTTGCTTATGTGTTGATTAAATGAGTCAGGCATTGACACTAAAGTGTAGTCGTGAAATATGTAGATTGTGTGCAGTTCTCTTACCTCTTCCACTGTAGAGAATGAGTTTTGGTAAACTCCTAGGGATAGTGGTGCTTGTCTAGAATCACACTGTGAGTCTGTGTGCATTTAGGAACCACTGTCAGAGAAGCGTTTGGTAACATCGTGCATTTGCTGACAGAAAACTGTTTTGAAACCTGTCATGTTGTCAAGTTTTAGTAGCATTAGAAGTTAGTCTTTGCTTATGTGTTGATTAAATGAGTCAGGCATTGACACTAAAGGGTAGTCGTGAAATATGTAGATTGTGTGCAGTTCCCTTACCTCTTCCACTGTAGTGAATGGGTTTTGGTAAACTCCTAGGGATAGTGGTGCTTGTCTAGAATCACACTGTGAGTCTGTGTGCATTTGGGAACCACTGTGGAGAAGCGTTTGGTAACATTGTGCATTTGCTGACAGAAAACTATTTTGAAACCTGTCATGTTGTCAAGTTTTACTAGCATTAGAAGCCAGTCTTTGCTTATTCATAGATAAAATGAGTCATGCTTTGACACTAAAGTACAGTACCATGTAGTATTGTCTTTACTGCCCCAGAACTGAAAATGTAATATTTTTACCCAGGCACTGTCCTAGAAGTAGTCTGATGATTTAGTCAGTTTCTAAGTACTTATGTTGTGAACCATTCATTACCAAATAGACTGCTTCAAATGTCCATGCAGTATGCATGTAGTTCTCTAACCACCTACACAGTTGTTTTTCACACCTTCAATTCTATAGACAGTTTCCATACACTTCCAGGAAACACCCTATCACTCTCTTTGTAGTCTTCTAGTGACCCATTCAGCACCATGTAGGAATTCATTCACTGTGCCAAAACCCAAACATTTATAAATTCACCAAGACACTCTCTTTCCAGTACTCTAATGATTCAGTTACTGTCTAAGTATTAATGCACTGAGCCAGGACTTAGCACATGGACTCCTTCAAACCCCTATGCACTATGCATGCAGTCTTTTAACCACCTAGAGATTTGTCTTTTATACTTTCAATTCCCTAGTCATTATCCATATAGTCCAGCAAACATCTTGTCACTACCTTTGCAGTCTTTTAGTGACCTTTTTAGTACCAAGTACTAATTCATTCCCTGTGCGAAAAGTCTACCAGTTATAAATTCATCCAGGCAGTCTCCTTGCTGTAGTCTAATCATTCAGTCAGTACCCAAGTACTCATGCAGTGAGCCGGGCCTTAGCACATGGACTGCTTTAAATGCCTATCCAGTATACATTCAGTTCTCTAATGAGCTACACAGTTGTCTTTCGCAGCTTCAATTCCCCAGTTAGTATTCATACACTTCTAGCAAACACCCTGTTACTCACCCAGTGTGTCTCTTTTTAGTACTGTAATCATTCAGTTAGTTAGCATGAAGTCTTTTAGTGAGGTAAGCTTTAGGGCATGAACTGCTTCAAAGTAGTATGCATTATGTATGTAGTGTTTTAATCATCGCCACACTTGTGGTTCAGGGCTATAGTTTTTTAGTCTGTTTTTATATAAAATGTGTTTGTACAGTAATGGAATATTGTAAATTTGAAAGTTATTAATATACATTTATTTGTGACTCTTTTTTGCAGATACTGTTTTTCAACGTTAAAATCGAGAAAGTATGCCAGAAAAAAAAGAAAAAGAAAAGAACAGAGACAGGAGGATTATTTGAAGAAACATCAACCACAAGTATTGAATGAAAAAGATAATGTGGCTAAAAGGAAAACAATCTTCTGGTAAGATCACAAAGCAATTTATTAAAAATGTTTGTAGGAGCAAACAGAATGTAGAAAATGCTGCAACTTCAAATAATTTTTTAAGTAAGAAAAAAAAATCAAAATAAGAGGAAAAGTAAAAAATCAAATGTTCAGTCAAAGGAGATAAAGTATGGTAAAAGAAGACAAAATCAGTATAAGGAATTACGCAAAAAATATTTTACAAGAGAGTAGTGCATAATTTGCTGAAAGATGTAAAGAAATATAAAAAGAGAGCTTTATTTTATAAAAAGAAGAAGCATATTGAAAGCATTGTGGAAAAGGCTTTTGAAGTAAAAAGGAAACTGTTTATTTTAGTGTTAAACAGAATTCGATCACTAGATAAATCAATATATGTAATGAAGGACAAAAGTAGGAGGAAAAGAGTTATTTTTTTGGGAGAATGGAAACACAGTTCTAGTTCAGAGCCTTTTTTTAATGAAGAGAGTTATTCACTAAGTGAAAAATTATTGTATGCAGTTGACACCAGTGGTAGAGGTATGAGGTTAGTGATGGTTGTCCAATGGAGAAAGAGAAAATGGTTGAAAGAAATGCAGAAGAAGTGTGGTTGAAAGAAATGCAGAATAGCTGATGAAGTTTTAGGGAGACGTGCTAAAAACCCTGTGTGCACTTGGGATTGCAGTAGTGTTTGTAGTGTACGACAGGAATCTATTGAAAAATTATGTAGTTTTTTACGAGTCTATACTAAAAAAAGTGTAAAACAAAAGATTAAGCTGTTGCAAGGACTAGACCCTTGCAGAGTGAGAAAACATACTGGTTTGCAAGGTCATTCTCTGGCTTGTCTTTCTAGGAAAGTTTGTGAAAGTGTTTTTCACCATTTCAGAATGCTGGCAGTACATCATACTCAAATGCGGAAGTTAGTGAGAAGGTTGTATTATGCAAAAAGTCCAGCACTAAAGTTAAGTGAGTTGAACAGTGCTCTTTTGCGTGGGTCAGTTTCAGATGTGAAGCAGGTCTGTGAGGATATTGAGTTTTGTTACTTTGGGCCTCAGCAAGAGAGTGAAGAAACTGACACATGAGTAGAACAAAATGTTGAAGACAATGTAGAACCTGTAATTACAGAAAAATTTGAGGATGAAATGACAAAGTTTAAGGTAATTTCAGGTGAAAGACCAAATGTTTCTTGTATTTGTTGTCGGCGAAGTCACTATAAAAATCAGACTAGGGGTGTCAATCTGTATTTAAAAAGTGAAATAGACGATAATGATAAGTGGATGGAGTTTGCAACTTATTTGTTGGTAGAGGATTGTTTTGATTTGGGATGTGAGCAGCGTATTTGCAAATATTGTTATAATAAATTAGATGAGAATAAAAGGCCTGCTAGAGCTGTTCATAATAATCTAGAGTTGGTTGCTATTCCTCCAGAGCTGATAGATTTAAATACTTATGAGTCTATTCTGATACAATGTGTTCACCCTTTTCAGGCTATTGTTCGTATGGAGCCCAAAACAAGTAAATTACCTCCATCAGAGTTGCAAAGAGGATTGAAAGGAAGAGTTGTGTATTTACCATTAGATTTAAGGAAAAATGTTGAAACTATTGGTGTAGATCATGCAGAAAATGAGCCAGTAGTCATTCTAGTTAATGGTGTTCCTACTAAGAATAAGAAAATCTGGCAAGAGTTAGTGGATGTTAGAAAAGTGCAAAAGGCATCATTGTATCTGATAAAAAATAATGAGTACTATAGAAATGTCTTTGTTGGAGAATAAGAAATAGATTTAGCAGAAGATAGTGAAACATTAAGTGGACAAATTGAAAAAGTGGACATGTCCAGATGTGAAGAGATCTATGAACACTACAGTGTACATCCACTTTATTCCAAAGAGGTGATGGGGAATACAATTGAGTTGTTTCAAATGAAAAAAGCAACAGGAAGTCCCATGAGTGTATGGGAAGAGAGTTTGGAAGCTCGTTGTTTCCCGCAGTTGTTTCCAACAGGAAAAGGTGGGCGATATGATGAACGTCCTGTGCAGATTCCTGCATCTGAATATCGGACAACAAGATTATATGCAGAAGATCCAAGATTTCGACAATGTATCCCTTATATGTTTCATCTTCTGTTTGAAAGTGACTTGTCTGGACTTTCATACGCAGTAAATCACATTTTAAAAACTGGAATGCATCTGCAAAATGTAACTGCAAAGGATTTTATGGATAAAGTGCATCAGAGAGATGATCATTTAGAATCTCAGTTGATTAATCTGATGGCATGTCAGCGTGGGACTAATGAATATTGGTACCGTCGACATGGAGAACTGAAATGCATGCTACGGAACTTGGGAACTCCTACATGGTTTGTTACACTAAGCTGTGCTGAGTATGCTTGGGATGATTTACTTGAATTTCTTCGAGAGGCAAATTCCAATATAAATAATATTGAATACAAGACACCTGGAGAATTGTGCTCTTTGGATCCTGTCAATGTATGCAGATATTTCAATCATAGATTTGAAGCTATGATGTCTTTCATCTGCAATAAAAAGAATCCTCCTCTTGGAGAAGTTGTGGATTTCTTTTGGAGAAAGGAGTATCAAGCAAGAGGTGCTCCTCACATACATATGTTGTTATGGGTCAAGGATGCCCCCAAATTTGGAACAGATTCAGGTGAAAGTGTTTTGTCTTTCATTGAAGATTATGCTACATGTGCTGTACCAAATAGCAGAGAAGACAAAAACTTAAAAGAACAAGTCTTACGATTTCAAAGCCATAGGTGTGGAAAATACTGTAGACGAAAGTACAAGTCAAAGGATAAGTTCTATACCAAATGTCGTTTTGGATTTCCACGTCCTGTATTAGCCAAAGGAAGAGTGAACAGTTTCATGTCAGCTGTACGACATACCATCACAAGAAAGTCTCAGAAAAACACCTACAACTTAAGAAGAAGCGAAGAATCAAAATACATAAATGACTACAACCCAGTTATTTTATCCATGTGGAACGCTAACATGGATATTCAGTATGTTGCGGACAATTCTATTGCTGTTGCTCGATATGTAACATCTTACATTACTAAATCAGAAAAGACTGAATTGAAAGAAATGTGGGAAGAGATTTTTCATGAGAAGAGTCTAAGTAAGAAATTATACAGTTTCAGTTTGAAAATGTTATCGCATCGTGAAATTGGAGCATATGAATGTTCAGATCGGTTATCATCTGCAAGTCTATATTCCAAAAGTAGAAGAATCATTTGGGTGAGTCTAGGTCTTGCAGGAATGCGAAATCGGGTACTGAAATCTGTTCAAGAAATTGAATATTTAGCAGAAAATGACCCTGAAAGTACAGATATTTTGAAAACCAATATGTTGGACACAAAGGTGCTGATTCTGATCCTGGAAAAACTGGGTACGAACCGTCGGTCGGAGCGTTGAGTACGCGCCGAACCCCCCCGTGTACGTACACCCGTGTACGTACGAGTCATACCCCCCCATGTATGTACACCCGTGTACGTACGAGTCGTACCCCCACCCGTGTATGTACACCCGTGTACGTACGAGTCGTACCCCCACGCGTGTATGTACGGTGCGTACCCCCAGCGCTACGCGCTGGGGGTACGCACTGTACATACACGGGTGGGGGTACGACTCGTACGTACACGGGTGTACATACACGGGGGGGTACGTACACAGGTGTACATACACGGGGGTACAACTCGTACGTACACGGGTGTACATACATGGGTGGGGGTACGACTCGTATGTACACGGGTGTACATACACGGGGGGTACGACTCGTATGTATACGGGTGTACATACACGGGGGGCTCGGCGTGTACTCATGGGGGCTGGGGGGGTTCAGCGCATACTCACGGGGGCGGGGGGGGCGGCGCGTACTCACGGGGGCTGGGGGGTGTCGGCGCGTATGCGGGCACATGTCTCCATGGTTGCTATGGGAGTTCGGTCCGTACGGTGCATTTTCCATACGGTTGTAACATCAGACGCACGGGACGGATCGTACTTGCGCGCTCGGACTTCACTTTTCACATTTGTACGTAAAATCGTCCGGGGATGTGTCGGACACTTTTTCAGACCCGAGGACGTGTGGGGAAATTTTCCAAATGCGATTCGTATGGACTTTTTCCCATACGAATCGTACTTGGCAGTTTGTACGCTACTTGTACGATTCGTACGGTAAAAAGACCGGATACGAGTCGTACGGGGTAAATTTTTCCAGGATCGGAATCGGCACCATACTATCCAAATAGAAGTCATCATCTTGAGAACATGTGTCTCTATAAAGTGTTGCAAAACTACACTTTTAAACGGAATATTACAGAGAACATCAACGATGGAAAATATGGAGTGATTGGTTCTGAAGGATGTCTGGTGAAACAAAGGAAAGGAAATTTAATTAATCACAGAAAACTGAGTTACGACACTGCTGACAAAAGGGAATTTTACTATTAGCCCTTTTACAAATGTTCAAACCATGGCGTTCTGAACTGGAATTACTTGGAGATTTTCCCAGCTATGAATATTCATTTAATGCTTGTAAAGATAGCATACAATGCAGTGCTTTCGCAAATTATGTGAAAATGTTGAATGATGAAATTGATCAAGAAGCTACAATTGCAGCTGAGATAGCTAGAGACAGTTCTCAAGACAGTCAAAGTTCTGCTGCACTGAGTCAAGATCCACTTGGACAACCAATTGTTGAAAATTAAGCAGCGATTGCCATAAATGAGGTGGAAACAGCAATGTATCAAGCACAAGAAGATGCAATACAGTTAGGAAACTTGGAAGAGCAACTAAATGTTGAACAGAAACTAATATATCAGCAAGTGAAAGAGCAGATTGACCATGGATTACTTCATGAAAAGAAAGACTGCTCATGTACATCATTTCAACCTATCCGAATGTATGTGAGTGGTCAAGCTGGAACAGGAAAGAGTTTCTTAATTAAAGTAATTACAAGTTATCTGCAAAAAACAACTGAGTCGCATTTGTCTTGTGTTGTCACTGCTCCAACTAGGTTGGCAGCACATAACATTAAAGGAATTACTTTACATTGTTTACTAATGCTGCCAGTAGAGCATGAGAACAAATTGGAATACCACAAGCTATCTGGAGAAGCTTGTTGTGAAGTTTCAAGAGTGCTGAAGAAAATGAAACTTCTCATTATTGATGAGGTGAGCATGGTTTCAAACTTGATGCTTGCCTTTGTGCATTTAAGAATGCAGCAAATTATTAAAACAGAGTATGACGTGTTATTTGGAGGAAAACACGTCATAGTTTTTGGAGATCTACTGCAACTGACACCGGTAAAAGGACAACTGGTATTTAAAACACTTGCCCATGAAGATACTAGAAAGTCTCTTGGCAGAGTTGGTAATGTGAACATTTGGAGTAATTTTTAATACAAAGAACTGACAACAAATATGCGACAGGCAAATGATGCTGAATATGGAAGTATTCTTCAAGATATAAGAATTGGAATTCTTTCAAAAAAGGGAATGAAGCTTTGAAGAGTCTATTACTTTGTAATGTCTTTCCAAATGAAAATGCAGTTGCTGCTAAAGTGTACGTGGAAGTTGCTAAAAATAAGTCAGTGATTTGCTTAATGCCAACACTGCGTGAGTGTTCAATATTCAACGAAGAATTATTAAAATTGGAAAATGAAGAAATTGTCAAAATGGAAGCCATCGATAAAATACTACATGAAGGAATCACTATTATTTTAACGGGTAAGTTGAGATCAAAACTAGATTGTTTAGAAAAAAAAATATCTAAAACTGCTGGTTTGGAAAAGACACTGTATGTGTGTGTAAACTGTCGGGTAATTTTAAGGCGTAATTTGGATGTAGAGAAAGGTTTAGTTAATGGTGCAATGGGCAAAGTGGTGGATTTTGTGAATTATCAGAAAAAAGAAGGCATTGAATTTTTAAAAATTAAATTTGATCAGATTGATGAAGTTAAAGAAATTGGTCATTGTTCAGTTCGTTTTTTGCTTGTTAAAGATTTATATATCCGTAGGAAACAATTTCCATTTTCTCTGGCATATGTAGTGACTATTCATAAATCTCAAGGATTAATTGTAGACAGTGCACTGGTGAACATTGGATCTACTGTATTTAAAGAGGGTATGGCATATGTTGCTTTGTCGCGAGTCAGAACATTATCTGGTTTGTTTTTGATTGATTTTGATGAGACAAAGGTTACTGCAGATGCAAACTGTGTAAAAGAGTATAATAGGTTAAGAAGGGTGTATGCTCCAAATTTAGGTCAATATCCTGTATTTGTAAAGCGTGTGGTTGGTCGAAAAAGAAGGTTAGAGAATATCTGTTCTGAAGGTATCAAGAAAAGAAAAGAACAAGATAATGTTGTGATTGCAGGTAAAAAGAAATTGGACACTGTTGAAGAGATTGTTGGTTATCAGTTTGAAAATAGTTCTATGCTAATGTAGTGGTCAATGTTGTTTTTTATCTTGAAGATTTGCAAGAGCAAATTATGGAGAATCTGCAAAAAAGATTTTGTTCTCTGTTGCACTCTGTTTATGAAAAATTGACAACAGATAGAAGTAAAATACAATCTGTTTCAGATGTTCGTAGTCTTTTGGATGTGTGTTCTGGTTCTACACAATTTACACAAAATATCCAACAAGATGCTCAGGAATTTTTAATGTATATGCTTACCATTTTTGAAAATGAAGGTGTAGAAATAGAAAATACTTTTGGCCTTTCTTACAAATGGGAACATCATTGTGAAAATTGCACGTATACATGTAGCACCAATGTAGACGCTGAGAGATTTCTGTATTTAACATTACCAGACTGTAAATCAGTGGCTTTCAATAAATTAGTGAAAGGTGCAATTCAAAACATGGAGTGTAGCCAATGTAAATCAGAAATGTTATCCACATTATTGTTAACAAAATATGGAAAATACATAATTTTAATGATGCAACATTGTACAGCTGATGGAAGAAAATTGGATACTTTAATAAAACAATTTGTAGCAACACAAATATTAATATCAGGAAGGACTTTTGTAGCAATTGCAATAATTTTCCATGATGGTCCTTCCACCGCATCTGGATTACACTGCCTATCTAAAATGTGACAAAGGCTGGACACTTTGTAATGATGCCCAGTTGGTTATCAAACAACGTTTGCCTAGGGAATTACAAAATTTCTACCTAATATTTTTGAAGCCAAAGTTTTAGGAAGCTAATTCACTCTCTGAGGAATTTATTAGTAAGCATTTCATATATGTATGATTTGTATTTTCTGGTATTTTACTGAGAATAGTATGTTGTTTTTTTTTTTAACAATCTTTCTGATTGTTTTTTTTTGCCCGCTGTTAAGTGATGAGTACCATTGAAATCACTATTTCGAGTGAAATTCAATATATTCTGAGAACAGCAAAAAAGGCAAAAAAAATACTTTGTGGAAATTATGTTGTGTTGTAAAAAATGTATTATTATAGGTTATAATTTTTATTTTATTTTCTTTCACAGATCCAAATTTTAAAATGAGCAATTTTTAAGAATTTATATTTTAATGAAAAATAGGCAAAAATGAATAACATTTTTTATTCCTATTACTGTGAAGGTAAGTTTAACTAAGTCTCAATATGCAGAATGAAGAGGCCTGCAAGAATCTACAAAGTTGAAACACGTTTCTTAAAACACTTTGTTTATGTAGTTTTGAAATCTGACCATAATCAGATATCAAGTGACCTGCAAAAAAAGAGATTTGAGGGGTTCATAATATTTCATCTTTTTAGCTGTTGAAGGACCGTAATCATTTCAATCACCCTTCTTTAAACTGCTTTGCAGTCAAAATTCTGTGCTTACCTTCTATCATTCGCAAGGAAATTTAAAAACAGAAATATGTCACTTTTTGTAACATAGTAATTGTGTAAGATACTCTTTCATATTTTCAAAGAGAGGAAAAGGCACTCTGTGCACTTTTTATACTCCATGAAAATATAACCTCATCATGCAGACCACTTTCGGTTGAAAGGGTGTTCTATAAGTGTTGTTGTGCATGATTGCACTTAATACTCATAGAACAAGACACATGTCTAGATTTATTAGAAATTGTAAATCTCGATATGTGTGTGAATGGTGCACCATTCTACAATTGGTGTAGGAAAGCACAACAAAGAGAGTTGTTTTAATTTCTCCACATTTTTATATCTTCAATGCAAGCTGAAATGTTCAGCATACATTGAAGGAGAAAAATGCATTTTCTCATTGTTTTTGTACAGGAAGGTGTGTCTTCCTGTAGAAAAACAAACAGCACATGACACAGATATCCTTGCACTATTGTGCAAGGGTGCCTGTGTCACCACATGGCTGCAGTTGAAGCAGCCGTGCAGAGAGAAGCATAGATTTGCAACATATTTATGTACATATGTTGCATCCCTGTGCTTCGGAAGAACTACAGCACACTACAATTAAAGAGGTTACTGTGTGATGCTGCAGCACTTCCTTATAGTTCTGCACTTATACATTCACCATACGCTACTAATTCATTCATTCAGTCAATTACGTACTACACATACATTCATCTAAACTTTCAGACACTAACAAAGAAATTTAGCTCTTTTTTTAAACCAGGAAAGTTAGTTCTTACAAGAACTTTTTTTTTCTTCTTTCTTCTTTTATGTTTTTTGGGGGGTTTTCTGAACAATTTTGTGATTTTTTTGGTTTTTCTGAAAAAAAAAACAAAAAACAAAACAGGAGAAACCAAACAATGAACTTAAGGGAACAGCAAAAAAAAAAACCTAGCAAATATGACTTTCCTGCCGGCGGCAGATGAGGTCGATTGACTGCTCGCCACAGCACAAAGTCTTATTGCACTTTTAAAAATTGAAATTGAGGACGGATGTCCAAGGTTTGGTCTGAGGGATGCACTCTTGACGTGCTCGGCTGCGATGAGGTGGATGGCGCAGGAGCAGGAGTGTCTCTCATCCGTCGGCACTCTTCACGTGCAAGATTGTTTGGATGAAGGCTCCTCACGTGCTTCATCATACTTGCCATGCCGCAAGTGTATTTCTTGGTAGGATCCCCTCTCGATAAGACTCTTTTGCAAATCTTACATGTGACCAAGGTGGCATTG
Organism: Triturus cristatus; assembly: GCF_964204655.1. Taxonomy (NCBI): domain Eukaryota; kingdom Metazoa; phylum Chordata; class Amphibia; order Caudata; family Salamandridae; genus Triturus; species Triturus cristatus. Next base: position 566,665,546 of record NC_140580.1, on the reverse strand, counting down.
GTCTTATTCTGTCCTTCGGGAAAAGTAAAAAATTTCCACACCACTGAAGCAAAACGTTTTTTGTGTGGTTCTTCCGGCAAAAATTAATCCTCAGAGGTTTGAGGTGATGCAGGTGATGCCTGCTGCCCTGAAGCCATTTTTGGTTGCAAAAAGTTAGAACTCAGTGTATACTTAGTCTAAAAAAATCTTCTTCTCTCCAAAGAGATGGTTCTCCAAAGAAGCTTAAAGAAGAATGATTGAAATGGGTGGGGTCTTTCAGTAGTTAGAACAGGAAGTGTAATGAACCAATCAAATCTCTTTTTTTGCAGGTCACATGGGATCCGCGCACCGTGCGCTTACGCAGCACGCACCCAGCGTTCATCCGCGAAATTAAATTTAAAAAAATTATAGGATTAGATGTAAAAATATATTACTTTTAAGACTAGTTTAGAGTTTGTCTTCAATTAATATTCACATGAAATACATAAATATGTTTTTTTAAATGTTAAATACTTCGCGGGATCCGCGCACCTACCGCGTCACGGATGCATATGACGCATCGCGGAAGCCCGTAGACGTCTCGTTACGTACATCGAACTTATCGCGTACGGGCTGGGAGTCGCGTACCGGTCGCATAGCGATCGCGCACTAAACACGTACCCAACGCATACCATGCGCGGATGCTATCACGTACGGATCGTGAACGGTGCGCTTAGGGTACGCGGATCCAAAAGCATTGAAAAAATATATATCTAAACTAAAGTTTTGCACTTATAGTTAAAAAAATATTTTGAAAAATATAAAAAAATATGTTTGAAAAACCCATTAAGTTCAAATAATATTTTTTATTTTTTTAAAGAATTAATTGAAAGAATAAGTTTAAAAATGGTGATAAAAAAGTATTTTAAAAAAAAATAGTTAATGAAATTGACACACTGAATTTGAAAAATATAGAAATCCAATCAAAATCATTAAACATGATATCTTTAGAGATAAGTTATAGATAGGAATTAGCATTTAAAAAACCTTTGAAATTCACTGAAAAAAACATAGGTTTCATGCACGTTATAGTTTGGAATTGGCATTTAAAAAACCTTTGAAATTCACTGAAAAAACAAAGGTTTCAGGGGCGTTATAGTTAGGAATTGGCATTTAAAAAACCTTTGAAATTCACTGAAAAAACCATAGGTTTCATGCATGTTATAGTTAGGAATTGGCATTTAAAAAACCTTAGAAATTCACTGAAAAAACCATAGGTTTCAGAGGGCGTTATAGTTAGCTGGACATTTCCCTCGTACAAAACCCTAGAAATTCCCCTGTTATAGTTAGTTCAGCTAACTATAACTCGCGCCCCCGCAATGCACTGCTGATGACGTCACATATTACATCACTCATGACTTGGTCAGTGACATCACTGATGACATCACTGATGACATCTCAAATGACATCACTGATGACATCACTGATGACGTCATCTATGTGATAAATTAGTACACCTTTTCACACCCTAATATAACTTTTGATACACCAACTCAAAATTTCAGACGGCCATTTTGAAGACCATAGATACTCCAATACCAATAACTACATACCCACTCATTGACTCTTAGATCTACATGCATCTCCACTCACTCACCTGTACAGTCACTCATACTTACAGTCACTCTGTGCATTTATACACCTAGATAGACACTCACACACCGCCAATCATCCATTGAGGTACTGACACATCTAGTCAGTCATGCAAATAATTAATCACAGTAAAATGTACTCACCTATACAGTTAAAAACACTCAAGTTCACTTACTCATAAAAATACTAACAAATTCTGTGTCTTCCTGCAGAAAAACAAACAGCACATGACACAGATATCCTTGCACTATGGCGCATACAGCCACTCCCAAAATCACACACTCTCACATATAGATAGTTATATACTCTTACACACATATACACTGCGTTTCACATATGTAGTTACTGACACATGTACAACTGAGATATACATTCAATCACTAACACACCCATACATACACTCACCCAACCATACAGTCCACCACAGATGCACTCTTAAAACCATGCACCCACTGAATCACCCACTCACACATCTAGTCACAGAGTCACACACACCCTACCCACACAAACACTCAGGCACCCATACAGATACTCAGACAACCAATCAGTAACCCATATAGACACTCATATAGCTATTCACAAAACCATGCAGCCACTTATACACCAACACACAGACACATACAGACATTCACACAGTTTAGTAACTAGTCTGCAGTAAGATACATTTAATGACTCACTTATAGAGTCAGCTACACACCTAGAAAATCATCCATTCACACACTTGTACACCCAATTATTTTTCAACAGGCCTTTCCCTATATATATTAAACATATTAAAACTGTTCAGAATCACATACTCAATGGATGATGTTATCAGTGATGTCATCAGTGATGTCACTGACCATGTCATGAGTGATGTAATATGTGACGTCATCAGCAGTGCATTGCGGGGGCGCGAGTTATAGTTAGCTGAACTTACTATAACAGGGGAATTTCTAGGGTTTTGTACGAGGGAAATGTCCAGCTAACTATAACGCCCCTGAAACCTATGTTTTTTTCAGTGAATATATATATATATATATATATATATATATATATATATATATATATATATATATATATATATATATATATATATATATATATATATTATAACCAATTGACCTGGAGCTTCACAGGACGCACTCGGCAGCGGGTCCACCATACGGCTTTCCAAAGACAACTTGTCTTCTGTTCAGATACAGGTGATTGCCTGACGCGTTTCAAGGCTATTACGCTCCTTACTCATGGGCTGCTCACAAGTGGATTCCAATATGCTCTTCCCTTTAATTTATCAATTTGCATGCCCATGTTTGGTTCTTAGCCCTCAATGGGCGGCATAACATTTCTCGGTGACAAAATATTGCATGATGAGCCCAGCAGTCCTGAAAGAAAGAAAGAGAACAGTTTTGTTACCCTCAGTGGGCTCGTATCCACTTGCTGCATAAGAACATTTATACTCCTTAGTAGGATCCTGAATATTCAGGCGAGTTAATTGCGTCTGACTCGCTGCGCTGTTCGGCTGGAAAGCGTTTCCAGCCGCAGCCTCTCAGAAGATGGTGCAGTCCTGTCACAACTGGGCCGCCGTGTACATTAATGTTAAACCAATTACCCTGGAGCTTCACAGGATGCACTCGGCAGCGGGCCCACCATATGGCTTTCCAAAGACAACCCGCCTTCTGTTCAGGTACAGATTATTGCCTGACACGTTTCAAGGCTATTACGCCCCTTGCTCATAGGCTGCTTACAAGTGGATTCCGATCTGCTCTTCCCTTTAATTTATCAATTTGCATGCCAATGATTGGCTCTTAGCACTCAGTGGGCGGCACTTAATGTCTCGGTGACAAAATATTGCATGATGGGACCAGCAGTCCTGAAAGAAAGAAAGAGAACAGTTTCGTTACCCTCAGTGGGTTCGTATCCACTCGCTGCATAAGAACATTTATGCTCCTTAGTAGGATCCTGAATATTCAGGCGAGTTAATTGTGTCTGACTCGCTGCACTGTTCCGGCTGGAAACCGTTTCCAGCCGCAGCCTCTCGGAAGATGGTGCAGTCCTGTCACGACTGGGTCGCCGTGTACATCAATGTTAAATCAATTGCCCTAGAGCTTCACAGGACGCACTCGGCAGCGGGCCCACCATACGGCTAGCACAGCGAGTCAGACAGTATTCTGTGTATTTTTTACCACTATGGTAATTCCACTCAAGGACATCTTTCTATAAGTGTGGATAATTAATTTCGCCGGGAGGCTTCACCGGCGTGACGCACCACCTGACAACAGGCCTGAACTCCAGCAAACCGAAGCTTCTTTGTGGTACTAATATATACATATATATTTGCAGACTATCCCCCTATCCCCTGATGTATGATGGCTGGCTGGATGTATATATATATATATATGAACAAGGCTCCACGGAGCCGAAACGTTATGGCCGTCGCTCTGGGCATTGAATAAATAATTTGCACTATATGCAGGCTCGTGTACTTACTTCCTTGGCAGTTGGAGGATCTTCAAGGCTGGTGGGAGAAGTCTTTGAACATATATATATATATATATATATATATATATATATATATATATATATATATATATATATATATATATATATATATATATATATATATATACACATCAATGATATATGATGATGATATGATGATGATATGATGGCTGGATGTAGTGAGGACACCAGGGGACGTTTTATGACTGAAGCTGGTACTAATATATATATATATATTTGCAGACTATCCCCTGATGTATGATGGCTGGCTGGATGTGTGTGTGTGTATATATATATATATATATATATCTATATCTATATATATCCCTACCCCCTGACGTATGATGGCTGGCTGGATGCATATATATATATATATATATATATATATATATATATATATATATATATATATATATATATATATATATATATATATATTCAAAGTTTCCTCAAGTAACGACGCACACTCAGGAATCCATTGCAACCACAGAGGTTTATTCAAGTGAACCGCTACGCGTTTCAACACCAAGAGTGTCTTGATCACACGATTTTCACAGTGCTTGATGACGTGTATATGACAACAAGAAACATAGAAAAGGTGCTACAATCGGAGATCTCACTGCTGTCCCGTTTTTTTGGGCAGCCATCTTGTAAGTGTAACCAAAGACAGTATTGTATGCCTTAGTAGATGTAGACTCACAAATTAATATCTACAAATTGACACAAATGAAAACATACTTGATAAATCATGATCACATAATGTCCCATTAATGATTAATACACAAACTGAAGTAGAATTGAAAAATTCAAAAGTCGACCATTTCGTACATTGAAAACGTATAACTGATAAGTTGCATGACTCTCAACTTCAATCAATTGTGCCTAGGATCTGCAAGTGCGAATTCATATATACCATCTCAGAATATAGGATAGTATTATAAATAAATACTGTAATTGAACTCAACAAGTGTTAGTTTTTTCAGACAACAATAAAGTTCGAACAAGGTTTAACAAGCAAGTGCCCTGAAAATGCTCAATTGGTTGTACACAAAAGATGGACCCATATCAATAAAGGTGCCCTAGTGGCTCTGAGCAAGATCTCACATGATTCTTATAAACAAAACCTCAGGTAGTCACACACAGAATATAGTCCTGCACAGTGAAACATGGGCCAAAATTAAAGTGAATAAAGTTATAATTGAAAAGGTAAAAAGTTTTTACGTCACTTTACTTGATGGAGAGTGCCCAGGTGATTCTGTTGAAGAAAAGGGTAGGGTACCCGTGAAATAATAAGCCCACAAGTGCCAGTGAAGGGTCCCTTCCTTTCCTCCTAAAATGCAACAAAACAGAGCACACAGTTAAAAACATAATATTAACAATGCAGCTATAGAATATGATCACAACATTTCATATACAGTTAAACCAGAATCAACCCAGTGTAGAAATTCAGAATTCCTCAGTCTTTATGTAAATGGCTCGCTAGTTCTTCATCGAGATTATGCCCACCTGGGAATCTAGTTTCCAGTTCTATGATCCATTTGGATTCCTTTTTCCTTAGGGCTACCTCTCTATTTCCGCCCCTTTTACCTGTGTTGACCTGTTCAATGGCAAAAAATCTCAAAAGGGAGTTATTTGATTGGTGTTTGTCTCGAAAATGGCGGGCAATGGGATAATGTAAATCCTTATTGGTGATGGCTCGTAGATGTTCCTGAACTCTTTTCTTGACCATGCACGTCGTGCTGCCAACATACCTCAATTTACACGGGCATTCCAAGACATATATCGTAAAACTGGTGCTACATGTCAGGAATTGCCAAATCTTTCTGTTATGTTGCATACCTGGGATCTCAAAGTCCTGCACCATATGGCTTGATTTGCAAGCCCTGCAGTGTCCACAGGGATAGAAGCCTTTAAGATTATGGATGCTTCTATTCGGGATTTCAGAGATATCACCTTTAACTAGGATGTCCTTCAGACTCTTACCTCTCCGATAAGTAACCAGGGGTCTATCTCCTATACTGGAACCTATCACATTGTCGGTTTTTAAGATTTTCCAGTTATCGGCCAGTATTTTCTTAATTTTCTCAGAGGCATGGTGAAAAGTAGTGATTACTCTGGTTACAGTTCCTTCGCTGGATATAGGTTGTTTAGTTTCCAGGGTGCTTGATCTAGTGGTTTCCTTAATTCTATTAATAGCTCTGCTCAGAGCCCATTCTGGATAACCCCGTTCCCTGAACCTAACAAGCATCTTCTCTTGTTCACACCTATACATGTCATCAGTACTACAGTTCCTCCTTGCCCTCAGTAACTCACCAAATGGAATGCTCCATTTAAGAGCTTCTGGATGAGCACTGAGGGCATGAAGGAGACTGTTCCCGGCTGTTTCCTTCCTGTGTAAACTGGTGACCAACTTGTCTTGTTTAACCATAACACAAGTGTCAAGAAATTCCAGTTTTTCTTTGTTAATGTTGGAGGTGAGTGTAATGTTGTATGGATTAAGATTCAATTTGTCAATGAAGGCCCATGCTTCCGGTTCCGTACCACTCCAGACAACAAACAGATCATCAATGTACCTAATCCATACCACAACGGAATTGAAATCAGATTTCAGATTTCAGATTTTCATCCATGCGAATTTCCTCCTCCCATTTGCCTAAGAACAGATTGGCAAAGCTCGGCGCAAAACATGAACCCATCACGGTCCCGCGTACTTGTTTATAGAGATCACCGTCAAACATAAAGATGTTATTAGTCAGACACATCCTCAACATTTCTACAATCATGGGTGTGTGTTCGAGATACCCTATATCACGTTCTTTCAGAAAAATGAAAACAAGCCTCTATACCCTGGTCACGGTCAATGATGGTGTATAGCGAGCTTACATCCATAGTCAATAGGAGATACCTATTAACCCAATTAACACATTAAATTTTGTTAAGGAAATCCTTCGTGTCTCTGGTGTAGGAAGGGAGGAGTGTGACATACTCTCTCAAAAAATGATCAATGTACTTGGATATGTTCTCATTAACACTCTCTTCACTGGCACTTGTGGGCTTATTATTTCACGGGTACCCTACCCTTTTCTTCAACAGAATCACCTGGGCACTCTCCATCAAGTAAAGTGACGTAAAAACTTTTTACCTTTTCAATTATAACTTTATTCACTTTAATTTTGGCCCATGTTTCACTGTGCAGGACTATATTCTGTGTGTGACTACCTGAGGTTTTGTTTATAAGAATCATGTGAGATCTTGCTCAGAGCCACTAGGGCGCCTTTATTGATATGGGTCCATCTTTTGTGTACAACCAATTGAGCATTTTCAGGGCACTTGCTTGTTAAACCTTGTTCGAACTTTATTGTTGTCTGAAAAAACTAACACTTGTTGAGTTCAATTACAGTATTTATTTATAATACTATCCTATATTCTGAGATGGTATATATGAATTCGCACTTGCAGATCCTAGGCACAATTGATTGAAGTTGAGAGTCATGCAACTTATCAGTTATACGTTTTCAATGTACGAAATGGTAGACTTTTGAATTTTTCAATTCTACTTCAGTTTGTGTATTAATCATTAATGGGACATTATGTGATCATGATTTATCAAGTATGTTTTCATTTGTGTCAATTTGTAGATATTAATTTGTGAGTCTACATCTACTAAGGCATACAATACTGTCTTTGGTTACACTTACAAGATGGCTGCCAAAAAAAACGGGACAGCAGTGAGATCTCCGATTGTAGCACCTTTTCTATGTTTCTTGTTGTCATATACACGTCATCAAACACTGTGAAAATCGTGTGATCAAGACACTCTTGGTGTCGAAACGCGTAGCGGTTCACTTGAATAAACCTCTGTGGTTGCAATGGATTCCTGAGTGGGCGTCGTTACTTGAGGAAACTTTGAATATTTTTACCGGCTTGGGTTTCTGCCAGCTGACGAACCACCTGGCGACGGGACCGATCCCAGAAGGACCCGGATTTTGTTTGTCATATATATATATATATATATATATATATATATATATATATACATATATATATATATATATATATATATATATATATATATATATATATATATATATATATATATATATATATATATATGTATATGTGTATATATATAAAAATATATATATATGTTACAAAAACGGCTCCGTGTTGTGGACCCCTGGCGCTTCTATTTTCCGGTGCGGAACCCAGCAGAGCATGGGGCTTGAACCAAAGTGAGGAATTATATGTTCATCTGTAGGATTTCTAGATGATTAGTATGTCCATATTATAATGATGTTCTCTATGAAGCGAGGGAGAAGGGTGTAGATGTCACAATGCCAGTTGGAATAGATGTAGTATGCACATCACATTCGCCATATTATTAATGTGTCAATCCATAATGAATTTATGTGTCCTTCCAATTGGGTCCAAATGTCCAACCAATCATTATAATGTCTCAAAACTATTCCCTACAATATACAGGGAGAGTAAGCCCACCGGAGGGCGAATCAACACAATTGGAATCGGGCTCACCATATAAGATGGGGACAAATTAAAATCGGAGCTCCGTTTGTCTCCTTCATGGAGCAGAACCAGTAATATAGGGGTTAATGAGCTCATGAATAAAAGCCCATGTACCATCATAAAAAAAATCATTGGTAACAAAAAGGAAGTAACCATGAACATTAAAATCTGGGTAACAGACCTTCGGTTCCAAGACACTCACATGTGCAAACTCCAATATTGACAGAAATACATAGTTGCAGACAAGGACAATTTCTCGCTAGTTAAAGTATAAATGTTTCTGATTGTTATATACATGTTTGTGTTCTAAATAAGATTGTTGGGACTTGCTCCACACAAAGGATTGGTAGCGGAATAAATCAGGACACATAGACAGTAGTTTTTAAAAAACACATAAGTAATGGCCAAAAAAAACTGTATGTTAGTGCAAACTACGAGGACCATAAGTCCATGGGAAATGTTGACATGACATCGCTAATCACATGACTATGCATCACTCTGTTTTTACTGGGTGTTTTGAATCAGGTACACTAACTGTGATCAAGCTATCGGCTGATAGCGAAACGCGTTGGTTTGTCCCTCAATTTTGGGTGCTGCAAGCTGAATAAAAATGAAATTTGGGATAATAATTTCAGAACCCGTGAGTGCGTGCCAATTATTTCCAGGAGGAAATTAGATGACGAATATATATATATATATATATACACATCCAGCCTGCCAGCCAGCCAGCCATCATACATCAGGGGATAGTCTGCAAATATATATATATATTAGTACCAGCTTCAGTCATAAAACTTCCCCTGGTGTCCTCACTACATCCAGCCATCATATCATACATCAGGGGATAGTCTGCAAATCTCCAATTTGGCCCTCTATAACATCAAATACAGATGCTGCAGTGTACTATCATTTCTATCTTACTTCTAACAGTTCTCTTTTCTACAAAAAAGTACCTCTTCTCCGAGAGTGCCCTGTCTTAATTAAAAATTGCATATATGAATAGAAGTTTTAATTGCCTTAAGATTAATATTGTAAAATATTACAATTATCCTTAGTTATACTGGCACTAAGCTGAAATATTATTTTGTCTTTTTCATCAGGTGCTGAATCTAAGGACACATGTCCACCACCTTCTTCCAATGTTCAGCAATGTTCAGCATCTGACATCTAAATGTCCAACTGCAAAGGAAGCATTCGTGGGTAAAGCAGGTAAAATATGATATCATGTCATGGGCCATACCACAATTAATTATTAGCACTAGGCAATATCAAATTGTTTCATTTGTACATGAAAAAGTGGCATTGAGTTTTCACAAAGTTGTCACAACCTTTGTACAATGTTTCTGTTTTAGGAATGTGCACAATATTTATCTGAAAGTTCCTAACTTTATTTCCATTTTCCTTAAAGCTCCTCGAGACGATTAGCCAAATAATGTTCAATTATCAACCACAAGTGGAGTATACAGGGTGCAATCAAAGAAAAAAAACATGTCCACTTCCACGATGCCATGTCTGTAGGATTCATTGCTCAATATGAGAAGGAAGAGGAGATTGTTGGTCCTACCCAGGACATCTCCATACAAAACCTCAAAGCTGGCCAAAGTTTTCTTCCTACGCAGTTCCCCAACTAGCAGCTTCAAATTCATGGATGCTCATATGTGCTATGTAGGACACTCCTGAACCACTTCTCAGCCTACATGTAACATACCTGTTCCACCCTCCAATGCAGGTTCAATTCGGGTTTTCTCTTCATCCACTCAGGGAAAAGAAACCCCTGGGGAGGAGGACCTCTCCATCATTCAATGATCTCCCTCCCGCAACCTCCCAGATGCCAAGCCTCAATGTAATGCACTATCTGCTTGCATGGTTAATCTGCCATGCATGCAATGGGAAGGGATAGTAGGGGAAGGGGCAATGGGCAACTCCTCTTCACTGGGAAGAGCAGTCTTTCCAGCAACAATCATCTGTGTGTATGTGTGGGGATATTCATCAAATCACCCTAGCTCAACGGGAATAGGAATGTATGTTGATGGAAGAGAGTTCTTGTCTTGGAAGAGATTAAAACATCTCTCAAACACATACCAAAGTTGCCCCAGTAACATATTTATTTGTCGCCTGAGGAAGATGCCTCAGCCATGCAGATGGCAAAGGCCATAACACTCAGACATGTGTATAAGTCCACAGGGCCAATGCATACACCTCAGTCAGCTATGGTACAACTGCAACTTGCAAGTCCCCCCATCCTCAAACCTTCACCAACTGTCCACCTGCACCATACACTAACCCACCAGCTCCCACTTCAGAACCACAAATACCAACTCATCGTTCAGTGGGCCCAGCATTGTGAAGTAGTGCATGTCATTGAGCCTCCGACATCAGGTCTGGGGAACAAACACGATCCCATGACCTTTTAATATTCCAGTGACTCACTCATAAAACATGCTGCAATTTTGGAAATCCTCCCTCTTACAACTTTTGATGTACATGTAAACAAATCTATTGTTTATCTCTGAACAAATTTCATGTACACTAACCTTTAACCTCTGTGGCATGTCTTGTATGCCTAGCCATGAATACATGTGGGTTAGAGTCATGTATTGTAACGTGCTACAGAGTGCAGAACATATCACAATAAATACCAGAACAAAACAATCACATGCATGTATAATCATGCCATCACAGTCGTCCAGAAGCAAGAGCAAAACTACTTTTACATTTTTATAAGACAAGTTTTTATATACGTTTATTCATATGTTTGAAAGGATATCTTCAATCATGAGCTTTATCCAAAAGTTAACTGTTTTTGGGAAGAGCATAAACAACAAAAATAGAGCATCAGTCCATGCAGAGAGATTCAGCTTGGAGGGGAATGGGAATTTAAAGAAACAGGTCGGAAACATTAGGTGCCCAGTCTAGGTATAAGGGGATAATGTTCAACAAAAATCATTGTAAAATTTCTAAAAACAATCCCAAAGAATGATCAAATGTCCTAAATGAATGTTCAGTTTAGAAACGTCCAAAGACTGAAGGAAATGTAAAGCCAAATCCCAAGCCCAGATGGCGAATCAGAAAGACTTTAGGGGTTGTTGGGGACACAGAATGTGTGGAGATTGCTACAGTCCAGGATGACAGAAGCAGCAGAGCTCTCTGTGCTTGTCAGCTTGTGCCTCTCTATGTGCCTTCACTTCCACCACCACTGCTTATGGACCTATAGAATCGCCCGCTGACCTACAATCATCTGCTATGAGACCTCCTGAAAGGCCATGGGAACATACTCCAGGAGCATGAGCTGAACACCATGTGAGGGCTGAGGGGTCTCATGGCTGAATCTCATCCACCTCAACTGATCTTCTATGTGTGCACTTGCTCTAGAAGGGGAGGTAGCAGACGGTGTAGCTGAAGGCCCTGGTATTGTAGGATCTTCTTGAGCTGGGGAAAGTGTGGCTTCAGGACCTGATGTTGGAGGGCATACTCCTGGGACACCACAGATAATTAGTTCATGTTGGCCAGGAGGAGTTCCACAGTCTGTCTCCCCAGCTTCCACAAAGAGTACCTCGGCTTGTAAAATCTCTATCTGAGTGGGTACACCCTCCCTTCTGGTGGATGCTCTCTCCTCCTCTTTGTTGGTACTGGTACCCTCATCACGTGTCTACCTACCAGGCGAGGGCCTCCTACTTTTTAACTCCTGGTCCTGCTCTGTCCTGCTTTCTCCTTGAATGCTCACGGGAAAGTAAGGGTAAAATGAAAACACTATGAGTAAATATGTCCACTACTTCATGTCAAAAATATCAAACTTTGAATGTATTAGTGCAAATTGTAACAATGAAGGAAAATGTCATATAAACCTCTCCACTTCGCATTAGAAACTTCAACATGAAGCTATCACTTTTAGCAGTCGGAAATATGGTTCCCAACTATACAAAGCAAGATATCAGTCAATCAAAAAATCTTTATTTCGGCCGCTAGTGATATAAAAGCACATATAATAAAACAATACATTATATAAAAATTAATGCAGCATCATTTGAGCTATCTATAACTGGATAGCACTTTTTGGGAAAATGTACATTCCTATCTGTGATCTTAAGTTAGCAAAGACAACTCTTCTCAACGTCCTCAGACAAAGGGTTTTGCAATACACATGCAATATATGTCTTTTACATTAGCCGTGAGGTAAAGGACAATAAAGTGCATATGCATAAACAAAAGGCTAATCTTAGGCGAGAAATCAATTTCTTTTTTTTTTAAATTTTTTTTTTATTCATCATCATCAAGAATTACATTTAATGATACATTTCATTATGCAGTTTCATCAAAAAGAAAGAAAAAAAAGAAAACAAAGAATTAAAAATAAGAAAAACAAGACATGATTAGGCCAAGAATTAATGGAAAACTAGCCGATTGCCCCCAATCAAAACGGAGAGTGTCATTATTTTAATCTTTTTCAAGCCTCTCTTTCCAATAAGCGATAGGGGCCCATATCCGATTCCCCATTTGCCTTGTCTTCCATCCTTTTTTATCGTACAAGGCTTTTTCTAATGCATATACAGCTAATAATCGTGATAGCCATTGTTGAAATGTTGGCGGATTTGGATCTTTCCACATTGTTGCGACACAAAGTCGGCTCAAAGTCATCGCTATATATATAAACTCAAATTGGGGTATTTCTACACCATCCCTAGTTACCCCCAGAACCATAACTTCGTTAGTTATAGTAATTTTAATCCCTAGTGCTCTATCCAAAAATTGCTCTATTGAGTTCTTAAATAAATCCAAGGCGGGGCATGCAGCAAACATATGTATAGTATCTGCCTTTGTTGCCTGGCATCTTGGGCAAACCACTCCCGTCGTTCCACCCCATTGAGAAATTCTATGTGGGGTGTAATAGAGCTCAAACATGGTCTTATATTGCTGGACTTATAAGGTGGCTACTCTTAACACTGAATTTAATAGCTTGAACGCTTTTTCAACCTCGTTCCCAGATAAATTCAATTTAATGTTCCATTTTTCTATAACCTTTGCACAATCGTCCTCCTTATGCCTGGTCAATTCCCCGTATACCTGGGATATTGAGCAGCCCTTCTTATCTTTTAGGATTTCCATGATTTCTACTCTCCGATAGTTAATATCCCCTCCCTGTTTTTTTAACAAAGCTGATCTTATTTGAAGGTATTTAAAAAAGTCCCTGTGATCTAAGCTATATAACTGCTGTGCTTGATCAAATGTTATGAAACCTGTTATACCCATAAGGTCACCAATCATTTTTACCCCCATCATATCCCACCTCTTCATAACTGGATCATGAAAAACCTCTGGCAACAGCTGATTATTAAATAACGGGGTGTAATAATTCATCCTCCCCATTTTCATTTTCTTCTTGACAATTGACCATACTGCCATTGCCGCACCTAGAGTCTTGAACTTGACTTTTTTGTAATAGCTACCTTCATTAAACGAAAGAAGCCACTTATTAGAGTCCTTAATCAATAACTCATATATATCAGGGACGCTCTCTCCTACTCTCCACCGATCCTCCATACTTCCACCCACTAACCCTCTGATATATTGCAGGACAGTCGCCCAATAATAAACCCTATAGTCAGGTGCCGCCAGGCCCCCTCGCTCTCTCGGTAACGACAGAAATGTCAATGCTCGCCGCGTTTTGCCTTTAGCCCAAATAAAGCGATTTGTGAGTCCTTCTATTTCACAAAACCAGTTATTATTAAATTTTAGTGGAATGGTGCGGAACAGATATAGTACTTTAGGCAAAAAAATCATTTTTATTAAGTTGCATCTGCCAATTGTTGTTAAATGTAGATTATTTAGTCTATCTAAGTCCCCTTTAGCCTTTTTTATTACCGGCCCCAAATTCATTTCCACTACCTTTGAGAGATCTGAAGTTATTGTTATCCCTAAATAGGTAGCTGAGTCTGTAATTCTTTGATCCACCATCGTTACCTTTTTATTGATTACTATTTGAGTTTTGCTCTGGTTTAATTTATACCCCGAGAGCGCCCCGTAAGCCATTGCTTCCCTTTCTATTTCTAACAGCGCTACTGCTGGATCCGTAGATGTTATGGCTAGGTCGTCGGCATACCCTAAAATTTTTGTTTCAAATCCATTCAAAACAACAGGCTTAATATTTTCATTTAACTCTATCTTTCTTATGAAAGCGTCTATATAAAAGGCAAAGAGTAACGGGGAGCAGGGGCACCCTTGCCTGGTACCCCGTCCAATCTTTATTGTCTCGCTCTGCTCTCTCATAATCCTTAATCTTATCGTGGGGTTCTTATATAGAGCTCTCAGAGCCCCAATACAGACATCTCCCATGTTTGCCTTCCCCAAAGCCGCATAGAGGAAGCCCCACGAGACCCTATGAAACGCTTTTTCAGCATCTAACAAAATTAAAGCCATAGGGTCTCGTGAGGTTGCCGTCCCGTCAAGCAATGCACACACTCTTCTAATATGGTCCGCTGTACCCCTGCCTGGGATAAACCCATGCTGTCGGGGAGAGATAATCTTGCCTATGACTGCACTAAGGCGATTAGCTAATATCTTCGAGTAAACCTTAGTGTCGCTGTTCATCAGACTTATAGGTCTATATGACCCGGGATCGGTTGAAATTTTGTTCTTTTTTAGGAATACCACCATAGTTGCTTCCCCCCATGACTCGGGAGGTGTCTCCCCTCTTTGTGTAGCTACCATTAATTGATAGAGATCCTCTTCTATACTAGGGAGGAATTTTTTATAAAATTCAAGCGGTATAAGATCAGGACCCACAGCTTTCCCAGCAGGTAAATCTTTAATTGCTGCCCGTACCTCTTCTATCGAGAAATTGATTTCCAACTCCGCTCTATCCTCCATTGTCAATTTCTCTATTAGCGCACTTTCTAAGTAATTCTCTATTTCACCACCTGCAGCGCCACTTTCAGGATTATATAAATTCTGATAAAACTCTTGGAAAATAGAGCATATCCCCCTTGGTGTTGTCGCTGCTATCCCTGCCACGGAATTGACCTGTAAAATTTCTCCTTTAGTGGCCGCCTGTCGTGTCCTAATAGCTAAAATACGCCCTATCTGTTTGCTAAACTCGTATTGGTCCTGTTTCCACGCCAAATATTTTCCAGCCGCTTTGACTGCGAGCAACTCGCCCACTGCTGCCTTTGCTATTGCCACCCTTTGTAGTATTCCAGCGACCTCTTGCCTGGCCTCAATTGCTTTAATTAATTCTTCTTCAACAGCAGCGACTGATCTCTGTTTGCCCTCCATTTCTTCTTTCTCTAGTTTATTTTGTTTTAATGTAAAGCTGATAGTCTCCCCCCTTATGCCAGCCTTCATAGCATCCCAAACTATTCTGGGGGAAGCAGATCCTCTGTTTACCTTTAAATATTCTTTTAGCCAGCTATCCATCTGGGTAACATACTTAGAATCAAGCAGCAGAGCTCTCTCGAAGGTCCAGCTAGATCTCTCTTTTTGTTGATTTGAGATAGCAATATCTAATATCAGAGGACTATGGTCTGATACCACCCGTGGCAATTTCTAACCTTAGAGATCGTCGTCAATACTGGTGATACCAGAAAATAGTCCAATCTAGCTAAAGATTTGTGTGGCGCAGAATAATATTTTGCTGTTCCCATATATCCATCAGCCCGTTATCCTGCATCATCTGTATTAGTGCCCTATGACTTTTCTTTTTTCGACCTGTAAATCTAGTTGGATCATTTTTCCACAGACCATGTAAGCAATAATATTCAATTCTCCACAAACTATAATCGGCATAGGCCAGTTTGTCAATTGTGCGTTAATATGATCTAAGGCCTCTGGATCATCGACTGTTGGAGCATAGATGGAGCATAGTGTAAAGACAAACTCTTGCACCTTGCATTCTATTATGACCCATCGACCATGAGGATCTGCCTTCTTTTTTTTTACTGTCACCATGCCGCCCCGTGCTAATACAGCCACCCCCGTGTCCTAGACCCTTGCGTTGTACATATTAGGAGTTGATACCCTAGTTGCTCTAGCAGGAATTTTTGAGATATCTCAATATGTGTCTCCTGTACACATACAATATCGGCGTGTATTGCCCTAAAGTATTCTTTCAGCTCTCTCCGTTTTTTAGCATCGTTCAGACCGCTTATATTGATTGTGACTATCCGCATAAAGTTTGATTTTTTTTCCCCTTTTCCCACTTAATCCCCTCCTTCCTCCTTCTGTATAATTTCTTGATGATGATGTCGTTTTTCTCTCTCTTTTCTCCCCCTAGACCCCCCCCTATCCCACCCTTCCTACAGGGTCCCCCCGTAGGGTAGCCCCTCCCTCCCTCCCCTCCACCCAGTGAGGCAAGCAGACCAATAGGTCTCTGTGATGGAGTCTGACTGTCAGCCTCCCTAAGCCTAAAATCCTTTAACTTTTTTTTTTTTGGTGCAGTATACAACAATATCGTCCGTTTCTACTTCTGTTATTATACCCCTCCTTCATTTTCTACCCCTTTTTTTTTTTTTTTTTTTGTCCTGCAGGATATTCTTTCCCCCTCGAGAAATCAATTTCATTCAGATATGATATCTTAAGGAGACACATAGATAATACATTGGATAGCAAAATATACAAATGTAAGGTACAAACATATATATATCCTATCCTAAAAGAAGCAATTTCATTTAAAAAGTCAATAACGATATCAAGATAAAATGCAGGGAAACATTTTTTTTAAAACTTCTATAAAACACCAATTGTTTACAAAATAGTAGTATACCGGGGTGGCAATGGTTAAATTCATTCAATTTAAAAAAAGAGAATATGAATCCAAAAGGGCGTGATAGATAATGTTGAACTGGGGTTGGCCTATGAGCTCTTCTTTAGGATGGCTCTATCGGTACACCACATAGAATACAAGAAACTCAAGATGGAAAACATAGTGGGCATATCTGTGTCATACTTGAGTAGCCTAAAGACCTCGGAGCAGTGTCTAGACCCCAGGTTCCTGCACAACTGTAACAGCCAGCTAGACCTTGACCTCCTGTAGGCAGGGCAGAAAAAAAGCACATGCATTTCAGTTTCCTCTATATTCTCGCACACTGCACAGACCAGACTGGGGGCACCCGACCACTTGTTGGTAATAGATCAGAGCGGGAGCACCCCATGTCTGAATTGGAGGAATAGCTTTTTCACAAGGACCGGCTGGATGTCATCTAGCTCCGGTTCTAGCCTATATTAGGCTTTAACTTCCATAAATCTAAGGGTTAAACGCCCAGACGCAGTCCCCCTCCATAGCCGGGCCAGTTTATATTCAGTCTCGAGGAGTACCTTTCTGGGGGTCACATGGTGGGTTTCTTCAGCACTGCTCCACAAATTGGCCCTCGCCAGGGCCTAGCAGGTGTTTCTAATGTGTGCCAACCATGGGAGTTTTCCTGCGCCTTGGAGGCTCCTAACTTCTCTCAGCTCATCCCTGTATGAGGCTAGTTCGGGAGTACTCCATAGGCGTTGCCAAAATAAAAGGGGTCTTAAAGATACTTCATCTGCGATAGGACTAATCCCGAGGTCCATTCTAAGGGGTGTTAAGGGAAAACTAGAGGGGAGGCCCAAGAGTTGCCTAGCAAAGGAGTTCTCTTTGTGCAGTAAAGGGGTAGTTGGACAATGACCCCATAATTCTTCTCCATACAAGGCAGCGCCTCTTGCCTGAACCTTGTAGAGTTCAGCCGCAGGGCCTATCACTTTGTGTGTACTGCTCTTATATGCCTTTGAGATACCCCCCATATACTATGCCAGCTTTAGGCTAGCTTTCTTTATTTGAGCCCATCCATTTCCATTTTCCAGTTAGTGCGATCCCCAAGTACTCGAAAATAGACACCCTCTCTAAGGCCCTTCCATCTAAGTAGGGTTTTGGGCGAGTGCTGTTATTTGCATTAAAGACCATATACTTTGTTTTTTGAAGGTTGATCTCCGGACCCCTGTTTCTACAGAAGACGCTAAATGCATCAAGAACCCTTTGCATGCCCATAGGGGATTTCGAGAGCAAGAGGGTGTTGTCTGCGAACATCAAGGCAGGAATTTTGTGGTTCGCTAGCCTAGGGACATCAATATCTTTTCCAGCCAACAATGACTCTATTAAGCCATTGATAAAAAGGGAAAAAAGAATCGGAGCCAAGACATAGCCTTGGCATACACCTTTCTCTACTGGGAAGGGAGCTGAGACTTCTCTATTTTTGCCATACCTTATTTGTGCAAAATTACCTTGATGTAAGTATTTCATCTGATGGCAAAGGTACTCTGGAGCTTCCATATCCAATATTATTCCCCACAATTTATCACTCGGGACTAGATCAAATGCGGATTTAAGGTCCACAGATATAAGATAGAGGCTGCCACCTACTATAGTCACAGTTTTCCAATATAGGAGCTGCGATCTAAAAATTTGATCAGTAGTGGAGACCTTGGCCATGAACCCAGCTTGGAGGGGAGTGAGTACGTTACTCTCTTCTATCCAGGACTGAAGTCGTCCCAAAAGTGCACGTGCAAATATTTTCTGGCTCACGTCTAGGAGGCTAATGTGGAGATAATTAACAGGATTAAGCGGTGAACCCTTTCTAAATATTGGAATAATTTCAGCCCAAGCAGGGGGAATCACCATACTCTGAAGGATGGCATTTAACAGGGACCACAAATGAGGGGCCCAGACGGAAGGCTCGGAGCGGAAAAGGTCGCCAGGAATCTTGTCCAACTCTGGCGCCTTGGCTGGTAATATCTTGCCCTGTGTTTCTGTAATCACCTTTAGGGAAAGCAGAGGCGTTTCTCGATGGTTTGGCTCTGGGGGGGGTGGGGGGGTCATTGCCACCAGCTCGACTTCCTCCTCTGCCATTGAGTATAAAGATTTAAAGTGGGCTCTCCAGACTTCCTCCCCTATATTTGAAGATATGGCTGATTTGCCTTCAGGGGATCCTGTGTTAATCAGAAGTTTCAGAATGCCCTCATATCGTGGTTGTCCAACGCAGTTCTGAGTGTATCCCATTTTTTGCATTACCAGCTACTTTTTGCTTTTGCTATGACAATTTTATAGGTTGCCCTAGCTTCCTTAATTTGTGGCCTATCATTTGTTTTAATGGCGACTAAAAGTGCTGACTTGACTGCACTACAGTGTTCATTGTGCCAAGGATGTCGTGGTTTTCAGGTCAGCCTAGGACTTTTACAGGTGTAAAAGAAAGATGCCAAAATGGAAAGCAAATCTTGATGGTTATTAGACAATTTAATTTGGGAAGTTGGAGTGCCATTGGTCCTAAAAAATTGGTACGCAAAAGCAAGAAAATGAATAATTTGTTGGTGTAGAGAAGTCAGCTTATCCTGTGATTCGGAAAATTTCCCCTAGCGGACTCTCCTCCCTCCGTTGGCCAATATTAGACTAGAGTCAAGTTGTGATGGTGTTTTGAGAGTAATACCAATGTGCGGTGGAGTTACATCTAACACGAGAGCATTATGGTCACTCCTGTGGCGAGGGGTGATCTTAAAATCATTAATGTCAACCAAGATGTAATCTATAATCGAGGCCTGCCCTGGTCTATTAAATGTGGGCTTACCGGGACTTTCAGATGCTAGACGGCCATTGCATGCCCTTAATGAGGAACTCAATGTAAGTGTATGCATCTGTAGGGCCAGCGGAGTCCAAGCCTGAATGGGCGAAATGTTGGGCTCTGGAATAGCCCAAAGTGAATCCTCCTCACTTGTGATACTTGTGGCCAGGCCGTTCAGAGGTTCGAACTGGCAATTAAAATCCCCACCTATAATTACCCAATAGTTATCCAGGATTGTTAAAAGAAAGGTGGTCAGTCGGTCAAGAATGGGGGAAAATTGGCCATAACAAACCGGCCGTGAGTAGGCTTTGATCTGAGCAATTCTAATTTTTGTAGTAAAGGTCAAGAAAATACGAAGAATGTCTCGTGATGAAGTCTCTATCTTTTTAACCTCCCAGCCAAGGTGCACGCCAACCCAGATGCATAGTCTCCAAGATGGTCTTCCCCTACCTCACTGGATAGCTAAAATGCTGTATGACGCATAGCCCAATCTGTGTGAGTCCACCCTTGCCCAGGTTTTCTGGAACATGCATGTCTCGTGTTGCTCTATAAATAGCCCCCAATCTGGAATACCCAGTTTGGAGGCGAGTCCTGCTATGTTCCAGGATAGTAGCTGCAGGCCTGTTGGGCCCACTCCATTGGCTGTGGTGGTTAAAAGAGAGGAACAAGCCCTTGGATAGACCTGCTGTAGGTCGGTGGTCCCCACCCTCCCCGTCAGGGTTTGATCGTTACCCAAATTGCGATCACTAACTGAAGTAGGAGGGGACTTTGCCATTGATTGTAGGATGACCTTAGTTGCCTGTGAATCGAGTCGGGCTAGATGGGGCAGTAGGTAACCAGTGGGGGCCTTCTCCTGATTTTTACTTTTTACAACTCTTGCTCTTCCCACAAAAATCATCTCCTGTTCTCCTTTCTGCTTCCTACAGCCTCCCTGCTGTACAAACTCCTCCTGGTGCAGTGATCCCAATCTGGTTTCAAATTGTCGGCTGGGGGTCACATATAGGGGCCCGGTACGCGTTAGACAGTCAATTGAGTCTAGCGGGCTGTATCTATTTGAGACGGGTAGGTTATAGAAAAGTGGTCTAGGGATGTCCTGATTCATTCAAGCAGATGGCCTATTCTGATTCCTCATCCCCCAGTCGTGACCTGCTCTTCTTGTGTTATGAGGTATAATCCCTGGGGGGAAAAAATATTCCGAGGAGAGGGAAACTATACCCCCATTCTCCCTCTGGTAGCTGTGATCTAAAAGGGTATACACAACCCGTGTATCTCTAAAATGTATCACTATACAATCCCCAGGGACATCTTTTGATCTCCATCCCACCCAGCCTACCTTGCGCGTCAATATGATTTAATTTGCATCTTTGTAGGAAAATTGCCTGCGATTGGCCACTCAAAAGATACATTTGTTTTTGAGCTCAGAATGGGATACCCTAAACCCCCTATTCAGCTCTGGTATTCCTGTTAACACAATAACATAGGGAGTTGAGGCAGGGGGGAGATTAATACATGGCAGGGCAGTCCCTGTTTCAGAGGAATCTTCGCTGGGTACTGTCCTTGCTCTATCCCCATAGATTAAACCTTGTTGCTGTATGTTTGGTGCTTGCGGTCTTACTAGTGGTGGCCTAGGGGTCATTTCTATTACTGGCCCTTGGGAAGTCCCCTGTTGATTGGTTCTTGGGTCTGATCTTTGAGGCGGTGGGATTCTCGAGCATGAGTCTGCACCCTCCTGATTGAATAGATTAGGCCTTGTAGAGATGGTCAAGGTATGAAGTACTGGGGATACTGGCCTGGTAAAAAGAGGGGCTGGTTGTAAGACAGGAGTGTTTATTGGCTCGACCCCCTTAAGGATTGACTCTGCC
This sequence comes from Triturus cristatus, assembly GCF_964204655.1. Lineage (NCBI taxonomy): Eukaryota > Metazoa > Chordata > Amphibia > Caudata > Salamandridae > Triturus > Triturus cristatus. Next base: position 566,643,504 of record NC_140580.1, on the reverse strand, counting down.
TTGCCCACCCAATGGGCAACCAATGCTGTTAATTTGCCAACCCTGTCCAATAGAATATTGAGTTTGTCCCTTACAGTGGACCTGAATTGTACTTGGAGGTCCGTCACCAGGTTAGTCACCCAAGGTGGTTGCTCAGGGTTCACCTGCGGTAAAGCCCCTGATTCAGTTACCCCCATGTCACTGTACGTTGCTTTGTTCTCCGGTTGTTTTTTCTGCTTGGGATGCAAGATTGTAACAAATTTGTGTTTCCCTTTTGTTTTGCCGGCTCTCTCCGGAAGCATCTCAGCAATGTGTGTTACACAGGCCTTTGCGCGTGTCCGTGGGAGTTCTAATGGTGGATCCAGAGTTAGGATTGGGGCGAGGAGGAACTGTCTGCATCATGAGTGGTGGAACATGGGGCTAAACCCGGAGTTAGTGAGAGACGCCTTTCAGTCAGTTCAATTTCCACAGCAACTGCTCCAATTGCCCTTTGTAGCATTTTATCAATTGAAGTTGGTTGTGAGGGAGGTGCAGATTGCAAGGCGGCAGAATTTCTCACTGTGCATGTGCGTATACCCATGGCTGGTGGTGGCAGTAGCAGTGGCTCGGAATTATTAAAGAAGATTTTGGCCAAAATGATGCTTCCCAGTAGTTAGTATTGAAAGTGTTTGCCCAGGAGTCAGAATATTTTTTGGGGACTATGACAGGCTGGAGGGATAGTAGCAACGGGAAGGAGGATGCTTCCTAGAGCTTCTGGGGGTGGCAAACACACAATGATTGGTAATAGCACTAACCTTGTGTGAACTGTCTGATGGGGTTAATAGCCCTGGTAAATCCGCTATCAGAACCAAAAGAGATGGCCCAGCCTCCTTCGCGCTCTGATGGGCCCGCCCTTGGCCCGGACACGTCGCGGGAGCACTCAGGAGCTTTTTAAAGCACCTCCAGTAGCGTGGTACAGGCGTCGGTGGCGGAGGCGTGCCACAAAGGAGCCTGGGACTTGTGGTCCTATCCCTCTTCCCAGAAGAGTATCAGCAGTGGTGGCAGTGGCAGCAAATTATACTTAATCATATTATTAACCTTCATTTTAAGTCACATTTTACTTGAAAACATAAAACTCTCAGATACATCAACCAAAAAAGTTAGATATGACACTACAAAACTTTAAAAACGCATGACAAATGTTACTTTTATTACCTTTTATAAGTCTTGCCACCTTGCTGCTGCTCATGGGCCTCCAGAAGAGTGCCTATGACCAGCCATGCTCTTTTCAGGACCACCCATTGTGGTTGGGAGAGTGTGGGGTACTGTGTGTTGGTCTGGGAAGATACCCATGCCCAACCGTCTTCAATCTTACGCAGCTCCCGAGGTCCTCCCATCACTTCTGACACTCCCTGACACACCCTGATCCTCCTGTTGTGCACAGCCATGAACAGCAGTGCATGGCAATTGCCTGCTAGATCGCAGTCAGTGCTGCATTGGTCAGATGGGTTTCAAGACCCCTTGAGGATCTCCTCATTGATGATCTCTAGTTCCTCCAAGGAGAGACTGTGGGCCTTTACTTCTTGATTTTCAGCCATTTGGGAAGTAAAATGAACAGCAGGGTGGTGGTGGATTGTTTGGTGGCCCTTGAATGTATGTCATATCTTGTATGTCGCGATAGTCGGTGAAATTTGCACTGACTGCGAAGTTCTCCACCTATGCTATGGAATTCTCCGCCTACATAGTAGAGACCAAAAAACTATTTAAACAGATTAAATAGGTATGACAGGAAAGGAAATGGAAACAATATCTGTAGATTTGGAATTATCCCTAGTATTTTATAGAAATTAAAATAAAAAAGATGCTGGAAATGCATTTAGAATTTCATGCAGGGCTTTAAGTGGACCGGGTCTCACCGGGTCTGAGCGCCGGCAGTTTTTTAAAGGGGGCCTCGAAACGGGTCTCTATCAGGCTCTGTTTTGTGCCCTGGCACAGTCGGTCCGTTTTTTTCTGGACTGCAGTAACAGCAGGCACATGGATGTCTGTGTGCTCACACTGCTCAGTTCTCACTAGTGGAGAAGTTACGGCATGACCTCATGCCAGGTGAGCGTTGTAGGGAAGGGAAATCCTTTAAAGAGGGTAATGTTCTCTCTGGATTTCCCTTCTCTTTTTGAAACTCAGGAGCAGCAACATTGTTGTGGCTGTCACCAGGGCTTTAAGTGGAAGCTTTTTCAATATTATATACAAACCATAGTTGCTGCTTATTTAATTTATGCAAATAACAACCATTGACAAAGCCATTAGTCCTAACTTGTTGTAGGTATGATGTTACTTGTTGTATCATATATCTAGATGCAATGACATAAACAGCAAAATGCAAGTCAGGGGGCACACTAGGCTAAGCACAGATTTTTAGCTTATGTGCTTTTAAGCCACGCCCTTAATTACATTGGTCACGCCCCTTTGAGAGACCCTCCAGTTTTTTCATCCCACTTAAAACCCTGAGTACATGTATGTGAATATGAATATTCATGTATGTAATTACATATTACTTAGAATTTTAAATACATACAGAATATGTGGGGTGTTAGGATGTGCATTCAAAATGTTATTATCAAGTGTGACTTATGTATATATAGTCATAACATGTAATATGTGATTAAAAGAGTGAGTGAGTGAGCGATGTGCATTTGGATGCATATTAGATTGATACTTGCTAGTTTAGATGTGACATAATGGTGTTGCACTAGTGGTGTCAAAGTCCAATATTCATCACTGACTTGACACTGTCCACCCACTGTGACGCAGCAACCAAGCTAGCAGCTTGGGTGAAAATGTGGTCACTAGCTGGTCACACAGCTGGAGACCCTGACCTCTGGTCTGTGCCCCACCTAGAGAATATGGATGGGGCCATAGTTTAGGGATAAGATTACAGAACAAGCTACTATAATCTTGCACACAGTGTCTGGAGAATATAGGAGTAACTCGCCTCTATAATAAAGATATCTGAAGTGAATTCAAAGATGGCTTGCAAATGTATGTGTGCCCTATTGTACCTTTTTTGAGGCTTTGTTATTAGACATTGTAGGGGGGTGAGAAGGAGAGAGAGGGCATACACATCACATGCAACAAAGAAATATAACATTTGTTATAATGTGGTGCACAATGGGGTATAATATACAATCTACCCATGCATACCTTCAAAATTATTGTTATGGATGTGTGTTGTGATGAGGTGAAGTTATGAGTGACTATGTTACTCTCTTCTCTAAAAAATCATGGCTGCTTCATGTCACTGTAATCCCCAAAAAACAGTTTGTGTCGTAAAACTTTGCTGTCATGTCAGCACCCAGGAAAGGCAACACTCATCAGTGAAGGAGTAACTGGCATTACAGACAGTTTGCACATTGATGGCAAGCACAGAGAAACTTTTATGCTTCCCTCTTTCCGCTAGACCCTTTAAACACACATACTCAAATACACATGAACACACTTGCACACAACCCCCCCACCCCCAAACGCCATCAGGACATTCACAAACTACATTTTGTATTACTATAATATTACTACAAACGATCTACAAAATTTTATTCATAAGCTTGAGTGCGGAGTTTGTGCCTTCACCTCTGCTATCCTTTTCTGTGCAGAGATCACCCAAACATACAACTGCGAGTCTCCGCACATGTAAGTATACATTTTAGAATTAAAGGTGGACAGGAAGGCATAGCTGTAAAATGGGGAATGCTTACTACTAAAGGGGACGGGAATATGGAGGAGTAAAGACAGTTTAAGGGAGGGTTATTGAGAGGTTAATAGAGAGGGCCATGTATCAACCCACAAAAGAGTAAGTCCATTGCCATTCACAAACTGCCCTTCTATTATTACAGCCAAAAAAGGACCCAAAATGGAGTAAATTACTCCAGCTCAGAGCTCAAGTGAGTCCAGCACCACACATGGACAATTACTGGTACTGCAACACACTCCCTTAGAAGGTAATGGAGACAGGAACTTAAAATAAAATCCACTAGGAAATAATGTTAAATTGAATTAAATTATTTCAAATTGAAAAATCTTTAAATAAATATAATTTAAGGTTGAAAATATTTTTTTTTAATGGTTCATGTTTTTGATGTAAATATAAAATATTGTAATAACCTTTGCTGCGGTTAAAAATGAATGTAACAATAAATGTTATTATATATGATTACATTACTTTTAATTACTTGTGTACATCACTTTTAATAATTATTAATGCACAATAGAAGCAACAATTTTTTTATAAGACATCATTCTCAATATCTGCCCGGAATACCAAATCTAGCACTCTCTGGATCTCTAATGCCCATCTTGTCTACATCCTGTTGTAGCACCCTTCTACAACGCCTCAATAACATCGGAATCCAAGGAAAAGCACTTGAATGGATCACCTCGTTCCTCACCGGAAGAACCCAGAGAGTCCGCCTTCCTCCATTCAAGTCCGAGGCCTCTGAAGTCATCTGCGGCGTCCCTCAAGGATCCTCACTCAGTCCCACCCTCTTCAACGTATACATGAGCCCCCTCGCGGCCATCGCACGCCGACACAACCTCAACATCATCTCCTACGCGGACGACACTCAACTAATCCTTTCTCTCACCAATGACCCTAGCACCGCCAAAACTAACCTACACGAAGGAATGAAAGAAGTTGCCGAATGGATGAAACAAAGCCGTCTGAAACTGAACTCAGACAAAACTGAAGTCCTCATCTTAGGTACATCCCCCTCTGCATGGGACGATTCCTGGTGGCCTGAAGCCCTCGGAAAAGCACCCATCCCGACAGACCACGCACGGAACCTAGGCGTCATCCTGGATTCTTCACTCTCAATGAACAGACAAGTCAGCGCCGTATCCTCTTCCTGCTTCAACATTCTTCGCATGCTCAGAAAAACATTTCGCTGGATCCCCCTCGAAACAAGGAAAACAGTTACCCACGCTCTAGTCACGAGCCGACTGGACTACGGAAACACCCTCTACGCGGGTACTACCGCAAAGCTCCAGAAGAAACTCCAACGAATCCAAAATGCATCAGCCAGGCTCATATTAGACATCCCTCGCAACGAACACATCTCTGATCACCTTAAAGACCTCCACTGGCTACCCGTCAATAAGAGGATCACCTTCCGACTGCTTACCCACGCACACAAATCACTCTACGACATCAAACCAGATTGCCTCAACTCTCGACTGTCCTTCTACACCCCCTCCCGCCAACTACGATCTTCCAGCCAAGCCCTCGCCACTATACCTCGCATCAACAAGACCACCATGGGAGGCAGATCCTTTGCATACCTGGCTGCTAAAACATGGAACTCACTCCCCGCCTACCTTCGCCTCACCCAGAACCACCTAGCGTTCAGAAAGCAGCTTAAAACGTGGATATTTGACAAATAATCCTCCTCCCCTTCCTAAGCGCCTTGAAACCCTCTGGGTACGTAGTGCGCTATACAAATTTTATGACTTGACTTGACTTGACTTATTCTGGTCACCTCCACCCCCCCCCCCCTCTCCCCCAACCAGTACAAGCCCTTTTGTTCCTTGATCTCTAGGCATTCTACCCACTACATAGGTAGTTTCTGTGTCCACTGCAACCACTGCCTTATTCGGAGACTCTGGGCCTGATTCACAAAGGGCCTCCCCACTCGTGGCGGAGGCCCGCAATGAGAATTCCCATTGCCGAGTTTCCACCCAGAGTGTGGAGACTCCCTTACTACTGTGGGGCCTCTGCCACAAGTGTGGAGGCCATTTGTGAATTAGGCCCTTTGTGTTTTAGGTAATGCTGTCAATGTTGTGGGGATATCAAGATTGAATGTGTATCCATTTGAGAAGACGATTCTGGACGGGGGAAATAAAGCTGTAAAATTCTAAGTTTGAATGAACATTCATTCCTGTCCTCTTAAGACACGTTTGTTACTGGAGAGTTTCTGAATTGGGCCTTTGTGCAGCAGGACTAAGTTGAGAGGTGGCTCCTAGTGACCACATCTATAGTGTGGTCAACTGGTAGGGACGTTTTTGCATGGGAGGGCTAACTGAATTGCTGATTTTAGTTTTCCTCTGTGAGTGGGTGATGGGTGTAGCAGTTTGAAGGTGACGAATGCAAGAAATGACCAATCAACGAGTCTTGAGGAACAGGAAGTGCAGGAGCGGTCCGTGCAGGTAAAAGCAGTGGGGGTGGGGTGGGGGAGGGGGATTCAACGAATGACGCCGAGGGAAAATTAAATAAATAATTAATTTTCCCTCATTGTTGTCTGTCCAACCCCCACCCTGCATCACCGCTCTTACCTGCACGTGCCGTGCCTGAGGAAGTGAGGTGTTCATGGCATGGCCTATGAAGTCTAGAGTGTTCTCTATAATGTGTGTTGACAGTGTAAGAGACTGAGCTAACTCACAGGGGCAGATCTACAAGGAAGTGCCGCAGCGTGGCAACGCAAGCCCTTTAGCTGCGCCACGCTGTGGCACTTCCGAAGCAGAGGAATGCAACATATTTACAATAATATGTCACATTCCTGTGCTTCCCCCTGCGCTGGCGCACAAACTGCAGCCATGCTCCGGCGCTGGCACCCTTGCATCATGATGCAAGGATGCCTGCATCATGGGGGAGATTGTTTTTTGTGCAGGAAGGTGCACCTTCCTACACAAAAACAATCACTACAGGCATTTTCCTCTTTCAATGCGTGCTGTAGAATGCAGCACGCTTTGAAAGAGGAAAAACGATGACAAATGAAGCATTTCTCCTAGTTGCGCCTCACTACGCCTCCCCTGGCAGGCGTAGCAATGATACGCATTTCAATATTTACGATTCCTCGTAAATCTGGAAATGTGTCTCGTTCCATGGGTGTTGCGTGGGAATACCCACAGCAACAACCATGGAACGCCCCTTCCACGCAAATTGCTGCTTGTGAAGGGTCCATATTTACAAGGAGAGGAAAAGTCACGCAGGGTGGCTTTTCCTCTCCTTGTAAATATTGAGAATTGAAATGCGCCTGCAATACGTCACAAAAAGTGGCGTATTGGTGGCGCAGGGGACTCAAAAATCTGCCCCAAAGTGTTCAGTAGTTTGCAGAAGACATCCTTTGCAGTCTTGATCGATGCATCGCATGGAGGATTGAAATAGCAGAAGAACACTTTTTTGTCATAGCTAGAGGTGGCCATTGTAATTAGCTCTAACATCCCAGAGTTGAGAGATGTGTTGGTCAGTCATGTTAGAGTAGTCCGAGTTGCTGACAGACCTAAGTGGTAGAAGAGGAGCATAAAGGATTTGAAAGACACTTGCAACACTAACACTTCAGTGTTGTGAATGCTAGTTGAGAGAGTCGGCAATCTGTAATAAAGATACCATCTATGTTATATGTACAGAAGAAGTCAGGAAAGTGTGTTGCATGCATGACTGTCACGTGAGCCCGGAATGATGTGTGTATTTGTTATATTTGCTGTGTTTTGTGAGTGGAGGCTGAAGAGGCTGCTTTGATTGAATGCACCTGAGTGACGTGAGTGGCTTCACTTTTTTGCATGTGCATGGATTGGCGGAAGTAGTGGAAGGTGAGGTGAGTGATCGCTCATGCTGATATGTTGTATTTGGTGAGGTGCAGAGATGCTGCACAGTGTCCCATGCAGTATTCCGGCCCATTGCATTTAACATACCCTAACAGTCCCTAGCAGGTTGTGCCCTTTTCTTTGTCCACCCTTAGATGGAGCTGTACCCGGGCTGTTGTCGATGACAATGGAGGTTGTCTGTGGAAGGAGACGAAAAGAGAGAGTCACACTTAAACAGATGGACCCGTCTTGCCTCATAATTTTGCAATGGACCATGTGTATGTTGCCTTGATATATTATCCCCAAAGTGCAATCAAAACCAGCGCACCACTGTACAGGCAAACAGATATGGAGCCTCCTGGTTGATTAGTCATACATGTAGCATTTTGGGACAGTCACATATTCGGGTGTCTCAGCCCCACTATGAAAATGAAATCCGCCTCCCATCACCTAACCTAAGCATTAATTTATCTGGATTTGTCTGCACGTGTCCACACGCAACAATATTGTCCCAGCGGTCATGTTTCTGGAGATCAGTTTATGGACATCAGTCAACAAAATTCCAGGGGTGGAACAATTGATTTTATATATACAATTTGTCTGCTGATATGCCAATGTTGATTGCTTGTGCCAATCTTTGACCCTTTACAACCTTAGAAAGCTAAGGCCAGATGGATGTGGGATATTTCTTTTTATCTTTGGTGCAGTTAGCTATTGTGTTTCCCCACCTGCCTCCTTGCCTTTGTCACTTTGTCACTCATTAATCATTGTTGGAGAGCAAGTGTTAATGGTGTCATGTTCAGTGGTTGTGGCGCTGTGCTTCTCTTGTGAGTACTGTGAGTACTTTGACATCATGTCCATATTGATTGCAGAAAGAAAGTGGCAAAAACGCACTAGGATCCCATTTTTATTAGTTTGTTGAAGAAAAGGTATAAAGAGTGGAGGTGTGGGAGTCCTACATTATGCACTTCCACTGTATAGTGGAAAAGTGTCACAATGTTGTATCTTGTAATTTTAGTTGCATAGGTGTCACAGTGGTACTAGATCATTCACCTACATAATAACTACATGGAGCAAGTGGTAGCTGTTCACTTGGTAATATTCTTTTCAGGTCTGGCTTAGAGACAGCTTTAGCTGAACCACTAACCTCATGTAATCAAACAATTTGCAGATAAAAATGCATACATATATACATACCTAGAAAGGCTTTCGGCCATCCCTCTTCACCCATTGGTCTATTCATTTATCATTCATATTTGCCTTCAACTCACCATTACATGCAACATGGGACAAAGGGCCAGCCCACTTTTGCCACTGTCTCTTCTGCACTGGGAATGACTGCATTTAGTCCCATCACATGTGAAAGTTCACCTATAAAGAAGTGCACTTTACTGCCAGGGCCGGTGTGGTAATACTTTACTTTCCAAATGTTTTACTTGTTGCATTATTATCCTATTTCAAAAATAACCATTGAATCGGTTTGCCAAGACCAGACATATTGAATTTGACAATCCTTGTTTATTTTTTAAATGGCTGAAGGAGATTGCAGTCATGTACTTGAGAATGGTCTCATTCTGTTGGATGGGTAAGTGGTAGATATGTTGTTGGCAATATTCATTTTAGGTCTGGCCTAGAGATAGCATTCATTTTTTCACCCTAAACTCATGTAAGAAAAAAGCATAAATCTATATATATATTCACTGAAAAAACCATAGGTTTCACACATGTTATAGTTAGCTGGACATTTTACTGATAAAAAACCAATGAAATTCCCCCGTTATAGTTACTGTAGGCAACTATAACTCACGCGACCGCAATCCTCTGCTGATGCTAATACTGTATTTAGACACTTATTTGCCCATATCTTCTTCCATTAAATTTTAGCTATACATATATTACAAATATTTTTTTTTCATAAAGACACATATGTCATCAGCAGAGGATTACGGTCGCGTGAGTTATAGTTGCCTACAGTAACTATAACGGGGGAATTTCATTGGTTTTTTATCAGTAAAATGTCCAGCTAACTATAACATGTGTGAAACCTATGGTTTTTTCAGTGAATTAGCAAGGTTTTTTAAATGCTATTTCCTAACTATAACGTGTGTGAAACCTATGGTTTTTTCAGTGAATTTGTACGGTTTTTTAAATGCTAAGTTACTTTACGCCATTTGTGGCGTGCGCGCCCACTTAACGCAGTTCGTTCCGTGCACGGTTTTTATCAACTTTAATAAGCCCTGTACATTTGGTGGCCTTCGGCCACCAAAAGCACAGGGGGTGAGGTCAATGTGGATAGTGTTTTTTTTATTTTGATTTTATAATTTCATGTTGCCAAAATTACGTTTTTTTTCTCTATTAATAAGCCCTGCACATTTGGTGGCCTGCGGCCACCAAAAGCACAGGGGGTGGGGTAAGTGTGGATAGTGTTTTTTTTATTTTTATTTTTTTACCGTAAGCGTACGGTAAGCTTACGGTAAGCGTACGGTAAGCGTACGGTAAGCGTACCCCGCGAAATTGCCGAAAAAAAAATAAAACCGTTTTTGCTCTTGGGGGATGTTTGGGGACTCCCTCAACATGACTATGTGGGAGGGAGTTGTCAAAACAGCCCCGTAACATGTTTTTGGCCATCATGTTTGATAAACAACACTCAGTGCGAGAGACAAAATTGCGGACGCCGCTTCCTGGTTTCGGCCGATTCGAATGTTTACTAAGATCTAAGAGCCAATCAGAATCGCGCTCGCGCACGCCACCGTAAGCTTACGGTAAGCGTACGGTAAGCGTACGGTAAGCGTACCGTAAGCGGGCTCAGATATATATATTGATTTAAAGGCTATTTTCTCAGAATCTACTGAACAGATTTACACCAAACCTACAAAAGGCACTTCCTTGACCTAGGGACTACCTCTCTGCCAAATTTCTAGTAATTCTGTTCAGCCGTTCGGGCTGTAGCTTGTTCTAAAGGTCCTATGGAAAAATGCATGGGAAAAACGCGTTTTGGGACCCCCCTTTTATCTCAGCCCCCGCTTGACGAATCCCCCCGAGACTTTCAGGGTAGGAGCGGAGCGTAGCGCCCCACCTATTTTGAGAAATTCGCGAGGATTCGTCGACCGGCGCCAAAGTTATTCAAAATAGAATGTTGAGGTTTTCCTATGGAAACGTGGTCCTAACTATAACTACCTACTGGCGACCGCCAGTAGGTAGTTATAGTTAGGACCACGTTTCCATAGGAAAACCTCAACATTCTATTTTGAATAACTTTGGCGCCGGTCGACGAATCCTCGCGAATTTTTCAAAATAGGTGGGGCGCTACGCTCCGCTCCTACCCTGAAAGTCTCGGGGGGATTCGTCAAGCGGGGGCTGAGATAAAAGGGGGGTCCCAAAACGCGTTTTTCCCATGCATTTTTCCATAGGACCTTTAGAACGAGCTACAGCCCGAACGGCTGAACAGAATTACTCAAAATTTGGCAGAGAGGTAGTCCCTAGGTCAAGGAAGTGCCTTTTGTAGGTTTGGTGTAAATCTGTTCAGTAGATTCTGAGAAAATAGCCTTTGAATCAATATATATATCTGTATGCGCGCAGAGTGCGCGCTGGGTGCGCGCACCTTGCCGTGCGCGAGCGCAATTCTGATTGGTTGTTAGATCTTAGTAAACATTCGAATCGGTGGAAGTCAGGAAGCGGCGGCCGCCATTTTGTCTATCGCATAAAGAGGGGGTGATAAACAAAGGGGGAGCACTTGAAAAGGGGGCAGAGTGGGTAGAAATAGACCCAGTAGGCATTGTAAGGGGTTCAAAGTAGGACCTTGTAGGGCAAAAAAAAAGAATAATATTTTGAAAAAAAATATCGCCGAGTGCGCGCACCCTGCGCGCACCCGGAAAAAAAAATAATAAAAGAAATTTAAAAAAAATTGCATTTAAGTGTTTAGATATAAGGTGGCTCTAAAAAGAGCCCTTGTGTTTATTGTTTGTTTTTCGGTACCTACAAGTAAGTACCAACGCAGAGTCTGAGGTTCAAGAGGAAGACTCTGTTCCCTTCATCATTGAAGTGCACACCATCTCCTCTATAAATGTCTTGCATGTCGTAACGCAAGTTGTTGTGGTAAATGGAACCCATACCATAGTCACGGAGGAAAGCAGAAACAGATTTGTTGACGTGCTTCCTTGCTTTGTCAATCTGCGGACAAAATTGGTTGGACCAGTTCCACTTTTGCCTTTGGCATATGTTAGAATATACAAAGGCAGATTGAGGAAAAAGCGACATTAAGTGCACAAAGGTGTCCTTAATAAGCATTTCCAAACCTACCCCAGTTAAAGTGCCTAGATCATTACCACCACAGTGCACAATAATAAGGTTAGGCTGTGGGAGATGTAGAAAGGTTTTCACCAAAGGCATTAATTGGTGCCACTTTAACCCTCTCTGACCAATCCACTTGATGTCTACATTTGGCAAAGCAAGGTCTCTCACCATACCTCTTTTCTCTGCAAATTTTTCACTCCAGAAGACATAGCTGTGTCCTACAATCCACACTGTGAACATCTTCAAAGGAGATCTGGATGCACTCAGGAGGTGTAATTCAGTAGAATGGTAAAAAGAAATGAAAGACAGTTTGGAAATGGAGGCATACATATTTTTTATTAAAAAAAAAGAACTGATTGGCTGTTTCATACCATTCTACACTAAAAACTAGGCTGTATGTGTAAATTAATAGAAGCATGTTTTGTATTGGTTCAGAAAAATGTGTTACCAAAGAACAGTACTATGGATTTGCTGTAAGGTTTGAAAAGTCAAGCACTCTTGCTCTGTGGAATTGAAACATTGTGTGGCGAACTTCTGACCTAACTCCACACAGCAGTGTTCCATGAGCTGTTGCTATGGTAGCAGGCAGAAGTCAAGTTGGGGGAAGGGTACTAGGCAGAAGTCAAGTTGGGGGAAGGGTACATTTGGAAAAGGGTTGGTTTTCAAGCAATAGAAATGTGTGATTACATTTGAAAAAAAGGGGGAAGCAGTGTGATTTGAAATTAACATCTATATGTGTGGAAAAATAGAGGGAAAGATTGCCATTATCTGGTTCTGCTGAGTGGAGAGAGGTGTAGAGAACAAAGGTCCTGGCTCTGATAATGTGCTGTGGGGTTTTGAGGTTTCAGTCTGTAATGCAAATACATTCAGCATCACTAAGGCTGGTTGCCCTTGCTGGAGTGTAGGCAGTCACCCAGCATACACATGGTTTGTGGTCTGAAAATGCAGTCTGGACATGTGCATTTAAAAAAATCTGAAAAGTGGATTCATAATGTGTCAGTCTGTAAAAGTAATTTTCACTTGCCAACAAAAAAGAGCAGTAAGTGTGCATTCAAATTGGCAAAGATTTTTCGTTTTGTGACTAATGTGAAAACATGACTCTGTGTGCAAATAGGAATTACAGGAAGAGATTTGTTGCGTTTTCCTCTGGTGATTTCACAGTTGCATTAGTAGGAAAAAGGGGGAGTCTCTCAAAAAAAAAAAAAAAAAAAAAAAAAAAAAAAATTAAAAAAACCTTGGGTGCGCGCAGGGTGCGCGCACCTCAAAAAAATTTCCCAAAAAAATTTCAAAAAAAAAATTTTTTTGGTTAAGTTTATAAGTGGCTCTTAAAAGAGCCCTTGAGTTAATGGAGGGAAACAGGAAGAGAAATACGCAAAAAATGAAAAAAAATCTATGGCCTAGTGCATGAATGCGCATCAAATTTTCTCTGAAGGAGATCAAGACTGGTCTCCCCCACAGAAATAAGTGAACCGCAATCAGTGCACCGTGTAGACAACCTCGCCAAACAAGGTGGACCAACAAGAGGTAAAGAAACAGGTGAAGGCACCATCGCAGCTGAAGTGCTCCCCTGAGCTGCCGAAGATGTGCTCGGCTGAGCTGCTGCTGATGTCGTCGGCTGAGCAGGTGGAGAGTTTTCTTCAGAAGCTCGACGAAAAGATACTGGGTGCATTTTGTCAACATGTCTTAACATAGTGTGAATGCTAAAAGAATATTTCTTGTTAGGATTCCCACGAGATAAGACTTTGTTACAAAGTACACATGTAACTTTTGGTGCATTTACCTTTTTCTCATTCTCTGGAAAAGTGAAAAACTGCCATATAAAGCTGTCTTTCTGCTTCCTGTTCCTCTGCCTCTCAAGAGTGTCCTGGTCACTGTCTGAAGTAGGTTGCTGTTCAGCCATTGTCTCTCAACAACAGAATAGCTCCTTCTCCAAAGGAATCAGAACTAATAATGAGGGGAGTAGGTGTGGTTTGGGAAGAATCTGGAACAGAAAGTACTTCAAACCAATCAAAAGTGATGATTCTTGATCACATGACTTGCCATGAGGGGATTGGGTGTGGTATTGAAACAATTAGAAACTGAAAGTAATGATAACCAATAAGAAATGTTGTTTTCTTATGTATAAACCCGAGGTGCGCGCACTGAGCAAGCTCCGAGCGCGCACCCCGTGATGACGTATGCACGAACGCGTAAACGCGCAGGTGCATACGTCATATACGCGCACCTAGCGCGCATACGTTTACCACGCGTATACGCGACCGTTATTGCGCGTAATTTTAGCGTATGCGGAAGTAAACCGCGTCGAGGGCGTAGGACGCATGCGTGCGTACGTACGTACGCATACGTACTGGGTGCGCGCTCCCAGCGCGCACCAACAAGTATATTTGCGTACGTAAATAACGTACGCCGGAATTCATAAAAAACATACGAAATAGTACTAGGTGCGCGCTCAGAGCGCGCACCCCAAGAAATTATAAATAAAAAAAAAAAAGAGGACATTAAATAATTTAAAAAATTATAAAAAAAAAATATCCAAATTGAATTATTTAAAAAAATAATTTATAAAAAAATACAGATAATATATAAATGAATATAAAGTAATTTTATTTAAATAAAAAAAAATATCTTTAATTAAAAATACATAACTTAGCATATAAAAAACCATACAAATTCTCAGAAAAAAACATAGGTTTCAAAAACGAAATATTTAGGGATTAGCATTTAAAAAACCTTGCAAATTCACTGAAAAAACCATAGGTTTCACACACGTTATAGTTAGGAATTAGCATTTAAAAAACCTTGCAAATTCACTGAAAAAAACATGGGTTTCACACACGTTAAAGTTAGGAATTAGCATTTAAAAAACCTTAGAAATTCAGTGAAAAAACCATAGGTTTCACACATGTTATAGTTAGCTGGACATTTTACTCGTAAAAAACCAATGAAATTGCCCCGTTATAGTTAGTTCAGCTAACTATAACTCGCACGCGCCCGCAATGCACTGCTGATGACGTCACATATTACATCACTCATGACATGGTCAGTGACATCACTCATGACATCACTGATGACATCTCAAATGACATCACTGATGACATCATCCTTGTGATAGAGTGGCAGACCTCCTCTCACCCTAATATAACCTTTGATACACACATTGAATAATAGAGACTAAAATTTTTAAAACAATGGACATACCAATACCAGTTACAACAACCTCTTCAGTAATTCTAAGATCCACATACACATCCACTCATTCACCAACAGTCCTATACAGTCACTCATACATGTACTCACTCATCATATGTACTTATACACCTATACATCCTGTTACACAATGCCACTCATCCATAGAGTTACTCACACACATAGTCACTCATGCTAATAAAGAATCAAACATACATTTACTTGCATACACAGTTATACACACACCACCACACTTACTTCTACAGAAACTTAAACATACTTAGTCATTTAATCAATCACTTATAGAAACACATACTTATTCATACAGGAACTCTTTCAATCTCTCACTCTCACATATACTCACTTATATACACCAATAGTCACATATACTAGTTTAAAACATATGTAGTTACTCATAAAGTCACTATTGAGACAGTCATTCACTCACTAACACAGCCATACACACACTCATCCACCCATATAGTCCTGCACACATGCTGTCTTCAACACATACAAACAGTGAGTGACTCATTCATGTTCCTATGCACTACATAATACCCCCCACCGAACCATGCAGATACTCAGACTGACACTCAAAAAACCAACTAATAACCTATATAGACACCCATGTAGCTACTCACCAACCCATGCAGCCACTTATACAAGTGAGAGACTGATACAGATATTTACATATTTAAACATTACTCACTAAGCCATGTATTCACTATGATACACTTAATCAGTCAGTTACACAATCAATTTTTAAAAAACAAATCATCCATTTAGACACTTATATACCCATTTATTCTTCCATCAACCTTGAGATATACATATATAAAACATATTTAATTTTCAGAAAAACACACATTCACTGGATGATGTCATCAGTGATGTCATTTGAGATGTCATCAGTGATGTCATGAGTGATGTCACTGACCATGTCATGAGTGATGTAATATGTGACGTCATCAGCAGTGCATTGCGGGCGCGTGCGAGTTATAGTTAGCTGAACTAACTATAACGGGGCAATTTCATTGGTTTTTTACGAGTAAAATGTCCAGCTAACTATAACATGTGTGAAACCTATGGTTTTTTCACTGAATATATATATATATATATATATATATATATATATATATATATTCACTGAAAAAACCATAGGTTTCACACATGTTATAGTTAGAAAAAAGCATAAATATAAATATATATATATATATATATATATATATATATATATATATATATATATATATATATATATATATATATATATATATATATATATATATATATATATATATTCACTGAAAAAACCATAGGTTTCACACATGTTATAGTTAGCGGAAATTTTACTGATAAAAAACCAATGAAATTCCCCCGTTATAGTTAGTGCAGGCAACTATAACTCACGCGACCGCAATCCTCTGCTGATGCTAATACTGTACTTAGACACTTATTTGCCCATGTCTTCTTCCATAAATTTTTAGCTATACATATATTACAAATATTTTTTTTTCATAAAGACACATATGTCATCAGCAGAAGATTGCGGTCGCGTGAGTTATAGTTGCCTGCACTAACTATAACGGGGGAATTTCATTGGTTTTTTATCAGTAAAATTTCCGCTAACTATAACATGTGTGAAACCTATGGTTTTTTCAGTGAATTTGCAAGATTTTTTAAATGCTAATTCCTAACTATAACGTGTGTGAAACCTATGGTTTTTTCAGTGAATTTGTACGTTTTTTTAAATGCTAAGTTACTTTACGCCATTCGTGGCGTGCGCGCCCACTTAACGCAGTTCGTTCCGTGCGCGCACGGTGCGCGTGAGCACGCGGTGCGCTTCGCGCACCGTGCGCCCACTTTACGCAGTTAGTGCCGTGCACGCACGGTGGGCACGCGGTGCGCTACACGCACCGCGTGCCCACGTTACGCTAGATGGGCCATGTACGCACGATGCGCTTCACGGCGTGCACGCCCATTCATGGCGTGCGCGCCCACTTTACGCAGTTCGTTCCGTGCGCGCACGGTGCGCTTTGCGCACCGTGCACGCACAGTGAGCACGCTTTGCGCTTCGCGCACCGCGCGCCCACTTTACGCAGTTAGTGCCGTGCACGCACGGTGGGCACGCGGTGCGCCACACGCACCGCGTGCCCACGTTACGCTAGATGGGCCATGTACGCACGATGCGCACCGTGCGCACATGGAGGACATATGATGCGCTTCGTTGTGAAAGGTAATATTTTAATTTTTCACGTCTGTGGTATGCCATGCACAAATGGTGCCCTTCGGGCACCATTTGCACATGGGGTGGGGAGAGTATGGATACTTTTTTTTAAAAAAAATGTTTTACCGTACGCGTACGGTAAGCGTAATCGGCGAAATTATCGAAAAAATTAAAATTCCGTTTTTGGCCTTGGGGGATCTTTGTGGACTCCCCCAACATGGCTAGGTGCTTAGGAGCTGTCTAAACAGCCCCTTTACATGTTTTGGTCCTTTGTTTTTTAATCCCCACTCAGAGTGCGAGAGAGAAAATGGCGGCCGCCGCTTCCTGGTTTCGACCGATTCGAATGTTTACTAAGATCTAACATCCAATCAGAATCGCGCTCGCGCACGTCACCGTACGCGTACGGTAAGCTTACCGTAAGCGCACGGTAAGCGCACAGTAAGCTGCCACAGATATATATATTGATTTAAATGCTATTTTCTCAGGAACTACTGAACAGATTTACACCAGACCTACAAAAGGCACTTCCTTGACCTGAGGACTACCTCTCTGCCAAATTTCAAGTAACTCTGTTCAGCCGTTCGGGCTGTAGCTGTGTCTAAAGGTCCTATGGAAAAATGCATGGGAAAAACGCGTTTTGGGACCCCCCTTTTTTCTCAGCCCCCGCTTGACGAATCCCCCCGAGACTTTCAGGGTAGGAGCGGAGCATAGCGGAGCGTAGCGCCCCACCTATTTTGAAAATTTCGCGAGGATTCGTCGACCGGCGCCAAAGTTATTCCAAATAGAATGTTGAGGATTTCCTATGGAAACAGGGTCCTAACTATAACTACCTACTGGCGACCGCCAGTAGGTAATATATATATATATACTCCAACTCCAATTTCCTCAAGGACGCCGACACAGGGGCTAGATTGTTAATCTGTGCTTCGTTTATTGATTACGCTGTTCCACGTTTCGGCACTTCCTGCGTTGTTCACAAACACACACATATATATATATATGTATGTATATATATATATATATGTATGTATATATATATATATATATATATTACCTACTGGCGGTCGCCAGTAGGTAGTTATAGTTAGGACCACGTTTCCATAGGAAAACCTCAACATTCTATTTTGAATAACTTTGGCGCCGGTCGACGAATCCTCGCGAATTTTTCAAAATAGGTGGGGCGCTACGCTCCGCTCCTACCCTGAAAGTCTCGGGGGGATTCGTCAAGCGGGGGCTGAGATAAAAGGGGGGTCCCAAAACGCGTTTTTCCCATGCATTTTTCCATAGGACCTTTAGAACGAGCTACAGCCCGAACGGCTGAACAGAATTACTCAAAATTTGGCAGAGAGGTAGTCCCTAGGTCAAGGAAGTGCCTTTTGTAGGTTTGGTGTAAATCTGTTCAGTAGATTCTGAGAAAATAGCCTTTGAATCAATATATATATCTGTATGCGCGCAGAGTGCGCGCTGGGTGCGCGCACCTTGCCGTGCGCGAGCGCAATTCTGATTGGTTGTTAGATCTTAGTAAACATTCGAATCGGTGGAAGTCAGGAAGCGGCGGCCGCCATTTTGTCTATCGCATAAAGAGGGGGTGATAAACAAAGGGGGAGCACTTGAAAAGGGGGCAGAGTGGGTAGAAATAGACCCAGTAGGCATTGTAAGGGGGTCAAAGTAGGACCTTGTAGGGCAAAAAAAAAGAATAATATTTTGAAAAAAAATATCGCCGAGTGCGCGCACCCTGCGCGCACCCGGAAAAAAAAATAATAAAAGAAATTTTAAAAAAATTGCATTTAAGTGTTTAGATATAAGGTGGCTCTAAAAAGAGCCCTTGTGTTTATTGTTTGTTTTTCGGTACCTACAAGTAAGTACCAACGCAGAGTCTGAGGTTCAAGAGGAAGACTCTGTTCCCTTCATCATTGAAGTGCACACCATCTCCTCTATAAATGTCTTGCATGTCGTAACGCAAGTTGTTGTGGTAAATGGAACCCATACCATAGTCACGGAGGAAAGCAGAAACAGATTTGTTGACGTGCTTCCTTGCTTTGTCAATCTGCGGACAAAATTGGTTGGACCAGTTCCACTTTTGCCTTTGGCATATGTTAGAATATACAAAGGCAGATTGAGGAAAAAGCGACATTAATTGCACAAAGGTGTCCTTAATAAGCATTTCCAAACCTACCCCAGTTAAAGTGCCTAGATCATTACCACCACAGTGCACAATAATAAGGTTAGGCTGTGGGAGATGTAGAAAGGTTTTCACCAAAGGCATTAATTGGTGCCACTTTAACCCTCTCTGACCAATCCACTTGATGTCTACATTTGGCAAAGCAAGGTCTCTCACCATACCTCTTTTCTCTGCAAATTTTTCACTCCAGAAGACATAGCTGTGTCCTACAATCCACACTGTGAACATCTTCAAAGGAGATCTGGATGCACTCAGGAGGTGTAATTCAGTAGAATGGTAAAAAGAAATGAAAGACAGTTTGGAAATGGAGGCATACATATTTTTTATTAAAAAAAAAGAACTGATTGGCTGTTTCATACCATTCTACACTAAAAACTAGGCTGTATGTGTAAATTAATAGAAGCATGTTTTGTATTGGTTCAGAAAAATGTGTTACCAAAGAACAGTACTATGGATTTGCTGTAAGGTTTGAAAAGTCAAGCACTCTTGCTCTGTGGAATTGAAACATTGTGTGGCGAACTTCTGACCTAACTCCACACAGCAGTGTTCCATGAGCTGTTGCTATGGTAGCAGGCAGAAGTCAAGTTGGGGGAAGGGTACTAGGCAGAAGTCAAGTTGGGGGAAGGGTACATTTGGAAAAGGGTTGGTTTTCAAGCAATAGAAATGTGTGATTACATTTGAAAAAAAGGGGGAAGCAGTGTGATTTGAAATTAACATCTATATGTGTGGAAAAATAGAGGGAAAGATTGCCATTATCTGGTTCTGCTGAGTGGAGAGAGGTGTAGAGAACAAAGGTCCTGGCTCTGATAATGTGCTGTGGGGTTTTGAGGTTTCAGTCTGTAATGCAAATACATTCAGCATCACTAAGGCTGGTTGCCCTTGCTGGAGTGTAGGCAGTCACCCAGCATACACATGGTTTGTGGTCTGAAAATGCAGTCTGGACATGTGCATTTAAAAAAATCTGAAAAGTGGATTCATAATGTGTCAGTCTGTAAAAGTAATTTTCACTTGCCAACAAAAAAGAGCAGTAAGTGTGCATTTAAATTGGCAAAGATTTTTCGTTTTGTGACTAATGTGAAAACATGACTCTGTGTGCAAATAGGAATTACAGGAAGAGATTTGTTGCGTTTTCCTCTGGTGATTTCACAGTTGCATTAGTAGGAAAAAGGGGGAGTCTCTCAAAAAAAAAAAAAAAAAAAAAAAAAAAATTAAAAAAACCTTGGGTGCGCGCAGGGTGCGCGCACCTCAAAAAAATTTCCCAAAAAAATTTCAAAAAAAAAATTTTTTTGGTTAAGTTTATAAGTGGCTCTTAAAAGAGCCCTTGAGTTAATGGAGGGAAACAGGAAGAGAAATACGCAAAAAATGAAAAAAAATCTATGGCCTAGTGCATGAATGCGCATCAAATTTTCTCTGAAGGAGATCAAGACTGGTCTCCCCCACAGAAATAAGTGAACCGCAATCAGTGCACCGTGTAGACAACCTCGCCAAACAAGGTGGACCAACAAGAGGTAAAGAAACAGGTGAAGGCACCATCGCAGCTGAAGTGCTCCCCTGAGCTGCCGAAGATGTGCTCGGCTGAGCTGCTGCTGATGTCGTCGGCTGAGCAGGTGGAGAGTTTTCTTCAGAAGCTCGACGAAAAGATACTGGGTGCATTTTGTCAACATGTCTTAACATAGTGTGAATGCTAAAAGAATATTTCTTGTTAGGATTCCCACGAGATAAGACTTTGTTACAAAGTACACATGTAACTTTTGGTGCATTTACCTTTTTCTCATTCTCTGGAAAAGTGAAAAACTGCCATATAAAGCTGTCTTTCTGCTTCCTGTTCCTCTGCCTCTCAAGAGTGTCCTGGTCACTGTCTGAAGTAGGTTGCTGTTCAGCCATTGTCTCTCAACAACAGAATAGCTCCTTCTCCAAAGGAATCAGAACTAATAATGAGGGGAGTAGGTGTGGTTTGGGAAGAATCTGGAACAGAAAGTACTTCAAACCAATCAAAAGTGATGATTCTTGATCACATGACTTGCCATGAGGGGATTGGGTGTGGTATTGAAACAATTAGAAACTGAAAGTAATGATAACCAATAAGAAATGTTGTTTTCTTATGTATAAACCCGAGGTGCGCGCACTGAGCAAGCTCCGAGCGCGCACCCCGTGATGACGTATGCACGAACGCGTAAACGCGCAGGTGCATACGTCATATACGCGCACCTAGCGCGCATACGTTTACCACGCGTATACGCGACCGTTATTGCGCGTAATTTTAGCGTATGCGGAAGTAAACCGCGTCGAGGGCGTAGGACGCATGCGTGCGTACGTACGTACGCATACGTACTGGGTGCGCGCTCCCAGCGCGCACCAACAAGTATATTTGCGTACGTAAATAACGTACGCCGGAATTCATAAAAAACATACGAAATAGTACTAGGTGCGCGCTCAGAGCGCGCACCCCAAGAAATTATAAATAAAAAAAAAAAAGAGGACATTAAATAATTAAAAAAATTATAAAAAAAAAAATATCCAAATTGAATTATTTAAAAAAATAATTTATAAAAAAATACAGATAATATATAAATGAATATAAAGTAATTTTATTTAAATAAAAAAAATATCTTTAATTAAAAATACATAACTTAGCATATAAAAAACCATACAAATTCTCAGAAAAAAACATAGGTTTCAAAAACGAAATATTTAGGGATTAGCATTTAAAAAACCTTGCAAATTCACTGAAAAAACCATAGGTTTCACACACGTTATAGTTAGGAATTAGCATTTAAAAAACCTTGCAAATTCACTGAAAAAACCATGGGTTTCACACACGTTAAAGTTAGGAATTAGCATTTAAAAAACCTTAGAAATTCAGTGAAAAAACCATAGGTTTCACACATGTTATAGTTAGCTGGACATTTTACTCGTAAAAAACCAATGAAATTGCCCCGTTATAGTTAGTTCAGCTAACTATAACTCGCACGCGCCCGCAATGCACTGCTGATGACGTCACATATTACATCACTCATGACATGGTCAGTGACATCACTCATGACATCACTGATGACATCTCAAATGACATCACTGATGACATCATCCTTGTGATAGAGTGGCAGACCTCCTCTCACCCTAATATAACCTTTGATACACACATTGAATAATAGAGACTAAAATTTTTAAAACAATGGACATACCAATACCAGTTACAACAACCTCTTCAGTAATTCTAAGATCCACATACACATCCACTCATTCACCAACAGTCCTATACAGTCACTCATACATGTACTCACTCATCATATGTACTCATACACCTATACATCCTGTTACACAATGCCACTCATCCATAGAGTTACTCACACACATAGTCACTCATGCTAATAAAGAATCAAACATACATTTACTTGCATACACAGTTATACACACACCACCACACTTACTTCTACAGAAACTTAAACATACTTAGTCATTTAATCAATCACTTATAGAAACACATACTTATTCATACAGGAACTCTTTCAATCTCTCACTCTCACATATACTCACTTATATACACCAATAGTCACATATACTAGTTTAAAACATATGTAGTTACTCATAAAGTCACTATTGAGACAGTCATTCACTCACTAACACAGCCATACACACACTCATCCACCCATATAGTCCTGCACACATGCTGTCTTCAACACATACAAACAGTGAGTGACTCATTCATGTTCCTATGCACTACATAATACCCCCCACCGAACCATGCAGATACTCAGACTGACACTCAAAAAACCAACTAATAACCTATATAGACACCCATGTAGCTACTCACCAACCCATGCAGCCACTTATACAAGTGAGAGACTGATACAGATATTTACATATTTAAACATTACTCACTAAGCCATGTATTCACTATGATACACTTAATCAGTCAGTTACACAATCAATTTTTAAAAAACAAATCATCCATTTAGACACTTATATACCCATTTATTCTTCCATCAACCTTGAGATATACATATATAAAACATATTTAATTTTCAGAAAAACACACATTCACTGGATGATGTCATCAGTGATGTCATTTGAGATGTCATCAGTGATGTCATGAGTGATGTCACTGACCATGTCATGAGTGATGTAATATGTGACGTCATCAGCAGTGCATTGCGGGCGCGTGCGAGTTATAGTTAGCTGAACTAACTATAACGGGGCAATTTCATTGGTTTTTTACGAGTAAAATGTCCAGCTAACTATAACATGTGTGAAACCTATGGTTTTTTCACTGAATATATATATATATATATATATATATATATATTCACTGAAAAAACCATAGGTTTCACACATGTTATAGTTAGAAAAAAGCATAAATATAAATATATATATATATATATATATATATATATATATATATATATATATATATATATATATATATATATTCACTGAAAAAACCATAGGTTTCACACATGTTATAGTTAGCGGAAATTTTACTGATAAAAAACCAATGAAATTCCCCCGTTATAGTTAGTGCAGGCAACTATAACTCACGCGACCGCAATCCTCTGCTGATGCTAATACTGTACTTAGACACTTATTTGCCCATGTCTTCTTCCATAAATTTTTAGCTATACATATATTACAAATATTTTTTTTTCATAAAGACACATATGTCATCAGCAGAAGATTGCGGTCGCGTGAGTTATAGTTGCCTGCACTAACTATAACGGGGGAATTTCATTGGTTTTTTATCAGTAAAATTTCCGCTAACTATAACATGTGTGAAACCTATGGTTTTTTCAGTGAATTTGCAAGATTTTTTAAATGCTAATTCCTAACTATAACGTGTGTGAAACCTATGGTTTTTTCAGTGAATTTGTACGTTTTTTTAAATGCTAAGTTACTTTACGCCATTCGTGGCGTGCGCGCCCACTTAACGCAGTTCGTTCCGTGCGCGCACGGTGCGCGTGAGCACGCGGTGCGCTTCGCGCACCGTGCGCCCACTTTACGCAGTTAGTGCCGTGCACGCACGGTGGGCACGCGGTGCGCTACACGCACCGCGTGCCCACGTTACGCTAGATGGGCCATGTACGCACGATGCGCTTCATGGCGTGCACGCCCATTCATGGCGTGCGCGCCCACTTTACGCAGTTCGTTCCGTGCGCGCACGGTGCGCTTTGCGCACCGTGCACGCACAGTGAGCACGCTTTGCGCTTCGCGCACCGCGCGCCCACTTTACGCAGTTAGTGCCGTGCACGCACGGTGGGCACGCGGTGCGCCACACGCACCGCGTGCCCACGTTACGCTAGATGGGCCATGTACGCACGATGCGCACCGTGCGCACATGGAGGACATATGATGCGCTTCGTTGTGAAAGGTAATATTTTAATTTTTCACGTCTGTGGTATGCCATGCACAAATGGTGCCCTTCGGGCACCATTTGCACATGGGGTGGGGAGAGTATGGATACTTTTTTTTAAAAAAAATGTTTTACCGTACGCGTACGGTAAGCGTAATCGGCGAAATTATCGAAAAAATTAAAATTCCGTTTTTGGCCTTGGGGGATCTTTGTGGACTCCCCCAACATGGCTAGGTGCTTAGGAGCTGTCTAAACAGCCCCTTTACATGTTTTGGTCCTTTGTTTTTTAATCCCCACTCAGAGTGCGAGAGAGAAAATGGCGGCCGCCGCT
Source organism: Triturus cristatus (assembly GCF_964204655.1). Classification (NCBI taxonomy): domain Eukaryota; kingdom Metazoa; phylum Chordata; class Amphibia; order Caudata; family Salamandridae; genus Triturus; species Triturus cristatus. The sequence goes on along the minus strand of NC_140580.1, from coordinate 566,618,414 downwards.
TCCTGGTTTCGACCGATTCGAATGTTTACTAAGATCTAACATCCAATCAGAATCGCGCTCGCGCACGTCACCGTACGCGTACGGTAAGCTTACCGTAAGCGCACGGTAAGCGCACCGTAAGCTGCCACAGATATATATATTGATTTAAATGCTATTTTCTCAGGAACTACTGAACAGATTTACACCAGACCTACAAAAGGCACTTCCTTGACCTGAGGACTACCTCTCTGCCAAATTTCAAGTAACTCTGTTCAGCCGTTCGGGCTGTAGCTGTGTCTAAAGGTCCTATGGAAAAATGCATGGGAAAAACGCGTTTTGGGACCCCCCTTTTTTCTCAGCCCCCGCTTGACGAATCCCCCCGAGACTTTCAGGGTAGGAGCGGAGCATAGCGGAGCGTAGCGCCCCACCTATTTTGAAAATTTCGCGAGGATTCGTCGACCGGCGCCAAAGTTATTCCAAATAGAATGTTGAGGATTTCCTATGGAAACAGGGTCCTAACTATAACTACCTACTGGCGACCGCCAGTAGGTAATATATATATATATACTCCAACTCCAATTTCCTCAAGGACGCCGACACAGGGGCTAGATTGTTAATCTGTGCTTCGTTTATTGATTACGCTGTTCCACGTTTCGGCACTTCCTGCGTTGTTCACAAACACACACACATATATATATATATGTATGTATATATATATATATATGTATGTATATATATATATATATATATATTACCTACTGGCGGTCGCCAGTAGGTAGTTATAGTTAGGACCACGTTTCCATAGGAAAACCTCAACATTCTATTTTGAATAACTTTGGCGCCGGTCGATGAATCCTCGCGAATTTTTCAAAATAGGTGGGGCGCTACGCTCCGCTCCTACCCTGAAAGTCTCGGGGGGATTCGTCAAGCGGGGGCTGAGATAAAAGGGGGGTCCCAAAACGCGTTTTTCCCATGCATTTTTCCATAGGACCTTTAGAACGAGCTACAGCCCGAACGGCTGAACAGAATTACTCAAAATTTGGCAGAGAGGTAGTCCCTAGGTCAAGGAAGTGCCTTTTGTAGGTTTGGTGTAAATCTGTTCAGTAGATTCTGAGAAAATAGCCTTTGAATCAATATATATATCTGTATGCGCGCAGAGTGCGCGCTGGGTGCGCGCACCTTGCCGTGCGCGAGCGCAATTCTGATTGGTTGTTAGATCTTAGTAAACATTCGAATCGGTGGAAGTCAGGAAGCGGCGGCCGCCATTTTGTCTATCGCATAAAGAGGGGGTGATAAACAAAGGGGAGCACTTGAAAAGGGGGCAGAGTGGGTAGAAATAGACCCAGTAGGCATTGTAAGGGGGTCAAAGTAGGACCTTGTAGGGCAAAAAAAAAGAATAATATTTTGAAAAAAAATATCGCCGAGTGCGCGCACCCTGCGCGCACCCGGAAAAAAAAATAATAAAAGAAATTTTAAAAAAATTGCATTTAAGTGTTTAGATATAAGGTGGCTCTAAAAAGAGCCCTTGTGTTTATTGTTTGTTTTTCGGTACCTACAAGTAAGTACCAACGCAGAGTCTGAGGTTCAAGAGGAAGACTCTGTTCCCTTCATCATTGAAGTGCACACCATCTCCTCTATAAATGTCTTGCATGTCGTAACGCAAGTTGTTGTGGTAAATGGAACCCATACCATAGTCACGGAGGAAAGCAGAAACAGATTTGTTGACGTGCTTCCTTGCTTTGTCAATCTGCGGACAAAATTGGTTGGACCAGTTCCACTTTTGCCTTTGGCATATGTTAGAATATACAAAGGCAGATTGAGGAAAAAGCGACATTAATTGCACAAAGGTGTCCTTAATAAGCATTTCCAAACCTACCCCAGTTAAAGTGCCTAGATCATTACCACCACAGTGCACAATAATAAGGTTAGGCTGTGGGAGATGTAGAAAGGTTTTCACCAAAGGCATTAATTGGTGCCACTTTAACCCTCTCTGACCAATCCACTTGATGTCTACATTTGGCAAAGCAAGGTCTCTCACCATACCTCTTTTCTCTGCAAATTTTTCACTCCAGAAGACATAGCTGTGTCCTACAATCCACACTGTGAACATCTTCAAAGGAGATCTGGATGCACTCAGGAGGTGTAATTCAGTAGAATGGTAAAAAGAAATGAAAGACAGTTTGGAAATGGAGGCATACATATTTTTTATTAAAAAAAAAGAACTGATTGGCTGTTTCATACCATTCTACACTAAAAACTAGGCTGTATGTGTAAATTAATAGAAGCATGTTTTGTATTGGTTCAGAAAAATGTGTTACCAAAGAACAGTACTATGGATTTGCTGTAAGGTTTGAAAAGTCAAGCACTCTTGCTCTGTGGAATTGAAACATTGTGTGGCGAACTTCTGACCTAACTCCACACAGCAGTGTTCCATGAGCTGTTGCTATGGTAGCAGGCAGAAGTCAAGTTGGGGGAAGGGTACTAGGCAGAAGTCAAGTTGGGGGAAGGGTACATTTGGAAAAGGGTTGGTTTTCAAGCAATAGAAATGTGTGATTACATTTGAAAAAAAGGGGGAAGCAGTGTGATTTGAAATTAACATCTATATGTGTGGAAAAATAGAGGGAAAGATTGCCATTATCTGGTTCTGCTGAGTGGAGAGAGGTGTAGAGAACAAAGGTCCTGGCTCTGATAATGTGCTGTGGGGTTTTGAGGTTTCAGTCTGTAATGCAAATACATTCAGCATCACTAAGGCTGGTTGCCCTTGCTGGAGTGTAGGCAGTCACCCAGCATACACATGGTTTGTGGTCTGAAAATGCAGTCTGGACATGTGCATTTAAAAAAATCTGAAAAGTGGATTCATAATGTGTCAGTCTGTAAAAGTAATTTTCACTTGCCAACAAAAAAGAGCAGTAAGTGTGCATTCAAATTGGCAAAGATTTTTCGTTTTGTGACTAATGTGAAAACATGACTCTGTGTGCAAATAGGAATTACAGGAAGAGATTTGTTGCGTTTTCCTCTGGTGATTTCACAGTTGCATTAGTAGGAAAAAGGGGGAGTCTCTCAAAAAAAAAAAAAAAAAAAAAAAAAAAAAATTAAAAAAACCTTGGGTGCGCGCAGGGTGCGCGCACCTCAAAAAAATTTCCCAAAAAAATTTCAAAAAAAAAATTTTTTTGGTTAAGTTTATAAGTGGCTCTTAAAAGAGCCCTTGAGTTAATGGAGGGAAACAGGAAGAGAAATACGCAAAAAATGAAAAAAAATCTATGGCCTAGTGCATGAATGCGCATCAAATTTTCTCTGAAGGAGATCAAGACTGGTCTCCCCCACAGAAATAAGTGAACCGCAATCAGTGCACCGTGTAGACAACCTCGCCAAACAAGGTGGACCAACAAGAGGTAAAGAAACAGGTGAAGGCACCATCGCAGCTGAAGTGCTCCCCTGAGCTGCCGAAGATGTGCTCGGCTGAGCTGCTGCTGATGTCGTCGGCTGAGCAGGTGGAGAGTTTTCTTCAGAAGCTCGACGAAAAGATACTGGGTGCATTTTGTCAACATGTCTTAACATAGTGTGAATGCTAAAAGAATATTTCTTGTTAGGATTCCCACGAGATAAGACTTTGTTACAAAGTACACATGTAACTTTTGGTGCATTTACCTTTTTCTCATTCTCTGGAAAAGTGAAAAACTGCCATATAAAGCTGTCTTTCTGCTTCCTGTTCCTCTGCCTCTCAAGAGTGTCCTGGTCACTGTCTGAAGTAGGTTGCTGTTCAGCCATTGTCTCTCAACAACAGAATAGCTCCTTCTCCAAAGGAATCAGAACTAATAATGAGGGGAGTAGGTGTGGTTTGGGAAGAATCTGGAACAGAAAGTACTTCAAACCAATCAAAAGTGATGATTCTTGATCACATGACTTGCCATGAGGGGATTGGGTGTGGTATTGAAACAATTAGAAACTGAAAGTAATGATAACCAATAAGAAATGTTGTTTTCTTATGTATAAACCCGAGGTGCGCGCACTGAGCAAGCTCCGAGCGCGCACCCCGTGATGACGTATGCACGAACGCGTAAACGCGCAGGTGCATACGTCATATACGCGCACCTAGCGCGCATACGTTTACCACGCGTATACGCGACCGTTATTGCGCGTAATTTTAGCGTATGCGGAAGTAAACCGCGTCGAGGGCGTAGGACGCATGCGTGCGTGCGTACGTACGCATACGTACTGGGTGCGCGCTCCCAGCGCGCACCAACAAGTATATTTGCGTACGTAAATAACGTACGCCGGAATTCATAAAAAACATACGAAATAGTACTAGGTGCGCGCTCAGAGCGCGCACCCCAAGAAATTATAAATAAAAAAAAAAAAGAGGACATTAAATAATTAAAAAAATTATAAAAAAAAAATATCCAAATTGAATTATTTAAAAAAATAATTTATAAAAAAATACAGATAATATATAAATGAATATAAAGTAATTTTATTTAAATAAAAAAAAATATCTTTAATTAAAAATACATAACTTAGCATATAAAAAACCATACAAATTCTCAGAAAAAAACATAGGTTTCAAAAACGAAATATTTAGGGATTAGCATTTAAAAAACCTTGCAAATTCACTGAAAAAACCATAGGTTTCACACACGTTATAGTTAGGAATTAGCATTTAAAAAACCTTGCAAATTCACTGAAAAAACCATGGGTTTCACACACGTTAAAGTTAGGAATTAGCATTTAAAAAACCTTAGAAATTCAGTGAAAAAACCATAGGTTTCACACATGTTATAGTTAGCTGGACATTTTACTCGTAAAAAACCAATGAAATTGCCCCGTTATAGTTAGTTCAGCTAACTATAACTCGCACGCGCCCGCAATGCACTGCTGATGACGTCACATATTACATCACTCATGACATGGTCAGTGACATCACTCATGACATCACTGATGACATCTCAAATGACATCACTGATGACATCATCCTTGTGATAGAGTGGCAGACCTCCTCTCACCCTAATATAACCTTTGATACACACATTGAATAATAGAGACTAAAATTTTTAAAACAATGGACATACCAATACCAGTTACAACAACCTCTTCAGTAATTCTAAGATCCACATACACATCCACTCATTCACCAACAGTCCTATACAGTCACTCATACATGTACTCACTCATCATATGTACTCATACACCTATACATCCTGTTACACAATGCCACTCATCCATAGAGTTACTCACACACATAGTCACTCATGCTAATAAAGAATCAAACATACATTTACTTGCATACACAGTTATACACACACCACCACACTTACTTCTACAGAAACTTAAACATACTTAGTCATTTAATCAATCACTTATAGAAACACATACTTATTCATACAGGAACTCTTTCAATCTCTCACTCTCACATATACTCACTTATATACACCAATAGTCACATATACTAGTTTAAAACATATGTAGTTACTCATAAAGTCACTATTGAGACAGTCATTCACTCACTAACACAGCCATACACACACTCATCCACCCATATAGTCCTGCACACATGCTGTCTTCAACACATACAAACAGTGAGTGACTCATTCATGTTCCTATGCACTACATAATACCCCCCACCGAACCATGCAGATACTCAGACTGACACTCAAAAAACCAACTAATAACCTATATAGACACCCATGTAGCTACTCACCAACCCATGCAGCCACTTATACAAGTGAGAGACTGATACAGATATTTACATATTTAAACATTACTCACTAAGCCATGTATTCACTATGATACACTTAATCAGTCAGTTACACAATCAATTTTTAAAAAACAAATCATCCATTTAGACACTTATATACCCATTTATTCTTCCATCAACCTTGAGATATACATATATAAAACATATTTAATTTTCAGAAAAACACACATTCACTGGATGATGTCATCAGTGATGTCATTTGAGATGTCATCAGTGATGTCATGAGTGATGTCACTGACCATGTCATGAGTGATGTAATATGTGACGTCATCAGCAGTGCATTGCGGGCGCGTGCGAGTTATAGTTAGCTGAACTAACTATAACGGGGCAATTTCATTGGTTTTTTACGAGTAAAATGTCCAGCTAACTATAACATGTGTGAAACCTATGGTTTTTTCACTGAATATATATATATATATATATATATATATTCACTGAAAAAACCATAGGTTTCACACATGTTATAGTTAGAAAAAAGCATATATATATATATATATATATATATATATATATATATATATATATATATATATATATATATATATATATATATATATATATATATATATTCACTGAAAAAACCATAGGTTTCACACATGTTATAGTTAGCGGAAATTTTACTGATAAAAAACCAATGAAATTCCCCCGTTATAGTTAGTGCAGGCAACTATAACTCACGCGACCGCAATCCTCTGCTGATGCTAATACTGTACTTAGACACTTATTTGCCCATGTCTTCTTCCATAAATTTTTAGCTATACATATATTACAAATATTTTTTTTTCATAAAGACACATATGTCATCAGCAGAAGATTGCGGTCGCGTGAGTTATAGTTGCCTGCACTAACTATAACGGGGGAATTTCATTGGTTTTTTATCAGTAAAATTTCCGCTAACTATAACATGTGTGAAACCTATGGTTTTTTCAGTGAATTTGCAAGATTTTTTAAATGCTAATTCCTAACTATAACGTGTGTGAAACCTATGGTTTTTTCAGTGAATTTGTACGTTTTTTTAAATGCTAAGTTACTTTACGCCATTCGTGGCGTGCGCGCCCACTTAACGCAGTTCGTTCCGTGCGCGCACGGTGCGCGTGAGCACGCGGTGCGCTTCGCGCACCGTGCGCCCACTTTACGCAGTTAGTGCCGTGCACGCACGGTGGGCACGCGGTGCGCTACACGCACCGCGTGCCCACGTTACGCTAGATGGGCCATGTACGCACGATGCGCTTCACGGCGTGCACGCCCATTCATGGCATGCGCGCCCACTTTACGCAGTTCGTTCCGTGCGCGCACGGTGCGCTTTGCGCACCGTGCACGCACAGTGAGCACGCTTTGCGCTTCGCGCACCGCGCGCCCACTTTACGCAGTTAGTGCCGTGCACGCACGGTGGGCACGCGGTGCGCCACACGCACCGCGTGCCCACGTTACGCTAGATGGGCCATGTACGCACGATGCGCACCGTGCGCACATGGAGGACATATGATGCGCTTCGTTGTGAAAGGTAATATTTTAATTTTTCACGTCTGTGGTATGCCATGCACAAATGGTGCCCTTCGGGCACCATTTGCACATGGGGTGGGGAGAGTATGGATACTTTTTTTTAAAAAAAATGTTTTACCGTACGCGTACGGTAAGCGTAATCGGCGAAATTATCGAAAAAATTAAAATTCCGTTTTTGGCCTTGGGGGATCTTTGTGGACTCCCCCAACATGGCTAGGTGCTTAGGAGCTGTCTAAACAGCCCCTTTACATGTTTTGGTCCTTTGTTTTTTAATCCCCACTCAGAGTGCGAGAGAGAAAATGGCGGCCGCCGCTTCCTGGTTTCGACCGATTCGAATGTTTACTAAGATCTAACATCCAATCAGAATCGCGCTCGCGCACGTCACCGTACGCGTACGGTAAGCTTACCGTAAGCGCACGGTAAGCGCACCGTAAGCTGCCACAGATATATATATTGATTTAAATGCTATTTTCTCAGGAACTACTGAACAGATTTACACCAGACCTACAAAAGGCACTTCCTTGACCTGAGGACTACCTCTCTGCCAAATTTCAAGTAACTCTGTTCAGCCGTTCGGGCTGTAGCTGTGTCTAAAGGTCCTATGGAAAAATGCATGGGAAAAACGCGTTTTGGGACCCCCCTTTTTTCTCAGCCCCCGCTTGACGAATCCCCCCGAGACTTTCAGGGTAGGAGCGGAGCATAGCGGAGCGTAGCGCCCCACCTATTTTGAAAATTTCGCGAGGATTCGTCGACCGGCGCCAAAGTTATTCCAAATAGAATGTTGAGGATTTCCTATGGAAACAGGGTCCTAACTATAACTACCTACTGGCGACCGCCAGTAGGTAATATATATATATATACTCCAACTCCAATTTCCTCAAGGACGCCGACACAGGGGCTAGATTGTTAATCTGTGCTTCGTTTATTGATTACGCTGTTCCACGTTTCGGCACTTCCTGCGTTGTTCACAAACACACACATATATATATATATGTATGTATATATATATATATATGTATGTATATATATATATATATATATATTACCTACTGGCGGTCGCCAGTAGGTAGTTATAGTTAGGACCACGTTTCCATAGGAAAACCTCAACATTCTATTTTGAATAACTTTGGCGCCGGTCGACGAATCCTCGCGAATTTTTCAAAATAGGTGGGGCGCTACGCTCCGCTCCTACCCTGAAAGTCTCGGGGGGATTCGTCAAGCGGGGGCTGAGATAAAAGGGGGGTCCCAAAACGCGTTTTTCCCATGCATTTTTCCATAGGACCTTTAGAACGAGCTACAGCCCGAACGGCTGAACAGAATTACTCAAAATTTGGCAGAGAGGTAGTCCCTAGGTCAAGGAAGTGCCTTTTGTAGGTTTGGTGTAAATCTGTTCAGTAGATTCTGAGAAAATAGCCTTTGAATCAATATATATATCTGTATGCGCGCAGAGTGTGCGCTGGGTGCGCGCACCTTGCCGTGCGCGAGCGCAATTCTGATTGGTTGTTAGATCTTAGTAAACATTCGAATCGGTGGAAGTCAGGAAGCGGCGGCCGCCATTTTGTCTATCGCATAAAGAGGGGGTGATAAACAAAGGGGGAGCACTTGAAAAGGGGGCAGAGTGGGTAGAAATAGACCCAGTAGGCATTGTAAGGGGGTCAAAGTAGGACCTTGTAGGGCAAAAAAAAAGAATAATATTTTGAAAAAAAATATCGCCGAGTGCGCGCACCCTGCGCGCACCCGGAAAAAAAAATAATAAAAGAAATTTTAAAAAAATTGCATTTAAGTGTTTAGATATAAGGTGGCTCTAAAAAGAGCCCTTGTGTTTATTGTTTGTTTTTCGGTACCTACAAGTAAGTACCAACGCAGAGTCTGAGGTTCAAGAGGAAGACTCTGTTCCCTTCATCATTGAAGTGCACACCATCTCCTCTATAAATGTCTTGCATGTCGTAACGCAAGTTGTTGTGGTAAATGGAACCCATACCATAGTCACGGAGGAAAGCAGAAACAGATTTGTTGACGTGCTTCCTTGCTTTGTCAATCTGCGGACAAAATTGGTTGGACCAGTTCCACTTTTGCCTTTGGCATATGTTAGAATATACAAAGGCAGATTGAGGAAAAAGCGACATTAATTGCACAAAGGTGTCCTTAATAAGCATTTCCAAACCTACCCCAGTTAAAGTGCCTAGATCATTACCACCACAGTGCACAATAATAAGGTTAGGCTGTGGGAGATGTAGAAAGGTTTTCACCAAAGGCATTAATTGGTGCCACTTTAACCCTCTCTGACCAATCCACTTGATGTCTACATTTGGCAAAGCAAGGTCTCTCACCATACCTCTTTTCTCTGCAAATTTTTCACTCCAGAAGACATAGCTGTGTCCTACAATCCACACTGTGAACATCTTCAAAGGAGATCTGGATGCACTCAGGAGGTGTAATTCAGTAGAATGGTAAAAAGAAATGAAAGACAGTTTGGAAATGGAGGCATACATATTTTTTATTAAAAAAAAAGAACTGATTGGCTGTTTCATACCATTCTACACTAAAAACTAGGCTGTATGTGTAAATTAATAGAAGCATGTTTTGTATTGGTTCAGAAAAATGTGTTACCAAAGAACAGTACTATGGATTTGCTGTAAGGTTTGAAAAGTCAAGCACTCTTGCTCTGTGGAATTGAAACATTGTGTGGCGAACTTCTGACCTAACTCCACACAGCAGTGTTCCATGAGCTGTTGCTATGGTAGCAGGCAGAAGTCAAGTTGGGGGAAGGGTACTAGGCAGAAGTCAAGTTGGGGGAAGGGTACATTTGGAAAAGGGTTGGTTTTCAAGCAATAGAAATGTGTGATTACATTTGAAAAAAAGGGGGAAGCAGTGTGATTTGAAATTAACATCTATATGTGTGGAAAAATAGAGGGAAAGATTGCCATTATCTGGTTCTGCTGAGTGGAGAGAGGTGTAGAGAACAAAGGTCCTGGCTCTGATAATGTGCTGTGGGGTTTTGAGGTTTCAGTCTGTAATGCAAATACATTCAGCATCACTAAGGCTGGTTGCCCTTGCTGGAGTGTAGGCAGTCACCCAGCATACACATGGTTTGTGGTCTGAAAATGCAGTCTGGACATGTGCATTTAAAAAAATCTGAAAAGTGGATTCATAATGTGTCAGTCTGTAAAAGTAATTTTCACTTGCCAACAAAAAAGAGCAGTAAGTGTGCATTCAAATTGGCAAAGATTTTTCGTTTTGTGACTAATGTGAAAACATGACTCTGTGTGCAAATAGGAATTACAGGAAGAGATTTGTTGCGTTTTCCTCTGGTGATTTCACAGTTGCATTAGTAGGAAAAAGGGGGAGTCTCTCAAAAAAAAAAAAAAAAAAAAAAAAAAAAAAAATTAAAAAAACCTTGGGTGCGCGCAGGGTGCGCGCACCTCAAAAAAATTTCCCCAAAAAATTTCCCAAAAAAAATTTTTTTGGTTAAGTTTATAAGTGGCTCTTAAAAGAGCCCTTGAGTTAATGGAGGGAAACAGGAAGAGAAAAACGCAAAAAATGAAAAAAAATCTATGGCCTAGTGCATGAATGCGCATCAAATTTTCTCTGAAGGAGATCAAGACTGGTCTCCCCCACAGAAATAAGTGAACCGCAATCAGTGCACCGTGTAGACAACCTCGCCAAACAAGGTGGACCAACAAGAGGTAAAGAAACAGGTGAAGGCACCATCGCAGCTGAAGTGCTCCCCTGAGCTGCCGAAGATGTGCTCGGCTGAGCTGCTGCTGATGTCGTCGGCTGAGCAGGTGGAGAGTTTTCTTCAGAAGCTCGACGAAAAGATACTGGGTGCATTTTGTCAACATGTCTTAACATAGTGTGAATGCTAAAAGAATATTTCTTGTTAGGATTCCCACGAGATAAGACTTTGTTACAAAGTACACATGTAACTTTTGGTGCATTTACCTTTTTCTCATTCTCTGGAAAAGTGAAAAACTGCCATATAAAGCTGTCTTTCTGCTTCCTGTTCCTCTGCCTCTCAAGAGTGTCCTGGTCACTGTCTGAAGTAGGTTGCTGTTCAGCCATTGTCTCTCAACAACAGAATAGCTCCTTCTCCAAAGGAATCAGAACTAATAATGAGGGGAGTAGGTGTGGTTTGGGAAGAATCTGGAACAGAAAGTACTTCAAACCAATCAAAAGTGATGATTCTTGATCACATGACTTGCCATGAGGGGATTGGGTGTGGTATTGAAACAATTAGAAACTGAAAGTAATGATAACCAATAAGAAATGTTGTTTTCTTATGTATAAACCCGAGGTGCGCGCACTGAGCAAGCTCCGAGCGCGCACCCCGTGATGACGTATGCACGAACGCGTAAACGCGCAGGTGCATACGTCATATACGCGCACCTAGCGCGCATACGTTTAACACGCGTATACGCGACCGTTATTGCGCGTAATTTTAGCGTATGCGGAAGTAAACCGCGTCGAGGGCGTAGGACGCATGCGTGCGTACGTACGTACGCATACGTACTGGGTGCGCGCTCCCAGCGCGCACCAACAAGTATATTTGCGTACGTAAATAACGTACGCCGGAATTCATAAAAAACATACGAAATAGTACTAGGTGCGCGCTCAGAGCGCGCACCCCAAGAAATTATAAATAAAATAAAAAAAGAGGACATTAAATAATTTAAAAAATTATAAAAAAAAATATCCAAATTGAATTATTTAAAAAAATAATTTATAAAAAAATACAGATAATATATAAATGAATATAAAGTAATTTTATTTAAATAAAAAAAAATATCTTTAATTAAAAATACATAACTTAGCATATAAAAAACCATACAAATTCTCAGAAAAAAACATAGGTTTCAAAAACGAAATATTTAGGGATTAGCATTTAAAAAACCTTGCAAATTCACTGAAAAAACCATAGGTTTCACACACGTTATAGTTAGGAATTAGCATTTAAAAAACCTTGCAAATTCACTGAAAAAACCATGGGTTTCACACACGTTATAGTTAGGAATTAGCATTTAAAAAACCTTAGAAATTCAGTGAAAAAACCATAGGTTTCACACATGTTATAGTTAGCTGGACATTTTACTCGTAAAAAACCAATGAAATTGCCCCGTTATAGTTAGTTCAGCTAACTATAACTCGCACGCGCCCGCAATGCACTGCTGATGACGTCACATATTACATCACTCATGACATGGTCAGTGACATCACTCATGACATCACTGATGACATCTCAAATGACATCACTGATGACATCATCCTTGTGATAGAGTGGCAGACCTCCTCTCACCCTAATATAACCTTTGATACACACATTGAATAATAGAGACTAAAATTTTTAAAACAATGGACATACCAATACCAGTTACAACAACCTCTTCAGTAATTCTAAGATCCACATACACATCCACTCATTCACCAACAGTCCTATACAGTCACTCATACATGTACTCACTCATCATATGTACTCATACACCTATACATCCTGTTACACAATGCCACTCATCCATAGAGTTACTCACACACATAGTCACTCATGCTAATAAAGAATCAAACATACATTTACTTGCATACACAGTTATACACACACCACCACACTTACTTCTACAGAAACTTAAACATACTTAGTCATTTAATCAATCACTTATAGAAACACATACTTATTCATACAGGAACTCTTTCAATCTCTCACTCTCACATATACTCACTTATATACACCAATAGTCACATATACTAGTTTAAAACATATGTAGTTACTCATAAAGTCACTATTGAGACAGTCATTCACTCACTAACACAGCCATACACACACTCATCCACCCATATAGTCCTGCACACATGCTGTCTTCAACACATACAAACAGTGAGTGACTCATTCATGTTCCTATGCACTACATAATACCCCCCACCGAACCATGCAGATACTCAGACTGACACTCAAAAAACCAACTAATAACCTATATAGACACCCATGTAGCTACTCACCAACCCATGCAGCCACTTATACAAGTGAGAGACTGATACAGATATTTACATATTTAAACATTACTCACTAAGCCATGTATTCACTATGATACACTTAATCAGTCAGTTACACAATCAATTTTTAAAAAACAAATCATCCATTTAGACACTTATATACCCATTTATTCTTCCATCAACCTTGAGATATACATATATAAAACATATTTAATTTTCAGAAAAACACACATTCACTGGATGATGTCATCAGTGATGTCATTTGAGATGTCATCAGTGATGTCATGAGTGATGTCACTGACCATGTCATGAGTGATGTAATATGTGACGTCATCAGCAGTGCATTGCGGGCGCGTGCGAGTTATAGTTAGCTGAACTAACTATAACGGGGCAATTTCATTGGTTTTTTACGAGTAAAATGTCCAGCTAACTATAACATGTGTGAAACCTATGGTTTTTTCACTGAATTTCTAAGGTTTTTTAAATGCTAATTCCTAACTATAACGTGTGTGAAACCCATGGTTTTTTCAGTGAATATATATATATATATTTTTTTTTTTACTTCCACCCAGAACACAGCATGGGGTAATGTGTCAGCCCACTTCAGCCATTGGCTCTCTTGTATTTTGAGTGACAGCGTGTTCCCTGATTACATGTGCACATCTGAATAAAATGAAGAACGCTTCAGTACACAGTGGTGGGCGAATATTTTCCATTTTCTTTTTTTATTGTTTTTTAGCCATCCTTGTGTGCTTAAATCATTTTTCAGATTACAGTAATTCAAAGCTAATAGTGCATTTTATTGGTGCCAGTGAGGATCATATTTTCCTATGATATGTGTTAACTTAAAAATGGTTTTGATATCTGATTTAAGTGCCCTGCCTGCTAGGAAATGCCTGCATGTTCTATTAAATACATATGTGATGATTAATTTGTTTTTAAATTTACATTTTATATTACAAATATACGTGTGCCACATTTAGACAGTGGCATATTGTTTTTTTTTTTTTTTACATATGCTTAATTATTTTCCTAAATAACTATTGTACCAGCGTGTCTAGGCCAGACCTGCTGGTTTACCGATACTTGCTTATTTATGAAATGTCTGAATGGAGTGGCAGCTATGTGCTCAGTTATGGCCTTAGGTTTCTGTTGAATGGAGGCCTGGCAGATATGTATTTGGTAATGAGATTTCACGTGTTCTGCACGGCTGAAGGAAGTGGCAGACATGCACTCGCTGATGAAAAGGGACAGGAATGCACAGACTCATGTCAACCTGCAGTTATTGAACTGAGAGGACATGGGTGTCAGCTGGCCTGCTTTGCTTGTAGTAAAAGGGGAAGTTACGTGGTGTGTTTATGTTACGGTAGTCTATAGCACAACTTCTTCCCTGCACTCTCGCTCTCCTGCATCCGTTTCTGAGACTATCACTCAGTGCCTTAACTTCGAATTTTGCATGAAATAATTGCATTGGCAAAACTACCAAATCTGATTTTTACCCTCACTGTCACGAGGTGACAGCTGCCAAACCATTTTTAAAACAAGCACTGGCAATGGAAAAAAAAGATCTGGTGTCAGCTGATAGCTTTTTGGCTTTGTCAATGCTTGTTTTGATATGGTTTTGGGAAAGTATTTTAGAGAGGGAGCTGGCGGGCCGTCTCGAATATAAAAAATTGATAAAAACAAAATTATTTTTGGTCTCAAAAACATACATTGCCATGGTAGTCCGTGACACTGACGTGTGCAAACGTTCTCCTTGTGAACGAGACGAGTCGTGAAGTTAGCCAATGCCTGAAATGAGCTGACCTATTGCCCCAATGTATACGCTGTAATTGATAGCAGAAAATATAAGTTGGACAACAACGCGCCAATGGATGAAGAGAGCTGCCTTGAAGCCCTTTAAGTAAGTGTATTACATATATGGTTATACTATAATCAGAAGGCCATGGCTAACGCCCGTCATATAACGTGTTGACACCAAAGCATTCCCAGATTTTAAAGAAATTATGCATGCTGAAGTGTGTTTTTAAAACGTAACCGACATGTATCTCCTCGCAAACCTCTGAAAAACAAAGCACGTCATTTCATGCAACAGTGTTGTGAAAAGTATAGTGCACTATAAAGTGGGATTCTGTCGCGAGATCCCAGAACGCATGCGTTCCTTGACTGTGCAAAAAAAAATGTCTCCCACAAGATCATCCATTTGAATGACGCATCCGTTTGTATTCTGGGTTTGTCAGTTGAATAAGCACCAAAAAATATGTACGGGTAAAGCGGGTGAAAAGCCCTTCTCTACGGACGCATACCTCAGTGAAGGAATGCATCTCCTGCTGAGGTACGAGTGACCATCACAGTTTCAGACCCAACAGGCCCGCTCAACATTTCATCTTCCACAGAGATCGATGTGCCATCTCACAGGCAGGGGCTCGAATCCTAGCCGGCGCACTCAGCCTTTCATCATCCGCTACCGAGAGATAGGTGTGTCATGCACCTCTCAAGGGTTCGAATTCCAGCATTTGCCCCACATCTCATTAACCGACTCAGAGATCTGACGATCATGGGTTCAGAGCCCAGCAGCACCACCAGCTTTTCACCAGTCGCGTTAAATCAATAAGAACCGTTGGACAACGGCACCTGTTAAAGAGCTTCGAAACTTGGGCGGGTTAGGTAGCCGCTATTAGCCAATTAGTTGTTCTGACTACTATACATAAGCAGAGTTCTGTTCTTAGCCTGGGGGCAGCAGCCCAGGATAAATATCCACGTGTTCCCACGCAGGTGTGGGGATGTTTTGAAAGCCAGCCCGCATCACGCACTCTTTCAGAGTACCTGTCTAGATCAGGCAAGCCCAGCGGCGTCTCTACTTGAGTCTCTTGAAGCGATTTTTATGGGGACACACATGTGGATAGATGGATAGATGGATAGATGGATAGATAGATAGATAGATAGATAGATAGACAGATAGACAGACAGACAGACAGACAGACAGACAGACAGACAGACAGACAGATAGATAGATAGATAGATAGATAGATAGATAGATAGATAGATAGATAGATAGATAGATAGATACTCGTGTATTGTTTTAAACAATAAACGCTGCATTTGCAGTGAAAGGCAATAATGTTTAAATGTGCGGTTCCTGGGCTTTTTCCTCCGTCTCCTCGGGGCATGGGGTGACATTCAACGGCTGTGGTGAGGGGGAGGAAGGGGAATGTGCAGACAATGACAAATAGAATCTGGACATAGCCCCCACATGACCCTGTCCCTCAAACTCCGGAGATGCCAATGGGCAAGCGACATGGTATCAACCCCTGGTCGTCGATGCGCTTTTTAAGTAAACATTCTACATCCCATATCTCTCCCTGCACCTCAAGCCACCTGCAGTCACTTATTGAGATGGTGAGTCACAGGTTCCAGCGGGCACGCGAAATTAAATCGGTAATATATCACAACAAAAGTTGAGAATAAAGAGTTATCATTGCTAAAAATGTCACCATTATGATGTTGTGGCGACGATTTTTCCTCACAGAGTCGGTCAAAGAGTAATACTTCAACGTCACATTGGGAGAAGGTCGGCTGCTTGATCGATACTGCGCACATGGACTGGAAGTTTGCGCCGCTCTTTCCAAAACAAAGCGCAACCACAGGTGTGTGCAAATAAGATACTTCTAACTTCACAAAGCTCTACTGCTACATTTTTATCCTCCTCGCTAGTTCGTACTCCTGTTTGTTTTGTTCCCAGTGGCAGGTCTGGTGGTCAGTCCAGTGAGGGTGGGATCAACTCTGCGCACTCACCGTCGAGCTCACCGTTTGTCGGAGAGGGCTGGGAGGCGGAGACCACGGGGGTGTGAGAGAAAAGGAGACATAAGTGGGGGAATTTCATGGGAAGTGGCCTGCAGATGGGGCCGGCAAGGGCACCACTCTGTCCCACAATGAGAACCGCTAGGGAGGTGGGGGAGGGGCCGCGCAGCACTGTATGAGGGGTGTGGCCACGGTGCGCGCCCTCCTCCAGGACTCGGGCTCTCCGCACCAAGCACTCTTGCACCGAGTTAGAGTGCTGTGAAGGGTCCGATTATAAAACTTTTATAATAAAAGTATTGGCAGATTGAGCACAAACACGAAACAGACAGGCGGCTCAGCACAGATCCCTGTAGGTGAGGGAAGGCTGCCCTGGCCTCGCGTGATGGCTGCTTTGTAAAGCGCGCGAAAATACCACAAGAGCCACGTGTTTCTGTGGCATCTGTTGTCAGTGGAAGGCCCCTGCAGGGGTCCTTCTCTGCGAGGCACCACTGCTCCCACCACAGCACTTCTTCTGAAAGACCAGCCCCAACATCTGCACAGGTAGACACACCCATGCGTCGGATGCTCGTCTGCTGTTAGACGGCAAACTCGTGTGTTATGGCCCAACCGTGTCATTATCCCTCGCACAATGGCGTCCCTGCCTCTCTACGCACACACCATCTACCTCACCCTCTCTCTTACACGATGTTTTTCTTATTATCCATACAAGTATCGAAAATGATATGACCAAATTAAAAAATACGCTTAAAATTATACTTTCTATGCGTTTGGTGCTTTACGTTAAACAATCGTAGCCTGCATCCATTGATATTTTACGTGATTGGAAAGCTAAAATCAACGTCCTTTTGTTTTTCGAATGCCCGTGACGAAGTAAGAGTTAAGTCGCTCCCACTACGACGTTGTCAGACTGTTTTCTTTCACATTCGTTTTGAAGTTCTCGTGTAATTTTATTTCGTTCTGACAGAACGTACTTTATCATGTGCAGTGCTGGCTTCATACATATTTATGTAAATGTGTTCATTGGAATGAATATTCGTTGCCCTAATATATTTTAGCTTCAAAGAACGTGCAGGTGGCAAACTGGATTTACGTATATCCGTCCCAAGGGACATGGACGGGACACCGGGCACGTGCCCGTGCCCGCGCCCCCTTCCCGTGTCGTGGGCGGGTAACTTCATGTGCTTCGAAGCGGGTTGGCCTCCGCTTGTTCCTTGTGCTCAGATAGTCTGTGTTCCTCGTGGCCTTTGGGAGCACGCCGCATTATGGTGTCTGGATTTCGCTTTTTTTGTGAGGGACCCGATTTATACCTGAATTCAGACACGTTGTATAACTGTTTAACCTAGGGGACAGATCCCTTGTCACGCCCGTAGTGCAAGTGGTCTCTGGTGGGGGGGCGGGGGGGTGGAGCGCATATCAAGTCTGGTGAAACTCTACACGGACGATAGTGATCTATTGAGGCTTTCGTGTGTTCTTTGTTAAAAAAACGGAAAAACTAACTGCAACTCAGGTTTTAAACTATAACACCATTGCTCAATATTTAAAGAATTTGCGTGCAGAAGCCCGCTTTTGCTTGATGCTACTCCTGGTAGGATTTTATAAACTAAAATACACAATTTTTATCTTGGATTTCAAAAGCGTAATCTACCCTTAAGTATATTGCATACGAATATTTAAATGCATTAAAGAAAAACATAAGTGCGTACACAGACACGCGCAAATAAAAATACCCAAAAATATATAAACACACACATATACATTTGAATCCATATACACATGTATCGCACACACCCTTGTTTACCTGACCAGCAATCCACAATATTCTGGGTACCGGCGGGCAGTGTGGGCGCCACCTGCAGAAAGTTCTGGATTGTGCATTCAAATGATAAATACTGGACGGGGTTCGGGGAGCGAATCTGTTCAGTGATCCGTTTGCCCTGGACTATTCGTTTAGAAAAAAACAATGCAACAAGGAGGCAGTCTGCAACACCTATTTTTATTTTCTGCGCAAATTAAAATCGAATCAGGCTTTACCTTATGAAAACGGATGATAAAAATACACCTGTAATCAGACACACCCCGTATTAGCGGGGCTATTGTTTTAGAGAATATCATTTGAGATAAGTGCACTGTTATTTTTCTCGTTTCTGTCCCATTTATCTTCTTCGACAGTTAAATATCGACACTTGACCTAAAACGCGCTAAACATGTAAATAAATTAAAAAAAAAACACGTTTGGATGTTCTGATAGAAGCACTCGCGTACACCGCATTGATTACAACAAATAACGTACGATGATGTGCCGGTGTTCTCCAGAGGAAAGTGTAAACTCTCGGTGCAGACGATAGATCTGCGCCTTGCCCCCCTCCCCCCTTTCTTGTCATCCCAGGGGGGAGTGACGGCAGAATCACGCGGGACATTAATCATGCGGTGTGACATGTCCCGCAGACATGGGAGGGAGCCGAGGTGTACTATACCTGTCGGTGTGAGCAGCGGTGAAGCCCCCTCCCTCACTCACTCGTCGGCACCCACCCTCCCTCTCAATCCAGAGCCTCTCGAGCTGGGGGGAGGAGGAGAGGTGAGCCTCCCTCCCCTGTCTGCCAAGGTCCTCCCTCTCCCGCCTGGGCACTCGCTGCCAGTTCTCTGTACCTGCAGATAGGAGAGGTGAAGCCCTCTCGTCCGGGCACCCCCTCAAACCTCTGCACCTGCTGCCTGGTGGACAGAAAAGTGAAACCCCCACCCTTTCCCTGTCTCTACTCTACCCTTCCTGCCGCAGCACCTCCTTACCAGACCACTTTCTCCTGGTGTAAGAAAGTGAAATTTCTCTGACGCTGCCTACACCCTATCTTTCCGGCCTGATTACTCCCCTCCAGGTCCCCAAGGAGCCCAGCTGGCTCCACTGACCCACAGACCCTGCATTCAGGGCTGGTTATAAGACTTTTGGGGCCCCACTAATTTGCATGCGGAGTGAAATCACAACCAATGACATCGCAGGAAGTGCACTGCCTTCAATTGCCTATTTGTTGATAAACTTTTCAGAAAGCAACTTTCTTGGTATAGATATCAGTAAAACAATAAAGTCATAAATATTAACACTTACAAGCACAAAAAAATAATATGCACACTAATAAAATAAGTACATACAATTTTAACTTTCGATTAATTGGAAATACATTATATTAGTCACACTGGATGGAAAGGTTTGGCCTAGGTTTCATCAAAGTGTAATAGTTTAATAAAATGGCAACAATTTGTTTACATATTTTTATACTGCACAAACCTAGCTGCAGTGGCCAGTCACAGTGGGAGTGCTGCGGGGTTGTCAGGTGGGGCGGGGGAGGGGCAGGGTGGCGCTGCAGCGAGCGCAAGGTAAATAGTTTTATTTATTTATTTACTTACCTTACTCCATGCCGTCGTATGTCCGACTCCACTACCCCTCACGCTGCCCCTCCCCCGCCCCGCCTCACCGCCCCGCAGCACTCCCGCTGCGAGCCACCACTGCCTAGCTGGAAGGCTGCAAAGCGGCATACAGGGTTAAAGGCAAAGACACAGTCAACATAGCATAGGAGGAATAGGTGGTTTGTAGACTGTGACTGCATCTTGATGTTGTTTTAAAAAAAAGTTTATCATTCATCTGTTTTTAAAAGTGGAGCTGGGTTAGGCTGCCCGTAAGGATAATGGGATATAATTTCAGATTCTTGGTGCATAGTTGGGGCGGCCCTTTGCATGTTTTTCTCTTTTTAGCACATCTTCTTTTTCCGTCGGGAGGTGTCCATGCTGTGGATGTGTGGAGAGCCACTGGAGATGGTCAGCTTGTCATCCACGAAAGCAGGGGTCTCAGTCATATAGTGCAAACCTAGCCAAAAGCAGCGGAGCACTGTTCAGAGTCAATGGCAAGCATAAAGCCAAGCAGTGATAGGAAAGGTAGCTGGTTTGTGGACTTTTAAGCAAACACAAGGAGATGATGGATGGAGCGCTGAAACTTTTCAGACACTCACCCCCAGTCACACATCTGGGTTGAATCAATCATCGTTCTTTAGCTCAGTTCGCCACCCCAGTTCAGACCCAGCCATATGCAAATCAGTCTTGACCCTGTCCCTCATGGGAACAGTCTGGCCCGAACTGCCAAGCCAGGTCTTCCCTGGACCTTAAACAAGCATCCTGGGACCGGTTTCGGGGTAACACCCCTCATCAGCCAGGCTAGCTTGAATCCAGTGGCAAAATGAGCAAAGGATCCACTTCTGGGCATATCCTGCCAACTTAGGGCGAACAAAGGAACACAAGGAGATGATGGACGGAGCGCTGAAACTTTTCAGACACTCACCCCCAGTCACAGATCTGGGTAGAATCCATCATCATAGCTCACTTCGCCACCCCAGTTCAGACCCATTCATGTGCAAATCAGTCTTGATCCTGTCCCACATGGGATCAGTCCAGCCCGAACTGCCAAGCCAGGTCTTCCCTGGACCATAAACAAGCATCCTGGCACCGGTTTTGGGGTAACACTCCTCATCAGCCAGGCTAGCTTGAATCCAGTGGCAAAGTGAGCAAGGGACTCACATCTGGGCATATCCTGCCAACTTAGGGGAAACAAAGCAAACACAAGGAGATGGTGGACGGATTGCTAGAACATTTCAGACACTCACCCCCAGTCACAGATCTGGGTCCAAACTGGAATGGCATGGCGAGCAAAATAATGATGGATTAAACCCAGGAACTGGAATGGCATGGCGAGCAAAATAATGATGGCTTAAACCCAGATCTGTGACTGGGGGTGAATGTTTGACAATGTTCAACATTCCGTCCATCATCTTTTTGTGTTGTGGACTGTTAATGCATTGTGATGGCTTTGCAGATGATGCCGCTGGGTTAGAAGATTGTGTGGTCTGGCAAGGAGAAACTGTGGAGTTCCATCATGGTGGAATGATGTTGTTGTCATATTTCTTCATGCTCTAGCGAGATGTGCTGAAGCAAGTAGAATGCCCTTAAGGTGGGGCCAGTGTGGATTAATATTCCAAAATGGTTTCCTAGATACCCAGTGCAAGATAAGGTAAGTGCAAGAAAGATAGCAAATAAAACAATTGAAAACAGCTTTACTTCTATTAACCCATCACCCAAATTACTAGAAAATACTAGAAAATATCAGAATACAATCATATGTAGGCTAAAAGTGTTAAATGTCATGTGCCTTGATCCATGGCTACAACACTTCTACCAAAGTCATCTGGATCCTTAAAATGTTCTTTTACTAATTATTAGTATAGATTCACATGGTTCCAGGGTGTTTTTTCTTTCATAAATTAGCATGATGCAGATTTAATTAACAGTTTTGAGATACATCTCCTTTCACCCTTATATGACGATTTCTCCCAGTTTACAGAACACCTGGAAAACACACATTCAAATGCAATTAAATAATGCTGCAAACCTAGCCCACTAACCCTCCTAGTACCTTGAGCCACACAGTACTGGCCTATGGCTAAAAGGCCTAGTGGAGGGAGGCCAGGCCTCTAGGTTTGTGTCTGGTCAGCATTTTACCATCATTGACAGTGTTTTCTTGTCTAAACCAGAGCAAAAGAGCAACAAATCTCAAAAAGAGGTTCATGGGCTATACAAATATAGAACAGAAACATCCTTGCCTCATCAACTAAGCAAAATATCTTAAATCAGATGTGCACAAAATATGAAGACAAATGGTGAAAGCAGAAGTCTTCAAATTGGGGAGAGGCCCCCGTGGTGGGCCTCAAATGATCTCAGGGGGGCACCAGACTCAGCAGTGGCTGAGATTAATTCAAGCATTCCATCCATCACTATTTTGTATGCTTTAGTGTGTCGCCCTAAGTAGGATAGGCATGTCCAGATGTGAGTCCCATGACCACTGTGTCACTGAAACCAAGCTATACCTGGCTGACTAGCATTAGCTAGGGCAAAACTGGTCCTGGGTTGCTTGTATTCTGGTTTAGAGAAGACCTGGCCTAGCAGTTTGTTGACTGCTCCCATTGGAGCAGGGTCAAGATGGATTTGCATATGACTGGGTCCACACTGAGGTGGCATGGTGTGCAAAAAACCAATGGACTGGGATGCGGCCCGAGTAATTACCAGTTGCTGAGATTAATTCAAGCATTCCATCCATTGTTTTTTGTATGCCTTTTTTGTGGATAGTAAAATACAACTATAATTTGAACGCATTGGACCCATAACCCCACATGGCCATGGTACCACTGCACTTGCTGCACTATTCATAGCTGCGCCCTTCAGAGGAGCCTCTTGCCCTGGGCATTGCAGCTATGGACCAGTGGTGCAAGGCACAGGACAGCAGCCTCCCTTCCTTGGGATTTTTTAGCATTGGACCATGGTTGGTGGGTCTAGAAAAGGATGGACCTTTCCTGGGATTTGCAGCTCTGGATCATGGCTGTGCAGTGCATTGGAGAATGGACCAGTGGCATAGTAATGTAGTCATGGACCCTGATTCAAGAAAATGATGCCAGACAGTAAACCAGAGCCATAATCTGGATGCATTGGGTCCCAATCCTCTATGAGCCCTGGTACCACTCTAGCTGCTGCACTACTGATAGCTACACCCCTAAGAGAGCCCCCGATGAACCTCACACCCATACTCTTGCACTGAAAACCTCATGGGCTTGTTCCTCCACACCAACTGCGAGGCCCAGGGGAGAGATCGCCTTTCCCAGGCCTCATAACTCTGGAACATGGCTGTGAGGCTCATGGAAGAGAGACAAGTAGCACAGCAATGGTGTCATGTGTCATGGTGTAAAGTAAAAGTGTTCTCTCAACCCTGTCCACTAGCTGCACAGTACAATAACAACATAACTTGCGAACATTGGACTTAATACTCCTGGGTCCAGTGCTACTGCACTACTGATGGCTATGCTCCTGTAATGGACCCATGCACAGATCTATAGTACAGAGCTGTGACACAGTTTCAATTGGGCCCAGGGGATGGGCCCATATGAGCCCCCCTTCCTGGGCCTTTCACTCATGCATAGTGTAGTGCTGAGAGTGTTAGGGAAAGAAGCCCACTAACCCATGGGCCTCACAGCACAGCATGGCTGTGATGCCCAGGGGAGAGCCCCCCCCCCCACAAGGCCTACCCCATGGCTATGAGGCGTAGGGTAGGGGACTTCACTCCCCACAACCATGGTCTAGTGCTGCAAGGCCTAGGAGAGGGGAGCTAGAATAGGGGAGCCCTCTGCCATTGGCCTCACAAAAATCGTGTAGCGCTGAAAGCCCAGAAGAAGAATGTCACCTCCCATGTATCACCCTACTATGATCCAAAGCTGTGAGGCACAGGTGATGGGTGGTCCCATCACCTGGGCCTCACATCCATGGTGTTGTGCTGCAAGGCCAAAAGGAGGAGAGGCCCCTTCCCTGGGCTTTTCAGCCATGATCCACAGTCATCGCCTCAAGGGCCAAGTACGGTGGCCAATTTTCCATTACAACTTCAGAGGACACTTTGTCCTTTGGGAGAAACAATCGCCTGTGGAGACACATTGCATGTGCAGAGACATCAGAAGATGTTTATTGGGGACCAGGGGAACTATGAGTCATGTAACAGATTTTTGAGGTTTCATTCGAAATCCACCCCTCTTGGACAGGCCATGTTAAAAGTAGGGGTGGGCGGAATTTGCGGAATTAACCTTCGCAAATTATCGCGAGAATGTTTAAAATTATCGCAAACAAGCAGAAATATCGCAAAGATGCGGAAGTTTTTTTCCGGCATGTTCGCGAGATTTTCTGCATGGTTGCGGGTCGCCAACTTACCCATGTGGTTGCTTGCGGGCGCGGCCATCTTGTTTTGAGTTGTTCTCGCGGTGCATGATCGCGAGAAGAAAGACGTGATCGCGCGACGCATGACGTCACTGCGGGCGCGAACTGTCGCGAGACAGCGCAAATGGCTAAAAACAATACAACATCTCATGGAGAACGCGACCGGATCAAGAAAACTTGTCGGCGAACGCAGGGATTCAGGTAAGGCGATCGCGCGCGCGCGAGAATGTATCATTTTACAGCGCGAGCAAGAAACAAATTATCGCCAAGCTGCGGAAACCGGAATTTTTGACATTTTCGCGCTCTCCGCGGAACGCAAAAATGTCAAATTATCGCAATTTCCGCGAACGGAACGAAATTTTTGCCCAGGCCTAGTTAAAAGTTAACTGAGGTGGAGATTGAGTTTACAAGTGTGATTACTCTACATACTCTATTTGAGTTCTAATCCCTTTACCACCTCCTTGAGTAAACCTTGACTACTCACTATAGAAAATTTTTAGCAACAAGTTTAGAAAATGAACATTGGAAAACTCATAAAATAAAATATTCTTAAGATTTGAAACACCAATGGTAAATGTCAGTATCTACCACGCATACTGTCCAGTAAGTACCCGTGGCCACAGGACTGCTGCTCCCTTTTTGGGAAGATTGGGAGTATTTTGATTCAATGTAAAAACTACTACTCCGTGTGATTTAAAAAAATGTACTGAAAATTACCTGGGAGGAGAGAGGTGCCCAGTCACATGGTACAGTCACCTAAATGCAGTACAGTGGTAAATATATAGTCTTTGCACCAGGTAGCAGTGTACTAAAGTCTGGGTCTACTAATTTAACAAACTGTTTGTTGGTGGGCAAATAATACTCTCTTTGTGCCATATCCACTGATCTGACAATATGGATGTACTTTGAAACAAGCCTAATGTGAGAAAGGGTGTACTCCCTGGCTCTGCCTCAGCTTACGGTCCTGTTGGAACCTCAAGCCCATAAGGAGTCAAACTTTCATGTGGCTTCTGCCTGCCACCCTCCCTCTAACAAGGATGTGGTGTTATGGCTGGAGCTGCCAACTTTGGAACTGGGGAACCAGGATCCAGACTTGGAATCAGCTCAATATCTAGTGATTCTGGACAAATCACTTAATCTCCCTGTGCCTAAAAAAGAATGTGTCCTCGTGTAATGTAACTGGCACCCATGTAAAGAGCTCCAATACCTTTGGATTGAGTTCACTCTATTTAAAACTGCAAAAAATGGGTTTCATTCACTCATTCAAGGATGTTTGGATCTAGGGTTACAACCCAGCCAGTATTCTACTGACAACACCGGTATTTTAATATCTTGTTCAGTATTAAAATAATCAGATTCACCTAAAGGCTGTATTTTCCTATCCCATATCTGTACATACTTTGAACAGCAAATATAAACAGAAATCATGTTTAAATGTGACTTATAATTGCATTAACGATCCCTGACTACTGATTAAAGTTCTTAGTATTGTGTCCTGGCTTTTGCAGACTCTTAAAACAGCAACAAATTGCTGGGATGTTTCTCTTGGAAGGTGACAACCCTATTTGCATCTGCTTTTGCAATAGTTGAAGGTTATCTTGAACTTGCATGGTGCAGGACTCCTCAGGGGCTGAAAAGCCCCCTCCTAGACACTGACAAGCATCTCTTTCACAGTTCATCAAGAGCTGAAAAAGTGAGAGTTACTTGTCCTTTGAAAGAGCTCCTTCGCCTATGACTGGCAGTGCTACACATGCCAGGGATGCCCAGGAGAGTAGTACCCCTCCCCAGGGCCTTTCAGTGCTGCAGCATAGGTTCGAGGCTCGGGTTAGGAACACTGGCACAATGCCCCATGTTGGATGACTGAGTGCGGGGCCCTGGTCAGCTGCCAATGCCTAGCGCCGGCCCTGCCTGCATTTCTTACCACCTGTTTATTGTAGCTACTAGATCCTAGATCGAAAATGAGTATAACATGAATTAAAACACATTCACAATGTGATGAGTCGTCGTGAAAAGATGTCATACTGTAAAAAAATAATCTGACTCATTTCTTCTAAAGGTGCTAGGGTAGCCTACTACACGTGTTTTTTCCCCTGCATGACTTCTTGAACCAAGAGGCAGACACCATGTTAGATAATGGGGGAATGCACACATCAAACTTGTATCTTCTTTGTACCTCTGCTTAGGCCACAACACAATGCTGCACCCCTTATCATTAAGTTTAATTATAATGGAATAACCTTTTCTGAGTTTCTGGATGGCATTTATAAGAACTGTTCTGTGGACTTTTCTGTGTCTGTTTATTTTTCTATAACTCTTTTTTAGATTTATGATCTGTAAACTGCAGTATCAATAGGCCCATGGGGTAGTTGTGGCACATAAGCTTGATGTAAATGGCAATCTTTCAGATGTAGAAATTGATCAGTGAGACAGTGCAGGGACAGGATTAAACCCTGTGCCCAAATATGTGCCACACATGCCGCCCAGGGGGCAATATTGTGTTGTAGTCTAAGCTGCTGTATATAGAAGAGGCAATACGCCAGCTGTGAGATAAAGAATGCTACAGCATTATCACCATAAAGGAGTATTTAAAGGTAAAACAAAGATACTTCCTGGAACTGAGAGACTGATTGGAAAAAGTGATCCTGGAAAGGAATGACTGTTTGTTCCTGACCATCCCAAAATACCAGCAGTTTAGTTTCTGCCTAAATCCTACTGGTAGATCAATCATCTTGACACAGAACAATCTATTTGAAAATACCTACATACATACATATTATATTTTTGTTTCAGAGTATACTAAACTGACAGTTGAGAAGCACTGCACTGGGCACATGCTTCGTCCCCAGCTATGCAAATGTGCATAGATTGTACCAAAAAAGAGCGCTGGCTAAAAGGTAAATCAGTTTTTTTCCCATTGGATTACATGTAAGGTATGCAAATATGGTGTAAGCAAAGAGCCCTACACACTAAATTTACTAAGAAACATAGAAAAATGACAAAATTATTAAATTGTAAAAGTGAGCATATACTGCATGTACTGCATTGTCCTTGCTCCAAGATTTATGTAGTAAGTACAACTCTCCCAGTACATGAAATGATATCACAACATTTGAGAGCCGTAACAAAATTGAACATGATTTTTCCAGTAGCAGACACAATCACAAGTTACATGTCATAATTGTGAAAGATCTTCATTACTTTGTGATTGATATGCTCTAATTGGACATTTGAGGAGGTGAAAGGGAGGGTAATCTCAGATGTTTGGAATCTAGATATATACTTGAGTTGAATGCCAAGATAGCAATTAGAATGAATGCCACAGAGGAACATTTTGTGTATTTGGCAGATGAATTATGATCTTTAAGGATCTTCTTCCTTAATTCTATGGTTGTCTTTTATTCTGAACTAATGGTGGCGGTGTCTTTTGATTTTTTTGTTTTCTCTTTTTTGTAGGTTTTGATGGATGAGAATTGATGAGGAAATATGACCTGTATTTGACTGTGTTGGACTGAGGGTTAACGTTATTTACTCTTGATTTGGGATATACATTTATAATTCTTAGATAATTGTGATAATTATGCACACTAGGGTGGGACAAACAGACTAAATAATATCCCACTGGCCGTTAATGCAATTTGTGATTGAATTCTAAATACATTAATTCATGTTGTCTCCTTTATCTGCATGTTAATGGATGCCAGTAGTATTTCGTTGAAATTAAATAAATTCACATAGTGAGGTAAAAACCTCATGGTTAGAAAAAAGCTTTTGAAAGAATATTGCAACTTAACATGACCAATGCTCAGTTGTAAACTGTAATGTGTTATGATGGCTGCATTATTTGGTGATTGATGTAAAAACCTGAAATCAGCTATGTGAGTGCCAGCATCTGGCCTTGGATCTTAGACCACTTTCCTGCATCCATCTATCTCCCACTACTTGCCCAGTTGTTACCTGTGCCTAGTACTTACCTGCATGGAGACGGTGCAGGGACATCTGTTTGTTATTTGTTTGCTGCTCAACGTGTCTATACTTTTTAAAATCTCAGGGCTTGGGCCCCTTCACATCACTTTTACTTGGTGCAAGACTGCTTGGTGGAGAGAACTGGAGTCCTGGTGAAGGAGGGTGCACACATTGTCCACACCCCTCACACAGGGCTGCGCACACACACCCACAGCCACCTCCTAGGGTTTTTTTTAATTGTGAGACAGAGTGGTGCCCCTGCCAGCTGCATCTGCAGGCTACTCCTTTCCCATGAAATCCCCTGCTTGTGCCTCATCATCATACCCATATGGTCTCTACCCTCTTCAACAAGCGGTAAGCTTCGCTGAGTGTGCAGAGTTGAACCCTAAAGCTAAAGCGGAGGAGCGTCGCCTCACTGCTTTTTGAGCAGGAAAAATAAAATGATAATATCGTAGTTATTATCATTTTATTTTTCACAGGTTTGGGCTGGATTAGGGCAGGGCAGGGCTGGAGGTACAGGGGAGGAGTGGTTTGCATACTCCTAGTGCCCATGACTACTTGGCCGGCCGTCTTGGCCTGGTCAAGCAGTCATGCGCACTTTGCATGGTCCCCACCAGACTGTATTACACAGCCTGGGGGGGTACATGTGAAGGCCCCCAGCCCCCATCTGAGTGCCGATCCAAGACGCTCAGACCAATGACAATGCTGCATTGCAGTGTTGTGATTGGCTATGGGGAGCTTGGGTGCTTCCTGGTTCCGGGACTCGAGAAACGGAGGAGAGACACAGCCGGAGGAACAGGTAAGTTATTTATTTATGTCCCCCCCACCACCCCTCCCTCCCTCCTGTCCCTCCACCCTCATTCCCTGCCAGCCGCTACTGGTTGAACCCACACTCACCAGACTGCCCATCATAGCTACTACGGGGAAGAAAACAAACAGGAGCACAAAATAGTGAAGAGGAGAAAAATTTAGCAGATCAAAACCGCAGCAATGTATTCACCCTTGTGATGTTAGAAGTATCTTTTTTGCATACACCTGTAGTTACACCAAAGCACATTAAGGCTGCTTTCATGAAGAGTGGGGCAAAATTTGAGTCCACGTACATGTACGCACTATCTATCAAGAAGTCAAGCTTCTTCCAACGTGACTTTAAAGGAAAAAACCTTGACCGATGCTGTGAGGAGAAATCGTCATCACAACTTGTATAGCACTGACCATGTCATGAGTGATGTAATATGTGAGGTCATAAGCAGTGCATTGCTGGGGCGCAAGTTATAGTTAGCTCACTACTATAACGGATGAATTTCTCTGGTTTTGTACGAGTGAAATCTGACCCTAAATATAACGTCCCTGTAACCTTTGTTTTTTTCAGTGAATATATATATATCCTTACATTCAGTTTAAGCATTGATCAAACAAATGTATTTAAATCACAATGAAACTGAATTGCGATTCCACTTCATGTCACCTTGTCAACACTGTATATATCTGAAAACCAGAGTCAGAGCCAAAATACTAAGTTTTCAGTGCCAGGTACTATACCGAGACTGCCTACTAACAACCATGAATTCTTGTACATGATAACTATCTCTTTTTTGTTAAAACACTTTTTATTAATAACCAAGACAGATAACTATCTCTTTTAATTAACTTTAAGTTTGCACATTTCATTTTTGTTCTCCACTATAAACAATTGGAAATACACTGGGTGATCAGTAGTACTGTATTTGATCATTGAGAACTAAGGGGTCTATTAGGATGGCGGGCAGATGGCCGCCGCCTGACCGGCGGCGGCCATCCGCCCGCCATCGAAACCCGGAAAACTGCCGGTCCGATTAGCATTGCGGTCGTGACCGCTGTGGTGTGATTTTCCGCCGCCACTTTTCTGCCGGTTGCAGTCCGCCCGCTTGCCTAGACTGCTACAATTGTTGCGGATCAGGGCCAAGCACCGCCGGCACGATTATGATGCCGGCGGTAGCCAGCCTTTCCGCTGCGGTGGAACCGCCATGGAAAGGCATGCGGAGACATGTTCCAGGGGCCCATAGCGGGCCCCCAATGTGTTGGGGGTGTGGGTGCACTGGGAGGGTACCCATGATACCCCCTACATGTCCCTGTACCAGGTGGCAGTCACTGTGCAGTGCCTGCCATCAGCCGCGGCCCGTGGAGGGATTTCCGTGGGGCAGTAAGGCGGGGCGGGGGAGGGGCAGGGTGGGGGGTTCTAAAAACCGGAATATGGATAATTACAGGTAAGTAAACAATTAAATAAATAAAACGAATTTCGTAGTGCGTGCTGCATCGCATTTTGCGATGCAGCGCGCGCTACG
Organism: Triturus cristatus; assembly: GCF_964204655.1. NCBI lineage: Eukaryota > Metazoa > Chordata > Amphibia > Caudata > Salamandridae > Triturus > Triturus cristatus. The sequence continues at coordinate 566,587,325 of NC_140580.1, read as the reverse complement.
AAATTTGTTTTATTTATTTAATTGTTTACTTACCTGCAATTATCCATATTCCGGTTTTTAGAACGCCCCACCCTGAACCTCCCCCGCCCTGCCTTACGCCCCACGGAACTCCCTCCACGGGCCGCGGCTGCCTGCCATGCAGTGCAGGGATATGCAGGACATGCTCTTTTTGACATCGCCGCGGTGCTGCTGGCAGCATCGACTGCCGCAATGTCAATCGCCAGAATCCAACCGCCGCGGTCGGATTTCGACTGCGGAGCATCCTAATTGGACCGGCGCTTATGCCGCGGTCCTTGCGCGTGATCTTTTCCCGCTACCATGGTGGTCGGGGAGATTTTCCGACCGCCATCCTAATAGACCCCCAAATGATCAAACCTATAAACAGTACAGCAACATACTACATGTTTACAACAAAATATAACTACAAAATGTAATGTAATTACAAAATTACATGCGTAACGTTGTATTTTATTTTACTTTGCAAAAATGTGAAAAAATTAATTTTCAATTTCACCACTGCACTTTATCACATGTATGTATTCTAAATTGCACTTTTTTCTATGTCCATTAAACAGTCTGTCATCTCTGACGGTTTAAAATACCACATCTGTAATACAAGGTCATGTGACCAAGACCCGGCGTGAGGTCAAAATGCGTCTTGTTTCTTTGCGAAAGTTAATACTCTTTAAAGCATTCTAAACTGGAGTGGCTCCTTCCTTACCTGACTGCCTGGAGAGGATCATTTGATATATATACATATATATACACACACACACACACACATATATATGCATCTATGTTTATAGCAAACGAATGTACATATGCAAATGTTGATTGTGCGTCTGCATGCATGTTTAAAGTGAGTGCTATAGTGTTATTTGTGTGTTGTAAATGATTGCATGGATGCTTGCAGTAAGGGCATGCATATAAGTAAGTATAGGTGTGATGGTTTCTTTGGTGAAGTTTAGTTTGGGGATAGAGATGGTTAGTGTCTGGCAGTGGCGGTGCGTCCATTAGGGCGTTGGGGCGTAGCCCCCCCGCCCGCAGCGTCGCCCGCAGAATCGGCGTCTTCTTTGAACTTAAGTAAACTGAATCAGTTTACTTAAGTTCAAAGAGGAGAACTGACAATCATGTCAGTCAGCATGACGTCGCCCGCCCACCCGGGGGTGGGCGGTCCGACGTCATGTTGACTGACATGATTGTCAGACAGACCAGGCAGGGGCAACAGGCAGCAGCACAAGTGCGCATGATTGGGGAAGGTGAGCGAATTTTCGCTCCGTGCCCAGTCATGCGCACTTGTGTCTGCTCTGGCTGGCGCATGCCCATTAAGAGACCGAGGGTTGAGCAAAGGCTCAAACCTCAGTCTCCTAATGGGCAGGCGGGCGAGCCGTAACCGTGCCCTAAGCCAATCCTGGCGCTGCTGGCAGTGCCAGGATTGGCTGAGAGCCTGAGAGGGGCTGTACCGCTGTAGTCGTCAACGGACGGACCCGAGGCGGCGCGGACGTGCTCAGGAGTCAGACCTCAGGTAGGAAAGGGATTTTTAAAAATTTATTTACACCCCCCACACGCGATACCCCCCCGCGCGACACATACCCCCCACGCAACACATACACCCCCCCCCAACACATACACCCCCCCCCCCACTGTGAGCCGCAACTGGGTGCATGTAGTGATTGATGGTCGAGAAAACTCAACTCTACTTCTCTGCCTCAATTTAAATGGCTGTGGTACGCAGTTTGAAATGAATGTTAGCGAGTTTTCCTGTATTAAAATAGCGGCACTTTTCCGCTCGTTCACACCTTTGTGTTGCTGAAGATAACAAGACCGAGAGTGGGCGTTAGTGGTCCTGTCCTCCCAAAGTTCAGCCCCTCTCTTGGGAGCGCAGCGCGCTAAAGATAGAAGCCCGTAAAAGAAACACAAGGGCACCCAAAGCAATAAGTCAGGGACCTTGGGAAGTAACGTATTATAAGAGACAATGGTCCCTGAAAACGAGAAATATTCGCAAAAAACAATGAATATAGCCAAAATTGGTGCTATATTATAGCCTATGTCCAGCCGGACAAGGCGACTTTAATAAGAAACAATAGTTTAGCGGTGATCAAAGGGATGTAAGCAAAATGTTGGTGGGACACAAGCCTGTATCCTGTGGCTTACATATCAAGAGGACATAGTATTTTGGAAAAACATACAGGCAATTGCAGTGATGTTTCTATGTCGGAGAATACTCGATAGTGAAACATCTTAGTATACAGTTTGTCACCTTCACCACATTTTATACACATAGATTGTTTTGGTGTAAGGTGAGCCACATAGTCGACGACGTTTCGATCCTTAACGGGGGGATTTTAGGATCATCATCAGGACTAATTAGTATGAATTGCCAATTTAAGAAATGCCTGAATTTACACAATTAGTACAAAAAACGACATGAACATTGAGGCAGGGAAAAAGATGGGGAAAAAGGAGAAAAGGGAACATGGTGATTAACGATTGATTTAAGTTAATTATACAACATAAGACTCAATTTGTCAGAACACGGACCAGACCAGTCTCTATATAAATACAATCTAACTGCATTGTGGCGTTCAATTTTCAGTAGTAAAAGAAAAGAGAAAGAAGAATAAGTGGTGATGAACATGCTCTCAGGGTGAAGCAAGCTGGAGGGAATCTACCAGCGTGTGTGGAAGACGGTGAATAAAAATATTTTTAAGTGCGTCACGAAGGTATCGGTGAGTGGAGCGGGGGTGTTGTGAGTGTGAAGGGAATAGTTACCTCGGGTGGAGACGAGTACAAAAGTATATTTGATTCGTCTGGGTCCAATGACAAGAACGAGTCAAGGTTCCGAAGGAACGGCCTGCGAAGGGAATGCTAAGAAGTAAAAAACCGAAGCGGGAATGGTGAAACGGTGGGGCGAATAAAAAACAGGAATCATTTACCTCGAGTATCCGAGTTTACGAGGCAAAATGGAAATTCGTCTTGGTTCGATGACCTGAGCGAATTTAGGGAGTCCAAGAAGTGAACCTGCGAACGAAATACGAGTCGTAAAAAATCGAAGCAGGAAATGTGAGAAGGACCGTGTCTAAGGGGTGACAGGCTTACCTTGGGCAATGGAGGTACAATCAAGTCAACACGGTGATGCGGTATCTATCGAGGAAAAAGGGGGGGAAAATGAGAAGGGGTCTCATACTGTGACGGCGTGGTGCGTGGCCGGCATAGAGATCGGGGTGGACATACCTCGTTACAATGAAGGAGATGCGTTCCGTGGGGGTCTGCAGGACAGCGCGGTCGGACAATCCCGGATAGGCTGTGAGGAAGGAGTTTGTGTGTGGCTATTTTGTGAGTGCAGATAGTCAGGTGATTAGTCACATGGCAGTCATGTGATCGATCCAGGAAGTGAAGTGAGAGCAAGTGAAAGAGAATTGGCGAGTATTGAGCGCCATATTGGGTGAGTGAAAAGGACCGCCGATGCCGAGAAAGAAGACCGATATCGTAGCATGAATAGACAGTCAAGCAAGCCACATGAAAAAGGGAAATTCAGGGAGCATCCATATTCTGTACATGAACATAAATAATAAATCAGTTGTTTAACACAGTTAGCGCGTCTTTTCATTAGTTCAGCTAGTGCGGACGGCAAAGGCATAGTTTTTCATATGAGCAGAGGCTCTGTGTTTGCTTCAAGTTTATAGGGAGAGGACTGTGAGATCAAAGCAAGGATGTCCAATCCTCTAAGCGATTTAATCCTTTATGTATGCTTTCCGTCTTCAAAATCCATTTTAATTCTTCTTTGTTCAGTAATTGGGATATATCCGCACCTCTTGGTGGAATTTTAACAACTGAAACGACTGTCCAACAAATGTCATCCTCAGTATGGCCAGCACTCTCAAAATGTTCCACCAACGGTGCATTAGGTGTTTTGCACCTCAGTCTGCTTCTGTGTTGGCAGATTCTGATCCGGATTTTTTGTGTTGTTTGACCTATGTAAATCATTCCGCATGGACATAAAATAGCATAGATGACATTACTGGTGTTACAATTGCTGAAGTGATTATGAGGTTTACGTATGGTGCCAAAAACAAACTCCTTACAATCAGCAGTGAATTCACAGACAGAGCAATTGCCACATTTATTATGCCCAACAACTGCCGGTAAGGACCAATAATCAAGCAATGTGCCGGTGCTTTTGGGGTCAGGGAGTGCTGCTCTGATCAGATGGTCTTTGATATTTTTGCTTCTCTTAAAAGCAAAAAGAGGTCTCTCAATGTTCAGTATTCCTGCATTCAACACACCCCAGTGTTTGAGAATACTTTTACGTACTTTATTGGATGAGGGACAAAAAGTCGTGACGCAAACTATGCGATTCTCCCTTTTCTTAGTTTTGGGTTCCAGAAGGACATCCCTTGGGCAGTACCATGCTCTCTTCAAGGCACTGCGGACCAGCTTTTTAGGGTATCCCCTAGAAGTTAGTTTACTGCTTAGAGTTTTAGCCTCCCTGAAGTAGTCCTCTTTAAGGGTGCAATTACGTCTGATCCGTAAGTATTGTGAGTAGGGAAGGGAATCTCTTAAGGCCCTAGGGTGATTGCTATTGTATTTTAACAGTGTATTTCGCTCTGTAGGTTTCCTGAAGAGGCTAGTAATCAGGTGTCCATCATCATGTGTTATGTTCAAGTCCAAAAATGGTATAGATGTGTTGTTGTGTGTGAGTGTGAATTTGAGACCTCCACAGTTATTGTTGAGCCAGTGTAGAAAGTTCTCAAGCAAGGTTTCAGTATCATGCCAAATAAAAAAGATGTCATCTATATAGCGTTTCCAGTGTGTTATTGCTGAGTGGAAGGGATTGTCTTGGACCATTATGTGATTCACCTCTAGGGCATTCATGTATAAAATGGCCAAATTCGGTGCAAAAACTGCTCCCATGGATGTTCCCTTGGTTTGTTGGTAATAGTGGCCATCAAATAAAAAGAAATTTCTAGTGAGGCAGATCTCTAGAAGTTGTAAAATGAAAAAAGTGGGAACAGCGTGTGGTCTGGTGCGGCTATCTAGAGTTTGCTCAATGATAAGTAGTGCGTCTCGTTGGGGGATGTTTGTGTATAGTGATTCTACATCTAAGGTGCAGAGAGTTTTAATGAAGTATATGTGGACTACTTCATTAAAAATTTTGTCCCATCCACTCCATACTATGTTAGAGACAGTATGCAGATGATCACCCTAGTAGAAAATCATAGTTTCAATCCATCAACCGACACTCTCTGCACCTTAGATGTAGAATCACTATACACAAACATCCCCCAACGAGACGCACTACTTATCATTGAGCAAACTCTAGATAGCCGCACCAGACCACACGCTGTTCCCACTTTTTTCATTTTACAACTTCTAGAGATCTGCCTCACTAGAAATTTCTTTTTATTTGATGGCCACTATTACCAACAAACCAAGGGAACATCCATGGGAGCAGTTTTTGCACCGAATTTGGCCATTTTATACATGAATGCCCTAGAGGTGAATCACATAATGGTCCAAGACAATCCCTTCCACTCAGCAATAACACACTGGAAACGCTATATAGATGACATCTTTTTTATTTGGCATGATACTGAAACCTTGCTTGAGAACTTTCTACACTGGCTCAACAATAACTGTGGAGGTCTCAAATTCACACTCACACACAACAACACATCTATACCATTTTTGGACTTGAACATAACACATGATGATGGACACCTGATTACTAGCCTCTTCAGGAAACCTACAGAGCGAAATACACTGTTAAAATACAATAGCAATCACCCTAGGGCCTTAAGAGATTCCCTTCCCTACTCACAATACTTACGGATCAGACGTAATTGCACCCTTAAAGAGGACTACTTCAGGGAGGCTAAAACTCTAAGCAGTAAACTAACTTCTAGGGGATACCCTAAAAAGCTGGTCCGCAGTGCCTTGAAGAGAGCATGGTACTGCCCAAGGGATGTCCTTCTGGAACCCAAAACTAAGAAAAGGGAGAATCGCATAGTTTGCGTCACGACTTTTTGTCCCTCATCCAATAAAGTACGTAAAAGTATTCTCAAACACTGGGGTGTGTTGAATGCAGGAATACTGAACATTGAGAGACCTCTTTTTGCTTTTAAGAGAAGCAAAAATATCAAAGACCATCTGATCAGAGCAGCACTCCCTGACCCCAAAAGCACCGGCACATTGCTTGATTATTGGTCCTTACCGGCAGTTGTTGGGCATAATAAATGTGGCAATTGCTCTGTCTGTGAATTCACTGCTGATTGTAAGGAGTTTGTTTTTGGCACCATACGTAAACCTCATAATCACTTCAGCAATTGTAACACCAGTAATGTCATCTATGCTATTTTATGTCCATGCGGAATGATTTACATAGGTCAAACAACACAAAAAATCCGGATCAGAATCTGCCAACACAGAAGCAGACTGAGGTGCAAAACACCTAATGCACCGTTGGTGGAACATTTTGAGAGTGCTGGCCATACTGAGGATGACATTTGTTGGACAGTCGTTTCAGTTGTTAAAATTCCACCAAGAGGTGCGGATATATCCCAATTACTGAACAAAGAAGAATTAAAATGGATTTTGAAGACGGAAAGCATACATAAAGGATTAAATCGCTTAGAGGATTGGACATCCTTGCTTTGATCTCACAGTCCTCTCCCTATAAACTTGAAGCAAACACAGAGCCTCTGCTCATATGAAAAACTATGCCTTTGCCGTCCGCACTAGCTGAACTAATGAAAAGACGCGCTAACTGTGTTAAACAACTGATTTATTATTTATGTTCATGTACAGAATATGGATGCTCCCTGAATTTCCCTTTTTCATGTGGCTTGCTTGACTGTCTATTCATGCTACGATATCGGTCTTCTTTCTCGGCATCGGCGGTCCTTTTCACTCACCCAATATGGCGCTCAATACTCGCCAATTCTCTTTCACTTGCTCTCACTTCACTTCCTGGATCGATCACATGACTGCCATGTGACTAATCACCTGACTATCTGCACTCACAAAATAGCCACACACAAACTCCTTCCTCACAGCCTATCCGGGATTGTCCGACCGCGCTGTCCTGCAGACCCCCACGGAACGCATCTCCTTCATTGTAACGAGGTATGTCCACCCCGATCTCTATGCCGGCCACGCACCACGCCGTCACAGTATGAGACCCCTTCTCATTTTCCCCCCCTTTTTCCTCGATAGATACCGCATCACCGTGTTGACTTGATTGTACCTCCATTGCCCAAGGTAAGCCTGTCACCCCTTAGACACGGTCCTTCTCACATTTCCTGCTTCGATTTTTTACGACTCGTATTTCGTTCGCAGGTTCACTTCTTGGACTCCCTAAATTCGCTCAGGTCATCGAACCAAGACGAATTTCCATTTTGCCTCGTAAACTCGGATACTCGAGGTAAATGATTCCTGTTTTTTATTCGCCCCACCGTTTCACCATTCCCGCTTCGGTTTTTTACTTCTTAGCATTCCCTTCGCAGGCCGTTCCTTCGGAACCTTGACTCGTTCTTGTCATTGGACCCAGACGAATCAAATATACTTTTGTACTCGTCTCCACCCGAGGTAACTATTCCCTTCACACTCACAACACCCCCGCTCCACTCACCGATACCTTCGTGACGCACTTAAAAATATTTTTATTCACCGTCTTCCACACACGCTGGTAGATTCCCTCCAGCTTGCTTCACCCTGAGAGCATGTTCATCACCACTTATTCTTCTTTCTCTTTTCTTTTACTACTGAAAATTGAACGCCACAATGCAGTTAGATTGTATTTATATAGAGACTGGTCTGGTCCGTGTTCTGACAAATTGAGTCTTATGTTGTATAATTAACTTAAATCAATCGTTAATCACCATGTTCCCTTTTCTCCTTTTTCCCCATCTTTTTCCCTGCCTCAATGTTCATGTCGTTTTTTGTACTAATTGTGTAAATTCAGGCATTTCTTAAATTGGCAATTCATACTAATTAGTCCTGATGATGATCCTAAAATCCCCCCGTTAAGGATCGAAACGTCGTCGACTATGTGGCTCACCTTACACCAAAACAATCTATGTGTATAAAATGTGGTGAAGGTGACAAACTGTATACTAAGATGTTTCACTATCGAGTATTCTCCGACATAGAAACATCACTGCAATTGCCTGTATGTTTTTCCAAAATACTATGTCCTCTTGATATGTAAGCCACAGGATACAGGCTTGTGTCCCACCAACATTTTGCTTACATCCCTTTGATCACCGCTAAACTATTGTTTCTTATTAAAGTCGCCTTGTCCGGCTGGACATAGGCTATAATATAGCACCAATTTTGGCTATATTCATTGTTTTTTGCGAATATTTCTCGTTTTCAGGGACCATTGTCTCTTATAATAAAGATAGAAGCCCAGCATGCATAGCACCATCCAGGAACAAAGGGCAACGACACGCACTCCGGCACGCGCGCCTCCCGGCTGGCGCCTGCACGCAGGAAGCCCTCGTACGTGGAGAGCGGCTCAGCGGTCAGCATACATCACAGGCACCTTAGGTATCGGTGGAGAGCAGACTGCTGCAGTCTGACACGTTCACTACTGAGGAACACACAACGTAAAATGTGTAGTTAGGGAGGAAATGGGCCTTTTTGGTATGTTTAGCTCCTTAGCCTCTCGGATGTGGCTGAGAGGACTCTGGCAGTTGGCACCGCTCGGTCTGAGCATTATCATTGCTTGCGGTGGGTTACTTGGTGTTTTAATCTCAAGGTTTCAGAGCTGGCCGAAAATGTTTAGCTCCTTAGCCTCTCGGATGTGGCTGAGAGGACTCTGGCAGTTGGCACCGCTCGGTGAGCATTATCATTGCTTGCGGTGGGTTACTTGGTGTTTTAATCTCAAGGTTTCAGAGCTGGCCGAAATACAGAGAGCGTGTGTTTATTTATATTGCCCTCCCCCCCTGTCCAGCCACTGATTCCCACTGGTGAGTAAATGTTGGTGGTAACTATATGAAAATCTATACTGATAGCACATATGCGAGAGTATGTTCAGTTAATGGCACACTGCTGTATATAACTGCCAGGTATAAGCAGTTTGTAATAGGCAGCGCAGCCCGATACACAACTCTACACACCATGGAGTGCAGACGGCGCTAGACCTACAATTCTGTGCCTATACTACTTAATAGCCCTTGCTGGGTATAACGTTCTTCTGGGTACACACAGGTCAGCCCTTTACACGCTGCCGGTGCACAGCGCTGGATACACACACCTGTGGTAACAATTACTAATTAATCAGGATATTAAACATCTCTCCTGCTCAGCGCCTCATACTTTGTTATAAATGACAGCGCTATATCAATAATCAGGAGTGCACGCACCTGGAGAGGCAGATGGACTGCGGTATTGTGTCTAAACAAAGCCTTCTGAGATTTGCTCTGCTTTATTTAATCCTGTTGGTGCTACTGGCGGCGGGCACTTTAAAAGCATAAATAGTTAAGCAATGCACATGGCTGGAAGTCATGAAGCGCTGCAGCTGACTGCTGCCTTAGCTATGATCCAAGCAGGATATCTATATTCGCTTTTATGATGTTGCACATGTAAATTAATTTTTGTCTGTTTCCTGTTTCACATAAGTTTATTTTTTTAAATAATTATTTTCCATAAAACCAACATTGGAATGACTGAATTTTTGCAGGACCGAATCAGAATGCTATAAGGGTGTTATCATTCCCACTGTTGTTTTAATGCTTTGTCTATATGGCACATTATGGTCACCGTGAGCAATGTAATTGAAGGAATTCTCTGTATATTGTTAAAATTATTTTTTTTTTTTTAAATAGTATCACAAATACCTGGACTGTAATAAATTAAACCTATTGAGTGCAGTGCAGCGAAGGGTGAGTGATGTCTGTGTGAGTGCAGGTTGAGCAGTATGCCTGTGAGAGTCCAGGGTGAGTGATGTGGATGGGTGAATGCAGGCTTAGTGATGTCAGGGAAGGGTGAGTAATGGGTCTATGAGTGTAGGGTGAGTAGGGTGCCTATGTGAATGCAGGGAGAGTGATGTATCTGTGCAAGTGCAAAGAGACTTGTCTGGCTACTCCCAGAGATGTGTTCGCCAAGCCACCTCCTTCTCAAATTTGCTTTAGAATGCAACATTTGCCCCCCACTTTTTTCAATATTTTCTCGGGGGAGACCCCCTGAACCCCAACGTAGGTGGTTCGGGCTCGCTCGCCCCCAAACAGTATTTACGCTCACCACTTTCAAATGTCACCAGCCGCCCCTGGTGTCTGGCTGCCCCATGTTTGATGATTTTCTATTGAGATGTCTGCTCTCAGACTTTGGCAGCCACCTTTGCCCTTTTCTTACAGGCCCCGGGGTGGGCAGTGGCCCCTTCGGTGGAGTCAGCGCCTCGCCCATCTGTGGCTACCCGAAGGAAGTTGGAGGCTTTCTACTAGCGCCATAAACATATGCATCCCGATGCGTGCCATGGCGCGAGTATTTGCATTCCTACAGTAATTCGTTTACATGTAATCGGCTTTGTTCCGAGCCACGTTAATATTCTCTATTACACGTGACCACTATAAACCGCGCGAGCTGTTTATATGGAGGCAGCAGCCGTTTGTAAAGCCGGGCTCAGCGCAGTGCAAACCGAGCTGCAATAATTCTACGGCCATAAGGCACTTTCTGAGGGGAAATGTCGAGAGTTGCTTGAGTTGATTAAAATAACTGTTTATTGGAGGCCTTCATTTGGACAAAGCACAAGACCCGGTAACCCTCCGCCCCTGGCCTCCACGCACCCTTTCCCCGGATCAGGGTTCGCTGATGCTGGGCCACGCTCTCCCATGACTTGCCCTAGACTCCGTCATATTGCTGCCGCTCAAGCAGAAAAAAGTGTTTGTCATGCTAAATATGCCCTAAAAGAATTCTACCTCCCGTTATATCAAGTCGACGTGACAGACGGTCCGAAAAGCAGATGTAGGCGCGCCCTGTGTTCAGGCAAAAACGACTCTATCATGGGTGGGTGGGAGAGCTTCTGTAGAAACACGCAGAGCAGGCGCAGGGCATGGAATCGAGGTGTTTTCAGTCGGGTGTGGTAAGGAGTCAGTCGGATTTCACCTGGAATGATTACATACATGCACAGACAAAAACAGACGCAAACACTGTCTCTCGTCTATGTTTTAAATGTCTTAAAAAATGTTGGATATTTTACAAAATATTGCGTTTTAAGTGACCCCTTACAATCTGCACTGCACTCCCTTTTCACTGCCTCTTAAATACCCCTTCTGCACTGCTTCTCTCATTGCGTATTGTAACATGCCTTGCCAGCTAGCATGGCTGCTGAAAAACCTGAGGCTCATCCCACCCCCCAGTCTTACTGACCAAGCTACGCCCCTGTGCATAGCATAAGGATACAGCACAACACAATGGACCGTCTTCCATCTTAAGACACAGCATCAAATACTTTATGTTGACATGTCAAGATATATCAAATATTGTATCACATAACTTGAGCTAACATGCCTATCTAATCAACCATACCATGCTATTCCATAATATAGATCAAACCAAATCATAACACAACAAATTGCACGTCACATGTCACTCTCTCTGGGTGCTACAATACTTTCCTGCCCTTATGTCATCTAGATATGTCGTGAAATGCATGGGACAGGGGGCGGTTAAACACAGAGGTGCATTGGTTGGATGTTGTTCAATGCAGCTTTTCAGACTAGACAGACATGACTGTACTCTTTCATAGACTCCCGTAAAACCATATCTTCTATTTGCTCTCTACCCTCTCTGGAAGCTCTTCTGCCTTCGTCTTCTGTGCTGGGGACAAAACCATTGCCCCACACCCCCTCCCCGGTAATCTTGTCTGTTTGAATCGCTAATACCCTACAATGAAGAGTTGGAGCAAAGACCTGCAGATTGCTCTACTCAGCTGTTAACTCGTTCCATTGCCATGGATGTCTTTTCTGCTGTTTTGACCAACACCCCAAGATGCTCCTGGTCCCACACTGCTGCTGCCTGCTGTCAGAATCATTGGATCCTGAAGACCTAAAGACACTCCTGACTCTACATTTGTAGGAACCACCATTCAAGCTGTTTCTGGAAACAATTTGTCACAGAAATGGTAGCTGCAAAAACCCTTAAAGTTGTGCACCAGTGTTGCAGGAGATGGAGAACTAATGGTCCTAAATGCAGATGAGCCCATGGTACTAGAAACAAGTAAGCAGAGTGTAAGGAAAACACAAACAGCAAAAAGAGAGATGTGTTTTATTAGATTGGCACCAAAATCCACAGTATTCTCTATAACAGCTGCAGTCACCATGTCTTAGAAACTTTCTCAGGCTGATTCGTGTTTCTTCATTAACACTTGGAATACCCTGTGACATCGTCTGGTCCTTCTGGAGGGAGGAAGAAAGACCTTTACAGACCCTTCCTGAACCAGGCCTCAATAGTCTTCACATTCTGAGAAGGATGAAGACGAAACTTTGCTTATTGATCATGAAGCCATGATCCTTTAGAACCTGAATCAGGTGGCAAGAATTTTCTAGTGTCTGAAGGAGACTTAATTAGTACATTGCCCAAATAAAGGTGCCGCTGAACATCCTCGCTGTGAAGCAGCACCATCAGTGGAGTAGGAACCTTGGTGAAAACTCATGGAGCTGTTTTCAACCCTGATGCGAGAACTCAAAATAACCAATGATGTAAAGTACGTGAGACCATTCCGGGATTTGAACATGAAGCTGAGCATTGTGTGGGTCTATGGGTGCCAAAAAGACCCCCAGAGAAATTACTGGTAGGATCTCATGAAGGATGTTATTTTAAAGCAGGAAGTTGATATAAACTTATCAATACTCTTTAAATTCATCACCATTCTGTATTGCCTTCATGATATTCGTTTCTGACCAGGAACATTATAGAATACCACCTGAACCTACTTTCCTGCAGGGGAACTGGAATGATGGACTTCTTTGCTACCGAAGGATTGACACAATCCTGTAAAGATCTACTCGGTAAAGGTTCTCGATGCCAGCAAGCCTGAGTATGTCTCGATTCTAGAGAAATCCAAATATATTCCATTGTATACATTTTGGAAATTACCTCAAGAACCCACTTGTTTGAAATTCTCCTTGCCTCTTCGAACAGGGTTTAATATTCCCCTACAGATCCTGACTGCCAAACGATTCGGGCCTAATCAGGAATGCTGATGTTGATTACTCTTGGAATCAGGACCTGACAAGGAAGAAGAGTTGCCTGAGAACGCTTTGAATGGATAAAAGACGAGTTAGTAGAATTATCACATTTTCTAGAATGAGAGTTCTCATATTTTTCTTATATAATAATAAAAAAAAAACAATAGAACTAGGGTGGAGGGCAGGACCTGAGTTTAGTTAGAAGCTTAAATAGTATCATAGGGTTTGCAATAAAAGGTCACCCTGAAAAATGCCTGATAAATAGGATTTTATTTTGTTACCAATGTATAGATCTTTTAACTTTGAACACCATCCTATCTTCATTACATTGAAATCATTAATACTTGAAGGGTATGAAATATCAGCATCGCTGAAATAAAACAAACACAGAATGACAGGGAAGTAAATGTCCCCCCTAAACATTTGATACATCGTTTTCATTTCTATAAAAAAACATTACCTGATGTTCATATGGACCTCCATAACGGATGCTATTTAACAAAATATGAAGGAAGAAAACGCAGCAATCAAGACTAAAAACAAAGCATAGGTAAATTAATGATTTCTTCTATTCTGTTTCAAATCAGCAGGTCGTCGTACTATTTTCCTCAAAGAAATAAATGAAGGCAATCAGGTGTGCTCATATTTATATCAAATACCTTAAGCGGTTCGGTTGCACCGCTGTTAAACAACTTGGGCACTTGTACGACGCATTTTGCTGGTTGCAAACGGAGAATCTGGCTGTTTGCCACTGCGAAAGTGCCTTTTCACATGTACTACGCCTATTCTGCGAATCAGTAACCTAATACCGCCTCGCAAAATAGGATTTGCAAGTCGGTATTAGGAAGGGGCATGTTGAGGGTGGCCCTTCCTAATATTGAGCCGCAGAGGGATGTATGAATGTTTTGCAACCTGAATGCAGTCTCAAAACACTCAGATTTTACAGACTCAGGAATGGCTCCCCAAAGGACCCCTTCTCCTTTGTGAATGTGGGTGCCAACATTTTATAAGAGCAGACAGTGGTCCCACGGACCACTTACTACTTTCATTTTACTTTTTTCTTTTTTAAATGCATTCCGTTTTCCTCACAGGAAAACGGGCTGCCTTTAAAAAAACGCTTTATTTGAAAAGCAATCACAGACATGGTGGTCTGCTGACCCCAGCAGGCCACAATCCTGCTGATTACAGACCATTCCCAATGGGGCGCGAATTGCGACCTGGTTCATGAATATTGATGAGGCAGGTCAATTGCTATCTCATTGTAACTCGCTAAATGTGTCTGAGACACAATGGTACATTGCTTTTTGTGATTTCCTTATTGCAAGTCGCAAAAAGTTGCAATTAGGAACTCGCAAAATGTTTCCGTCGTTCATGTGGCCCCTTCTTCCTTCCATGTGAAAGAGATGCTGGTGGCTTGAGTGCACCACACCAGTGGGCCTGCTTCCAACCAGACGAATCAGTGCAGAGTCCAAACAAGAAAATAAAGAAAGGTGGTGTGAGAGCCCTGAAGGAGCATTCATCTGACCTATCGTAAAGAAATAAAAATACAAAGACACTACTAAGGAGTTTCAGCAGGGCACAAATACGATATTAGAAGGGCGGATGTGCCATTTATGATGTGAATGGGTAGTGGAGCAAGGGTAAGGCAGTCATAGAAAGGGAAAAACAACTAAGTAATGGGTGCTAAAGAGGGTCTGGAGTCACTAATTCTGCAACTCTGGCATTTTCCTTATTAGACCTTCTATTCCTTGCGCGTCCTTTGCCAACTGTGGGCATGTTTTTTACCTGGCAGTCACACGCTGGAGGTGTAAGATACGACGCAAGACATCCAATTTGGGACACTCAGACGACATTGTCGGTTCTATTGTTATCAATGGTGCACCAGGGCCTAAGATACTATTTCATTCCAACCGAATAACTAAGTTATATCTGCTTGCTTTTAAGTTTACCTTGTCACTGTTTTATTACCTATGGCTAAGGAAAATAGTGCTATATAGACTGCTAAATAAATATCCTGAAGTCTACTGGTATCGGTAATTAAATGTCCAGTATGGTTCTTTTCAAGAATTTGCCAAGCAGAAGACTCTGTTTCACATGTGTTTGGCTGCACAATTAGTTTCATAGGCCACACCTCTTGTGGAGATTTCTTAGATATACTCCTTATGCCACACACATTTAAGACCAACTTTACCTTTTCACCCCACCTAAAACAGCATACAAAGGCAGGACACTACATGTATATGCATTCTTATCTAACTTTTGTTTAACCTGTTAGGAGGCACCCTGTTTTTGCCCGGCAACAGAAAAAATGTGGCCAAGTGAGAGCGAAGATTAGCAGACCTGTTTCATGAGCTGAAAATGTAACCATTAGACTAGATGTATGTATGCTGTATAGCAAGCTGCATATCATGATCATTCATTGCTATTAGCAGATACTTACTACATGCACCTCCGTTTTTATGTGGATCTTTTGCAGCCTTTCCCAGCGTTGGCATGCTTATTTCAAGCAGTTTAATCACCGGGACTGATTTACAGAAGTTTTTAGATGCATACATGTAATTTCGGACTGGTGTCGCAAAACTGGGCATTCCGCCGTGACAGTCAGAGGTTGGGATAGCGGCACAGCTATCTACGTATAGGTATTTGTATAGTGCTTTTATACTCCTTGGGAGAGCCAACGTGCAAGTGCAGTGACACCCGGGCCCAGGGACGTTAGAAGCTTCCTGTACCCCCCTTATAACAGTGTTTTACCACCCAACCCGTAGTCATCCGTGCTTGCATTTTGACCCTGAAACTCTTGGTATGCCATTGCAACTGGCAGGCAAATACAATACAAATTTAGTTGCCACAAAGTCATTGTTCATTAGAGCATGCACACCTGCCCAGACACCACCTGTCGCAAACCAGCGCACATGACTATCGCACGTGCACCCTAAATGGGCCATGGAAAACTTGTAGACAACCCAGGATTGGGCTCTGTGGTATCAGTGCTTAGTTTGTTAAAAAAAACTAAGTGCAGGGGCCCTCATCAGGAGGCCAATGAAGTTTGCACCACACGTTGCCAATATAATTACACAACTACTAACCATCACACTGCTACAAGTGTGACAATTCAGAGGCCGCCAAACCTTTAAGAATGGCCTGGGTGGCAGGCATTAGTTGTTTTTAATGTACATTGAACTAACAAACAACTGTTTTTCTGCTCTTCTTTAAATTACACAAACAGCGGCAGCATGTGGCAGATGTCATAAGTGCAGGTTCCGGCAATTAAGGGCCGGTGCTGAGCACCGGAAACCACAGGCTCAAATTAAGCACTGTGTGGTATGGATTGGCATACCATGGGCACCACTCCATCGCAAGTGTAACTAATGTCAGCTCAATGAGCAGCGGAGGTCTGATAGTGGTGGTTGCAGAAAGAGGAAAGTGACAGTGTATGCCTTCTACCAGTGCCTGCCTAGGGAGAATTGACTACTGGCCTCTTTTCTCTAAAGTGCTCTACCAGCCCCCTGCAACCTTTCGCTTCATCCCTGTAGGACATGAAGGTTGCTTGTGTGCATATGTGATGCGGGTTTAGTTGGAGCAGCATGTGCATGATATTTTACTACTGGCATATTGGACATTTTGGATTTCTGGTGAGTAAGTCACTGAGGAAAAACAAAAAGGCCAGACGTGGCCAAAACCAGTCCCAGAACTGAACTCTTGGAATACACAAGTTCCGTCTGCCAACATTGTACAATATGAAGTGGAAACTTTAAGCAGGGTACTACGATTTGTCTAAGCGAGAATTTGGGGTGCCACCCCAGAGGAAACTCGAACCTCTTCTGTGCTCCGGGGTTGGAGCCAATGACTGCTAACTCCAGGTTCAGGAACATGGAAGTTCTGTAACCTGCTAGGAAAAGGGCTGCCTGAAGCCTGCCTTTAGAGATGCAGCTGACTGACTACTGAGAAGGGGTTCTGGAGATGCCCTTGCACGAAGCAGACACTACCTAAAAAAGAACAGGGCTATGAGAAGTTGAGGCAGAAAGAACTCAGTTCTACTTGCAGACCATGTGGTGAGGTTTTGAGACCATGGTGCCCTTACTGTATCATAGCTCAAGAAATAAGAGGGCCTGAGATGGCCGAACTCCTAAGAGGACGACAAACTGATCCTCACTACAAGAGTTTAGCCCCTGTGATGACTTGGCACTAGGAGCTCATGAACATGGTCACTTTTTTCCAAAGAAATGACTATAGTGCATTGAGGGGCTTGGTTCCGAACCCAGCTCAGTCACTCCAACCAGCAGTGGCATTGAAAGAATTAAATAATTTCAATAGCGCACAGCTACTCTAAGGAGTGTCCTGGCACTTTTGGCATCCACAAGGGTATTGCACTGAAAGGTTTGTCCTCCCCAGTCATCACAAGGCTCTGAAAAAAGTGTTTTCAATTATTTTTTAAATGTTGCTTTATCGGAGATACATTTTAAGATTTCAGCCAGGTTATTCCACAAACCTGCCGCTTTGACCTTCGTTGAATCCCTTATGACGACCCAAGGTGGGCTCATTGCTTTGTCTGTGTGGCGAGCTTTCGCATCTGCCTAAGGATATTCCCCGCATGGAGATTCACTGGTCTGCTGCCAGTTCCAGTGAAGTGCAGCCCTTCTACTGCTCCAGCGGTCATGCCTCCACACCTGTTTCATTGGAGACAATCATGCATGTATGTACATTAGAGGCCACTGAAATACTGCCGAGGCCAGATCAAAGCTGGTGCTACCGTGCTCCGGGGATCGTGCTACTGGCACACCACGCGGAGAGGATGCAGCCTTCGCCCTCATCAGCAACAGCGGTCTGGTCTGCAGAGACTGTGAGTTAGAATGGTACAGTGCAGAGAGTGGGTCACTGTCCCAGTAGAATCCGCCATCTTTTCTGCTATGTTGGGATTTGTACTCTAGGTAGTAATATCTATCTCAAGGGAGTAGTTTAAGTCAGCATCGACTGATGCCTGCTCAGTGTTAGATGTTAAATGTTAACCAAGTCATTGTACAGTATTTTCTGGACTTCTGAATTTGTGTACAGTATTGTTTTGTTAGGTGGAAGTAAAGTACCTTTGCACTTACGTAAAAACTCTAGCTGGGCAATGATTTATCAACTAATATTAAATTCTGTATTAAGTTCTGAGCCTCTAACTCCACACTACCTCTCTGAGTAGGCCTGGCACGGCTCTATTTCTCTGCCCTGAGCTGAAGCAAGGAGTGTACTCGGTGCTCAATTTTGGATTCAAAAGTAGTGTAAATCCCCCGGACGCGGGGCGCCAGGGGTAGAAGGCTCTCATTGATACAGTTTAAGCTCAATTACCTCTGATTGTCCTGAGACTCCTGAAAAAGTTCCCACTTTCGTACATAAGAAGGAACGCACTTTACATGCTTGTGCCAGCACCTATTTTAAACCCAAAATGGCGGCGTAAGTAATTGAGAACCAGTGGCGAGTGTACCAACCTCCAGTTTTCCTTAAGATATGTTTGAGCACGTACCTTGTATGTAAAAATATTTTAAAGAGAAGTGGCCAAGCATAATATGCATGTCTTTTTAAGGTATGCATGGCTGGTTTCTTAGGCACTGGGCGCAGCTCACTGGCCACTTCAGGTGGACGTGGAAAAAGCAGAAAGAATGGAAAGAGGGACATTAAAAAGACAAGGAACTTGTCTGTCACTTACCCTCATAGTTCAGCTATAGATACATTCCAGTCCTCTTAATCACTTCCGGATATCAGGACCTGATATCATTATCCCCAAATAGGGTTGGGCAAGATGCTGTAATTCTCAATTGTACATAAATGTCATGCAGAGTTGCATGCATTATAACATCCACACCTTTGCATGAGTTGCCAGTGAATGGACAAGAAGATGTAGCAAGTATCGGCTTGGCTTGCGTTTTGAGTCCTGACTAAAATATTTATTTTAATCTCCATGCATAGTGGAGAAAAAAAACAGGATTGCTTTGTGTACACCCTACACAGTGGCAGCTCCTCGACAAAGGCGGAGGAGCGTTGCCCCACTGCCTGGTGCAGAGCCAGAAAACGTAAAATAAAACAATGCTCTAGCATTGTTTTATTTTTCGTTTGCCGGCTCTGAGACAGTCTGCACACGGAGGGGCCAGGCATGGGGAGGAGGAGTGCTTGTGCACTCCCTAAGTACGTATATGTGTTTGGCCGGCCGTCTCTGGCCGACCAAAACACACATGCGCACTAAGGTTTCTGAATCGAGAAACCCCCAGAGACTCAATGACCTGAGCGGAGTTTCTTTCCTTCCCGCTTAGGCCAATCCCTGCGCTGCTCTGCAGCACAGTGATTGGATGGGAGTCTGTGTCCTAGGGGCTGCTGGGACCAGGAAGAGGCCAACAGAGGGGACGCGAGGCGGGAGGCGGCCGGCGGCTTCAGGTATGTTTTTTTAATTATTATTGTTAACGGGTCCCTCACCCCGCACACTCTCTCCCCCAGCCCCCCTACTCCCCCCACCTGCCACATCATACCACCCTTTGTTAGTAGCAGCCGCCACTGACACTTCAACTATGATACAAAGAATATAATATGCAATGAGTCAGTCTACTTTTGATGTGTAAAATAGTACCTCATGCATCGTAAATCAAGCTCTCTACAGGAGATGGAATGATGCACCAAATATCTAATAGCGTGTAGTAAGAGGGAAGCTTTTCTCGGGGTACAGTCAAAGCCCACTCCAGGTACATTTCAAAGAACGGGTAATACTATGTTGTGCAGACAGCTGCTCTAACAAGCCAGACCTATAAGTGTGTGAACTGCCCACGTGATGACAACAGGTGAAGCCTATTTAGACACTGAAAGGTCTTTTCAGCTTTTGCTGGGAAAGGCAACAGGCAGATCCTGCTTGCTAGCTCTGGAGAAATCCAACCCCAGCAGAATTCTAGTATTTCACACTATGAAGAGAAGACCATTTTGTGAAGAATGTGCAGCAGCTACTGCTACAAAGGGTGCAAAATCCTCCAATTTTGGGAAGAAGTGCTACATCATAAGGAAATCTACTGGCCAAAATTCCTCCACAGCCTATCCTTATGGTGGGGAAATTCCACAGGTGGATTCACCTCTGGATTTAGCACTTTCTCCACAAAAGAAGCACTACCCTTAAACCAGGTCCAAGTGTCTTTATATTATGCAATGTCAGCAATTGTTTAAAGGGCTGTTTAAAATTCAGTTGGATAAAGTGAATCAAGATATAGCCACCTGTGCAACAAATCCGCGAAATTGGAAAGAAGGGTGTAAAACAATTGTTTGGTAATGAACAGCACAATATTCAGGGCGGGCTTGCAGAGGCCACTGTGCAATCTCATGACTTTAGTGTCCAGAGCAGTGTTTCTTTTGTGCAATCGCATGACTTTAGTGTCCAGAGCAGTGTTTCTTTCACTTCTCCCCCTGGGTTCCTTGATGTGAGGTGGACTCTAATTGAGTCAAAGGATGCTCACCGCTGAACATTTTTTAACAGTTTCATCCTTTCATCTGACCCAGTTGATCAATAGCAAATGCTTCCTCCCAGTTCTAGCTGAGAGGAACGGGTTTTTGTCCATTGGTCCACTCAATTCAAATGGAAAAAAATGTTTTTTACACCTGTACGTAACAAATCCCACCTCAAACCAACAGGCCTCGTTAGATACCCACTAACAGGTTTGGAGTTGCATCAGGAATCTGCTGGAATGTTCTCCACAGCAAATCATCGCTCTGTATACTCCCCGTGTGTTGCAATTCCTTTTCTTGCCACCCCACCCCTGAAGATTGAGTTTCTACTCACAGAAAGGAGAAAAATTAGCTATCAGTATTAAAATGCCCATTCCCTTTTCCCTCGTCAAGACATCGTTTCTCCGTAACAAAAAGGGGGTTCAGGGATTGCAAGAGCTAAAGTTAGCGAAAGAATTGGCTACTGCTTAAGATTTTCAAAAATGTTTCTCGTTTGTGCTTTTTCATGCTTTTTGGTTCTAAACAACAGGTAGTGATAACAAAAGATGGCAGTGTTTCAATATGTATCTCAAGTTTATTTTTTGCTCTAGTTTAGTTGAAGACTGTTTTCGGTGAAAGATTATTGCCTGGCAGACATGTTTCATATATGTTTACTGAATCAGTGATTGTAAATCACTTTCTGACCCTCCTGGAAAAAATATAATATATTATTAGAGCAAAATATAACACACACATCCAACACAGCTCAAATATGCCTTAAATGGCAGCCATGGCTGACATGAGCCAACATGGGCCAACGCTTTCTAGATAACTTGGCGCTTGCCACATCAGTGTTTCATCCATTCACATATATCACACACACCCTTTTTTCAGTGCATCAAAGCCTCAACATGGGCATAAATTCCTCCACAACCAGCAAGCACCTGAAGCTGAGCAATGGGAACTGTACATGCCAGCAGAATGAAAAAATCGACAATGTCCTTTGACACACAGAACCATGAACATCATTCTCCCCACAGTCAATATCACAATCTAACTAGCCGCTAGTCAATATAAACCTGTTACTAAATAATACATTTGTTTATTTCAGCCTTACATGCCACTATCTAGTATAACTTTCATCAAACAACAGGAAACATGGCCAAATGCAGTATCAACACATCACTTTGACTCTAGTCAACAAGAGTCTCAGAAGCATAAAGGGCACCCACACTCTGAAACTTGCATATTGTGAGAACGTACTATACAGACACATATCATATATAATGACGTTTTCTTTTGTCTTTAATCTTAGGACCGCTTTGGAGTAGGCAGTCTTGGGCAATTTTTAAAGGCTGAAAGCTGTACCACAGTAATATATACTGACTTTTGGACATTGATTCATCGTGAGACTCTCTAGGTTCCTAGTAACACACATTTTCGCATCACACTTATTTACACAAGTTTGTTATTAACATGCATTTTATGTCCAACATTTATGTTCTATTTTATCAGTCCTGACGAATTGTGTCTGCTAGATAAACAGTTTAGTTAGTCGAACACTAGTGATCCAGTTGTTTTAGTGGATTGGCTTGCCTACACTTTCGGCAGCTGTACCTGCATTGTTGTGGGTATATTTGAGGGAGTTTAGTAGTTGCTGTAAATTCTTCACAAAAAAGGTACTGACATTACGAAGTAAATAGAATTTTGTCTACGTTATTACTTTCCCGCAAAGGTTTTAGTTAAAAATCTGAAGAAATTTAAATTTCAAATGTATAGGCTGCTCACCTGTATAAAATTCATTTCAGGATTCTCTTTGCTCTTTTTGGAAACTGTTTCAAGAGTGCTCACCTTTTCCCCTTACATTAAACCTTTTAGTGACATGTTATGGAGGGCACCGAGAGAGGTGGTTTGAGGAAGATGAGTCTTCCTAAATCAACACTGTCTTCAGAACCAGCTGTGTCAGACTCTTCACTGAAAGATCAGGAAAATGCGTGATTGTGATAGCATAAGTCTGAATAAAGTGGTAGGGTACTTGAATATTGCGATCAGAAACTGCCTGGCATACGTATTGTATCCTCATTACGGTTTCCAAAAATGTGGGTCATTGGAGTTGTAATCGAAAAACTTCATCCAAAAGGATGATCTTTTTGCAAACAAAATTTAAGCCATGATTTTTATATCAGACGATGTTCCTATCCACAATATTCTGACAAACAACAGCAAAAGCAGATTCTTACATTCTGGTTCAAGAGGTTGTGCAGGCCACAATGAAAGTGAGTACCACAAATAAAATATGTGCATGAGGCTATAGAGGATCTATTGCAGACTTATTCAATATCTCATTGCCTCCATGCCATCAAGCTTAAGTGCATTCTGTTCATTCTGTTGCTGACCTATTTACGATCCGCCAGTGTTACTAGGCTGGAGTCGGCTCGTTGTATGCTCGTCGGGTAATGCTAATGTGACCCT
The DNA here is from genome assembly GCF_964204655.1 of Triturus cristatus. NCBI lineage: Eukaryota > Metazoa > Chordata > Amphibia > Caudata > Salamandridae > Triturus > Triturus cristatus. The sequence goes on along the minus strand of NC_140580.1, from coordinate 566,564,226 downwards.
TTCAGCAGAATGCGGAAAGAGCTTCCTGATGAGGATATATCATAGTTGATTGAGATGTTGGATATAGAGCATGCGGCTGATGTGGAAGGACATCTCTTTGGAGAGGGATCTGTGAAGGAGATTTCACCATAAATCCAATCCATCACAGCTCTAGCTAAAGCACTGCCGAACTTGTGGAAACACTCAAACTTCTTTGGAAATGCCAGCCCAGGCAGACCTTGCTATTCCAGCCCATCACAACAGCACTCTTTGAAACCTACCTTCTTTGGTCACAGACGAGGCCACTCCTCATCCTTCAATGAAAGAGGGGTCTACATGCCCTTTTACCCTCCAGGCAGGGATCAATGATGAGGCAGAGGCTACAGACACAGGGAATGTTCTCATCCCAATAAAAGTAAATCATCTCCATTTACATTTTTTTGTTTGAGAAAGTTGGATTGGACACTCTCCATCTTTCTAAATCAGTGGGCCCTTGTTACATAAGATCCTAGAGTTTCACAAACAATTTGGAGGCTGAGAATAGAACTTTCCTCTCACCTAATTCAAAAGCATCTTCCTTGGCTGATGATTTTTTTCCAGTCTGGAGAAGGGTTAAATGATGGATGACATGTGGGGGAAGGGTGTAATGATGGATGACATGCAGAAGTTAATAAGCAAAGGGGCAATAAAGCTAGTGCTGGATTGTGTGCAGGGTTTTCTCAGCACGCTCTTCTTGGTGGCAAAATGAGTGAATCTTACCATCCTGTGATAAACCTCTGGCTGTCGAACGACATCTTCTGTACAGACATTTCAAGATGGAAGGTTTTCATTGTCTTGGGGACTCCCTTAAGCTAGGAGAATGGATGGTGAAAATAGATGTGAAATACGGTTGTAGTAGCTGAATGCCGTAGTTTAAATATCATCTGACACAAATCTACTGTAATGAATATTGTTTACAAAAATATCAACTCAATGGAGTTAGTAATGGAAAATCACTACCAAGTATGACAATATTTTTGCAAACGGTATTTAGGACACAATATTTATCTCAGGTGATATTTCTGCCTTTGCTATTCTGACATGCATCCGAAATCCGTTCCCATCCATCATTCAGACAAGCAGTTCCTTCAATTTCAATGGGGGCATCAGATGTTTCAGTTCAGGTTCCTCCCTTTAAGACTGTCCTATGCTTGTTGGTGTTTTATGAAACTACTCAAGCTGGTGGTAGCTGTGCTCAGGTTCCTTGACCTCCAGATGGTGATTTATCTGGACAACATGTAGATCATGCCTCACAAAATGAGATTGTTGGAGAGTCATATGCTAATGGTAGTATCTCTGCAAAAGAAATGTGTTTTTTCATCAACCCAAAAAAAGTCTGCATTGATCTCATCACAAAATATCCAGTTTTTAAAGAATGTGATAGACTCAGTGAAGACTTCACTTTTCCTTCCAAATTCAAAAACTAAAGCAATAGAAAGGGAGATTTTTAGGTACGGAGGGGGAACACATTTTCACTAAGAACATTGGCCAGGATTGTAGGGTTGTTGTCCACATCCATTAAGGTCATTTTCCATTCCCTTCTGCATAATAGGGTCTTCAGCGTTTGAAGGCTTTGCACTTGAGAAGAGGTCTTTCTTACTCAGCCTTAGTCTTCCTTTCTTCAGATGCAAAGATGGAGGCGGGTTTGTGGATTCACCAGGTGGAGGTCTGAAATGGAAGATCCATTTTAGGCCTAGTACCAGTTATCATGCCTCAATCCATCAAGAAGGGCTGTGTGCAAGGTGCTGAGAGGTCTTAACAGTTGGCAAGTGGTCTCTTGTTGAAGTTCTGCATTTCTTCAACTTCTGAGGTCGATTCGAAGACATGCATTTCCTTCTTTTCACTAATACTCAGAATTCTAGAACATTTCAGGAGGGACAGGATGAATATGGTCTTGATAACACTGTTTTGGTCAAATCAGGTATGTTACTCAAAGCTTTTAGAACTCTGTTTAGACTTTCCTAGGTATCATCTGTCTTTTCCCAACTTCTTTGCAGTCCTGTGGGGGATGCAACTAATCTTATGTTTCCAGGCCATCTGTAGTTGATGGCCTGGAGTCTCCTATGGCTTTCTCAGAAGGCAGTGTCATTTATTAAAAACACTTGGATTGCTTCACTCGTTCAAGTTAAATGTATGCCTGGTCAGGATGTGTCAGTAGGTTTGTGGTTTAATGGTTGAAACCCATTTCTACCTCTCCAATAAATGTTGTTCATTCTCTGTTTTCAGGTTTTTCTAGTTGCAAGGCTTACTTTGTGTTAAATATGTATAGGTCAGCAATTTTGTCAGGCCATATCCTGCTTAGGCGTGAGTTGGTTAGCAAACATTTTCTGGCTTTATGGCCTATTCTATTCTATTCCATTCTATTTGTTTCAAGGTTCCTCCCAGACCAAAATATTCACTCCATTTTAGGATGTCAAATTGGTCCTTGATTTCCTTTTGGGTTAGCTGAACAATGGTTTTATTGCATGTAATTTCCTTTAATGAGTGTCTACTTTTAAAGCTACTGATGTTCTCCACAGCTGTGTATACTTTATGTTATTAGATGTATGCAGACTTCATCTACTTTTATGGTTTAACTGAGTTTTCCAGATTATGCAAAAATGTGTGTTGTTAACTGCCTCAGACGTCACACGCATAGACTGCTGATTTTTGTCCTCCTTTGGCTTCTCAGCTTTTAATTTAATTTATGAAGAGTTTTAAACCAGTTTTTGCTTCTGCCTTAGCAAGGTGTGTTAGAAGGATTATGAAGGAGACAGGAATTGATATTTGCAAGTTTGAGGCCCATTCAGCAAGAGAGGATGTGGCATCCAAGGTCTATCTACAGACGCAACTATGCCTTCATTACATCGCACATACACCGTAAGTAGATTTTAAATATGGTGCTCTTCCTCAATCGGGTTTAGCCGCCTACAGACCCAAACCCTTAATCAGTACAAGAATAATTTTGGAGAAGGCACTCGACCTATCACGTCTGTTACAGGCACTACATTCACATTAGTCCCAATTCAGTCAAATTATTAAGACTTAACCCTTGACCTGCAATTGTAGTCAATATTGTTCCATCAACTTCAACACTCCTCAACACAAATGCTTCAGGGGAGGAGCTTCTTGCAACATTTAGACACCAGATCACCAGATTCATGAAGGATCCACCTCCAATCCACAATTTTTAATTAATCTTCTTTAAGTATATCCCATCTTTTATAAATAGGGCTGGGCTGGCCATCTTTTTTAAAAGAAAATGTGAAATTGATGTGATATATTGAGTGCATCCTTTAAAATGATTGTTGTACAGCATCCAACGTGTTTATTTCCACTGGACATCTGGAGGACATCATGAAATTGACAGACTGGTTTCATGAATCGTGGTATGTAAGGCTCTCACTGAGAAACATTAGTGTGAATTTCACATTCTAAATGTGATAATTCACTGATGTGACCAAGTAACAGTTGGTTACGGATCTCATAACTCACTGTTGCAATGTCATAAAGGAATTCCAGGCTGCTCTGGCTGAGGTCTCCGAGAGCCTGTCAGAGCGCCCTGGAATACAGGGAGCACAGCTTCTGGAGGCGGGGGAAGGGATGGCACAGGGAGTGGCGGGCTGGGTGACAGAAACTCAGGTATTTTTAAAAGAATTTGGGACAGGGAGGAGAGGCCATGTTATGGATGACTCCCCTATTACTCCTCTGCCTCTACATAGCAATTGAAAGCAGGTGTAGATGATTTTGGGTAGGGGGCAGACATAGCATAAAATTATAGATGTGTAAAAAGGGATTTATAGGGATATATCTCACCTTGGTGTTCTGAGTGACATCATAGCCAACTCAAGCTTCATCCTTGGTGTCTATTTCATGTCCCTCAGAAACCATTGGTTAAAACATCCCCATGATTCACTGTTATCCATCTATAATTCTATATATTATAGACTAGTTGCTCTAGTATCTTACAGTGTGAATGACAGGCTTTAAACCTGTTATAATTGAGCCTCCGGTTTTATCAGAGGATGTGATATTTCAGCCACTAATGTGACAGAAGGTTTGGATTTATTCAAACACAAGGAAGTGAAAACTTCTCACACTTCATTCACTCCCTTAATCCGTTTTTTTTTTCTTTCAGTCTGAGAGGTGTACATGTTAGGACCTTTGTTATACCATATGAATGAGAATTCCTTTTCAAGGGTTTTAACAGTGTTTGAATGATAAGATTTAGGTGTTTTGATTGAGTTTGTTGATTTTTTTCCTCAATATTTCTTCCGGTGGAATTTAATTGGACAGTGGTCTGCTTCCTTTGTGCAAGAAAAGGGAAGAGTTTCCCATTACTAAACGAATAAAAGGGTTAGGTGTGCTGCCATTGGTGGACTCATTGTGAGGTCAGAATGGCGGGGTACCTAGACTGTTGTTTCAAAATATATTATGCTTTTTTGTGATTTATTTTATGTTTAGTTTTATTTGCCGCTGGAGTCAAGCAGTAAAGAAATTAATTCAGAAATGTTACCTAAATTGTGTTGCATACAATCCAATCCTCCTGTCAGTTACTGGAGATATGTCTTATTGTAGAACATATTTTAGAGATGTCTGCCTTTGCCTGTCCAATTCCTGTTCAACAATTAAGCTGCTGAAGCAATATGACACTGTTCTGAGCTTGCACAATTTGACTACCAGGCACGTCCACATTGCCTGTACTTAAAAAGAAAATAAATATCATCCCCAGTGTGGGAAGTACAACTAGCTCAGAAAGTTGAGAAGTGAACCTTTCTTGGGGAATGTGACTAGCCATACTCCTCATAGCTGCCAAGTGACCCCATGTCAAGTGTGATAACATTCAGACAGTTCTCAGTTTTTAGCCAACAGCACATTACATTCTGGGACTTGTAGCTACTTTCCCACATTATGCACGAGGATTAGAAAGCATGTTTTTGGCAGACCACTGCTGGCTAAAACATCATAGCGGGTAGAAGGTGGCAGACAAGTCATTAGGCCACTTAGCAGCTATATGTGGTTTTAAAGGCTCTGGCTTAAAATGAGAAGTTGTTTGAGGTAATTTATGCTTACATTCTAGTAAGAATGCTCTGGTGTTGTTGTGGATACGATAAACGCCTGCAGAGATACTGGATTAATTCCGTGTTACGTAGCAATGTTTCCAAAGATGACCATGTCCAAGTACAAAATGGCCGCCGTCGGCGCAGAGCGCGCGCAGACCGTCGTCCGCTATTAATTTCGGGGTCAGGACAAGCGAAAAGATTTCCTGAAGAATTCTGGGCCTGTGATGTGGAACGAGACCGGTCCGAAATCAATGGAAAGTTAATAAACATGGGAGCCTCTCTAACACCTTTCGCTGCAAAAGCAACACATAATGAACAGGGCGTTAATAATTCACCGTGCAGCAGGCGCGGGCGTCTAATATTGCAATGCAGAAGTCATGCTTTTTACGGAGAATACGGGCAGACAGCGCAATAATCCATGGCTCTCCGTCAAATAAATGACACCGGCACAGAGCATTTATTTCCAGATAATTCCTCCAAATTACCTTTCTGCCACGCCAGCACTAGAATTAATTAAAGTGTAATATAGGTTCAATAAATACAAACGCGAGGCAGTGCTGATACCAAAACCTGTCAACGTGTATCCCGAATTTAATAACAACTTTACTCTTCCTGGACAGGTGAGCGCATCAAATGCATAATTTAGTTTTGCAATTCTTTTTCATGTTTTATTCCGCAGCTTTCACTTTTTTTTCTTTCCAATGCGCTTCTGATTTCACGTCTTGGAACCGATTCGCATTCTGATGCCAGGCAGGGGCGGGGGACCTGTAAATAAAGTTTAAAGCACTTTATGGGTATTGCCAGCACAAATCACATCGGGATGTTTTTGTTAAAGTGACTTTTCATTTTGTTAGTGCTTCTTCGAGGAGGAAAACGTGGGCAGAATAACCTATTGTTGAAAGGAAACTTCTGACTTGATGTCGCAGAATTTAGTTCCTGTTGGCGGTCGATGAACAACATTTTCAATGTAGATTTTTTTTTTTATGTTTCACTTCTGTGATCGGAAAAAAACAATCCGTTTTTTTACGAGGCATTAAATCCCAAATAGTCGGCGTAATAAACTGCGCTTTTTCTAATACAATTAATTGATTCGTATTAATTGAAAATGTTTCCTGTTTTCATAAATTGTAAAATGTGCATTTTGTTCAATTTGTTTACCATTCGCAGAGAGTTTCGTCTTTTTTTGTTTCTTGTCCGGTTTTTCTATATGCCGTTTGATTTTACTTGCAACAATTGCAAATACCCCCTGCTGCCGTTTATATTTCTTGCACACATATTTGTAATACGAATTGGTTAGTCTTGAAATACGAATCTGCATATCCGATGTTACTGTGATTCTTGACTGAGGCAACTATGACGCACGAATAATGGAGTTTAACAAAACTTCCGTAAAGTTCAGAAAGAACGAAAAAGTTGTGGAACTTCACCAAAATATTATTCATTTGGTGTACCAAGAGAGTCGGATCTTTACAAAGAATCGTTTACATTTCAACATCGCCAGAGTATTTTTTCTGGACAAACCGAAAGTTTCAAGGGCAGACCCAGGTCCTAAATACGGTGGTATCCCGAGACCGGTCCCCAGGTCCATTATATGCTGTGTTTTTTTTAAAATCGTAACTACTTCATGTGTAACACCACGGCCAGTATTATAACTAAAATGGTTGAATACATTATACTCATTTGGTAGAAGCATGCACGACACGCACAAATCCAAAGTTAACCATGTACAATTTTGAAATAAAAATTATTATAACTAAAAAAAACAAAAACAAAAGCGGTCTAACGAAATAAACATATTACAACTATTAATAATGAACAGCAACAAAAAGGAACATACGGGTATATAATAAATATGTGCATATAGAATAATATCTGTTATATTATATTACAATATATTATATAATATTTTAAACTAAAATTATACATACAAAATGATATATCCATTGACATATGTCTTTTCACTTGAGCGTTTGAACCAAAGAGAAAAAATCCCTCACACTAGACCTAATAATTTCGGTAGCAAATGTTCCAATTTCTTGGCAAAATGTGGTCTACGACTTTGCCTCGTTAATAAAATTTTTACCTCCTTTACACAAAACAAGAGTCCCATCCAGCTGTTCGTGCTCTGGGCCCCAGCGCCCCCTCATCCCCCCGCACCCTCCCACCCCCCAGTTGCTCCCCCGGCCCCCGCTTCCCCCGCGATTTCTATTTTCTTTGGACGCAGCTAATACTGACAGGGATTTGGGGCTGAGACTGCCATGCCAATCAAAGAATGCATGGCAAAAGCAGCAGGCCAGCTGGATAACGCCCTGCCCGACCCTCCGTCTGGGCCAAGCTCCCGCCTGAGGAGTGAGGAAGGGCGCACTCACCCCGAGAGCACGGGTGGACCCCATTACCATAGTGCCCTCAAACATCCCAAAGCTACCCCAATCCTTTCTTCCTCTAAAACGGTTCTCCCATCCGCCATGTCACCTCCACACAGTGCAGGACCCCCGCCCCCTCCCTTCACGCCACTCTCGGGGCAGGGGCACCCATGCCCCCACCACAATTCTTGGTCTGAATGAATCTCCCATGATCCCTATGTCTCCCCCCACACCCGACAGCGATTCATCCCCACTGCCCCACTCTCATCCCCAAACACCCGAAAGGTAGCATGTAAAGCGCTCCAATACCTTCTGGTCGAGTTCGCGCTATATAAAAGTGCAAAAAAACACACACAAAAAAAAACATTTGGTTGCAGCTGACAAGTGCCCGTGTGCAAGTAATGGTTTCTTCGCTAAGCTGCGTCCCGCAAGTGACTTGTATTACAGAGAAGAAATACTTTATGTTGCGTTTTTCCAGTTCTGACTAATGTAGTAACGCACCAGGAAACTGCTTTCATTGCCCCCCCCCCCCCCCCCATTTACGCTTTTCAAACTGTCTTTGGGACTCAGCCCAGCTGCCCTTGCACGTTGCTCCAGAGTGGTACACACAGAGTATGCGGCTTTGAAGGACATTTTTATGTGCGCGTGTCTGTGTGCAACGCATAAAAAGAGTGAACGTTTCCTAGAGAAAGCACACGGGCACGCGCGCGAGTTTTATAGGTGAACAAATGTGAACTAAGTAACGTTTAGAATGATCAAACATTGCACTCTTAACTTATCCGTATTACTTCTACAAATTGTACCACGATTGGTTGTGCTTTTTCCCAGATTATTCTGGGAGCATTAGCAGTAGTTCCACTAGCCCCAATGTACACAATCCGAACAGCCTGGCCCCAGAGTTTGCCACGCGCCGAGGGAATACCTACGCACTCAATGCCTATTTTCCTTTGACTTCTTCCTATGTGGAAGTGGAAATCCTTAGGCCAAGTTTGTTTCCGAAATATCCCTCTCATGTGGGAGCTGCACAGTGAACCCCATAAATACAGGTAGACAGCATCAATCACAGGCTAAAAAACATATGGATGATTGGCTGCAGTCTCTGTGTTGACCCTGTATTGACCACAACAAATAATCAGACAATCATAGATGACAAACGTAGCAGGGACGTTTTTTGTCTTTTGACAAATACATTGTATCAACGCATTCCCCCTCCTTAGATTGGTAGAATAGGTCAGGCGGTACTTCGACATGGCTGCTGATTATCCACAGGGGTGCCGGTGCCAGCGCCTTCCCAAAACCAGATGCAGAAGCTCCCTCCATGATGTTATAGTTCATCAGAAGCTGAACGGAACCCAGCAAACACACACGGCAAAGCAGACCGATTCACATGTAACATCAAACACTCAGGAGCTTCTCTTACAGTACATACGACAGTCCTGCAGCCAGGGAGGGCCCCGAACGCCATGGTTGCAGTGACCTAGCAATGGTGCTATGGGTTCCGAAGATAGCAGGAAAAAATGGCCTTATCCGCTGGCTGTCTGTCACTGAGGGAAGGCAGCCATCTGAAGAGGAGTGCCCTTCGGTGCATGACCTGGGGTACCCGGGCTGCTTCTTTATTTTTATATTTTTTCTATGCTGGTCATTTGTTTGCATCTCGCACACGTTTGTTAAATAAATAAAAGAAGGCCTCAACCAAACCTACTGGGTTTACTAATGCTGGCTTGAGTATGCATACAGTAGGCCATGAGGCTGTGGAGACAACTCTGGTGTCAGCATCAAAACACCTTGTGTCTCCCCTGAAACTGGATGAATATGAGTGGGGGTGGGTACTTAATTACACTTAGAGTGCCCATTACAAATTGCATCTCAGAGGGTTGTTGATCATTTTTAGGGCTTCCATTTTAGATGGGTTATAAGGATTCCACTGCTTCCATTAGTTAAATCTATTTTGTGATGTCTGATAGCAGGGAGAGGAGTCATTTGTTTTTATTTGCGAAATGTGGTCTACTTCTCTTTCACAGAATATTGAAATCGTATTTTAGTTGTACGAGCAGAGTTCTCGTACCTCCCAAGGGCTCACATTTTCAACCAATAAATAGACAGATACAGTGAGTTCTTGGTTCGCTTGATTGCCTATGGAGAGAAGCATACGATAAAGTGAGTGCCACTGTGCGACGTCTTCTATAGCTTGGCTGGCTGGCAGTGCAGGCTTATTAGTCATACAAGAGTATACTTGTTTGCGGGGGTTAGTTGAACGATTGAATTTTCTCTCTGTAGAAACACGTCTCCCTTCTGCTGCTATACTCATGCATTTTACCACAGAAAGAGCAGTAAAACAATAAACTAGCTTTGGCAAAGCCAACAGGTCTCGCCTTTGGGACCTATTTACTGTGTCAGTGCTTTTTGGTGATCCTGTAAAGTATCAGTAAATAAGCAAAAAAAAAAATAGATCATGATCAAATGTGATCATAGCACATATTTGTCATGATGCTACTTGTACCCACATAATTCAGTAGGTGCGTGCATGCGGCATCATGCATGTTGGGCCTACTGAATGGCACTAGTGCTATTTTTTTTCATTGACCAATTCAAGATGATGGATGCAACTTGGCGCAGTAAATGTAAAAATAAATTTTCATTTGTGCTAAAGTCCATATTTGCATTTGGAGGGGCTGAGCGGCAAATGGGAGCTGTCGGGCCTTCCCAGAAATCTCAAAAAAACAGTGGCAGCTCCCCTGCTAAGGCGGAGGAGCGTTGCCCCACTGCTATTTGAGCAGTGCAAAAATAAATATAAAATGATAATAACAAGATGGTATTATCATTTTATTTTTCTGTGCGGGACTTAAGCCAGGTCGGGGCGGGGCTGAGCAAAGTGAGGAGTGGTTTGCACTCCCTAGATGTGCATGAATGTTTGGCCGGCCCTATTGGGCCAAGCAAAATTATCATGCGCGATTGTCATGTTCTCCACCTGGTTGTGTTACAGCGCCCAGGCTCCCAGGCACTGCCTGAGTGGCCAAACAGGCTGCTCAGACCAGTCATGACGCTGCTCAGGCAGACTTGAAAGTCCATGTCATTCAGGAACCTGGGTGCATGCTCACAGGGGGAGGGCACATGTTGTGCCTCCCTGCATGCGTCCCCTGGCTGAGGGGGCACAGGGATCCTTTAGGGTCCCCTTTATTGCAGCCTTTTCATGGAGAAAATACATCCATGAAACCCCTGGGTGCCCTGAAACTTGTAATATGCATGGCGGTGCCGCAGCAGCACCACCTGCATATCACATAGCCCCTGACTGACGTACCACCGCCAGGGAACCACGGTTTTTGGTGGTGCAATCACAATTACGGTCTGACCACCCAAGTCATAATTTGGCGGTCCGACCGCTGGTGTAGTGGTGGCTGGACTGCCACCGCCGTACCACCACGGGTACCTTCAGAATCGTAATTTGGCCCTCTGTGTAGTTCTCTTCCTCAAGTGTGTCTTTTTTTGTCTTTCTTTATCAGTTCTTTTTTTTTTTTGCAGAGTTAGATATAGCGCAAACTTGACCCGAATCCATTCAGGTATCAGAGCGCTTTACATAGCACCAGTTACGTTACATGAGGACACACATTCATTTTTTTTTTGTTAGGCACGGGGAGATTAAGTGATTTGCCCAGAATCACAGGAAGTTCAGCGTCATTACCGAGACTCGAACCCAGTTCCCCAGGTCCGAGGTCGAGCGCCCTAGCCGCTAGGCCAACTCCACTTCTCCCCCACCAGATCCGTAATGCAGTCCCCTGCAGCATCTGCTGTGCAGGAGGGCCTCCAACCCTCCAGAAGGCACCCCAACCTTCGGGGGGTCCTATTCAAGTAAAGGCCAATGAATACCTGTAATGTATAAGAGACTCGGGGTTTCCTCATCCCATTCTGCCAGGGGGCCCTGTCATTTTGTATTTCGCCACTGGGGTAAAAAGGGTCCCACAGGGACCCCTTCTCTTTTGCATATGAGGTAACACCTCTTTTAAGGTGCATGTAACTTTTCAATGAATTGTGACCTGAATTCCGGTCTAATATGGGTTCACAATATGGACGCGACTTCCTTAACAACCCCTTCCAAACTGTGATTTGGTATCTATTTCTAAATCAAATTGGCGATATGGTAAGCCTTTGCGGAATAGCAAAATGGGTCCAGTGAAGAACAGCAGTCCATTTTGTGGTCGCAAACCCTCTAATTTTGTGAATTGCAGGGTTTGCGAACGCAAAATGGCTAAATACACCTGACCCCTTTCCTGATAAATGCAGTCACATCAAACCTACAAATTCCTTCAAATACCTTTGAAACAAAAACATTGCAAAACAAGCACAATCCCCATTTCAAAATGAGACCGGGATACATCAAAACAAAAAGGTTACACAAACTCTCTTTTCTAGTATCAAGTGCTGTTTCGGCTGGTACCTGATCACCTCTTCTATTTTTTATGTACTCCACAGGAGAGCCACCAACATCTCTTACATCTTTTCTGGTAAATCCAGAAGCCTAGTTCCCTTCTCACAAAGTCTCTTTCTCTGATCCCATTGGTCTGATTTTTTTTATCCTTACATTAATTTCCCTTTAATCACCTTATCAGGAGCTCAGCCTTCTCAGCATTCAGAATATTTTCACCCTGTATTAGACCCCACCGCTTTTATTAACAATGACCATTCTGTCTAAATCATTAGATCCCGCCTTTCCGCTTATCCTAATTGTGATTCCCTCCCTGTAACTAAGTCAGTCATGCAGTTCTTATTGGATTCTCCTGCTTCTGCATTCTTGCAGGTATCAGTCTTCTGGCATGTGCTCTAATATTGTGCAGAAACACAGCAGCTTCATGAAGGTGTTGCCCATACACAGGCTACATGCTTGAGACTTATCCTTGGCATTCCAGTACTCAATCACCTCCCGTATCTCTAAAATGCATTAGAGTGTCTGACAAACTGATGTTACTCTCAATGCCTATGGGACTGTGTCCAGTCTCAGGTCCTCCACAGCCTTGATGGAGGTGGCTGTCTTCCCTCAACACTTCCTAAAACCAACCATGCTCTTCCAAGCAATCCTTCAAAGTTGACCTACGTTGCGTCCTGTTCTTATCGCACAACTGTGACATCCCAACGATGCCTGGTTTTGGATTGCGCAGTGTTGAATTGCTTACATTAATCCTCTGTCGATAGTAACATTTTCATCTAAGGGAGGCAGTATTTCCAGAGTTAGCTGCAAAACTTTAAACAAATCTCTCTCCAACAAAATATTCCTAAACAAAAAAAGCCTAAAACATCTAAGTAACTTTCTTGAATGTTTATGTTTAGACTGTGGAGCTCTCCCCTTGACTATCTTCATATTTGTTTTCATTTTCCAACTCATCAATGTAGTCACTTCTGAGTAACCACCTCCCATCACAGTTAACCAATATGCTAAAAATGCTTAGGTAACAAGCTCGAGAGGTATATATATGATACCTGCGATGCACTCAAGGTAACTGCACTGTTCTCATTTTTTTGCAAATGCCCCCCCATCCCCTTTCGGAACAGAGTGCTCTTTCGCCATTACAAGTTTGTGCACTCTATATACCATAGGAAAAATCTCACCATGCAGATTTTTGGATATATTCATTAGTGTTGGGAAACTGGGATTATTTGTGCAGAGAAGACTTGGAGAGGGAGATAGAGCCAAAAGAGATTGCATGGTCAAGTGTCTATCCACTGAGTTTCTTTATACGGCATGATGAATGGGTGAATGTATGCATATTGAGTTACTCTGGAGGGCTAGATGGATGGTTAGAACCTTTAATGTAGCACACCCTTCTTGGTGAGTCCCATCCAGGTCCGGTCTAACTGGTTGCCAATAGCCATGTGTAATGAGCATGAGCCGAAGGAAGATGCGTTTATCGGGTTTACATCAGAAGAACTGGTAAAGGAGCTTGACCATCTTCCTAACTGTATCCAGCCTTCTTTCGTTGTTAAGGCTGGGAGATAGCTTATTTTTGTTTTTCAGAGCTTGGCCACTAATATTTTGTTTTCCCCAAGTAGAAAGGTGAAATGTAGAAATGCTTAGAAGGTTGAGAGGCTAGACGGGATTCTTGATCAAAGGTACACTGATGCAGCTAAATATAGGCTATTTTGTGCTAGACTTTCTACCCTGTAAATAATGTAGATTTTACTGTTTGCAAATGTAGCTCTCTACGACCACCTGAAACGTGATCTTTTTAAAGCCAAAAGCAAGGCATGAACTCCAAAACCTTTTTCTCACTTCAACACCCAGACAAGTGTTCAAGTGTGGATGTTTACTCACCATTTTCAACCCAACACTGCAAAACAAAATTCCTTCTAATATCTCTGAAGAAATCCAACCTACCTGAAAAAGAGCAAAAGAGTGCATAGAATCCATGTCTGCTTTGGAATGCCAACCTGACGTTGTTGAGAACACCAAGGGGCAGATTTACAAGCCCCTTGCGCCACTTTTGCGCTGCTGTTGCGTCACTTTTCTGATGCAATGGCGGCATAAAAAATACGGCAAATTTACAACGTGACGCATCTAGGGAGATGTGGCACGTTGTAAAGCCCTGCGTGACATTATACCTGCGTCAGGTATAATGTATGCAGGGTAGGTGTTCCCACGCAGGAAAGCCTCATAAAAGTGACGCAGTGAAATCTACAAGATTTCACTGCATGACTTTTAGGACGTCACTGCGTCAAAACCTTACGCCTGCTTGAAGCAGGCGAAAGGAGTGACACAGTGTAGTGGGAATAAGCCTCAAAATTGATTGCTGGAGTTGCGTCGTGCTTGCGACACAACTCCAGCAATGCGTGACTTTTGCCCTAACAGATGCGTCAGAATTTCTGACGCATCTGTCAATCCTTGTGCCATGGTGCGCCGTATTGTAAATACGGCGCATCCATGGTGGCGCATGGGTTTCTCAGGGTGGCGCAGGGAAAGTGACGCATCTCTACAGATGCGTCACTTTCTTGTATATCTGCCCCAACGTCGCTTGGATCCGTCCTTGACAGTCGACTTAACCTCCAGAGTCAACTCGCTGTCATGGCCAAGTGTGGTTGGTTCCACCAAAAGCTTCTCTGTAGGATCAGACAGATCATTCTGGAACAGGAGCTAACATTTTTTGTTCAAGCGTTAATTCTCTACAGACTATACCGTGGGAAGGTGTTTGTCTCTGGCATACGTAAAGTACAGTAAGTGTTATTCTGACCAATTCTGAATTGAACTGCCCGTTTTGTTACAGGCCTCAAGAAATTTGACCACATCCCACCGATCCTGTGAGCCCTCTAGGAGCTTGCAATTGAGGCAAGATGTACATTTAAAACTTCCTGCACCACCCACATGCCTTGCATTCCTCTTCACCCACACACTGAACTGGAAAATTGAAAATGGAGTTCAAGTAACACTTTAATCCCTTCTCCTGAAGCCTCCCACCTTCAAACAGGAACACTTCAGGAACCAATCGTTCTTGGGATGAGCATCCAGAATGTGAGACTCTCTTCTTCTGACCCTCTGTATGACCCCATGCCATGCTACCTTGAAAAAGGAACTCAAGAGTCTACCCTTCGAAAGACAACTGGGCTAAATCTATGATCTTCCACTCAATCTGGAAAGGCACTTGGGGATCCTGCTGTCCGTCTGTCTCTTTTCCTTTGTTTTTTTGCAAATGTGTCATCTCGATGACTGCTGGAAATTGCCTCTTGTAAAGCACTCCGATCCCGTTTGACAATGTGTGTTCTATATATAATCACAACACATTTATAAATAAAGACATTCATGAAAGTAGTGGACTGTGCTGCATGCTATGGATGGTGATGGTACATTTGCTTAATGCCACAAAAACACATGTCCGCTAAAGTGCAACGGTATGGAGTTGTTTTTGAAAGAAAGGATACAATAGTTTTCTTCCGGAGATATTTTTTTTGCCTTATCTGTAAGTCTGCCTCTTTTCTCCAAAGCCTGGAGATTGCAGTCTGAGCGAGGCGCTGACAGTAAATGGCCTGTTTGCAGTTTATAACCTCCAATTGGCAGCATGCAGCTGCATCTCATTGCCAGAATGATTTATAAAATGAGCTCTTTCACGGTTGACACAAGAGTTCACCGAATTATAAGTACAATTTCGCTCTGTCCTCCAGTAGGTTAAAATAAATGGGACATTTTACTTTCAGTCAGTGGTAAGCAATGAAATTTCTTTCTGAAAGTACTGTGATGTGCAATTTGAACGTGGTATATTTAACCCTTTTTGGATTGCAATCCCAAGTGATTCAAAAGCGCTACTCGTTATCCAGTGATGTGACGAGAACATTTTGGCATGGCTTTGTACAGAGAATAGCACCATTTTATATGAGAACCTAACCTAACCTAGCCTAGCCTAACCTAACCTAACCTAACCTAAAAAAAATTATTCTCTGGTTGCGTTAACAATCCGGAGTTCACAGATCCAAATCACAGAGGGGCATATTCTCAAGGATTTATCGCCAAGTTAGCAACACTTTATTGCAGCCAAAGTGGCGATAAATTTATCGCCCCATTTACAAGCTGGGGCTAACAGCCGATATCACCAGTTTTCCTGCGATAGCAGCCCCAAAAACACATTGCCACAGATGACACCGGCAACTAACGCTAATGATATGCAGAGTAGGCGTTCCCGTACAAAAAGCCGCGACAACACCACTTCGCAACATTCTCAACAACCAGCCAGATCGGCAATAAGATCCCAAAACATGCAATAAGATGCGTTAGCAGCAGGGTTTTAACACCTGCTCCTATCTGGTGTTAAGTCGGACGACAACCTGCCCCAGAAATGGGAGCCAAGCCCAGAGCCACACCTGAAGAACAACAGATGCCATGGTGCTACTGATCATGCAGCCCGGGCTCCCAAGAGGACCACAACACCCACCGCCACCACCCCCAGGATCCCCCACCCTGGACAAAGATATTTTACATCAACTTTACAAATTCATGAACAAAACAATCCGCCTGATGTCGCACATTTACAACAATTAACATTCATGTGTGGTCAGAAAAAGGAGAATCATTCATTCATCTTTGAATTTCCCCCAAAATTATTTTATTCAAATTTAACACAATACTACTATTTGGAAGAGTCATGGTGGGTCTTCCCTGGACAATCTGTAAGTCACAGCCTGCAAGACAAAATTCAATATAAGAAGGTGTGACATGCACTCATCAAAGGACAGAGAGAGAGAGAGAGAGAGAGAGAGAGAGAGAGAGAGAGAGAGAGAGCGAGAGCAAGGGTGAGATAGGGAGAAGGAGAGAGAGTAACAGAGGGAGAGAGAGAGACAGTGAAAGAATGAGAGGGAGAGAGAGAGAGAGAAAGATAGAGAAAGAGAGGGAGAGAGAGACAGTGGAAGGAAGAGAGGGAGAGGGTGAAAGATAGAGAAAGAGAGGGAGAGAGAAAGAGAGAGAAAGAGAGGGAGAGAGAAAGAGAGGGAGAGAGAGAGAGACAGTGACAGTGCCGACACTGTGCACCCAGGTCTCACTGCTCACCTGCTGCCACCGGTGTGTCTCCAACCACGTGCCGGTATACACTGCAGTCCACCATGTCCCTTATCTGAAACAGAGTCCAGAGTTAATGATGGCAGAGTTCATATCATTGCACACGGCATCATCGCCGGCTGCACACCCGCCCAGCTCTATAGGTGCCACTAACTCTGTGAACCGCGAGGTAATGCCACGTGGCGGCAGGCCTGCGCTGCCCGCTTGCTCAGGCCTACACTGCGGTCCAGCAAGGCTCACACTAATCCTTACTAGTCCGGACCGCCAGGACGTAGCATCATCGCAGGCTTCTCACCCGCTCAGTACTGTAGGTGCCCCTACCTCAGTGCACCGAAAGTCACCATCCTGTGGCGGTAGTCCAGTGCCTGCCACAGTGTATCTGGTGCCACCAACTCTGTGCAGCGCAAGTCATGGACCCTTTCTGATTGAGTCTCGTGATATGCCAGGCGGACATAGCCATGTCACCTCAGGCAGTGGGGAAGAACTGGGACACGTAGCGTCGTCGTCCCCCTTTATACGTAAGCCGAGTGGCCTGGCTCGGCGTACACCAGGCCAATGTAGGGGTGTGGATAATTATACCTGGCCACTGGGCGTGGTTTATATCTGGGCTGCACAGGAAACCAACTGATGCGTGTGTCTCTGTTGCTGTATCAGCGCCACACGGCCCGCAATCGACAATGTTGCATGCACCCAGATGGTGGCCGCGCACAATGGTATTGTACAAGGAACGCAAGGCCGCTCGAGGTCTTGGCTCATACATGTCAACTGTTTTGTGTATATAGCTATTGATGCACCATAAGCCTAAGGCCTAGCCTCAATTGCAGCGCGAAAGCCACATCTCATTTCCAGAATACAAGCAGTAGTCAGACTAACCTTAGGGATGAAAGCTCCTTTGTCCCAATACAGAAGGCGGAAGGACATCTGCACCTCCAACCTTGGTTTTGCATGTGACAGGCACCCCCTGAGAGAGATACCATAGCAGATGATGACGACTCCCACACTACGCACAGCGCTAATGATAGCCCAACGTATCCACACCCCACCCACAGAAGTCCTTGCTCGAAGTACTCTTGCAAGGAATGCCCTTGACACTTATGTGCACAACAACCCATACGTCCAAATGTTGCACACTCTTACCAATCATTGCTTCGAGCAGTGGCATATCATCCACATGACTGCCGCAGGACAGAAGAGTGCCGGCTCCATGAGAGCCAACAACATTGTGTGGGCCAAAGTTGTGAAATTGCGCAATTGTTGAATCAGAGCAATGAGGCCACAGCTAGTGCACACCTCTCCAGTCATCTCATTTGCCATGTGGGTCACGGTCAAACATGCGCATTGCTTTCATTTCCCAGGGTGTACCTTTTTGTGCAATCAATGTCTCTACATTCATCTATACTTTCATACTTGATCGATCATGGACATGATACATCTGTGTGAATTTGGAATGTTTTATTCACATTCGGTGGAGTGTTGGAGCGGGAGCAGTACATGGCCATGCAAACCCAACATTACATTGTAGCTCAGTGGAGGGCCAGCCAGAGTCCTTTTGGGATTGACAAGTACATCGGAAGAGGAAGAGTACAGTCCGCAGTCTGATTGCTGTGTCATTGGTAAGCAAACAAAGTATGGCAGTCCATGTCAAGGTCCAAGGTGAGTGTTGCAGAGTGTTTCGGGGGACAGTGGGAGATGTTGTTACAGGCATGATGCAGAGGGCAGAACCAAGCTGTAACAGGGCATATAGCGGAGATGAATGCTACTGGCTCCTTCTTAATACAAAGGTGTAATCAACCGCATATTTGTCCTCTATGTCATCTGGCTGACATGTGCGTGCTGGTGTTTGGTCTGCAGCACTGCGTGCCACTGACACATCAGAGGCCGCAGGTGGTATGGCCGCAACACTGTGTGCCACTGACATATCAGGGGCCGGAGATGTGTGTGTAGCAGTACCAGCAGCATTCATCTGTGACTGCCTTAGTGGCAGCAATGCGATGATGAGGATCTGCAGGGCATGGAAGATCCCAACAAATTTCCACTGGTGTGCATCCGTAGCAGCCATTCTTTCTGCATGCATCCGCTCCATGTTATCCATTATCCTCAGCATCTGTGCTACTCATGGCTGACATCGCTGAGGCCACTCTGACTAGGTAGTTGTTCTCGTCTCAGAGTCATGACTCCAGCGATGTCGGGCATGGATTGTTGGACATCATGGAGCAAACTGTGGGTGTCCATTAGGGAGTGTAAGTGGTACCTGATGGGACTTAGACACCCACATATGGCATCTAGTTTGGCTGCCATGAGGTCGAACCCCACCCGCAGCTGGTCAGCCATCTTCTCCTGGCACCCTAACACCCGGCGTTGGAATACCATGTGCTGTTCGTGGGGGTCCTGGGAGGCAGCCGTGGTGGTGGGTGCTTCTTGCTGTGTGGTCTGTGCAGGGGGTGGGTTCCCCTCGATGCTGCTGGGCTGCCGTGCTCCTGGAAGTAGGTTGCCATAGATGTCCATGAGCTGTTGTAGGGCATCGGTGTCAAAGGTGTGGAGGTCCTCTTTATCATCACTAATGAGTTGTCTGGTCTGCTCTGCAGGAGGTATTGATTGTCCCTCTGCAATGTGAAGAGGAGATGCATTTTAACATTGTGTTGACATGTATGCTGATGCATTGTTCAAGTTTACATACAGACTGCATGACAATTTACATTGTGACTGTTTGGGAGGAGCTGACTATTTGATGCGGGACAGTGGCCATTTGAACTACATCACGATGTGAGGTTGTACACGTACATTTTAATTTCGCAGTTTCCTGCTATGCCAGATGTGATTGGCCAGTTTCTACGCACAAGCGGAACCAGTTGTGTCCTCTGTTCTGTGGTGAAAGTGTTGCACTTTGTACCACATTGTCGTCGATGTTGACGTGCTGTGTTTGCTATGTGTGTGTGCTGCAGTGTGCCTAGGGGATCAGGGACATGGTCCAGAGTCATTGTGGGTGTGCTGTACTTAATTGTGCATGTGTGCCATTGTGCCCATCTCCCCTCGTTCCCCCAGTCCCTGGTCGGTACTCACCCTGGTGCTGTTGTGTCCGGTCACGTCGAGCAGTGTTCGGACCCCCGACTCCTGCCACTGTCTTCCCACTGATGACAGTAGAGACCAGTTTCTCCATCTCATCCAGCTCCTGGTGTTCCGCTGGACTGCCACCTCCAGTCTGCATTGCTGCCTGATGGTTGTCAGCGAGTTTCTTTTTGGTTTTGCGCTTCGCATCATTCCAGCGCCTTGAGCTCTGCAATTGTCCTCCTTCTCCCTCCGACTACATTCACCTTGTCCAGGATGGACTGCCATATTACATTTTTATTTGCCAATGACACGTTGGAGGTGACGAACAGTTGTTGTTGGTGTTCTATCACCTCCGTGATGATGATCCTGTTATCCTGTGGACTGAACCTTGTCTTCCTTGTCTTCTTCTCCTTGCCCTTCCGTGACCCCCGAGGTCCCAGGCAGGTGATCCTGGGGGCTTGTGGGGGTCTGGTTGTCCTCTGTGCTTGCTCCGGGTTCCTCCATGGTGCTACACAGTTGAATTAATTTTGTTTGTGTTTTTCAGTGCTTTTATGATGCTTTTTCCCGTATGACGCGTGCGAATTGCATGCCTGTCTCTGGTTATCACTGATTTTTTTTATCGCGGTTGGCCACATTGCCACTTTTTTAGCATTGGTGTTTTGCATTTTTTCAGTGGTGCGTTGAATTTAACGCGGTCACTTGCCGCGTTATCTTGGGACTATCGCATGGTTGCCGCCTTGTTCAGAATACGACACTAACTCAGTGTTATTTTCCCGCGATAGACTGCGATGTGCAAAGTTGCTTTAAGCCAATTTTGTGATAATTAACACACGTTCTTGAGAATATCCCCTTAATTCTGAATATTATAATGAAGCACTTTTCTGTTCTTATCACTACTGACAATGAAAGTATAACACAGTAGTTCAGTTACTGATTTCTATAACGATTCCCTGTTTGGGAAAAAATCATCTTTTCATGCTAACTGCAACAAAGAAATATGCAATATAAAAAATACAACATGAGCGTTATAACACCACGCCATTCAGGGTTCTGGTGACTTCTGCAAACCTTTCGACCACGTGGTGTAATCTCCTACCAAAAACCATTGCTTACATTTTTGTATCACAACATACCCAAAAGCAGTAAGTGCATGAACTCCCAGATGCACCCGTAAATTATATTAAATATTTCACCAGTCCCTGTGAAATATGGAAAATGTTTCACGGGCTGTGCTCTTGTGAAATATGGATTTCATCGTCATTACAGCCCTAAGCCAATCTGCTGAGCTTCACAATTGTATATTGTTTAACCGTCATTATTTTATTAATAAAAGTACCTTCCACACTAAAATTCTAATTCCAATTAGTGCCAATTGTTACGTGCACTTTGCAGAGCACGGTTTTAAAAATCTATCTCTTCTACTGCCAGGATTTATATATTTCCTAATTATGCACGTTTCTCTTTTTTAGAGCGGACAACGAAATAGTAGAATCCAGCATTTCACTTACAGTTTTGAATAAACATCTCCGCCAGATCCTCTTTATGGAAATATAGACACATATTACATGGTCACCTCATTTATGATTTATTATTGTTGCGACTGTCTATTGTTTAGCTGGAATGTTGTTTCTTTTTATCATCACTTAATTGCATTTTTCAGTACTTTCTTCTGCGTGACTTCAGTTCCTTCTAGTTATCAAATTGTAAGTGTTTTAAAATGATGGATACCTTCAAATTTAATGCATGTACTGAAAGCCTACTGGTTTTTATTTATAGTCTTTGAGGATAAGTTGGACATCAGAATGCTGAACAAAACATGCTAGTTAGTGTAAAAGATCAAGTTATTAAGATGTACACCATCTTAATAGAGCATTTGCCTTAAATATCAATACATAATTTTAAAATGTGGATATGCAGTGCAAAAGTAACCGCAACTGACTTATCTTGGGCCAAGAGAAGACAAATGCAAGCATACAATAAATTTTGAGATCAGGAATATAAGATTCGGGGGGCGTGGCTACGGCGCCGCGCAAGATGGCTGCCTAGGGTTTCCGCTCTCCCGCACCGGGACCCTCTTCTAACGAAACCGGCACGATATTTCTACGGAAGAGCCCGTCGGCCGCCCGCATCACTTCAGGGAATGTGCTGTGCCTCCGGTGAGGTTATTTGCGGATGTCGACGGACCCGCATTGCATCGTTATCTATTGTTTGATGATCTCCTCGAGACGGCCGCCATTTTAAATGTGCGCGTTTGATGTTAGCGAGTGCTGCCTCTGCTGAGGAGATTTTCGCGCGCGCTTTCAAATATTTAATGCTGCCTGCATGGAGGAGATTTTCACATGCTGCCACCCTCTATGGCCCTAAAGACTTGGTTTTTCTTCTCTAACCATCACTAACACCAGGAATGCCTCTTTCTTATACATTAGACTCTGCAAGCTCCCCTGTATGAAAATTACTCCTGTTTTTATTTCAATTGCAATGGTTATTTTTTCTTGATGCTGAGAGCCTATATCTTTGTAGATTTGGTTATTGTCACCCTTCACAGGAGCTGCATTGTTGCCTGGAGGAGGGGGTATTGTGAGGAGTGCTCCTTTTTCCCTTGCCTTGTTCTGCGTCCATGCTCCCCTGTGTTGACTGCAACGCTCTCTACTGGGCGCCCTGAGGACTGAGGACTATTACTTCTTATGGGAAAACTGTGCAGTCCAAAGTTTATCTTTATCCCCTCTAAGCATCCTCCTGTGACAACAAATTCACCCTCCTCCGCTGCGGAACCTTCTTCCAGCGCAGTCCCAATGGCGGGAGTTTCTTCCAATCGCTCTTCGTCGGCGCAAACATCGGCTGGTAAAGCTTCTTCACCTACTACTTCTTCTAAGCGCCTGAAGCAGGATCCTCCCTCTCCAGATAAGACGGCACCCCCGGTCTCTCTGGAACTTCTCCTGGACGAGATACGCGCTTTACGGCCGTTTGTTGAAGAAACTAATCACAAGATGCAATTTCTGGAGGAGAAATGGTCCGCTATGGAGAGCAGAGTTTCGTTGATGGAGCAGCAAGTTACAGATATTCCGGCCAATTCACAGCGCATTTCTTCTTTGGAAAAGTCGGTCCTCGCTCTTCAGCAGCACACAGAGGATTTAGAAAATCGCAACAGGAGGAATAATCTACGCGTTTATGGTTTGCCGGAATCTCTGGAAGGGGATGACCCAGTCTTGTTTTTCACCTCCTTTCTCCCGAAACTTCTAGATATGCCATCTACCACTTCTCTCAGTATCCAAAGAGCACACAGACTTGGTCCTCGTACATCTTCCTCAACCAAGCCACGTGGAGTCATCATTCTCTTTTTGAAGTTTACTGATCTTCTCTCGGTCCTTTCGGCTGCTAGATCCAAGCAACAGATCTCCTGGATGGGTCAAAAAGTGTTTCTCTCACAGGACGTCTCCACGGCTACTGCGACCAGAAGGAAGGAGTTCTTGAATCTTAGGGCTCCTCTTCGCTCTTTGGGCGCTAGATATGGCTTATTCCATCCATGTCTCTTCAAAGTCACATACCAGAATCAAACATGGTCTTTTCAAAATCCTGCTGAACTCAAAAACTTTATTCATATTCACGCTCCCAATGGCATGGACACCTCCACTTCTTCTAATGGTTGACCATATATCCTTCTTTCCTTACAGGTTTCGTGTTCCTGAAATTAAATTTCTTGCCTCCAGTTTCATTGTGGTCATATTGTTTTGATGCTAGATTAGTTGTTTTTATGTAATGTCCCTCTCAGACTTTACCTCCATTCTCGTTTTTATCTTTTAGACATCAGTGTTCTCAAGACTTCTTATCTTGTATATTTATTGATTGCTGACTATTTTTCTCCTTTTGAATTTTTTCTGTTTAATTACTTTTCTTTGTTTTGTTTTATTCTAACAGGTTCATTGGGTCTTTTTCGATTTGTGTGCCTCCTCTTCTGTTTTTTCCCTGTCCTGGTGTGGTTCGGACTCCCGCATATGGCGAGCTTGTCTTGTTGAGTGTCGCCATCGCCCCATCGCTTTCTGTTCTTCTCTCCCCCTCAGGTATGTTGTCTTCAGTCATCCTTTTGGATATGTACTGTCTCTTCTTGTCTTTCCCTCTCCCTTCTTCTCCCCTGTTATCCCTTCTGTCCCTCTTTATTTATTGGTTGTACCTTTCTCTTCTCTTTTGTTCCTTCTCATTATCTCTTTCCTGGTACATGTTTTTTCCATTTTTTTCTTTTTTGTGCTTCTGTGTTTCCCTTTTTGAATTCTCTCTTTTCTTTCATTTTCTCTTCCCTTCTATCTATTGGCATTCTTTTCTCTCCTTTTGTTCTTACGGCTTTTCTTTTTTCATTACATTTTTACTGTTTTTACATTCAAAGTTATTTCTTGGAATGTAAAAGGTTTTATTAATCCTATTAAACGACAGAGAATACTTTCCCACCTGGCTTCTTACAATCCTGATTTAGTTCTTTTACAAGAAACTCATCTCACTGAAGCCGAGTCGCTTAAGATGAAAAGAGGCTGGGTGGGTAAGGTCCTATTCTCCCCATCTTCCAATAAAAAAATGGTGTTGGTATTCTATGCCACAAGAAACTAAAATGTAAGGTTGTATCCCAGGATAATGACACTGAAGGTCGATGGGTACTAGCTAAGTTATTAATTAATTCTGTACCTTTAACTGTTTTTAATGTTTATGGTCCTACTCAACCTGATTGTAATTTCTGGCCTTTAATTACAACGAAATGTTTCCAACACAGAGATACCATGTTTATTTTAGGTGGTGATTGTAACCAGATAGTTGATCCATTTCTTGATCGCAAGTCATCTGTCCGCTTTATACCTCACAAATCCCATAAACAATTCCTTGACACTATTTCACAATTGCATCTCATTGACTCATGGAGGCTCTCACACCCTGACACTTTAGACTATTCCTTTTTCTCTCCCCCTCACGCTTCTCTTTCTCGGCTTGATTACATTTTTCTCTCCCAATCCCTTTCCCAAAATCTCTTATCCTCTTCTATCGAACCCATAGTTATTTCTGATCATGCTCCTATTGTAGCAGACTTTGATCTTCTTCCTTCACACCCTAAGTCTTCTCGCTGGTGGTTCAATAACTCTCTTCTTACGGACCCTCTTTTCTCTTCTTTTCTTTCCTTTGCCAACAAATTCTTTTCACTCAATTCTAATCCTTCTCTGTCCCCCTATCTGGTCTGAGATTATTTTAAGGCGACGGCACGAGGGTTCATTATTGATCTTGTTTCCAAGAAAAAGAAACTCTTTCTTAACAAACGGAAAGCTTTGTTGGCTCATATTAAGTCTTTAGAACATAGCTTTTACACTTCTTCTACCAATTCTGTTTTACCAGATCTCATACGTGCTAAACTCAAATTTAACAAATCTACTACTGATAATGCTTCCTCAGTTCTTCTTCGAAGTAGTGCCCGTTACTACGGTGGTCGCAACAAAGCGGGTACACTCTTAGCTAACTATCTCAAGTCGCGTAAGGAGCGTACTTCTATAGATTCTATCTATTCTTCAGATTATCTACTGGTTCACAAAGAGCAAGATATACTTACCCAGTTCCAGCTTTTTTAATCAATCCATTTATACTCCTGAATCCCCTCCTTCCGCCTCTCCTATTCAATCCTATTTTGAGAAACTTCCTACCCCTTCTACTTCACATCTCAATTTTTTTGGCCTTGAGCACGAACTTTCTCTTACTGAACTTGATAGCGCCATAAAGACCCTTACTAAAGGTAAATCGCCGGGACCTGATGGTTTTTCTGTCAAATTCTACATGCATTTCTCTGATCTCTTACTTCCTAAACTTTTAACACTCTTTCAATCATTCTTCTTCCTGGTAAGGCGGCAGGTACTTTCCATGAGGCCACGATCTGCCTTATTCCCAAGGAGGGTCGTGATCCTCAATTTTGTAAAAATTACAGACCGATATCTTTAGTAAATGTGGACTATAAATTATTTGCTAAATTGCTTGCTCTTCGCTTGGATCCTCTTATGCCCCATCTCATTGGTAAGGAACAATGTGGCTTTGTTAAGGGTAGACTTACCTCGGACAACTCTCGTCTTTTTCTCAACGTTCTAAATAAAGTCTCATCTCTCTCCATCCCTCTAGCTGCTATTTCTGTTGATGCTGAGAAGGCATTTGACAGAGTGGATTGGTCCTTTCTGTTTGCTGCTTTACGCTGGCACGGGTTTGGTCCTAAATTCATCTCCCTCATTTCCCTACTTTATTCTGCTCCCAAAGCTTCTGTTCTAGTTAACGGTCATTTATCCCCTTATTTTCCTCTCCAGCGCGGTGTCCGTCAAGGCTGTCCTTTATCTCCGCTTCTTTTTGTTCTAGCCCTTGAACCCTTTTTGACTTCGATTCGGAATAACGTATCCATCTCTGGTTTTCCGTATGGTAGTAATCAATTGAAACTCTCTGCTTATGCAGACGATATCCTTTTATTTATCTCTGCCCCCGACTCATCTGTTCCTGCCTTATTATCTGAATTCAATTCCTTTTCACAGGTATCTGGTTACAAGATTAATTCAGATAAAACAGAGATTCTCCCCCTTACAAAATTCTGCCTTCCTCATCATTTTTCCTCTACTGGTTTCGCCTGGAATTCCTCAAAAATTAAATATCTGGGTATATGGTTCTCTAATTCCATCTCCTCATCCATTCAATTTAATATGTCTGCGGTCCTTTCCCGTATTGATAAATCACTCTCCTCTTGGAATCCTCTTTATCTCTCGTGGTGGGGCCGGCTGGATTCGATTAAGATGATGATATCCCCTATCCTCATATATATCTTTTCCATGCTCCTTGTACACATTCCCGATATTCACTTTAAATGTCTCGACTCCTGCCTTTCAAGATTCCTATGGAAAAATAAAAAGTCTAGGATTGCTTTAGCCTCTCTTCGTAAGCCGAAATTGAATGGTGGAGTTAATTTCCCTGACTTTCGCCTCTATCATAAATCCTTTTCTCTACGTCAAGCCTCCAGATGGCTTGCATCAGAATCTTCTCCTTTTACTCCTCTCTGGCTTTCTATAGAACGTACCCTACTTTCTCCCTTTTCTCTTACTGAGGTTATACATTTTTCTACCAAGAATCCATATACTTCCTTTCCCTTATTTAAATATACCTCTTCCCTTCTGAGACCCTTCGTCCAATCTGCCCCAATTACTCGCGAATCCTTTTTGGAGACCCCCATTTGGCATAATTCGCTTATTCTCCTAAACAATAGACCTATTTGTTGGACTTCTTGGAGATCTATGGGTCTCATATGGGTTAAGCAACTCTTCGATGGACTTCTTCCCTGCTCATTTCCTCGTTTTCAACTCCTATTTACGTGTCCTCAATCCTTTCTGCGCAAGTTCTCCGTCCTCATGGCTCTTATTCTCGACGTTTACTATTCTCTTCCTTCCTCATCTTCTCCTATTGCCCCATCTACTCTTCTTCAAATTTTATCTACCTTTCCTAAAGCTTCTCTTATTTATAAATTGTTCTCATCTCCCAATCCAAATCGTGTCAAGTCTAAACTGGAACTTGCTTGGGAGTTAGATTTGGGATGTGACTGGTCTGTTACTCTTTGGGATAAAATTTGGTCCAGATCTCTAAAAATATCTCGCTCTGCTTCTTTGACCCAATCTTTGTTTTTTCTCTATCATAGACTATATTTCTCCCCAGTTTCTCTTTCTCGCTTTTCTATCTCTAAGGATTCTAATTGTTGGACCTGTGGCTTCCCTGGTGCTGACCTTCTCCACCTCTTCTTTCTATGCCCTCCTGTGGCTGCATTGTGGGATGAAGTTTGGTCCTACATATCTCGTCTATTTGCAATATCTATACCTCTTCTCTTTCTAGGCAGCCTTTCTGATTCCATCGACCTCCTTCCACACTGCTCTGGTCTATTAGATCTTATGCTTGCTCTGGCATTCCAGCACATATCTTTTAATTGGAAAACTCTCAACAAACTTTCTATACAATGTTGGTGGAATTCTCTTTGTCACCTTCATAGACTTGATGTGGCATTTGCCTCCTCCTGCACCCCCACTCTCAACAGAGATCTCTTCTGGTTACCCCTTACATCATACCATGATCGCATGGCCTTGGAAAACAATTCACATTTGTCTTCTGAAAATTTTAAACCTCCTTGAATGTTTTTTGCTCTGTCCTCCCTTTCTTAGTTTTTCTTGCTTCTCCTAATATTGCTATATTCACTGATTAATATGTTTGATTTTCTTATTTGCCTATTTACTATACCCTTCTTTTTCTTCACATCTCCTTTGTAGAGCTTTCATTCCCTCTTTTCCTTTTACTTTTCCCCCTCTTGTTTCCCCTTCTTTCTTCTTTCCTTCTTACTCATAAAATTTTATAAAATGCTTTTGTCTTTTTTGCTATGTAGTATTAACCTATTGGCATTTCAGTTATGTATTGGATAATTTTGTTTGTAATGGTTGGTATCTCTCTGTTTTAACAATTCTTCTCAATAAAGCATTTCAAACTTAAAAAAGGAATATAAGATTCATAGGGCACAATCTGACTGTTGCAAGGGAAGCCAGATTAGGGAGCTGGAAACATTCTTGCCTGACATAGAACAGTCGAAACCCATCCATTGACAGTAGAGTTATCTGTGAGTCTACAGATATTCCACCTCGCTTGATATATTGTTGTGTGTCAGTGCAGATCCGTCAAATACTATGGAAATGAGAGAGGCGCTAGCCAATTAAGAATGATGATATGCAGAGATGAGGAGCATAAGACAAATAATTAATTATAAACTTGCTAATGTGAAGAACATTTTTTGCCAAACAGTTTGATACAATCTGAACAATAGCATTTGGCGATTATGCCTGTTGTCAGATGTATGTTGTAAATCAGAACCAAAACAGACTTGAAAGGGCAGGGATCAGAGGAAGTGTTAGTGTTTGGGGGAGCACAGCTGTTTTTAAATTGCCAATTTCCAAGGCAAATGGTGTAGACACGTTTTAGGACATGGAGGGACTATGTGGTATTCAGTCAAATATAGAGTGACAAGCAATAATGGAGTGGTCTTCAGCGATTCCATAGATGCTCCCTTATTTCTTTGCAGCACACTTACAGAAGAATTAATTCATAATTCATTTAGGTCTGTAATCGACTTGCATGGTTCCTTAAAATAATAGTACAAAGCATTTAGGGAAGGTTTTGCACTTTTTTAATGCTCTAATAAACAGGCGATGCCATTAATGCCCATCCCAAAATTGTAGTCATGTTATTACCTTCAGTATGTTAAAACACTTAGTTGACTTAGCTAAGATTTATCCAGTTACACTGATTCCTGCTGCAGATTTTATACATCATTCAGATATGCAACTGGATTATTTGATATTAAGTGTCCATTTATTCATATCACTGTGGATACTGAACTATTCTATTGACTATGATTTTATGTGCGTCATCAAACATTATGTTAGTATTTTTGCTATAGGATTTAATGCATTTCACCCAATATCATATCAATTAACATCGCATAATCAGTCTGATCTGCTGGCAACTGTGCTGACTGCTCAGATGCCAAAATTGTCCCGGTTCTGAAGTCATTTCTACTGGTCAGATCATTGCATCTCCAGTCTAGTCTAGTCAAGCCAAGCTTTGCTTACACTGAAAATATGAAGATGGATATCATCTCTGTAAGCTCTTGAAGTGCCAATAGATTTGTGGGATGTTGTACTCAGATGTTATTCAGCCTTGAAGGCCTGTGGATTTATGTATAGTGAAATACAGAATAATCACTCTGCTCAATGTCCAATGGAAGGAGTCAGTATTGCCACAATGCATGTGTATGGCCGACTGGCAACTGTGCTTTTTCTACTTTCAATGACCATCCACATCATACTCTTTGTTTTGTCAACCATTGGTTCACTAAACAGAGGGCAGAACATAAAAGACATAATTATCACTACAAAGTGACTGCTCCCTAATGTTAGATTGGGTTCACAGGTCACAGGATTGGCTATACCTCTTTCCCTTCCTCTAGGGTTGCCATGCTATGCATTGCAATGGCACACATATTGTTCCTGCTCGACCTCTTTTCCCCTGCAGGGTTTCAAAGGTCATTCACTGCGCATCATAAAGCCCTTTAGTCTGTTTTCAAACAGAACTAACGTGATGTCCCACCTGTTTTCTTTCCTTATTGGTTTTTGACTTAACAAGTAGAAACATTGGGCCAAATCACATAAAGTGAGATTTGGAAGTGTTATTAAGACATATTCTTTAACATGGGTGTAGACTGATGGTTGAGCTATAATGTGGTAGGTTGCCACTTTTGGAAGTGGTAACTGGTTCCTTTCCAGGGCCGGCGCTAGGCATGGGCAGTGTGGGCAGCTGCCCAGGGCCTCGCACGCAGCCCACTAGCATGGGCCCGCACCAGTTTAAAACACCACCAGCCGTCTTGTACTCCTGCCGATTCTTGGCTATTGGGCCCATGAGAGGAGGGGAGGGGCCCTCCATGGACCTCTTAGGGATGTTGTCCCAGTTGCAAGGTGACACATTTGCAGGTTTGTCCTGCAGTTAGGCCTCTTGCATGGCTTCCCATTCAGAGACACTGCGGGACGCCCATTGTCAGCACTTTAGCGCCCACAGGTTTAACTCTCAGCTCCCAAGCAATTCTCACACCTTCAGCCCGAAATGGGCTGTAAAAGAGGTGCTTGTAGGTGTCTGAGAGAAGGACCTGTGGCCCAGAAGAAGTCTGAACAAAGCAGCTTCTAGAGCCCTGAATGTGTCACATATGCAAATTAGAAGGGCCTCGCACATTCCCTTTTGGCCCTGTGCCCCTGAAATTCTAGAACCGGTGCGGTTCTTTTCACTGACATTTTTATGGATTGTACTTCTTTTGGCTTGAAATATAGCATCATTTATTGAAGAATTAAAGGAACTAAAACCTAGAGAACACAAAACCCAAAAATACAGACCAACACAAAATAACAAAACAACAGATACACGTCACGATACAATAGAAGTCAACACCAATACAATAGCACAACTACAACATTGCTACATTTACCCATCAAAACACCACAGAATTATAATAAAATAATGAAGCACAAAAACAATCTAATGCAAAAACAAAACAAAACATTAGCAGTGCAGCACAACAAAAATTAAACAGCATGCCACAACCGTACAACATAATATTGCAGCACAGAAACAATTAAACACAAAAACAAAATAACATATTACCAATGCAGCACCACAAAATGCAACACACTCACAATTCAATAACACAACGCAACATTACACCACAGAAACAAAACAATGCAACAAGCAATACAACGCAACACAAATCAAGAACACAACACAATCGCATTGTTGTGGTGTATTTTATCATATGACCTTGCTGCATTTTTACAGTAGCTCATGACCTTGACGAGGCTGTAAAGTAACTGGATGCCCTTTTGTAGTTATGGTTAACAATGTTTGATGTAATATGTCATATATAAGAGATGTTGTGTGTGGTGTGCAATGTTGAAAGAACGTGCTGCACATTTCTGCAAATAAGCATGAGGTGTTGCAGCGTCTAAGAGAAGACACATTTGCTCAAACTTACTTTCCAGCTTCTATACTTAGCTGCAAATTGTGAATATGTGCATGCGAAAAGTAAGGTTCATAGTGCACTCCTGAATTGAATCTCATGGGGTCAGAATATCACAATGATGATAACACTCTATGAGGTCCATTCATTTAGAACTGATGAAGTTGCACACTCAGTCTGGGCAAAACTTAAAATTATGAGCAAATTCTGCTTTTGTAAGATTTTATAGCAAAGTAATGTTAAAAGAATGTTAAAATATCTAGCCATGCATTGCATTTCAATAGGTCAAGTGCATGACACCGTGCGAAGAGTAGCAGGGAATCATACAGTGATTTTTCCGTTTTACTGTTTAACAATAATGATGAATTCTGTGTCACGACAGATCAAACTGCAATCTCCTAAAAACATGAGAAAAGAGTAACCAGCGAGGCACATTAGGAAGATGGTCAGTGGAAGAGTTGGAGAACATGCCAGTGGAGGGTAGGGCACAGACTAGGAGTGGGACTCAGGAAACACACAGGTCGGTGAGGAGGTAGTGCAGGATAGGTTCAGGGGCTATAGAGGCAGAGTCAGCAATGAGCGACGTGCCTAGCAACGTTTGTATGTAGTAGGGTTCCCGCTCGTCATAGTAGTTTGCATTTGGCTCTGC
Source organism: Triturus cristatus (assembly GCF_964204655.1). NCBI lineage: Eukaryota > Metazoa > Chordata > Amphibia > Caudata > Salamandridae > Triturus > Triturus cristatus. The sequence continues at coordinate 566,532,002 of NC_140580.1, read as the reverse complement.
ATCCTTCAGATCTGCTTTGTCCATCAATCCTTCACACCTGTTTAATTGGTCTATCCCTTCCATGTTATATTGCTTACCTTTTTGTACTGTAGTGTTCCATCCAGGGGCGTAGCTCCAGGGAAGTGTTTGGGGTGTTACACCCTCCTAAAAAGTGTATTCTGTAGTAAATGGTTGGGTACAAGTGCTTTCAGTCGGGAAATGTGAAGTGCCTGTTGGATTTCACCTTAGATTTTTGCATGCCCACACTGACAAAAACACACCTACTCTAGTTTGTCCAACTTAAAAAATGTTGATTAGTTTGAAAAACCCAAGTTCCCTGTAAAGTTATTGTTGCATCTCACAGTGTTTTTGACCAGTATTAGTGAGCCAATGTGCTTACTGCTACCCCATATTGCACCATCTGTTCCTCCAGCTCCTGTGTTTTCCTTTATACCTGTGACATGACCAGTCCACCTGCCCCGAAGAGCACTTTACCTAGATTCCCCCCCACACTCCGCCTTTGCTGACTACACCCTTGTGTAAGTCTATGTGTGAGAACTAATGCTTCAAGAGCACTCCCTGCTTTTCCAAAGCTGAATAAAGAAATGGCAAAGCACTCCAATGAAAGACACCAGTTAAACTAACAGGGCAAAAGGAATAGTTAAAATCAGGAAATAGACTAGGCTTGTTCGACTGATCCCCCATCTGTCTCTTTCCATCTCATTTCTGCCCACGCGCCTATGCCTAATAGATCCCTCTCATCCTGCATACTTAAAACTCACATACTTAGCACAGGGTGCTGAAGTGACATCGCTCCTTATTATAGTGAGTGATTAAACACGAGATTATGTTATTTTCTCCGTTGGGTGTCAACGTGGATTCTAATAGGCCACCGTGGCATGAAGGTTATTTATAATGTATTATAGTTACACAAAATGCAACTATATTCCACACCCGTACACATCTTCAAACAATACATTTCAAATCAAAGTATATTTATACAGAACACATTCTTACATATCAGCCCGATTATTAGTCAGGTGGAACAGTGTCTCTGGGAGGATTCTGCTCCACCTGATTCTAAGGCCCTCATTACCTGTTTGGAGGTATAGGTGAGGTATTTACCACACGTGGGAAATACTACTACCCCAGAGTGACATGTTTACCAGTGTGGTATATGACTCCCATTACGGCGTTTTAACTTGCAAGTGAGGCATAACATATGAAATTGGTATTTAACACATCAAATTCTGCATGTTTTGTCTTTTTTACGGACCTTTCTCCCAATACATTTCGACAGGTTTGACCTGCTGGGATTTATCTGAGGGGAAAACGGCGAAAGTGTGATAAATATCAGACAGCACATATTGTTGATCCCTGTGCAGGCACGTTTGCACTGGAGATTGGAATTCAGCCCTGCACCTGTAATCTGGGCCTGAGTGTTTCCAGGCCCGGAAGTACTGGGTTCCAGGTGTTACCATATGCGAGTCCACAAACTGGAAACATATGCAGGAGGGGACTGGATACAGAGGTATCTGCCGTACCCCATAAGAACCACAGGAGGACTTGACAATGCTCCCCGGTTCCCCAAATATCCCAGCCACAGCCTCCCGACCACTACTCCCTCCACTCACCCTGACCCCATAGGCCCTGGCAGTAGAGGATTGCTTGGTCATGCAGCAACCCTGCCCAGACTGCCCACCCCCTTTCCCCTACGGGAGCAGTGCCAGGTGCGAGTGTGCACACAAGCAGACAGCGCCGCCTGGCTGCGGAGGCTGAGACCTGGGGCTGACCTCCCCTCCCCGGACTCAATGCATCAGTGGAGGGCAATCGGTGCTCTCCCGGCCACTCAGAAGCACGGCCACGTGCTCAACAAACCCCCCACCCCCTGTCCCACTGCACGTGTCCCACTTCCATTTACCATCCGCCTAAACGATAGCTGTGTGCAGGGGTTTAAGTGGGATGAAAAAACTGTGCGGGGGGTGTCTCAAAGGGGTGCGGTCGATGTAATTAAGGGCGAAGCTTAAAACATTTCGGCTAAAAATCTGTTCTTAGCATAGTGTTCTGCCCGACTGGTATTGTGCCTCTTCTGTCATTGTATGATGTATATATAATACAACATGTAACTTCACACGTACAAAAAGCCAGGACTATTGGCTTTGTCAATGGTTGTTAATGGTTGTCGAGCAGCAGTTAAGGCTTCCCTGTATATAATATTGAAAATACTTCAGTTCTGAAATGAGACTGTGCAAGAACTATAACGAGTCTCTGGCAGTGAAGGGTGGTCCTGCTGCAGAGTTACGATATTTTTTTCTACCCTGAGGGTGAGGACAAAAATGGGGAGCCCGATAGGGACCCGTCTCAGCACCTGCTTTTTAGAACTGCCGGAGCTGATCACCGGCAGGACCAGGCCCACTTAAAGCCCTGGCTGTGTGGAATTTGACCCGGGAAAGCTGAGTCTGCTCCGTTATTCCTCTTTCTGACATGTTGGGTGGTGTAATGGCACAATTACCAACCAGGAACGGTATATCTGGGTTGTTCCCAGTAATTCCAGCACCCTGCACACCTAATCACGCTCTCGGAGTTTACCCCTGAGAAACAAAGCCTGCATCATTGTTATCTTATCTTATGCTGTGCTATGTTATGTTGTGTTGTGTTATGCTTTGTTATCGGCATTAACACAGAGTGCTTCCAGCCACTGGTATGGCTTTCAACCAATCAAAATCTTTATTCGGATATAATATATCCATAAAGTACAAATCAAATCAAAATGGCAACATGAAAATGCATGAATCTATAAAAGGAAATACAATGTCATAAAAACATTTTCTAAATGGGAACTTATGGGTTGTATGTGGTTTCTACCGTAAAAATAAAATAGATTACATTAGTAGACAGGGATCCGAGTATTAAGACAATTATCATAAATACAATATTAATATTCGATCAATAAAAAGCCTTCTTGGGGTACACATTGTTTCGCATGCACGTACTGCTGCTTTCAGGAACGAGCCTACACGAAAAATTAATTCATCCCCTTCCAATTTGAGTATTTTCATGTAAGCTGCTTTATGATTAATGGTAGCACTTTTTTTTTAAGAATGGCATCAAAAATCCTTTTGTATATTTTAAATAAAAATGACAGAAGAATGGAAAGTGCAACATTGTTTGGTTGCTACGATCATCACAGGGGCATGTCAGTTGGTCAAGGTTGGCATTATACCCCAAGGGGAAGCATAGTAGAAATCTCAGTGTACCGGCCCTTAGGCGAAAAAGCAATCTTCTCTCCCATCGACCTAAGGGTTTTAAAAGATAGCTGGCTGGCAAATGAGAGGCATCCTCTATGGACATATACCCGACGACTGAGGTTTTCTGTACCTCTTTTTCATATTTTGCGTTACTATACTGTGCGTACAGAACCTCCTGTAAGGCTTTTTTGTTTATACCCTCAGAATCAGTGGGATTTAGGAAAATGTGCAGAAGATACACGCTTTTTAAGCTCTCCCTTACAGCAGCAAGCCAAGGTATATCCCTACCCTTCTTGCACTTAAGACAATCTCTTATTATATTTCTGGTGAAGGTCGCTGCCGGATTTTTCTAGATTGCAAGCCAGAATATAGCTGGACGAGCCCTGATATAATCTTCAACATATGGCAATTTCAGTTCTTTATGGCAAACGTACAGAGATAAAGAAATCGGGGCTCCCAGGAGTTTCCTACAGAATCTATTTTCTTCACCCTGGATACTATTACACTTTGTAAAACCCCAGACTTTCGGTGCCAAATGTTGCGGTGGGAATACACTGTGATTTAACATTTTTATAAATAGCTAAAACCACCTCTGTCTTTTTGGGTTGAGGAAGGCCAAGGATTGAGTTGATAGCTTTTGAAAACGTACTTCGGCTATGCGCCATGTGGTCAACCCAAGAGCCCTTTGCTGCGAATACCAGCCCCTGATATGGAAAAGTGCAAGTGCGGTGTAAACTTTTAGAATCCCCAGTTAGTGTATTAATAGGATACTTTTTCGGTCCACAAGCCATTAAAAACGATTTTTTAAAAATGAGTCCTTAAATCTAAAACGGCCATAAAATCTACCAAACCTCGTACTAAAGCACGTAGGGCGTTAGGTGTGCGGCCCGTTAAGACCGCATCATCGGCATATAGTAGGGCAGGGAGTGTGTTGCCATTTATTCTCGGAACATCGTTAGTAAGTTTTGCCAGTGATTTATGTAGGTCATTAATGTATAAAATAAAAAGGAGGGGGGCCAGGACGCACCCCTGCCTGACCCCTCTACCAATTTTGATATCTTTTGATACCTCCCCACCCTTGCTGATCCTCACCCGGGCATACAAGACCCTATGCAAATAAGCTAAAAAATGGACTAAAACCTCAACCAGGCCGTATTTTAAAAGAATAGACCATAGGCGTGACCTGTTGACATAGTCAAAGGCTGCGGTAAGAGCTATAAAAGTCAAATAAATTGGAGATTTTTGGGCTATAGTATATTTGCCAATAATCAGGTTACCGTTTAGACACTGTTCAACTTTGCCTATTTTACTTCTGAACCCTAACTGGCATGGTTGTAAAATAGGGTCTTCCTCAGCCCATAACCTTATCTTGTTGTAAAGGATCCTCCCTAGAATTTTCAGTGTATTATCGATTAGGGAGATTGGTCTATAACACCTTGGATTGGAACGGTCACCCTTTTTAAAAATAGGTGCAATGATACTAGTAGACCATGTACATGGAATCGTGGCGGTAGTTAAGTTATTAAAAATATTTAATAAAAGGGGCGCCCATAACCCAGGTTTATTTTTAATGAGATCAATGGGCATCCCGTCAGGATCGGGAGCTTTATTGCCCAAACTCTGTTGAATGGCGTCCTCCACTTCTGACAAGGTTATCTGAATCCTGGCGGCAGCTTGATATGTGCAAGGGTCCTCATTTTGAGTTGGGGCTGAATACATTTTAGGAAATTGGGCTTCCCATGCATCACTAGTTATGTTACAGCTTATGGGGGTCAGTGATTGTCCACTGACCTCATATCTTTGACTGCAGCCCAAAAGCCGTTCCCATTCTTTAATGTAGCAGCACGTGCAAGGTTGTCCCAACGCTCTTTTGTGATTCCATCCTTTCATATCCTAATAACTATCTCATAATGTTGCCTCAGAGATTTAATAAGAACCAGATCTCTGGGGATCAGTGAGAGTGCCTTACGAAGCTCTCTATTTGCTAAAGAGCAATCTCTGTTAAACCATCTAGGTCCAGGATGTGTTTCCACTATGGGCCTAGATAGCATAAGTTTAACACCCTCGCAGAATTGAACAAAGGCGCCGATTACCTCAGGGTTATGGTCTTTTAGTGTCAGGCAAGTATCGATAAGTGGCGAGTATTCGCTTACCATGTTAAAAAAACAAATTCTTGTTATCATTGCCACGCCAAACTAATCTTAGATTATCAGTAGAGGGTGATAAATTCCTTGCGCCGCACTCTTTAGCATAAGTAGGTTTAGGGGCAATTCTCAGTGTTATTTTAATAGGATTATGGTCACCTTGAACAGTTGGTATAACCTCAGCTTTTAACAAATAATCTTCTAAAATAGAAGAAATGAAAACATAGTCAATAGTGGAAGCACTGCCCCTACCTCTATATGTTGGCTCGACGTGCTTGTCCTTTTAGGGTACTGCGGCAATTTCCATAGCATTAAGTAAGTTGTGGTTACATAAGTGATCCAATAATTCTATCCCCCTATTACATGGGGGCACATTGGTGAGGGAATCTGTGATTAATTTATTTCCACTGGAAATCCTAGCATTAAAATCACCCCCCAAACAAATGCCTGCTAAATTGTCAAAGCCCTTAAGGTTTTGTAGAGTTGAAATAAATTTGAACAGATTAATAAAATTCATATTAGGTGTAGTATAAAAATCGTTGTTATAAAAGTGAATTAGACATATAGAAACCCCCCTTTTTTAAATCAAAGGCTGAAACGTATCATTTTTAGTGTCAAGAACCTTCACACTGCCTCCTGCAGAGATATTAACCCAAATTGAGAGCCCGCCAGATGGGCGACCTGCCTTAGGAATGGGGACAACGATATTGAAACATTCGAATCCTTCCAAATGTTAATCCCGCGTAGCCCAAGTTTCCTGTAACATAGGGACATCCTCTTTTTTGACTATTTCTATCCAGTCTGGCAAGTTTATTTTGGATGCCAGACCGGCAACATTCCAGCTTAATATGTTTAGGTTTGAATCAATACCAGACATAGTTGGAGTGTGGTGCCCACGAGACAGATGCTCATGTAATGCAGGGATAATCTAACTTGGTATCAGACGGGGTGGCAGTCAATCCTAATTGTCTAGGGCAGACAATGGTAAAAACCTATTATGCATAGTTAGGGACAGGGCATCGTTACGTTTTAGTCCCAAAGTTGGTTTATAAACGTAACCCAATGGCAATGACCAGATATGGGTTAATCTGATAGCTTTTGCTTCCTGTACCATCAATAATGATCTAACCATTGAAGGATTTCGGAAGTTAACGACTATACAGTCCCCCTTAATGTTCTTTAGAGACGGCCCTATCCAACTTACTCTGCGTACCATGATAATGTTGTTTGTGTTTGCCACCCTAAACCCTTTATGTTTTGAAAACAAGTCAACGCTTTTATTGCGCAGTTTGTCCCATGTCTCTACTTGATTTTTCCTGAGGGGGCTACCCCTGCCAAGACCAGAACAAAAGGGCATGAAACCGGCAGTAGGCTCAAAACCTCCCTACTAGCTTGTAAAGTTTCTATTCTCTCTGAGTCTGAAATCCCAGCACATGATTTTCCACGACTTCCGGTTCCCACACATTCCATTGAAGCCGCTTTGTTTTCTTTTGGGCGTGGATTGCATTGATGCAGGCCCTCAGCTCATTGTTGAAGAGGCACACTTAGGTCGAATCCGAATCTACACCTCACTGACAGTGCTGCATGAACAAATCAAAGGCATAGAAACTGGCAACACATAATAAGGCAAAAAAGTGATAGCCTGTTTGCAAAATAGTCTGCCACTGGCATTTGCTTGGGGCACATTCCAGTCCATGTGCAATAGTATGAAACTCAGCCCTGGTCCTGCCTTCATAGGAACAGTCCAGGCCAAAGTGCCAGGGGAGACCTCTGTTACTAGGAATACAAGAAACCACAGACTCGCTTCTGCCTGGTTGGACCTCAACATTGAGGTGCAGCTTGGCTACTGCAGCAGAGCCGACATGGGGCCAGCACCTCGGCATACCTGTCACACTTAGGGCACAGAGTGCGTGGTACATGCCGCTCCCTGAGGTACTCCACATCACAAAGAGATGGCCTTATGTGTGAAAGGAGGAACATTCCACCACAAGAGATTGGATAGAAAGAAGAGCTGTTCGGCCCATTTAAAACTGCTGTACTGGTTAAAAAGGGTAAAATGGATGCCATTGTCGAGCACCACCTACAGGTTAACAAGAACTGATAAAGGCACTGACACAACCTCGTCCAGTTCAGGTTATAAGTTGTTTACAAACTAACGAAGAAATGTGACCACTAGCTGTCCTTACCGTGCTAGTGCTTGAATAGATAAGGACAAACAGCCTCTACTGGTATCTAAAAAATACAAAATGAAAACAAATGAAACCATTGCATGAGAGACAACTCATATTGTATTATTATTTCCAGCTCAGGCATACATTATGCGAGTACGCAAGGGAAAACAAATGAAAAATGGTGCAAAATTCCTTTAAATGGCTACATATAATTTCCTTGGAACAAGCTAACCTTGAGACCAGAACTAGTCCTCAGAAAGGAAACTGACAAAAGATCTCACCTCTAATATCTCTCTATTAGCGGTGACAACCAATACATCTGCAACTGCCTTCAAACTGGGGGTGGTAAAAGAGTGCTCACTGCAGCAGTCTCCTCACCAAATTCTTAAACCATTCAGAGTAAAGGCCCAAGGTACCATACATGATCTGATTGTTGCTTGTCACTAACTCTCACTTGGGAGGGCAGCATTAGTTCCTTAAAACCATTCCTGGTTCCAAAGCAACAAACACCTGGCGATAACCTCTCCCTAATCCGATGCACCTTCAGAAGAGCACAATTAAAAAAGCTTACACTATTCTCACCATGACATTGCCATCAGACCACTCGGAAACTCTTGCAGGACTCAATATGTGGCACTTCAACCCTTACAGAACAAACCACACCAGTCATTTCATCTAAACGTCTAGTGGTCACATAACAATGTGAAATTAATATATAGGAGGCTGGCTTAGTATATGGTGTTCACTTATGTAAGTGTAGCATCCTGCACTAATCCAGACAACACTCATGGTGATTTTAGTGGTCTTAGACAACCTTAGAAAGCTCTCTAAGTGGTAGATGTGAAGAGCAGTCTTCAGGCTTAGTCCAGAAGGAGTATAATCAATCAATCAATCAGGGGAATGGTAAGCGCACTACTCACCCGTGAGGGTCTCAAGGCGCTGGAGGGGGGTAAGCATCTCCGTTCAGTCGAAGAGCCAGGTCTTGAGTGTCTTCTTGAAGATGTTAAGGGAGGGGGCGTGTCTGATGTCGATCGGGAGCTCGTTCCAGGTCTTTGCCATGATGTAGGAGAAGTCTCTTCCACCTGTACTGGCTCTGCGGATGTGCAGGGTTTCAGCGAGGGTGAGGTCAGCGGATCGGAGGTTTCTCATAGGTACGTGGAAGGAGATTCGCTCGTTGAGGTATTGGGGTCCGGTGTTGGGGAGGCATTTTTAGGTGTCGATGAGTATCCTGAAAGTAACTCTCTTCTCAATGGGGAGCCAGTGGAGGTTATGCAGGTGTTGGGTGATGTGTTTGTGTCGAGGAATGCCGAGGACGAGTCTGGCTGCGGTGTTCTGTATGGTCTGGAGTTTGTGGAGAAGAGATTTGTTGATTCGGCATAGAGGGCGTTTCCGTAGTCCAGTCTGCTGGTTATGAGTGTGTGGGTTACGGTCTTCCTTGATTCGGGGGGATCCATTTGAAGATCTTTCGGAGGATGCGGAGGGTGTTGAAGTAGCTGGAGGTGACGGCATTGACTTGTTGGGTCATGGAAAGGGAGGAATCGAGTACGATGCCGATGTCTCGGGCGTGGTTTGTGGGGTTGGGTGGACTGCTGAGGGCCACCAGATGTTGTCCCATGCAGAGGAGTGGGTTCGAGGACGAGGACCTCTGTATTCTCCGAGTTGAACTTCAGACAGCTGCTGCTCATCCAGGATGCGACGTCCTTCATTCCTTCCTGGAAGTTGAGTCTGGTGGTGACGGGGTCCTTGTTGAGGGAGAGGATGAGCTGGGTGTCGTCGGCATAGGATACTATGCTGAGTCCGTGCTGTCTTATGATGGAAGCGAGGGGGGCCATGTAGATGTTGAAGAACGTGGGGCTGAGCTGCGATCCTTGGGGTACTCCGCAGTTGATTTCCGTGAGTTCAGAGAGGAAGGTGGGAGTCTGATTCTATGGGTTCTGTCGGTGAGGAAGGAGTGGATCCAGTCGAGGGTGGTTCAATGTATGCAGGCGTCGTCGAGTCTGGCGGTGAGTGTGCGGTGGGAGACGGTGTCGAACGCTGCAGAGAGGTTGAGTAGGATCAGGGCCGCAGTTGTGTCCTTGGTCGAGGAGGATGCTGATGTTGTCTGTGGCGGTGAGTAGAGCAGTCTCGGTGCTGTGGTTGCAGTGGAATCCAGATTGGGAGGGGTCGGGGATGGAGTTTTCTACGATTAATTTTGTTAGCTGGGCATTGATGATCTTCTCGGTGACTTTGGCCTTGAAAGGGAGGAGGGAGATGGGTCGGTAGTTCTTGAAGTCCGGTGGTGTCTGCTGAGGGTTTCTTGAGCAGGGGTCTGACTTCTGCGCATTTCCAGTCATTGGGAAAGATGCCGGTCTTGAAGGTGGTGTTGATGGTGCATCATAGTTTTGGAGCAATGGCAGTGACGGCGCTGTGTTAGATGTGCGGCGGGCAGGGGTCCGTGGGGGCCCCGGAGTGGATGCCTTTTATGGTCGAAGTGGTGTCTTCTGTGGTGACTGGGGTCCAGGAGGAGATGGTAGGCTGGCTGGTGTTGCTGGAGAGGGAGGTGGTTTCGGAGTCAGGTGTCTGGTTGTTGAAATGGTCGTAGAGGTCCTTGATTTTCAGATGGAAGTAGGATCCAAGTTTGTCACCGAGGTCCTGGGAGGGGGTGATGTCCATGGTTTTGCTGGGGGGCTTGGTAAGTTCCTGGATGATGCTGAAGAGTTCCTTGGAGTTGCTGGAGTTGGGGAGGATCTTGTTTTGGATGAAGGTCCTGTTGGTGGATCTGATGCGTTGGTGGTATTCCTTCATGGCGTTCTTGTAGATTGTGTGATCTTCTGACATTTTGCTGGTTCTCCAGTTCTTCTTGAGACGTCTGCAGGTGCGTCTGGAATCTTGGAGGTCGGTGGTGATCCAGGTGGCCTTCCTGGGGCACTGTTTGTCAGGGTTACGTAGGGGTGCGAGCTTGTCTGCGCAGTTGGAGATCCATCTGTGCAGTTCCCTGACTGCCATGTTGGCGTTGGTCGAGGTGGTGGGGGCGTTGCGGTTGAGTGTGGAGTTGAGCTGCTTCTCAGTGAGTTTGCTCCAGTTCCTTCGTGGATGGCGCGGCGCAGGTTTGGGGGCAGTGGGTTTGTTGACATTGAAGTGTACGCAGTAGTGGTCTGTCCAGGGGGATTGTGTGGTGTGGCAGAAGTGGATGCTGTTACCTCCTGCAAAGATGGGGTAGAGAGTGTGACCTGCCTTGTGGGTGAGCGTGGTGACGAGCTATTTCAGGCTGATGTTGGTGAGGTTGTCCAGGAGAGTGGTGAAGTTGGGGTCGCTGGGGCTGACGATGTGGAAGTTCAGGTCTCCGATGAGTATGTAGTCCATGGAGGTGATGGCGTGGGGTACGATGAGGTCAGCGATGGTCGTGGCGAATGAGGCGCGAGGTCCGGGGGGTCTGTAAGCAAACGTGCCGTGAAGTGTGGCTCTAGGGCTGGTCTGGATCTGGAAGTGAAGGTGTTCAGTGGTGGAGAGGGTTTAATTCATGGTGGAGGTGGAGAGTCGGAGGGAGCTCTTGTGTGTGATGGTGAGTCCTCCTCCTGGGCAGCTGGGGTGGTCTTTCCTCTGGATCTTGTATCCGTTGGGGATGGTGGTGGGGTGGAGGAGGTGTTGGTCCAGGTTTCTGAAAAAAAGAAGGTGACGTCTGGTGAGAGGGTGTCAAGGAGGTCCCAGATCTCAACGGCATGTCTGTGCAGGGAGCACCCATTGAGGAGGAGGCACCTCAGGGTTTCGGAGTTGTTGGCGTTCAGTGCAGGGTGGTGGCCGTGGGGGTAGTGATGGTGTTGAAGGTCTGGCAGCAGTGATAACAGGGGAACTGTCCGTGGGTGGTGCTTGGCGTGGACATCTGGCAGTTGTTTTTTTTCCTGGGTTTGAGTGCAAGGAGGGTAGCTGAGTCGTAGCGGTGGATGTTTGGAGGTCCAGGGTCCCTGGTGCTGGTCGCGGTCGGGTCGCGGACGGGCTCAGACTTGCTTGCCTTTGTTGTGTACGCTGCGCGGCCACACACCAGCCACCATTAAATAGGGGAGGAGGGTGGTAAAGCTCAGCTGGGAGGCAGGAACGTGAGGGGCAGGGGGGAGGGACCTACAAACCTACTATACAGCAAGAAGGATGACACAGGGAAAAAACTGGCACAATGAGGCAGGGGGAAGCAGAGGCAGGCTTGAACCCTACCAGTTCCCTAACAACGGCAACGGTAGAATGAAGGCACTACTGGGGGAGAGAGCAGGTCCCTGACCAGAGGTCAGAGGTTTTGCTCGGTTATCCCAGCAGCGGCAGCCATTAAATAGGGGAGGGGGAGTGAAAGCTCAGCTGGGAGGCAGGAGTGTGTGGGGCAGGGGGGAGGGGCCGCAGGGGAGCAGCGGCTGTAAATGAGCAGCTTGTTTTACCAGTACTTAATATTATGGTATGGGCTAAGTGAAAAAGAACCACACAGCGTATTATAAAAAAAATGTATTAATCATTTGACACTCACTAGCACATCACAATATCTCCTACCCGGAGATATAAATACAATACACACAATACTTTGTCAATAGAATCCGTAAGTAGCACAAATACACAGTGGTCCCCTGTAAAATAGTGGAATGCGAACCACAACCTAAGTCGAGAATGGACCCAGAAGAGTCAGAAACCCAAGGAACCACCCAAGGTAAGTATCTAGGAACCCCATGGAGGTCGTGTGCAGAGTGGGAACATGACCGCATACTCATTTCAAGTAAATGGGTAAGTCGCCTTTGCAATTTCTAAGAAGAAGGTCTCTTCCCAGCAGACCCTGAAGAAATCCCTTGGAAGATGGAAGGTTGAAGTGTCACCCCACCCGTGAATACCCCAGGAACCAGTATACCTACACCAGGGAAGCCAGGTGCATAGGTTGGAAGTGACTTCGGAAAGCGCCGTAGACCACAATGGAGGACTTCAGAAAAGATGCCACTGGCAAAGAAGGTGAAAGTGTCCGGTGGAACCCAAAGGTGGATTCAAAAATAGGGGTACCTGCAAGCAGAGTGGACTGAGTCTATGCCACTCAGGAGTGACCAGGAGGCACGGAAGACGTATGCCCATCGATGTTGGGGATGCCGGAGAGTTGCAACTGTATGGACCAGGCAATGCTGAGGAAGACCAGGAGCTGTTCACGAGCTGTCCCACATTGGATGTCAAGAGCCAAGGGGTCAGTGTCGGACAGGGGCACCATGAAGCCTTGGCAGCGGCAACCAATGTAGTAGACGAAAAAGGTGCAGTGTCGGGGCCAGCAAGGTCCAAGTGACTGACCACAATCAGGTAAGTCAGAGCAGTCCCTGAGCAAGCAGGGGAGCCCACTGCAGCCAAAGAAGACCCTCAAGAGACCCACAGACTGGAGGCACATGAGTTGCAAGAGGAACTCAAGTAGCTCACCAAATGATGAAGGCCATTGGTGCAGAGGATGCAGTGCAGATGAAGATCTTGGCTGCAGGAGATGCTTGAGGCTGGAGCTTCTTGAAGCCCAAAGATCTCTGGAGGAGAGATTCAACAAGCCTTGGCAATGGCACGTCGGCTCAGTGCAAAGGGGTACCGCTCCTCCAGTTCTGACGAGGGATACTGACTTCAAACTTGCTGTGAAGACAGGACAGGCCTCAAGGGAGTTGCAGAACCACCACCTGTGTTGCTGAACCTTCCATAGGAGCAGATGCAGGGAAGTGACTCATTCACTCCAAGGGAGATTCTTTGGGTGTTTTGGATGTGTACAGGCCTTGTGAAGAACCTGTATGGGGCACAGGCACAGATGTTTCAGAAGACTTGCAGGACGACGAGACCAGGAGCAGCAGGAGTCTTCCCAGTTACAGTCTCGGTTCCCAAAGCGAAGTCCAGCGAAGTCCAGAGTGCCCAGACGGTTGAAGTTGGAGTGGTTTCGGATCTGAATCTTGTCTCATGACAAATCTAAGGACCCACCCACAGGTAAGTAGCTACTATGTACCCTAAGGAAAGGGTTGGAACGATTATGGGGTCCCTCCCAGAGGAGGGTCTGGACAGTGGGGAGAATACTTGAAAGTCCTTTGTCTAGTTTAGCACCAGCACGGGAGCTAATGGCTCCCGCAACTGGTTTCAACTGGAGTATACAAGGAGGGCACCAAATGTGCCCTTCAAACCAGTCTAGAGGTGCTGGCAAGCGCCCCCACCATGTCCCAATACACCAAGTCCTGTCTGGGAGGTGGTCATACCTCCCTGTGACAGGAAACCTATTGTCCTGCCTTAACCTGCTTGAGCTTGGCTCAGCAGCAGGAGGGCAGAATCATGTCTCTGGTCGGCAGCAGCCATAGTTTGCAGTCCGTGTCCACAAGACTGGTACCGGGAACACTGAGGGCCTCCTGGAGGAGTTTTACAGTGCACGGAATCATACCTCCCATACCGTTTATGGTGTGGGGGTATGATTCCAACATTTTTTATACCAAACATGACAGGGTTCATTAAAGCCAGTTTAGAGAAAGCCATCCCGTAGTGATGCATGGCCACTCTATGTATCGTGATGGCTGATGCACTTACAACCCGGGAAAATGGACTCTGAGGGTTGTAGGGGTGTCCTGCTCATGAAAGGGCACCCTCACAGTTATAACCGAGTATCCTACCTTCAGGATTGAAAAGCCTGCCGTAGGTGTGACTGATAGGTTTTAAGTGCAGTGACCTCAGATATAAGGAAACATATATCTGTCGTAAGTGGTGCTAGCACCAGCTTACACAGGCTGCAATGACAGGCCTGTAGTCACAATTTGAGTGCTCTCTCATGGGTGGCATAATACATGCTTCAGCCAATGGGGAAACCCCTGGTATACCTATCCCTGGGTACCTTAGTAACATACACTAGGGACTTACAAGGGTAAACAGTAGCCAATCTGGAGTGTATCTAAGTAGTCACCATGTCCAATTTAGGGAAGAAACACAGAAACTGGGTTCTTGATTATCAGGATCCCAGTCAGACTAGTTAGTAAAACACAATGACACCAACAAAAAGTGGGGGTGACCATGAAAGCAGATCCTACTTTCCTACATAATGTCATCCAGCTGATTTAACAAAGGCACCACTAACACAGCAGGTGGACTCTACTGCAAACCACCTCATCTGCCAGCTCAACAAAGTGAAACTACTGCCAACCATTTTAGCTGGCAAAGGAACTGCCAAGATGGGCAAATTGAAATTAATGCCCACCAGAGCATCAGACATAAACTCTAACTGCATGGGGAAACTGATGTCAATCTCCTCAACGAACACAATCACCAGCAGCGCAAGTCAAAACAAAGTTAATCCACTGGCAGTCATCCCTGTAAAAGTGTTGACAGAAACTTCAGCTAATAAAACATGCATAATAAAGCCACCTCGGCTGACACACCTGCCCATGCACAGAAAAGCCAAACTACTGTACTACAGACCACTTCAGGTGAATCACCCGGCAGGGCACAGCAAAGTAAAACATTAAAAGATCCAGTACGAGAAATAAAAACACTCTTCACTCTTGTACATAAGGTGATTTTTTTGCATCTGTTAGCAAGGGTGCTTATATATGGACAGGACAATGCAGCTACTGTATACAGTACATTGACAATCAAAGACAGTTCATGGAGATGCAGCGTGGACACGTCATGCGAGCACACAAGACACACAGTCCTATGAGGGAGAGTGTTAGCAGAGTAGATGGGCACTAGAAGGCCTTGAAGTGGAAGGTGAGTCTGTATTGTTGTTGGGTAAGTGGAAGTCTCTTCAAGAGGGGTAGTACTAGGTGGTTGCACTATTAGCCACATCTGCTGGATTGAATAGAATCCTGTGGACAGATAGGCTCACCTTCCCTTTTCAAAAAGTTTAAATAATTATGTTATGATTTAAAAACTTCAATCTTAGGTGCCCCACCTGCCACTGACTGCTACTGTTTATTTGTCTTTTTTTCTCCAATGTTTAAGTATTTTCATGGTACATCAGCAGAGGGTTAATTCCACACATTAGGCCACTGAATAGTTCCCCTTGCTTTAAACAACTGGCTCGTCTTTCTAACTAGCTTTTGACTGCCCCGTCCACACAGGCAAAACTTACCTTACGCACCGGTCTTCACCTATGAACTTTGGGCTATGCATATTTTTAAACCTGGACTCAAAGTACCCACAGGGAGACATGTGTAGCTTGCAAATGCAGCATAGCATGCTGGTTAGGAAGGCTAAATAGTATGCATTTCATTTCAGCTGTAATTGTGGACATGTGCCCATGCTTGGTTGGTGCAGAGCCCAGTGAACCCGCTTGCCTTGAGGCTTACTGGAAGCTGCCCTGAGGAATCTAGCTTGGTGGCCAAGTCAAAGTGGCATGCTTAGTCAGTTGATGATAGGACACTTTGTGCCGGAGCTAACCCAACATATTAATAGCCGACTAACCCCACTGCCAGAGAGATTACTTAGGCAGGGACCAGAATCCCTGGGGCTGATTAGAAAGAAGTTTACATACCTAGGGTGGGACGCGCACCATGTGTCGTAATCCGGTTAATTTCCATTGTATCATCTGAAAATAAATTTACCCTCATCAGATTTCAAGAATGCCTTCACAATATAGGCAGTCTGTTCCAGTGTCCTTATTTCCTTTCTGTACAGCACCTACACATCTTACAAGGTCAGGGTATTGAGAGACCGAGATAAATTTGGCTTGATGGGTTATAATTAATCCATGCGGCATGCACGGGTTTTAAGCTATGATTAATGAGTCTGTGGCATGCGGTCACCGCACACAATTGGAGCTCTTTAAAGGCTTCACTTGCTAGCACATCAGAGGTGACACACTCGTTGTGTGCCAGAGGAAGAACGCGGTAACATAATGAAAGGCACGTTTTGCTGTCTGTGATAGCCCCATGTAGCAAGGACGAGAAAGATATGCGTGACAGTTGATGCTTCAGGGATGTTATACTGTCTCCTTTCTCCAGCCTCATGCGTGACTCTTCCCCTGTACGTGGAGGGTTATTAGACCCACTCATTCAAGTTTCAAACAGTTATCAAAAGATTATTATTCACCACCTAAATTATGCGTTCTGTGCCAAAGGCGAGGGTACCTAAGGAGAGCGAAGGGCAAATATGTAAATGGAACACAGTAGAATAAAAGCAACATTTTTAGCCGTAAGTGGTTTTCTTTCTATCTTTTTTTCCATTAATGATTAGAATTTTAAAAATACACCGACATTGACTGTTTGGTTTTCTGTCGTTTTATTATGTCATACAATTCAGTCTTTGATTTAATACTTAATCCAACAACATTGAAAACGGCAATCTTTTAGAGCTCTGTTTTTTTAATCACAAATATATATGGTGGCGTGTCAGATTTGGAAAGGAAATATGCTCTTCATAGAGACTGGCCTGGTTGAGTGACCAAAGGCATACTACTGATGAAGGCCTTAAAGTGAAAAGGGAAGGAAAACAGCAGCCACTCCAATTCATGGGCATGTGGCTGGGGTGTGCTTTGTGTACATGTGCTGGTTTTGTTTTGCTACACGATTTAAAACTGCTGTAAGGTAATTTATATTGCTTGTAGACATATCAAAGATAAATGTGAACAATCTTTACAACAACATTAGACGTTAAATAAACATGCTACTCTAGAATGAATCGCTTCGTATAAAGAGACCCCACTTAATCAGATTTAACGCATTTCATTTCGATATATTTCAAGAAATACCGTTAAAGAGAAACAATTTGTTTAAAATAATTTTTACAGGGAAACAAATTGCTTAAAATAATTTAAATAAAAATGTCAGATTTTGTTACTGTGTGTCTCAATAGCAACTCTTCGGTTGAAAACCTTTTAATTGAAAATGGCAAAGATTTTCGATACAGTCTTCATCTACTGTTGAAATACCTTTTTGTCAATCCTTCAATAATGTTTCTTACAAATGCCTGACAACAAACCTTACCAGTAACCCTACCCAAATCCCACCTTTTATTAAACTCTTACAGAACCCAGTCCTTACTCCTAACCCTAACTCTGAATTTACCCAAACATAGGGGCATATTATCAAGCACGGCGATAAAATTAGTTAGATGTGAAGGACATCTAACCTGAGCTTCAATTGAAATTCCATAGAGCATATTATCAAGCCCATTATCGCCATTTACCGCTAAAGCGGCAATAATTTTATCGCCTGGCTTGATAATATGCCCCATAGCCTCAACCCTAACCTTGATCCTAAGCATTACTCGAACCCGAGATCTACATTAACCCAATTTAGCCTTAACCACGGCACCTGCCCATTTTTTAAATGTAACTTGACTCTGACAGAGCTTAACTTGACTCAAATTGTTGCCATGACAGTGACACCATTCACACGTTTACCCTCGTATAAATTATCACTGGTGTCGCTACCCTAATACTAACTTTGCACTGAGTACAACACTAATCTGTAACATTAGTCTAACAAATCACCTAACCTCAGCATTATCTATTGCCGTTTCGCAGCCCCAACCAATCCTATATCATTTCCCCAAAGCTGGTATTTGACTCTTGTCCTAACCTTAACAACAAAACTGAATATAAGAATATTCCTACCCTAATCTTGAGATTTCAATTCATTAACCTAATTTTGTTGAAATATTTTTCTTTGACTTGCAATTCCCTGATTTTGCTTTTCAATTAAATGTTTCATTGGAATGGTCTTCCCTGAAATATCTTTGGATGACAAAGAATGAAGCTGTCTCTGCACTAGTTTCTGTTGTAAGCCGTCCTCAGGTTCAGGGTCAGCCCCTGCCCTCTTGTTCTTGGATGGTGTCATTGGGCTTGGATGTCTGGTATCCATCTCCAGAGCAGCCCCTTCTGCTTCAGGTGCCGGTCCACAACTCACTTCTCCTGTTCTCCTTCTGCTTTGAGTTGTGATTAAACAACAGACTAACAAATACCACTCAAAGTACTTTCATATTTCACTATACTAATTCACCACTAATACTTTATGGGTTCCAGAGTAGCGTGCTTCTTGCCGAAAAAAGTGCTTCAATGCCCCTTCAAGGGTAGCAAGCGCTATATAAATGCAAACCTTTTCCCCTCTTCTATCCCTCCACTATCCTTCTCAATCAAAATAACTGACTAACATATCCACCTCTCAAATCACTTTCATATTTCACTATACTAATTCACCACTGATCCTTTATGGGTTCCAGAGTAGCGTGCTACTCACCGAAAAAGCGCTTTGATGCCTCGTCAATGGTAGTAAGCGCTAAATAAATGCAATTACAATACAATACTCTGACGCATCGCATTTTCCCTTCCATGCCTAGTCTTTGTCCCTTGCACACTCTTGACCATTTCTGCTCCCGCTCTGCTGGATCTGATAGCATTTTGGAATACACATCAAATTATTTCCATTGTTATTGCTATGTGGGTTTTTTTCTCACTTATGTATTTAATATTAATTTCATTATTATAAAAGAGAGGAGAACGCCGACATTGCAGGAGGGGGACTACCTGTCCCAGTGACCTTTGCTGACACCCTGCCAAGTGAGGGCGGAGCCACACCTGCACGAGCGCTTTAAAGCACCAGCAAGACACCGCAGCGCGGGACGCGCGCGGGCGGCGCCCGGGCGAAGCCCGGGCCAAGGGCGGGCCCGTCCTTGCCCGTCATCGCCCGGAGGAGACTGGGCTGGGCCACCCCTCTTTCATCCCAGTTATCCTCATGTCTACAATCAGGTGAGCGAAATACACCGACCCTAATACATCACACTTGTGCAGCTGCTTAATTGTGAGAGTTTGAACAGTTTTACAAATGGGGAAGCGAACCATCCCACCTGTTATGAAATCTGCCACAACGAGCATTGAGAACATGCTGGAAAGAGCTGTTAGTATCGTAAGCAATGAGATCGAACTTACTGAGAGGCGCCTGTCCCTTGGTTTAGGACAATCAATTCTATCTTCAGGTTTGCCTATTGACACTATTGATATCACCACAAGTAATACTAATGTTCCTGTTCCTATTGTGGCTTGCGAAGAGGCATGCGAAATTACTACAGTGGACTCGCCAGAACTAAATCATGTATCATCTAATGTCCCACCTTTAGGGGCAAAACGTAAAAGGAAAGCTGGGAAGCCCACTTGTGTAAAAAGAAAACAACCAATACGCCCATGTTCCACTCGCACAACTTTAAACTCGTGGATTCGCTCATCCGCAAATCAAACATCTGTGGAGGCTCTAATGCATGACCCACCAACCATGCATGCCGCACTGCCCAAATCCTGCTCTCACTCAATTGGAACTCAGACTGAGACTGATTTTTTGCTCCCAATCATCACGGACAATGGAAATCATACTAGGGCTATTGATATTAACATTTTGGTTGGTTTGATTACTGATTGTGTTAAACCCCTATTTGATAACCTCCTAGCTGTAGTGAAAGAATGTACTTCAGTTGCTCAGTCCGTCCCAAATCCACGGTCGATAGTTCAATCAACGAATATTGCTCCCCCCGTTGTAGATAAGTCACCTATTTTGGCAAACACTAGACACTCGGCCCAAAATGAATCCACTGCTAATATCCCTACAGAATGCCAAAATACTCTTGTTCCCTCCACTACAAATCTGAGAATTAGTGATTGCATGACATGTAATAAAATTCGTTCCTGTCTAGACAAAAAGGGAATTACGGGAATTACAGAGGGCCAAATCCCCCTGAAAAGTATAATTGGGACTAACATTGCCAATCCACCAATTAACTCGCAAATTCCTATTAATGCTTCCATCCCCTTACACCGTGGTGATGGTCTAGTTAATACGCAACACAATACTCAGTATAATGTGGGCACTGACTTAAATCCTAATATCCCCACTGAGGGAAATAATGAGTTACTTGATTTACCCCCGGAGGCCTGTCCATACGTTGTGGTCCTGGCTGGCGTCCCCTTTCTAAGACAGGATCAGAAAAGATCTTGGGAGCAACTACGCTGTAAATGCGTTGACTGGCTATCTAAGCACAAGCGGTTTAGGCCATCTCTAATTGAAAACATTATTATGGTCCGGCGGGTAGGATGGCTTGGAACATCCCCCAAATCTATTAAAGGGGATTGTATAATTATTAATTTCCGCAGACAATCAGTGGCAAAAGCTATCCTATCGCCACAGAGAGAAGAGGCCAGTTACAGCACTGGTATATGGGCACTACCTTTAGGCTATTTTTATAAACCGACTTTTGAAGTATTCGCTCCCAACCCGCGTAACACTATCCCAATTAATAATAGATTCACACCGTTGTCAGGTCTGGATTGTCAAGATTGACTGCCATCCCTGTCAACAAGGGAAGTGTTAAGTGATGCATCATCATCAGCATCGACTGATACATATACTCAGGCTAGTTCACAGGATGTCCCGGTCATAACGGTAGCTGACTCGACACTCAAGATTCTGAGTTGGAACGTCGCCGGCTTGGCATCCAAGTTAAACCTACGAGATTGGAGGGAGCTAATAAGTGGTCAGGATATCGTAATGTTTCAAGAGACCTGGGCAACCCAGGAGCTGTCTATGGAGGGTTTTGAGTGTTTTAACATTCTATCCCCCATTCCTATTGCAGGAAGGCCCGTTGGTGGCCTCTCTACTTGGATAAACATCAAGGCAGGTGGTCGCACTAGGGTTGTGCCCACAAACAGCGACACATTCCAAGCTTCCCTTTATACCCGGGGGGCCTCTCTATATATAATTAACTTCTATAACAATGATTTTAAAAATGTTCCCAATATGAACTTTTTTAAGTTGTTTGATTTTATCTCAAAATTAGAAAGAGAATATGGCGCCCTAAATAAAGGCATATGTCTAGGTGGAGACTTTAATGTCAGGCTCCCTAGAGCCATTAACTCTGATAATCGGTCTAATACTATAAGCACGTTATGTAAGAGAGGTGAGCAGTTAATGAACCACCTAACCTCGCAGAATTTTTCAGATATTATGGAAATAGCAACTATTGATGGATGTACTGTACCAACCTATAGAAGTCGGGGCTCAACTTCCACCATTGACTACATCTTTGTGACAGCACCCCTCGTAAATCATGTGCTAAAGGCAGAAGTAATTCCGACAATACATGGTGATCATAATCCCATTAGTACTATTTTAAGTTTCACACGCCGTCCAATGTATAAACACACGCATGGAGCAAGGGACCTAACGATATCAACTGATAACCTCCGACTTGTGTGGCGTGGCATTGATAATAATGTATTATTCCAAACAATGGTTAAATCGCACCATAATCTAATTAATGTATGCCTGACATATAGTGAAAATAATACTGAGGTAGTCCACGCGTTTTCTGAGCTCTGCCTCGGTATTAGAAAAATATTGTCCAAGCCAATTAAGAATATAAACTTAGATCCTAGGTGGTTTGATGCAGAGTGTTCTGCGGCTAACAGAGCGTTAAGAAAGGCTCTCCAAACTAAACCTAGAGATAGTCTTCTTGTGTCAATACTGAGAAATAATTACAAGAAGGCTACTACACGTAGGAAGGAGGAGATCACTAATGATCATTGGACTCAACTTGTGCGTGCAAATGAGCTAAAAAATGGTAAGAACTTCTGGAAAACTGTCAAAGATATGAAACTTGTGGGAAACACATCCACACCAATTAGCTGCAACATTTCCAGTGAGGCTTGGGAGGCTCACTTTAGTAAAATCTATGCCGCCCCCATTATTTGGGAACCTAGGGAGCTCACATACACTGCTAACATCTTGTTTGACCTCTCTGAAGTCGAAGAAGCAATTAGCCAAAGTCTGGGAGGAAAAGCCCCCGGCCCAGACGGTCTTCCTATCGACCTCATTAAGAGTCACCCTGAATTTTGGGCGCCATTACTTACGAATGTTTTTAACAATTTAACCAATTCATCCATCCCCGAAACTTGGTCCTGTAGCACTATTGTCCCAATTTTTAAGAAGGGCGACCGTTCAAACCCGAGTTGCTACAGGCCAATATCGCTGATTGACAACACCCTTAAAATTTTGGGAAGGGTGCTGTTTAACAAGATCAGTTTATGGGCTGAGGACTCTAAGGTACTCCATCCATGCCAGCTGGGATTCAGGAGCAAGGTTGGCACTGTGGAACAGTGCCTCAACCTTAATTTAATTATTGGTAAATACAATGTAGCCAAAAAACTCCCTATGTATCTGGCATTTATGGACCTTACCTCGGCCTTTGATTTTGTAAACAGATCGCGATTGTGGCAAATTTTGTCGGATCTCGGGCTGGATGAATCTTTAGTTTCTTTCTTAGCTTACCTGCACAGAGACCTAAAAGCCAGGGTGCGTATTAGTATGGCTGGTGAGATCTCCAAAGCTATTGAAGTAGGTAGAGGGGTTAGACAAGGCTGTGTACTGGCCCCTCTCCTATTTATCTTATATATTAATGGCTTAACTAAATCACTGTCGATCTCAACAAAAGACGTCCCAACAATTGGTGGTAACAAAATCCCTGCATTGTTATATGCTGACGATGCAGTCTTGATGGGGCGCACCCCTAAAGCCCTACGCAGCCTGGTCCAAGACTTTGTTAAGTTTATGGCATCCCTGGATCTGTGCACTAATTTTAAAAAATCCTTTTTAATGTCGTGTGGGTCTAAGAAATATTCCAACCTTACAATAGCAATAAACTCTAATCAATTATTGAGTACTCGCACCTTTCCATATCTTGGTCTGACTTTTGCATCAAATGGTCTATGGAATGATCATATAGCGTATTGCAAACGAAAGTTTATTAACTCTATTAACACCATACTTAGGTTACCTAAGCCAAAGAATATAGAGGTTGTATCATCCATTATCAAAATGTATAGACTGCAATGCATACCAACAGTAACATATGGGGCGGAGGTATGGGGGAATACGGTTAGTTTACCTATACAACGTGAAGAGAATAGATTCTGCCGTAAGATTCTAGGCGCACCTTTTTCCTCCTCAACATATGCTGTCCACAGAGAACTTAATTTACCATATGTGGAGGACTTTATCAAGGCTCGCCCTATTTTATTTTGGTTAAGAATCTGGAAGAATCCGGCTGCGCAGTTGACTAGGGAAATAATCACTGACTGCCTAAAATGTGATAAAGGGATGGACATACCGTGGTTAGCAGGGGTCTGGAAAAGTCTATGTAGCCTAAATATGGAACATCTCTTTTTAACTCCACTTGAACACAATTCTGCTAATATTAAAAAAGTGGAAAAGACTCTGTATGATTCCTATAAAGTAGCACGAGTATCAACTGAGTGTAATAAAACCTCAGTTGCTAGATATATGCAGATAGATGTATCCCCTGCTATGCCTATATATCTTCTTAAACCAATCAGTTGTTGGGAAAGGGGCCTGTTCTTTAGGTTAAGGACAGACACCATGAAATATTTGCTGTCATTCCCCATTGGCTTTACACATAATCTTAACTCATTATTGTGTCCTTGTAATAATACCCATAAGCAGTCAATGCTTCATTTCCTGTTCTTTTGTAGTTACTATTCAGCCCCCACTAAAAAATTCTTGATCCCATATTTTAAGTCTCGCCACATCACGGATTATAAAGTGGCTTACGAAAAGGTGCTAGCTATTACTGATGATGAATTATGCTTTAGAGTTGGATCATTTTTGAAAACAGTGATGCGTATACGTAACTCTATGCACCCTGATTAATTGACCTTTTTAAAATTTGTGTATATTCTGGCATTTTTAGCAATTTTTGTATATTATTTTATGCTGTACTTTTATGGATATGTTGTTTTTATCCGAATAAAGTTCATATTTATTGATTGATTGATTGATTAGTATTAATTTCATTATTATAGTTTATTGCATTGGCTATGTAACTTTAAATCATAGTCTCCATTTCCTTTAATTTGATGCTTTTCCTTTTTTGTCCAGCCAGGTACCTGCAAAGACGACAGCTGCATGTGCTGAAGTGCATTTTGAGGGACCTTGATTGAGCAATCCTGCTAAACACGTTGCTAGATTCTCTCATTGCTGAAAGAAAGATTTTATTACATATGAATAGCTTTTCACATGTTGGTTGGCTTAGCATGCCTCTTGAATGAAAGGTGAGACTGGACATAGGGCATATATTTACCAGTGTGAATACTGAGGTATGATTGCATGCCTCATCCTCAGTCCAGCCTGAAATTGATGGTACTAGTATGTAAAGAATCTTGACATGTACACTATTCTGATCCAAATCCTTCAGTCTCAAACAGTCCCCACCAATATACACATGTACTAAGATATGAGGACCTGTGGTAGAAGCAGGGAAAGGGGAGTGTAATAAGAGGGAAAAGAGAGACATAAGACTCCACACTCTTCCATGCCAATTCTGGGGAAAAGCAACATATATGTATACATAGACTGGAAATCCAATATCTTGTACACAACGTTTATTGATATATACGTGTGCAATTTCCTCTAAAGAATCTGTCTTGTTCCTTCACAGGAACTCTAAGCAGAACAGGCAACCTCATTCCTAAGTGTGTAGATATTATATCCTAGTCTTTGGAGATCAAAATAAATGCTCAAGGAATGGTTCAAAGTTCATTTTCAATCATGCATGACTTCAGGATATTTCTCTGTATCTCTGTAGTCCAAACTGTGCATAGTACAATCCTTTAGGAAGCAAGAGGTCTTGACACTTGAAAACCAAGGCCTCAGTTACAAGGTCCTGTGTGCAGCCCCATTGTGACATGATTTCCTAACAAGGACACCATGCACTATGAGGAAAGTAAAATTACCTTGGTCTCTCTCGATACTTTAGTGTTTGTGGCCTATTAGGAAGCATGGTTCACGGTTGGTGCTCTGCCACACCATGGATTCCCCACGTGTACACAGCCTAAATTCATTTAGCACCAACTCTCTGTAAGGACTGCCAGCATTTCCTTCATTGAAAGATAGTGAGCATCGATAGCTTAAGGTACCACTTCCCATCACTTGGACTAGGGTTAATGGTAAGAGGCCCTTCCAGCCCATTTCTTGACAACAACCTCATTAACATGCAACTACTCCTGATGCGATTACTCACAACTGATATAAGGGCAAGGAGGAACCCGCAAGAATAATAATGAAGGACCCCACAAGATTAACACAAATGGGAACACTCATTGCACTCTCTGGAAATGTGTATAGAGATCCTGAATCACCAAGAGCACCTAAAAGGTTGACATGTTTCAGTTCTTAAATAATACAAAGTTGGAGCCGGGGGCTTTCTTCAGGCTTGAACCTCTTAAGTATTGGTGCACAACGAAAAAGGTCACAAGGTGAGCATTAATAATGAATTAACATTAAAGCAAGCAGCTAATATTGTGTTTGTAATCCAAGAGCAGAATGGTTTCCATTGCAAAAAGACTTATTGAAAATATTGCCTAGAAGGTCAAGAGACTAATGCAAGCTGTTGTTACTATAATTAATTTTCTTTATGTGCAAAATGGGTGTCAGAAGAAACAAACACAATTGTATGGCAAAGTGAACACTTAACCGATTTTCTGGAAACTCATAACCTTTTGTTCCAGATGCAAAACGGTTTTAGACCTAGATGCAGTACTGAGATGGCTCTCTTACTGGCCACGGAAGACCTCAAGAAAACTTTAGACTAAGGGAGTCAGCTGCACTGATTCTTCTCTACATGAGCGCAACTTTCAACACAGGATACCCACTCTATCCTCCGACATAGGCGATAGCGCAAGGTATCACTGGAAAGGCATTAAAATGACTGACTTCATTTCTTGACAACAGAAGCTTCCAGGTCAGGGAAGGACCCTGTTTGTTGGAGGTCCATCAGCTCAAATGCAGAGTGCTCAAGGGCTCATTCTTGGGCACCACTCTTTAATGTGTATGTGTAGCCCTTAGCCAATATTATCTGTTCTTCTGGTTTCACTATGGTTTCTTACGTCAACAACACCCAGATTCATTCATTCATTCATTCATTCATATTTAT
Source organism: Triturus cristatus (assembly GCF_964204655.1). Lineage (NCBI taxonomy): Eukaryota > Metazoa > Chordata > Amphibia > Caudata > Salamandridae > Triturus > Triturus cristatus. The sequence continues at coordinate 566,505,536 of NC_140580.1, read as the reverse complement.
TCAGTTTCTTTGGCACCGAATATCAGTCTAACAGTGGAGAAACTGCCTATCTGCTTGGAACAAGTGAATAAATGGATGGCAACCATCTGTCTTAAACTAAATGGCTGTAAGGCTAGGGTCATGGTGGTTTGGAACAACCCATCTCTCTGGGACCTCTCCTCTGGCCTTCATGCCTGGATCACCACCCTTCCCCTAAATTGGAAGTAAAGAACTTGGGACTTTTTTGGCTAAAGATCTCACCATGGCCTCCCAGGCCAAGAAAGTGTCAGGGACAAGCTTTGGTCTTATAAGAGCCCTCAGGAAGTCTCTCAAAAGGCTCCTTGCGGAACACCGGAGAGTAGTAGTACAAGGCCTTATACTTTTGCATTTACATTATGGCGACAAACTATCTAGGCAGTCCTGCCTATGTTACCAGGAAATTTCAGGTTATTCAAAATGCCACAGCCTGCGTTTTGCTGAGCCTTTCAAAATCACAGTCTGCACGACCGGCTCTAGCTCGTCTTCATTGGCTGCTGGAAAGAAAAAGAATAGAATTTAAAGCTCTTTGCATCGCACAAAAGGTAAAAGAGACTTACGGCCAACACATCCTTAATCATCTCATTGTCCTGCTTAACAATGCAAAAGAGCTAAGGTCGAACAATCTCTTCCTTCTGGTCACTCCCACAATCAAAAGGGCGAGAAATGGAGGGTGGGCCTTTGCCTATTTAGTGTCCAATCTCTGCAACTCCCTCCCTACTCATCTAAGAGCCGACAGCAACCTGCTCAGCTTTAGAAAACAACTGAAGACTCACCTCTTTGTACAATTAGTGCATTAGTTATCTATCGATCCCTGTTAGCGCTGGGAAGTTCGTCTATTGGTATCCATGCAATCTACAAGAAACTGTAACATAACATAACATAATATAACTCAAATATGTATGGACAAAACCTTTACCACACATTATACTAATATCATCTTAAACAGTTCTATTTTACCACAACATGTTGTATTGTCGTCTCCTCACATACATGTTGGATGGTTTGGAGACGAACTAGAGAATATGCAGACAAAATAACCAATATGAGACATACTTCAGTAACTGGTTCACAAAACAACGTGAACATACGGCAAGGAGGGAAAATTAATTTGCAAACATTTGTAGTTGAACTGGGTATCCTGTAACCAATGTTCAGTGATCTCAGATGTAATATAATCCATTGTCAAGTAGTGTTTAAGAAAGGTGCAATCACAAAGTAAATTAAACTCTCAACTAGACTATTCTAAAGAAATTGTGTTCCATAGTTCCAGATTATGTGCAATTAGAATCTTCTTGAGAAAAACATATACAATAAGCATCCAAGGAACAATTGAGCATTGCTAAAATCTTTGCATGGATCCTTTGAGCCAATTAGCGAAACACAAAGAGGCATTTTGGCAGAAATTTGCCACTCTGACATGACCATAACTTTCTCTCCTACTAATCTAAGTTTTCAAATGAGACAGGCCCAGATGTGGTGTCCATGTCTTAAGGGCGAGTCTATAAGCAGATATACACAGCATGCCAGTGGCATCTTTTGCAGGAGTCCCAGAACATGCCAGGGTTAATAGTGCCCTGAGGCTTTGTCCTTCTGCAGAGCCCAAACATGAGCAGTAAGTGCACCCGTTTTGCTGCTGTTAGCAAAGTCGAGTTGTTCGTCCAAGCCTTACTTCTGGAAATGGTGTTGTGTAAAAACTGAGAACTCCATGGAACACCCAATAGCAATCAATAAATCAATGTCCAGCCAGTGCGTTTAGTTGCAAAAACTACTTCTCTTCTAACACACAAAACAATACTGTACTTAATCATCATCAGAGGGCACATTAATTGGTATACGGATATTTCAGGCAACAATCACTGCAATTTAGGAGCCAGCCTAGGTGCTTCTATAAGACAGGTCCAAGTACCAGTTCAGTAAAAGTCAGGTATTAGCCCTCCTTCGGTATTTTGCAGGTAATGCTCATGGGGAGCTCCTATGGACCTGGTTGACCTCTTCCTAAGAGTTGTAAATACATAATCCTTAAAAGCGATTGTCGCCTCCCTCCACCTTGGTGTTGTGCCATTGCACTCTACTTTTCCTGCCTTTGGGTTGTCACTGTGGTACAGGCTAGGCCTGCACATGATCATAGACAGTAAAAGCATCACCACTCTGGGAGGTGTGCATCCTCACACAGCCGACCAAACAGGGATCAGCACATTGACTTCACGCGGGCTTAGCGGATTTGCTGATGTCTGTGTCTAGTTCACATGAGAAGGCACAGTCAGGTGAGCATCAGCAGTGCCAGTGCCGGTCATGAAGAGACCATACTCTGGTTGTGCGCCCCGCAGTCAGGTTGGTCTTTTTTTGTTGGATCTACCTTGGGCCAAGACACAAGCCCACCACCTAAACAAAGCTAGGAGCCCACCTCGGATCACAGTGGTGATAGTCAAGTGCTGGCTGATATCCCTCTGACAGTGCGGAGCAGCTTCCTTCTTGGAACCACACTTGGTTTATTAGTTGGGACCTCAGTGTGTAGTTATGGTTCTTTAGCAACATTCTGTTCTAGGTGCTTTGTTTCTGTGGCTGAAACCCTCAAAGCATGCACTCAGATTCCGTGACCACCCCACAGATTTGAGCTTTCCAGCTATTGTACATGCTACGGGGATACCTTGGTCTTCTAGGGCACACCCTGTGGCTAAGCAATGCAGGTGATTTCTTTTTTTTTTTTTTGTCCTCATTTGTCCTAAGCAGTTAAAGGTTGGAGATAAAAATGTGGCTTTTCGGCTTTTTTTTCGGGCACGCAATGTGTGAGGCGTCCGATCTCTCCTTTGCGGAGGAGATGTGTTACATCTCGAACCCTCTATTGGCCTAGCTGCTTACACTTTTCCTTTTTTCTCCAATACCACAGAAATAGCGGAATTACCGCTCCAGGGCTGCCAATCCATCTTGGACAATCCCTGTCAACCTGCGTTACTGCTACTTAATCATAGGACTAAATAAAGCATATGTAAAAAAAGTGGAAAAAGAAAAACCTAAAAGAGAAAGAACTACACAAGAAAAAATACAAAGAGGATACTTATAGCAATTTCTATTACGGATGCATACTCGTACACCAGTTATCCCAAATATTCCAAAATTTTGTTTTTTTTCGAATTGTATGTTGCCCTGTCTAATTTTGCAATTCTATGTATAGAGTTAAGCCATTCGCACTCTAAGAGTGTAACAGGTAGAATCCATTTAATGCACAAATCTCTACGCGCCTATAAAATTAGCAAAAAAATTAAGTTTCAGTGTTGTTTAGATATATTAATTATAGCGTTTTCATCTGGAATTACTCCGAAAATAACCAGTGGTAGACCCACCTTGATTTCCTGCCCCACAATGCTGGAAATCGTTTCACCTATTTTTTCCAAGATGGTTTGGATAGAAGGACACCGCCAGAACATCTGTGCTTCGTCTGCATTTATTACCCTGCACTTTGGACACTTCTTCACAGCTTGTGTACCCATTTTGGATAACCTTCGCGGAGTCCAATATGCCTTGTGAATAGTAAATAAGTGATTTTTTCTTAGAGGTGCAGACTTAACACTGTGCCATAAAAAAGATAGAGATACTTGCCATAAAGTGTCAAGATCGTAATTCGGCAGTTCCTTCCTCCTAATTGTTTTGAACCAAGGCTGTGGATCTTCATGAGATTGTACCAGCATCCAGTAGCAAGTAGCGATTTATTTTCGACCCGGTGGAGACAAAGCTATTTTGGACTCAAAAAAAGCAAATTACCCTTTCCACAATTTCTCATGCAGGTGATTTCTTGAGTTGCAATGGGTAGCTTCAGTCTGACCTACCTCAGCTCCTTCCCAGTCAGAACTACCCACTTTTAGGCTTCATCTTCTTCATGTAAGTGCACCTATAATGCCCCTCCTTCTCTCAAAGGCCAAAGGCAGCATCTCCAGACAGTCTGTAGAACTACTTAGGTTTCTAGTTACAAACTGGCAAAGAGGAGTTGGCAGTCAGTACCCAAGCCCTAGAGCACAGAGGAGTTTCTTGTTCACCACTGCTCTGAGACCCCAGATTCTGATAGAGAAATCTTGGCACCCTGGCTGTTAGACTCTGCACCATGCTTGCACTAAGTTTGCAGACAGAGTTTGTGTATTCCATAAGTCCAGTATGGGCCTCGGTTCAAGCATTTCCTGACTTTTGAAAATTCACCCTAGACTGGTCAAACCACAATCTTTTTATCATCATGCCAGCAGGATGGTGGATATATCTCCCATGGTGTGGGGGTCATTTAAACGTTTTTAAAACCCCTCACTGCCACATTGTTCTTGGCGGTAAGTGAAAGTAAAAACTACCAATTCAATGGCCCACTCTAAATTGGGCTGGTGGTTGAATGGCCAAACGCCCGATGGCCCATACTCTGTTGGACTGTCAGAGGAGTATGTCAGCAACGGAGACGGAGTAGCTTCCATCGCTGACATACTCAAGGCCTGCCTGACTCTAAATCAGGTGGGCGGACCTTCAGTCTGGGCAAAAGGATACTCTGTTGTAACTCTGCCAAACTCTAAATCAACCCACAGTCACTTATTGTGTAGCAGATGCCACTGGTGTTGTTGCTCTGTACTGTGTGACTGGCAGGGGAAAACTAGTACTGTCTCATGAGGCCCCGTGAAGCAGAAACTTGGACGTAGGGAATGTATACGTGTAGGACTCCTGTTGCCTACCAGACTCACTGTTAGTACTGATTATCTTAAGTTACTGGATTTTTCTTTTTCTTTATTTGCTGCAAATGGCTCTCCATGATAATACTGCTTACATATACTATGGCTTCTTTGTCATCTGGAATGCCATCCTTTCCCAGGCACAGCAGCATGCTTTTGCATTAATTGCACTTTCAAGTAGCAGCTGAGGGATGTATTGGTTGAGTCTAGTAGGCACCATTTAATTAGGAGACTAGATCCTAGATTGAAATGGATGCAGGTGCATCCCATGTTCTTTCAGCATTCTCATTTGCTTGATTACTACTTAAGGATGCAGGTGTGTGCAGAGCTCACATTATGTGTATGACAGCAGAATATAGAGCTGGGATTGTGTTCTCATGTGCCATCCTGTATGTTCAGTGGGTCATGGCCCATCCTCAACTGGGTAGCTGTTGTTTGTTGTATTTGGGTGAAGAATGATGGCACTTAGACGGTTTGGAGCTCGTCATTATGCTACTTTACAATCTCTCTTCACGCAGTGTTTCATCCTTGTGAAGATGTTTTGCCTGCTGTGGGCAACTGCAGAAGCAACAGGCCAACCTCTCCGTTCCACACAGTTACTCCATATCTGACTACTATCTGAAAGCTGCTGACTACATGATCCACTCTCCAGAAACATTGAATGGAGGCAAATGAAAGTAATTCAACTTAGTTTAGGGCATCACAGTCTATAAAGCCATATGGCTTACTACCAGTTACAATGTGACACCAGGTACAGGGATTTGAACCCTATGTAGAGCTTTAGGAGGTCGTTTCAGTCATATATGCCTCTGTATTTTGCTTACATTCCTGTCGTCTAACGAGCATGATAACCTATAAAATCATTGGATCAGATGGTAATGTTCCTCACTCTTGTGCCAAAGGTTTTTCCAATATAGTAGGCCAAAAGCCTGAAATGCGGTTGCCATTGGGAGAGCTCCTCACCTAAGATGTGAGAGGACCAACATTCCAGAAAACCCAAAGTTCAATACTAATTTAAGGAGAAAAACATACGTTGATTGTTCACTACTTGGGACATAATGTCACAGCAGCACATGTAAATTTTTAAGCACCAGAAACCTAATGGTGTGGGGTCTCCACGTTTGGATCTCCCTGCTCCCTGTGTGAGGGGACTCGGTCTACACAAGTGGTGAAGGTCTCAGAGGCAAAGCCAGTTGTACATAAGCAGGAAGAGGACTAGAACTTGTAGCAGGCCTTGCCTTTTTTGGTGTGGGGACAAACTGATGTTCCTGTGTTATGTCACCAGCATTTGTAGAGCACACATCCAACATGAATTGTCCAGCAGCACTTTCATAAGGCAGGGTGAAGCCCTAACAGTGATGGATTGCAGATCAGATTGTATATCTCCAGCAGCATATAAGACAATGTCACCAACATTTGCTTTTTAACTCAGCTATATGTTCCTGTCATTAGGTAACACTAACATTGTGGGAAGGAAATGTTAATCGCTGGTAGAGTGTGCTGGATTGGTAGACCTGCTACCCTTGTGTTCTGAAATCTTATGGTTCTATATGACCTTTCCCTCACGTGGTGCATTCGGTGTTCTATAGGTATGTATAGAAAACGAATTGGTCTTAATGCACCAATTCTTTGCAGTAGAAGCCCCAGCACTCCTCCGAGCCACCGGGTGATTAATACAGGCACTTAGACGTGAACACTGACTGTGAATTGGTGTATGAAGTTAATTCTACATGTGCATTATTACTCAGGGAAGTAGAAGCCGCCCCAGACAGGTTATTTGAGAGAAATGCCCAGTGCTCAATACTAGGTACGCATGGACAAGAGTCATAAGTGGCTTTAACAACATCAGTGATAGAATATTGGGGTGCTGGGAGTTCCATTGAAGACCATAGTATGATGCCGGGACAGCAATAGCTGGTAGAGACCCTGTGCTCCAACATTGCAATGTTTCTATTTCTCCCTTTTTAATTCAGAGCAAGCTACACTTGGTGCCTGATTCACAGAGTTAGACGTACACTTTTGTGTAAGTTTAGGATTGTTTGCTATTCTCAGCGGCATTTTACGAGTAGTATCTTTACAACTGCAGAGTTTCCTCACATAAAAAGATAGGGCTATCCAGACTTTTTATGTGTGTAATCTGCACAGTGGTAGATATACCACTCATAAAATACCTTTGTGAATAGCAAACAATCATAAACTTACACAAAAGTGTACGTTTTCCTTTTTGAATCAGGCCTATAGGCGGTAATAGCATTATAATCCTTCTGCCTCCACTATACCAGTTATTAAAGGCCCGCTTCCTCGTTATCCATGGCCTTTAACTAGTTTGCTCTCAGCAGCAGCAAGAGTGTTGTTATAACCATCGCATGTTCGTACACCCATGTTAAATGCCAACTGGGCCAACAGTAAGTAAAGGCTTTGCAATTGTGTCCCCGCCTCTGGTTTTCCCTCATCACATTTCACGGAAGCTTATGAACATGCATACATTATGTAAAGCGAAACGCTGATCTGTGTTGGTAGAAAGCTGTTGTATGTTGACAGCAGAATGATGTAGTAGTGACTGGTAGTCGTGATAAAACATTATTTTTTTTTAAATAAACTTATCTACATTTGTCTAGATTTTGACTGAATATCTTTTGGTGGAAGCTGGATGAACGGACACACAGAATCCACAACTGGGTTAGATTCTGGTAGGTGTGTCCAGAGGATGCGGAGGTTACATTCTTCATACCCAACCCTCCCAAGGTTTGCTTAGAGAGGCCATTTAGTAATAACAAATCTCATTTTGAGATCTCTTCTATAGACTCGTGGAAATGTATAATCATTTTTATTCCACTCTTCTTATCACATTTTTTCTTTCCTTCATACATGCTGTTATTGGAGTTTATTAGGCATCTAATAATATATGTGCTGTGTGGAGTTACCTCAAACAATAAAAAAAAATGTCATAAAAGGTTGAATATTTGATGTTTTTCGCGGCATGTGATTCATTCAGGACGGCACTTTTCAGTTGCAAACACACAATTCAAAACCTTCTGTGATTCATAGTTATCATGGCGTATGAGTTTGGAACTCAAAGGATGGGACAATAATGCTATTCCCTTGGATGAAACAGCGCCTAATATAAACCCGGCAGGCAACGCAGGAAGTTTCACATTTACCTCTCTAAGGGCAATATTTGCTAGAGAAAGACTGTTATCCAGGCTGCCAAGTTTAAAGCCATCGAAAAGCATATGACAGCAATTGTCTTTTGTTGTAAAATAAATAAATATCATTTTTTTTTATCTTGTACTTTTGAGTGTTTTCTTGTCTTGTGGGCACTCCGTAGTGTTGGATCACAATGTGTATGCTTACACGATGGCTGTGTCGTCTCTTCCAAGGGAGCTCTGGAGGGATGCCCAGCTTGATGGCGTCTTCTGCTTCATTTGAGGAATAATTTGACAGTGTCTATCTCAGAAAACGGAAGTTATCTATGCCCGCTGCTGAAACGCACTGTCGATCCAAAAGAGAGTTTGTACGTGGCGATGGCTTTGATGAATCTGCCTCCACCCTCAAGCCTGGGCCCAGTCAGTGCAAACTCTTCTATATCTCTGAGTGATGAAACAATACCATAGTGCAGAAACATGCTTTTTGCAGCGTTAGACAAAGCAACTTGTCTATATAAGACAATACAAGGGAAGCAGTGGCTGCCTAAACAGACTGCATCTCAATCATAGTTTACACATTATGTATATGGTCCTGTGCATTACTTATCTGGCACCTGCCGCTGTTCGGTGCCACAGTCCAGCAGATCAAAGATTATATAGCACATGGAAAGGTGCACCAGCAAATAGTGGAAGTCCATATTCTGAATATGTTCTCTATTATATTTTTTTCTGTAATCAGAATAGATAAAATCCAGCCAACGAGTTTCGTTCCAACTACTTCTGGAACTTCCTCAGGGCTTAAAGTCATTACTTGCAAAAGTATTCTTAGATTAGATATAGTAACAGTCCATGCAAACTATATAATAGTCCCTCGCGATAATTAGTCTAAGTCTCTGTTCGATACAATAATAAGTATCTATTTTACCCATAAGTATTAGAGAAACAAAGCGACAGCAGACCATTATTACATATTTTAGATGGACTGTTACTGTATATATAATCTAAGAATACATTTGCATGCAATGACTTTAAGCCCTGAGGAAGTTCCAGAAGTAGTTGGAACGAAAGGTGTTGACTGGATTTTAACTACTCTGATTATAGGATAAATATAATAAAGAACATATTCTGAAAATATATTGTACTTCTGCTATTTGCTGGTGCACCTTTCCATGTGCTACAAAGCTACATGTCTGCCTACATCAAGGTCATATTTGCTGCTTTTAGGAGCACCAGTTCGCACTTTCCTGCCCCTCGGAGGTTGTCCTGTTTCAAGAGTTTATAACTGATTTTAGAGTAAACAATAATGGAGTCTTAAGGAGTGAATCTTTAGATGTTACACTGAGTCTAACACATTTTGCAGGGGACCTTTAGGAGGTTTTTTTTTTAGGAACTCATTTGTTCTGTATCTGTTGGCACCATGATCTATAGTTTGTCCGCAGTATGGTGAAAAAGCACCGCCGCCTATTTTGTAGAGTCTAAAAGAAAAAGAAAATGTGGTCTCAATGGGTGAAATGTTATGTGTGGTTTTGAAATAGAGAATACAATTAGGCCATGTACAGGATAAAATGATTGTACTGCGAGAGGTACTGTTTCTCGATTTATATGTAGGGTCAAACAGCAGCAGTAGCACACATGCACACATAACTAGTTCAGAAGACACAACAGACAATGTAAATTGGACACTCAACCTTGTCAGTAATCTACTGCTTTGGGGTAGATGGTTTTGACAGATACAGCAGTCTGCAGGTTATGGATAGCACTGGTATATACTCATTAGATGGCCCCCTGTTGGTGGGAGTCTAAACCTATTGCTGGTGCTGCCCGGCTAAATCAATGACGCTATTGATGAAGAGCAAGTGTCTTTTTTCAGATAAAAAAAGATAAAGCCCTAAATCAATATCCAAAATGATGTGCCTTTTTTATGAGACTAACAATTGCTTTCTCTAGGCAAAGAGAAAATAGTCAGACTAGGGACTGTGAAAATTCCTCTAGTGGATGGAGGGTGCAGAAGGTCCTGGAATAGAGGAAGCTGCTGTCTGTCTGTGAGAATCCCAGTTGATGATGGGAACTGGAAATTCTGGTAGATAAGGATACTAATTTGTGAGGAATCCCATACAAATAGGAAAATTGGACTGAATCAGGCAGGTAGGTAGGCATATTCCTTTACATTTAAGTTTTTTAATACTGCTGTACAGCTGCTGTAAAACGTTGTATTTTCTAAAATAGAATACATCAATTTTGAAGCATGGGATCAACATGAAGCTACGTTATGTGACTGTGCTGAGAGATCATTTAACCCAGTTGATCATCTGCCAGAAATACTTGTATGGCTTTTCTTGCTAAAATTTGGATTGGCCATGCACATTTTAGTTTTCCCATACCCTACTGGAACAAAGGCACCAAAAGTATCTGATGTCCTCCCGTTGATACCCTGTTGCTAGGACCCAATCTGTCTGACACACTTAGTACTAGCTGCACCACATTTGAGGATATTATGTGGATGGCCTGAGCAGCGTATTTAGCCTCCTGGAGATGTTGTGCAATACCGCTTTTGGTTTTGCCTTAGTAAAAATATTTTTCTTCCAGAAAATGTACAAATTCCTACTGTTGCCTGTGTTATTGGATTACACACAAAGCCTCACAAATCTCTGGGAACTAACTTCGGCCAGGCCATTGGTACGAATTTGAGCCCAGGTTACCCTCACTATTTATGTAAACTGATTTTTCTGTTTGGGCATAGGAGCCGAAGTCGGAGCTAAAATCTAGGCCCTGGCCTCTTTCTGCCAAAGCCCTTTTACGCGATTACCAAAGTTATCATATTCTAGATATTCTTTGCATGCATGAAATGAAACCTCACTGGCAAAAAGTGTAGTCAAAAACCATTTTGAACATATCGTTTTTCATTCATACCCATCCATCATTAATACATTGAACATGGCCCGATTAAAAATTCTAAAGGCTCCTTATACTGTTTTAATGAGGTTCATGACAATTAAGTTGTCATGTTTATGTGTTTTCTACCTAGAATGTTTATCATCTGCACTGTTTTCTGTGACAAGTAACAGTATTTTATAAACCCATATGAATCTGTCTCAGTCCCCATTATTAATGTGCTTGACCCACATGAGTTATTTTGAAAAGAAATATTCAAAGTTGTCCTGAAAATGTCACTTACAAAAAGATTATAAAACTGCTTTTACTGAGTTATGAAAAAGATTTTTCCAAAATGTCCTGAGGCCAATGCTCTTGAATCCGTGCTTTTATGGCAGAGTTGCGAACATCCATAGGATTTCATATGCAGGTGGGTGGTAACAGGAGTTATCCAGGTACGCGGCTCGTGCAGGTAAGATCGCGGTGGGGGGGAGGGGGATTTTGACGGACGATGACGAGGGAACATTTAATAAATAATTAATGTTCCCTCGTCATCGTCTGTCGGAATCGAATATTTGACATTACAATGCAAACAATTACAACACATGCTTTTACAACACGTTTTTTACATCGCAACTACCATTAGATGGCATGATTTTACAACGCATGCCATTACAATGCATTTTTTGAACTATCATTACAACTCATTCCATTACAAGGCATACCATTACAATGCATAATACTTTTAGGGCAACAATAGGGTAAGTGTTGGATAGTGCAGGGGTAAAAATTACTATTCCCACTCCAGTGAGTGCAACATTAGGGAAAGTGTTGGATAGTGCAGGGGTAAAAATGACTATTCCCACTACAGTGAGTGCAACAGTAGGGAAAGTGTTGGATAGTGTAGTGTAGGGGTAAAAATGACTATTCCCATCTACCCCAAAACCCATACCCACCCTAAAACTAAAAAATCTCTATTACTTACCTTATAATGCGTTGTAATCGCATGCGTTGTAGTGACCTGCGTTGTAATGGCATACGTTGTAACGGCATGCTATGTAAAGGCAGTTGCGTTGTAACAGCTGCGTTGTAAAAGCAGTGTGATGTAATGACTGAGGTGTAATGGATGTTTCCCATCAGAATCACCCTCCCACCTGGCCCCACCACTCCACTGCTATTGCCTGCCATAGCTGAAGTGATTCAAAAAAATTACAGAGGCGCAAACTGCACTCCCATGACCACAATTAGTGTGTAAGGCAACACTGTGTCACGCATGTAAGTCACCACCAGCTCCTGCATGGGGACATCAACTGGGTGGAAATGATGTTCCTGAAAATGGCACCAGAGAGGCCTTCAATGATCAGCAGGCCATCTGCTACCATTTTAGAAGGTGATACCTCCACCCAAACCCACAATTAAAACATTGGGGCCCTACCTTGCAGCCTGCACACAGCCCTTGATGTGCTGGTGGAAAACTCTGAGGCTGTCACACCTCTCATTTGGGTAGTAGAAATTGACAACTGCTTTGGAGATGCATCACATTGTGTTGAAAGATCCATCATGCTTCTTGACCATAGAGTTTTCATTCCAGGCGGCCCTCAGCCAAGATGGTGGGAGAAGCCCCATGTGAAAATGCCTGCCACAGTAGCGGGAATGCATAAACTCTCGACAGACCATCTTTCCGCAGTGGTTCCAGGTTCAGATGATGAACACACAAAATTGGTCCTTAGTATCACGCATCACAAGTAAAACACTGCGTGGCTTGACGTGGTGACAAAGTGCGGTAAAGCTCGACCGTGGATAGGAGGACTCAATTGATAAAAATGTAAACGTTCTCATGGTAAACAACGGCAGATGCTGCATCGCCAGCTCGGTTCGCCGGCAGTCCCATTAGGTTCTATTTATGAGTCACTTTATTGTTACTTTTTATTTTCCTATTATTGTTCTACTCTGGGGGAGGCAAAGTGTATAATATATTCATCTTTATTATACAAAATCTGTGTGAAGCTTTTAATAAGAGGTTCTTTCCACACAGCCCGGAATATTACTGTTAGCCATTCGCAGGTTAATGCTCCAATTAAAAATGTGTGATGGCTGCAGCACACCGTCCTGCCCCAGCCAAGAGCCAGGAATGCAAATCATATTTCCGAGAGGAAATATACAGTGCGTTATTAAAAATGCAACCTCTTGTTAAATGATCTATTCCTAATTGCTGCTGTGATGGCGATAGCTGTGCCACATCTCATAGTCAGGTGTTCGCGTCTTTAAAGCAATTTGAAGGAATTTATTATACCGAGTTGCTCCATGATTTAAGTGCCTCTCACCATTAACATTTTTTCGCTTTTTGCAACATCTATTGCTGTTATTTTACATTTTATGAAAATGCAAATTTTTTTCTGTGTTCATTCTAATTTGTTTGAATGTTCATAGCCACACATTATGTGTGCCTATACATTAAATATTAAAGAGCGGGGCAGTGCTACCATTGCAGTTGTAGACATGTAACACATAAGATAGCACTGCCACAGCTTCAAGAGGGCAAGCTCCAACAGGGCAGAGAGAAAAGGTTGTGACAACCGAGGAGAACAATATGAAGCAAGTGAGGCACGTGCCTTACTTAGACTGACAAAGTGCTTTATTACACTATAAAGTAAGACATGGGCAATTGGTCGACATAAGTCTTTTTTAGATTATGAAGTAAGGCGTGTGACCATTGGTTAATATAGTGCTTTATTACAATACAAAGTAAGCCAGGTGTGTGCCCATTGGTGGATATAGCGCTTTATTGCGTATTACGGATTGTTTGGGAGGGTCATACTGAACCCTTTAAACACAGACACTGAAGAATGCGGTATTCCCTTGAGACATTACTTTCCCATTCTCAGTTTTGTACCACACGTTTTGCCCTGTTCTTGTAGCAAACCTGAAAACTGAAGGATTTTCCCCAAACAAATTCTACCAGGTTCTAAAACAGCAGTGAAAAAGAACTTTGCTGAGCTCTGGCTGGGTGTGCTGAGTCAGTACCCGGGATCCTCAGTTGGCAGGTGGCATACATGTGGGGAATCTGCACTTGATCACAATTTCAATGTAGCCCTGATAATGAATGAAACAGGCATCCCGGATCCCATAAGGATTACAGGAGACTTAGCTGTGATGCACAGAGAACCTGGCTCCACCTCACTTTCTCTACCGTCGACTGTGAATCTCCTCTTCTCAATAGCACTCTCAACACCAACACCTTGCATGCCTTTCACCATCTATGCAGATTTCAATCACACATGTCCTTTGCCAACGAATTCTGCCTGAGTACTCAGACACCTTCAGCTAACCATCCCCGTTGATTTCAACACCTGGCTCGACAGGCCAGACCTTGCTTCTGCTTTCACCCTAGTCTTCAGAATGGCAGCCTGCAGTTTCCAACTATTGCATCATATATTGTGTATTATGTTATATTATTCTGTTCTATGGGGTGCCAAGGCTTAGTGACTAGAATGTAGAATCCTGGTTGAGAGCGGAATGTACACCGTCAGTTTGCCTCCTGTGTTTGAGGTGGCTCGAATGTTACATTAATCACACCCTTTTGGTTGTTCAAATTTATTAGACTACTGTGTGGGCTTAACTCCGCTGTAACAGTTTTTCAATGTGCCATGGAGGAGGTGTTGGATGGGGTTCCTGGGGTGAAAACCTAGCTGGACGATGTGCTGATTTATGGTTCTAACAAAAAGGAGCACATTATTAGGCTAAAGTCTTGGAAAGGTTTAGGTTGAGAGGCTGAACACTACCTGAAAGTAATTGCAAGTCTAATCAGAACGAAACCAACTATCTGGGGCATAGGTTGACTGAAGAGGGGGTGAGACCCAAAGAATAATTAGCTAAGACCATAGATGATCTCCATGTCCCTGAGGATAAGGAGGAGGTGCTAACTTTTCTCAACATGGCCAAGTCCCACAATAAGTTTGCGCCTTCATTTGCCAGGCACACATATATGAGGTAATTGCTAAAACAAGGTGTCAAGTTTAGCTGGTCCTCCTTATATGAACAAGAATTTTGGGATGTTAAGTTGGCACTGAATAAAGCCCCATCTTTGCAAAGTGTTGATGTCAGAGATAACACCGTGTTGATCACGGATGCCAGCTCCAAGGGGTTGGACACTGTACTGAAGCAAACAAAGAAGGCAGTAGGAAAAACATCATGTTCATTTCGAGGAGTAGGGTGTGGCCAAAGAAAAGAATTCTGTAATTGAGCGTGAGGCTCTGTGTATTTACTGGGCCATAAAGAAATTGAAGACATTTATTTGGGGGATTGAGTTTGAAGTGAGGACAGATCATAAACCTCTCAAAGAAATATTTTATAAGAAAAATTTGGATGCAGTTTCGGGTAACATCTATAAATGGGTAGTGACTTTGCAATGTATCCGTCTGTAACGCAGCTGGTGCACATGTAAATCACTCCGATACATTCGTGTCAAGTTCGTGCTATATAAAACTCCCCAGAAAAAGATTGCAATTTCAAGTTGGTGTATGTCCATGGGGTACAGAACAGGGTTCGAGACTGCCTGTCACGTTTGAGTCAAAAACAAAATGAGCATGATCCTGATGTAGTAGATGAATTTTGGGACCCTGATGAATACACAGTTTGTGATGTCACCAATGGAGTGATCAGCAAAGATGAGTGGAGGTGTCGTTTGAATGAGGATGAAGAATTGTAGGAAACAGTAGGGTTGGTCAGGAAAGGAAGGAACTCGAAAAAAGGTGTGAGCGAAGAGGGTTCGAAGTTTTGGATGGTGAAAGATGAATTGTCTGAAAATAACAGTCTGCTTTGGAGAGTTACTACGTTGATACCTCCGGGTCAAGTATGAGAGAAACTTAGGGGCATATTCTCAAGGACCTATCGCCGAGTTATCGGCACTTCATCACAGCCAAAGTCACAATAAATGTATTGCCCCATCCACAAGCTGGTGCTAACAGCCAATATCACCAGTTTTCTGGCGATAGCATCCTCAAAAAACATCTCCACGCATGACCCCGGCAACTATCACTAATGAGATGCAGAGTAGGCGTTCCCGAGGAAAAAGACGCGACAACACCACACCTCAACATTCTCAACGACCAGCCAGATCTGCGATAAGAACACAAAACATGTGATAAGGTGAGTTAGCAGCAGGAAATGAACACCTGCTCGTACCTGGTGCAAAGTCGGACTACAACCGGGACCAGAAAAGGGAGACCAGCCCAGAGCCACACCTGAAGACCAACAAATGCCATGGATCATGCAGCTCGGACACCCAAGAGGGCCACAACACCCACCGCCACCCACTCCCGGACCACCCCCACCCCCCTGGACCAAGAGATTGCACATCAACGTCACAAAATCATGAACAAAATCATTCACCTAATGTCGCAGAATCACAACAACGAACAGTCATGTGAGTACAGAAAAAGCAGAATCAATCATTTACCATTGAAAGTCCAAACTAAATATCACAATAACATTTTTCCAAAAACAACTACTTGGAAGAGTCATGGCGGGTCATCCCTGGACAATCTAGAAGTGACAGCCTGTAAGACAATATCAAAGATAAGAAGATGTGTCAGGCACTCATCAAATGACAGAGAGAGAATGAAAGAGATAGAGAGACTGAACAAGGAGTGCAAGGTTAATCGGGCCCCTGGCTCATACATGCCAACGGTTGCGTGTGTTTCGCAATTGGCGCACCCTAAATCTAAAGCCTGGCAACAATTTCAGTGCGAAGGCCAAATCACATTTCAGAAATGCAAGCAGTAGTCAGACTAAAATTAGGCATGAAAGCTCCTTTGTCTCAATACACAAGGCGGAAGGACATCCGAAACTCCGACCTTGGTCTTCAATGCGCCCGGCACCCCCTGAGTGAGATACCATACCAGACTCCGCCGACTCCCACAACACGAACTGCGCTAATGAAAGACCAACGTGTCCACACCCCACACAGACTTGTCCCTGCTTGAGCTACACCTGCATGGCATGCCCCCAACATATTGGTTAAAAAAAACATACGACCAAACACTGAACACACATACGACTCGTTGCTCCGAGCTGTGGCATATCGTCCACAGAACTGCCGCCGGTCTGAGGAGTGCCGATGGTACGAGACCAACAAACGCAATGGCAGGCGATTCCGGGCACATGCACAACCCTTGTCACGTGGAACTGTACCGTGCACGAATGCTGCATCTGTTGGGAGCTCTGCCAATGTCAGTTTTGCAAATCAGTTACCGTCTTAGTTTCCGGCTTGCGTACATCACATGCGTCCAGCCCTGGTTCCACTGTCGATCATGCACATTCAAGTGGCCCATGGAGGTCTGCCTATCCAACACAACGGTAGATGAACTGGATTATGACTTGTGTGTGTGTGCCCCCTGTTGGCCCACGAACAGGAGTGCAACTGGGATACCCGTGCATGGGACGCCCTGATTTGTGGCGTATGTGCTGGCAGTAGTGGATGGGAGATTGCACAAGTCATCATGTGCAGTGACCACATCGAGGGGCTCCCCTATTGGGCTGTGTTGCGGATTGGTGAAACGTCGTGGACGGAGCACATCTGTCCGGACCAGTTAATGGATTGGCACTCCCTCGTGTTCCTTGAACTCGAGAACAACGTACTTCTGGAACTGATTGCCTATGAAGCTGTGCTCGCATTCATGGACGAGTAACTACCTCCCTGCAGCCACAACTGATTGACACCCAGAGCACCGGTCCCAACACCGTGTTGCATTGTGGAGGAATGGTCACACATCCCAGGACAACACTGGACATGTCTGCATTTGCCCAGACTCAGAATGCATGTGCGTGCACCTACGCGTGTTATCACACACCTGTGCAAGGTGATGCAGCCCCATGGGCGGTGCTGTACAGCGTCGTTAAGCAACATTCCTAAATCTGACATACTGGTGGAGTGAGACCACACACATGGCAATGTAGCACGACATGGGACCTTGTTGGTCCCTTTCACCTACTCACTGTCAGCATAGCACACAGTCGGTGCAGTCCTGTGGTACAGCTCCATGCAGATCCCATGGGCTGGGAGTCGTGTCCCCGGACACGGGGCAATGAGCAGACGCCAAACATCACATGACTCGACCAGTAAGGCAAGGTGGGCTTAGAGCGTTGCCATCCGTAAGGATATGTGTTCATTTTAGCCTCCCCATTTCTTACACCTCGACAAGTTCCCATTCTGCCTGTAAGTGTCTTAAGCATTTGACAGCCTGTTGTGGCCCATTCCTTGCCCGTACTGACACGCACATGCTAATAAAGTATACGCAACTTCACCAGTGTACAACTGTGATGAGTGTTGATTAGTATGACAAATCATGTGCCTCAATGAGCATTGTTCGTACACAGGGAGGGACAGACTGCCGCATGTACATTGGTGGTGAATCCCTATTGGCTGCTCTACCTATGTGAGCCAGACATTGTGTTTGGGATAGTTGCTGGTAGACCTGTGCTTTTACGTGTCTTCAGCAATGTGAGTATGGTGTACAACTTCTTGCCATGTGGATCAATGTGATCCATTGAAACAGACTGTGTCCACACTGATGTGTGTGAGTAGGCCATGCAAAGAGATGTTCTGTTGCCACACGCGATGGGGGACACTACTTCAGGCATGTGACCGATTTTGACATTTAAACACACAGCCCTATATTACACATGGACGTGGGGCTACGTTGGGGGGTTGCGAGATTGTTGTTCATGTACAATGAGGCCACAGCTAGTTCACACCTTCACAGTCATCTAATTGGCCATGTGGGTCAGGGTCAAACATGCACATTTATAACATTTATCCGGGTGTACCTTTTTGTGCAATCAGTGTCCCTACATTCATCCATACTTGTATACGTGAGTGAACATAGACATGACACATCTGTGTGATTTGGAATGTTTTATTCACATTCTGGGGAGTGTCGGGCTGGAGGGGTAAATGGCCAGTTCAAGCCCACATAACGTGGTTGCCCAGTGGTGGGCCAACCAGAGTTCTTGGGGGAATGTAAGATTAATCTGTAGAGGAAGAGTTCAGTCCGCAGCTGGATTGCGGTGTCATTGGTACCAGAGCAGATATGGCAGTCCATGTCGGGGTCCAGGTAAATGTCACAGAGTGTTCCGGGGACAGTGGGAGGTGTTGTTCCAGGGCATGATGCATAGGGCTGAACCAGGCAGGGACAGGCCATGGTGCGGGTATGGATGCTACTGCCTCCTTCCTCACACAGTCATTACCCTCCACATGTTACTCCCCTGAGACGTCTTCTGTGTCCGGTGTGTCAGGTGTGTGTGGTGGTGTTATGGCTGCATCACCGTGGGGCACTGACATATCAGGGTGCGTAGGTGATAGGGCTGCATCACTGTGTGCCAATGACACATCAGGGGGCAAAGATGTATGAGTCGAAGTTCCAGCAGCAGTTATCTGGGACAGGCTCTGTGGCAGCAATGGCAAGATGAGGATCTTGAAGGCATGGAAGATCCCAGCTACATCTCACTGGTGTTCAGCCGTGGCAGCCCTACTTCCAGCCTGCATCATCTCCATGGTCTCCATTGTCCTCCGCATCTGTGTCAACTCTGTGCTGTCATCGCTGGAGCCTGTATGACTAGACAGTTCTTGTATCCGAGTAATGGCCCCAGCGAGGTTAGCCAAGGGTTGTTGGTGAGCATGGTGCGGACAGTGGGTGTCCGTTAGGGACTGTAGGTAGTCCCTGATGGGACTCAGACACCCACGTATGACATCGAGTTTGGCTGCCATGAGGTCGAACCCCACCCGTAGCTGATCAGCCATCTTCTGCTGGCACCCTAACACACGGCGTTGGAATTCCATGTGTTGGTCCTGGGGGTCCTGGGAGCCAGCCGTGGTGGTGTGTGCTTCCTGCTGTGTGGTCTGTACAGGGTGTGGGGTCATCGCGATGCAGCTGGGATGCCCTGCGCCTGGCGGTGATATGCGGAGGCAGTCTACGAGCCGTTGCAGGGGTGTTTGGGCAAATGTGAAGGGTGTCCTCTTCATCATCACTGTAGAGATGTGTGATCTGCTTTGCAAGAGGTGTTGATTGTCCCTTTGCAATGTAACGGGGAGATGCAGGTTAACAGTGTGTTCCATGTATGTTCACGCATTGTAGATGTTTACATTCAGACTGCATGACAGTGTACATTTTGGCTGTTTTGGGGAAGTTGGCTATTTGGTGGGAGACAGTGGACATTTCGACTACATGTCGGATGTGAGGTTGTACTCGTATATTATCATCTCACAGTGTCATGCAATGCCAGATGTGATTGGCCAGTTACTACGCACGAGCGGCACCAGTTGTGTCCTATGTCCTGTGGTGTAAGGGTTGCACTTTGTATGACATTTTCATCAATGTTGATGTGCTGTGATTGCTCTGTGTGTGTGCTGCATTGTTGGAGAGTCTCCCCTGCGGCTCTGATTTGTCAGCCCCTTATCCCTTTGAGTCAGTGTGCCTTTGACTTGTGTGCTTTTTAGGTGCTGGTATGTTTGCAACTTGGGTCATTTGTGCTCTTGGATGGTTTTTGTACTCTTGTGCATTGTTTGTCTGCAGATGTGTTTTTGACGTCATGGGTTGTAGGTGCACGTGAATGAGTCAGAGTGTGACCTGCTCCTTTACGGATGTGGTCCACACTCAGCCACCTCAAAGTCATCTTATGCACCATGGCATGTATTGTGATTTCCGCCATGCAATCTGTCATGCAGTGTCACTTGCATTGTCAATGTGGCTCACAGAGCCGCTGCTTTTCTGGATTCAGCACATGTGCATGGGTAGGTTGGGACATTGGTGATATGGAGGGGGGCCCATTTGTGAACATTGTGGATGGGGGCCGACTTGGTGTTTCTATGTGTGCTGCAGTGTGCCAAGGGTATCAGGGACATGTTCCACACTCATTGTGGGTGTGCAGTGTGCTGCACATGATTGTGCATGTGTGCCATTGTGCCAATCTCCCTTCATCCCCTCAGTCCCTGGTCATTACTCACCCTGTTGCTGTTGGGTAAGGTCATATCGAGCTGTGTTCAGACCCCCAACTCCTGCCACCGTCTCCACACTGATGACAGTGGCCACCATTTCCTCCAGCTCCTCCTGTGGCGCAGGACTCCCACCTTCAGTCGCCTTTGATGCCTTCCTGTTGGCAGCGAGTTTCTCCTTGATTTGGCTGTGCACTTCATGCCAGCACCTCTTGACCTCCTCCATTGACCTCTTTGACACCATTCATGTTGGTGACGATGGACTGCCATATTTCCGTTTGTGTTGCCAATGACGCAGTGGAGGTGACATACAGTTGTTGGTATTGTTCGATCACCTCCGTGACGATGGTTCTGTCTTCCTGCGGACTGAACCCCGTCTTCCTCTTCCTCTTCTCCTTGCCCTTCCGCGACCCCGGGGTTACTGGCTGGTCTTCCGTGGGGCTTGTGGGGTTTGGGTTGTCCTCTGCACTCGATCCGGGTGCAGCCATGGTGCTACGCAGTTTGATTTGGTTTTGTTGTATTTTTTTTGTGCTTTCTTTTGTGCTTTTATAGTGCATTTTTCCGCATGACGCATGGGAATTGCAGGCCTGTGGCTGGTTGTTGCTGATTTTTGTATCGCGATTTGGGGCATCGCAACTTTTTTCGCGTTGGTGTTTCGCATTTTTGCGGAGTCACATTGATTTTAGCGTGGACATTTGATGCATTGTCGTGGGACTATCGCATGGTGCCGCCAGCACATTGATTTTAGCGCGGACATTTGATGCATTGTCGTGGGACTATCGCATGGTGCCGCCAGCTTGGGAATTAACATGGAGTTATTTTCCCGCGATAGACTGCGATGTGAGGAGTTGCGGTAAGCTAATTTTGCGATGGTTATCACACGTTCTTGAAAATATCCCCCATAGTGAGTAGAATGTAGTGGGGAAACCTAGAATGTAGAATCGTGGTTAATAGTGGAATGTAAATGGTCAGTTTACCTCATGTGTTTGAGGTGGCTGGGACGTTTTCTAGATCTCTGATGTACTTGATTAAAGAACCATTGAATCAGCTTCCTCTGTGAACGGCTGTTATACTATCAAACTATTTGTTTTTTATCACAAAAATATCAGCTTTAAATATATTTTGTGGAAATTCAACCATTTTTGTCCAAAACCAGCAGATTAGTTTTGAAAATGCACACAGTTTTTTCTCGAATGCATGGTTTTCAAATTTAGTATAGATATATCAATTCAACCAAGCAAACGCTTTGAATTTAGTCATTCGATGTTGTAACATCCACAGGGATAACTCCCTTCAACACACAGGAGGTTCAGTGAATCTTCTATACTTCAACTCCAAAGGAGTAGATCATTCATCGACGTCGCAGCCAGCAAAAGAATGCCAGCAACATTTGTAATCCCACTATATATACAGAGAATCTAAGAATTAAGAATGCACCAACAGAACCTTGCTATTTACATTCTATCCCACTGTCAATACTACAGCTTAGCTGCACACAGGAGAGCTACTTACAGGTAGCTGGAGTACTGACAGTATCTCATGAGCTGCTCGTTTGAGAAGCATGATCTAAACACTCAGGCTCAGATTTACAAGCCCCTTGCGCCACTTTTGCGTCACTTTTCCCATGTTAAAAGTGATGCAAAAGTGGTGCAAGGGGCTTTACTGAAAAGGCAGAGTTTGATATCAGAGACCCAGGCAATCACTGACCCAAAGACAATCAAAATCAAGAGCCATGTAACCAACACATAGTTAGACCTTTGTCATAGGCAAAACTCTAAGAGCCCTAAGTCAAACAGCCCTTTTACCTTTTCACATGCATGCTCTTTTTCACAAGGACCCTCTGCTCTATTCCACCACAAAGCTGCTGAACCATATCATCATGCCAACACCAGTACATGCACAACTATATCCGTCATTCAAATGTGAACTCTCAATGAATTACATTGCCGGCTAATTTTCCTTTCAATGGAGCACTGAAACATGTGCAATGTTGGCACACTCTTTCTACATTCTGGCATATGTCTGCCATGGTAATAGTTGCAATGGAGAAAGGTCCCCTGCACAACGGCGGCTGGCACAGGTAAGCACAGTGGGGTGGGGCAGGGCACGTCATGGGGGAAGCCGACAGACAACGGAATAGGTATTATTTATTTATTTAATTGCACCTATTCCGTCGTCTGTCGGCTTCCCCCTCCCACCCCGCACTGCCCCCACTCCACCGCGTTTACCTGTGCCGGCCGCCGCTGCCCCTGCAAGTCTCTGGAGAGTGCGTGCCTTTGCCTTAGTTTTCCATAGCAAGCTGTATGTTTTTTGACCCCTGCCTCAGCACACATGACAGTCATGTGTGTGTGCTGGAGGTATTTTTGTGACATGAATTGAGACAAAGTGAAGGCAGTCTTGGTTGGATGGGCAAACCATGTGGATCCTCTAGAGTCGGAGCATGACTAGCTCATCGACTATAGAGGAATAACAGTATTGTCAGCATTAACAACTGTAGTAGCAGGACATGTCTGTTTTTTACCTGACGCCTGCTAGGGAAATTGGCACACCGGCCTCTCCTGTTTTTTAAATTTGGTCTGACCTTCCACTGCTTCTTGGTCCTTTGTTCATCCAAGGGAGACATAGAGGACACATGTTTGTGTACATTGCTTTTATGTGTAGAGGATGCATGTGGAGCATATATGACATGTGTGGCTGTATCCACACAAAGTTCTTTTTTGTGCTGCTACAACCTAGTAATATCTAAGATGGAGGGTTAGGGAGTGTCCAGACAGCAAATGTGAGTTGGAGGACTCTGCTAGGACAGTCAATGAATCATTTGCAGTGGGGCAGACAATGGTAAGGAGAGGAGACAGTGGGCCCCATTAAAGTCAGGAAGTTATCCCCTACCCTTTCCTGGCACATTGGTCTCTGCAAGCGTGAACAAAGAGTGAAGGGGGTAGCCTCCCTTGCCTTTGTGCTCTTAGTTTGGGTTATTCCTGACTGGAGACTTCCAGCCTCAGCTCTCACTGGTGACTAGCTGAACCAGTCTGTGTGGAAATAGCTAAGGAGCAGACCAGCCTAAAACATCACATACTTGCTAGAATACATAAGGACTATCTGCACATTGGGTCTAAAAATGGGACAGAAACTTCCAGTCAGGGAATCCTTATCTACATAGATGACATTCTGGTGTTTTCAGTTACCTAATGACAACAATAAACCCACATAAAGTTTGTTTTAGGATGTTTGGGAAGAAACACCCGCAAGCCAAATTAGAAAAGTGTGCCTTAGAAACATACAATCTCAACATTTTGAGTTTTATATTTTTTGGACAAAGGACTTTAAAGGAACCATACAAAATAAAAGCAGTACAGGAGTAGCCTTACCCATCCTTCATAAAATAGATTTATGCATTTTTAGGATTTGTCACTTTTTATTGGCATTTTATGAAGAACTTTTCTAAGATTGTGCACCTTAAAACCAGCTTGCCTAAGAAATGGATGAGATTTAAGTGGAAAGAAGAGTAAGAGTAGGTTTTTCATTACCTGATACAAATGGAAGTTTTCAATTTATTTACACTTTTTGAAACTTATTGCTGATTGGTCTAAGATCCATCAATGTCAATCTACCAGCTATCACCCTCAAACAGATGGACAAACTGAAAGGCTGAGTTGGACCTTTGAGCAATACTCGCATTCTTTCATTGTGGATCATCAAACTGAGTGGGTAAATTTGATATCTCTTACAGTTTATTCCTACAGTTACTCATGAAATGTATTCCTGGGCTTTTCCCTGTTTAACTGAATTGGATACTATTCGGGAGCATGGCCGTCCTCCTTTTCAGTAGCAGACATTCTTTTCAGTAGCAGACATGTTTTAACATTTTTGCTGTCCATTCAAAATCTGTAATTAGTAATCTTTTATTGGCAAAAGATGATTACATGAGGGTTTCAGACTGTAAGAGAGATCAGACACCTGTGTACCATCACAGAGACAAAGTATGGCTCTCCACTGCTTATTTGACCGTTTCAGGTTCATATCCTATGTTGATACCAATGTATTTGGGCAATCAATTTTGAGATAGAAAAGAGGACAAGGGCAGTAGTCATTAAATTTCCTCTAGCTGGGAAATAAAAGATTCATCCTGTAGTTCATGTTTCCAGGATAAAACCAGCAAACATTTTCCATGAATTGATTTCTCCACTTCTAACTGAGGTACAGTGAAATCCAGAATTTGAAGTAGAGACCATTCTAAATTCTTCAATAATTAGAGATCTGCTACAATATTTGATTGCATGAAAAAGGCATGATATTTTGAGAGATCATTAGAGACAGGCGTTTTTGTTCATGCTCCCTGCTTGGTCAAAGAGTTTCATCATCAATTCCCAAACAAACCTTCCCCTAGAGTGGTAAGAAGGTACTGTTGCAGGGAAACTGTGAGCGTTGAGGCATGTAAGAAATAAGGGCCAGAATCAGTGAACTGTGAAGGCACACTAAAAAAGGGTGCTTGTACTTCTTAGATCAGACACATGCTTGGCAAAGGCTTGGTTGGAGACTGTAGAGGATGGGCAACTGGATGTTGGGACTGAGGAGAGATGTCAGGGCTCATACAGAGAAGAGAACCAATTACAAGCCATCTGTGTTACAGCCTCCAGGCTGTAGTGGTGTTTCCATCCTGGGCAAGATAAGTAGCAGCAGTGAGACGGAACTGATGCCTCACAATTTCTTCAGTTGAGGGCTTTTCATTGCTGCACTGTTGCACAACATGTGTGTCCTTGCACCTTTGTTGTATTCCCACGTCTCGGTTTTTATATTTTCTTTATAGGATTTTAGTTTTTCTTGTCCCCTGAGATTCCTATTGATGTTTACAAAGTCTGTGCCTTTAATGCCAGAAATGCACAGGTCTGAAAGGGGTATTCAGGGTCTTCTTGGGTTCAGTCAACGTTCGACTATTTGAACATTAGGGTAACACAAATGCCATACATTAAGTGAGGCAGCAATGCAGCTATTTACTTACTTGAGGAATTATCTTTGCTCATTGAAAGTAATTATTGAATGTTTCCTTATACTAGGCTTATGAAGTCATAGATAGGATGTAGCTAGGGCAAGAGTCAATTAGATCCTCATCCCCTTCAGTACAAACCTTCTGCTCCTGCATGACAGGATGGATTCCAATGTGCAAATCACTCACGCTGACAACTCCCTCATGCACTCTACCAGCAATAGAGGTTCTGGTACTAACAGCACTTTATAAACTCACATGATAATATGACATTTAACAGGTAGCTATGTGCATTCTGTGTGGCAAAGGTAGTTGTGACAGGTGTGTCATGTCCCTCACAGACCTACATGTGGGGATAAATGGATATGAAAGGGAAAGGCATCATATGAAGAGGCACATGTAGTAACGTATGGCAAGCGAGGAGAACAGTATGTCAACAGCACTAAGCAACTGTTTGTGGAACATTATGTAGGTAGAGCATTACAAAGATGATGGATATACATACACATCTGGGTCAGTGAGGTAGGGGTCTTCAAATGTCATCCTAGCAATGCAACATGGTCGGGTGGTGAACTAAGTAACATCAGGACAATTTGAAGATATCATGGGTTTACCAAATGGTCTGTTGTCCACTTCAGTTGAAGATGTGTCGGTGGTAATAGTGCAAAAGGATGTGGACTAGTTTCCTTTTATTATATAGTTGTCTCATCAAGTGCCAGAGACACTGGCAGCAGACTGGCATTGGCACACGGTAGGGGTGCTTTAGAATGTAAACATTCCTCTATTGATAATATGACAAGGATTTTATGGCTGGTGTTCCGTGTATGGTATGTTACACCCAGGAATGCCTCATTCTTCACACCCTATGCCATCTTCAGCAGCACTTGAAAGTACTTCTTTATTGCTGACACATTCTCAATGGACCTGAATTTCTCCCTGCTACTGTTTGCCCTGCACAGTTACACCATTGCATTTGGTAGAAAATCTGGTGTAGCTTGTGCAAATTGTCCTGTAGCTGTGCCTGTTTCAACTCTACACACGTCACAGTGGAATCCTTCACGCGACATATATTCTTATGGTCTTAGAAACCTTAGTCATTGTGTTTAAAGATGTATAAAGGTAGTCACTGGCAGTACAAAGATGAAAAAGAAGATGAAGGCTTAACAAGCCTTGTTCGAGCTTCCTCAATGTCCAAATCAATGCAACATAAAAAGATAGGACATCAAAACAAGAAAGACCTGACAGAACAGAGAGTTATCAGTAAATCATGTTTTTAGTGTTTTCTAAGAAAGAATTTAATCGGAAACGTGCAAAAGATCCACAGAAAGAACTCGTCAGAGTGAATTATGTTAAAATATCGTCTGCCACAAATATCATCAAAAAAATGTTGTGGTGACAAGAATATTGTGGTACTGAATATTAACATTGCTGGTACAAATATTGTGTTTATAAGTGTTTAATGTCATTTTTTAAACATAGTTGTGCATATGCATTTTGTATCAATTTTTAATGTTTTACGATTTTGTGTTTTTAACGTATAATTTTGGTAATAGTTTTTAAGTTTTGTTTGTGAGTATATATATATATATATATTTTTTTTTAAATAAAATATTTAGTTGCTGGGTTTGTGGGGGGGTAGGGTGGGAAGATATTTAAATATATTGCAATTTGGTTATACATTTATGTATACCATTTATTTAAAGTTAGTTAATAATTCAGTGAATTATTTAATAGCTGCAATATATAATTAATTTTATTATTAAATGCTATTTATTTTTAAATTGGTGAATTCGATTATTAGTTATGTACATTTTTGTATTTATAATTTAATACTTTTAAAAATTGTTAATTATTTTAATTTGATGATGATACTATTACTTATGTAAACTGTTTAATTGATTGCATTAATGTATTTCCTTTACGCAATGTGTTATGTGTTTGTGGTTTTAAAGATTTACTATTTTCATTTTCTTTTTTGTTGTGATTTTTTTTTAATGTGTTTATTTAATTTTTTAATAATACAAATGACATCAGCACAACAAAAGAGAAATAATAAAAAAGCAAAAGACATTACAATGTAAGGGTATAAATATCTGGCACGGGAAATCAAGTATATTTGTCCATGAGGAATCTAAAGACAATATCGATAAGGGAAGGGTTGATAACACAGGAAAATAAGTTTACTTAAGGAGTATATTAGAAGTGTGATGCATACATAGTTAAAAGATAACATCCAGGAGGGAGTCACACATTAAAATAATAATTTGGTCAGGTAGAGATTTTGGATTTCAGAGAAAGCAAGTAGTCTCTCAGGGGCTGCCATACATCTTTGGACAGAGAGGGAATCGGCTGTAATTGTGCATAGTCTTCATTAACTTTGTCGCAGTGAGACATGCTCTGGAGCCAGGCTGTCTCCGTAGGAGTTCCACCACTGCCCCAGTGCAGGACCAATTCACGTTTTGCAAGAAGTAATACAATGGAGACAAATCTACGGCTGGTTTTAGGGATATCACGAGTGAATCCCAGGAGGGCCACCATAGGCTCTGGTATGATAGCAACGTCCATCATAATGAAGAGGAGGGAGAGAACAGAGGACCAATAATGGCCAACTTGGGGGTATGCCCATGCTAAATGTGCAAAGTCTGCGCCAGGAGCGTGGTACTTGAGACAGCTTGTTGAACGTGAGGGGTCTAAACATGCAATATATGTGGGTGTGATGTAGGCCCTGTGCAGAAACTTGAAATGTAAAAGCTTATGTCTATGATTTACGGAGATGAGTTTCGTCAGTGAACAACAATATGACCATATTTGGTCTGTTAGTGGGTGTCCAAAATCATCACTCCAAACGCGTCTAGTGGAATCGGACTTCAAGGATAGGCTTGGACGATATAGTCTGGAGACAAATCTATCTCCATCCATGTCTGATATAACAAGCGTCGGGGGGGGGAAATCGGCAGAGGCAAGGTGATGTATGGGGATGCAGGATAGGAGCATGTTCTGCAGGCCTCGTAAAATGAAAAGGTCCATGTATGAGGCGTCATGAAAATGGGCATCATCATCATCTGTAAGCACATGACAATCAGGTAACATATCTCCGATGGTGTGAAGGCCATTGTGAAGTATTGTGTGCTCGACTAGTGTCTCACTAGTAAGGGGAAGCCAAGGGTTTTCTGCTATTGGTTAGGCTGGGGAATACAGGAGACCACCTCCGAGGACCCTGCTGAGTTTTTGCCATACCCAGAGCAAGTGGTAGATATGGTTTGGATGTCTGTGACATCTAATGGGATGCCTTTCGGTAATACAGATGAAAGTGGTGCGTCACAGAGCTGGTCTCTCTCTGGTCTAAAATAAGGGAAGCGAGCATCTGGATGGTACCATCGAAATGCTTACTGACATTGAACGGCAAGATAGTAAAGATGAAAATCTGGGACTACAATGCCTCCACGTTCGTAGGGCAGTGTTCGAGTGTCCCAGCAGATGCAGGGTTTGCGGCCTGCCCAAATGAGCTGGACAGAAACTGCGGAGACAAATAAAAAACTGTAAGGTAAGCAAAACTGGAAAGTTAAGAAAGAGATACAGGAATCTAGGAAGGACTATCATTTTAATGATTGCTATCTGGACCGCTATAGATAAGGGAGTTTGATCCAGTGTTGTATTTGTGAAGAGAGTCTATCAATGGCCAGGCCATAATTAAGTCAGAGCACCTGATCCCTATTCCTGTGCAGGTGAATGCCTAAATATTTGGTAGATTCCATAACCCAAGTCAATGGATAGTCCATCTGTGCCGGGGTAGTGCTGTCAGTAAGTGGAAAGAGCTTGGACTTGGTCCAAATGATGAGAAAACCTGAAAGGCCACCAAACTGAAGGATCTCGCGATTAAGGGAGGAAGATTGTCAGAAGGGTGGAGAACAAATAGCAGAATGTCATCAGCATAAAGAGAGCAGAAGCGGACCGTGGTTAAGCTGGAGACCATGGTGGAGACCACAGTGTAGGTGTCGTTCTTGCGGTGGCGAACTAAGGGGTCCATTGCTATAATAAAAAGAAGGGACATAAAGGTCAGCCCTGCCGTGCACCTCTGGTGATGTTGAAAATATCTGTTAGAGAGCCGTTGACCCTGAGCCGCACCAGTGGATTGGTGTACAGGAGCATGATCCTGGCGATAAAACAGCTGGGTATACCCAGCCTTGACAGTGTCGCTCTTAGGAAGGGCTATTACAGGGAGTTTAGCTCTTTCTCTTTCTCGCCATCCAACAAAGTCGCTGCTGCATGACAGCAAATATCATCTGTAGATTAAGAGAGGTAGACCTATGTTGGACAAAACCAGACTGCACGGGGGAGACAATCTGCTCCATCAACAGAGACAGTCTGGTAGGGAGAACTTTGGCCAGGATTTTATTATCTAGATTGAGAATGGAGAGTGGGCAATAGGAGGAACAAAGACGTGGGTCTTTATCCGTCTTCAGTAATAGTGTAAGGACTGCCTCTGAAAGCGTAGGAGGCAAGGAACCTGCCTCCAAGGCCTCTGCATATAGTTTAAGAAGGCGTGAGGCCAGCAAGTGCTTATATGCTTTATAAAATGCTCCTGTGTAACCATCGAGACCAGGAGCCTTAGTCTTGTTGACAGAATCAATCGCCTGAACTATCTCCTCAGTGGTTCCACCAGGAAACTACGCTGCCCATTCGTCAACCACACCATTGCAATGTTGGAGAGATAATCCACGATCGCAGTCTCAAGGCCTGAAGAGCGGGAGGTATAATAATGTGCAAAATAATGTTGCAGTTCCACCAATATGTTCTTATTATTCATTACTCTGATCCCGGTAGACTGATAAAGTTCTGTAATGTACCCCCTAGATTAGTTTGGATGGAGTAAGCTCGCCAAGGTGCAACTGGGTCTCTCGCCATCTCCAAAGCAACTAGGAGTAGCGTGCATCCCCATATAGGCTATTTCCCTGTCTGCCAGGTTGTGGAATTCAGTCAACAATACAGAGCGTCTATGGAGGCTCGGGGAGCTTTCGGGCGATGAGTCTGTATGATAGATATCATGCAGCTCTAACTCAATCCTGGACAGTTGTGCGTGAATATCTCTAAGGATGTCCACATATTTGAACAGGAATACGCCACTAATGTAAGCTTTAAAAACTTCCCAAAGGGAAGCCCGAGAAGCCACTGTACCCTCATTCAAAGCAAAATATTCAGCAATAGAATCTTGCACCTCTGAGCGAAACACCGGGTCATGGTGAGCATCACCCGGAAACCTCCACAAGTGTGCCCTATCGCGTCCATAAGTTATGTGAAATTCCAGTACAACATGGAAGTGTTCGGACAGGGTGCATTGAAGATGTTGCACATCCGAGGCCCAGTGTGAGATGTTGGGGTTAGAGTAGCCAACACTCAATCTGAGTCCGCACATCATGCGGTGCAGAATGAAAGGTGTACCCCACGGTTGCAGGGTGGTGAGTGTGACATATATCGCAAAGTGCATGGGAATCCATAATATATCGTAGGCCCTCCCGAGTATGCAGTTTACTGCTCGGATGTGTACTGGTGGAGTCCAATGCCAGCTCTAGAGTGGCATTAAAGTCTCCATACAACATAACAAAATCTACTTCCACACTAGTCAAGAGGGTAGAAATGGTATGAAAAAATGTGAGTGAGTAAGTGTTCGGGGCATAGATATTCAGAAGCGCAACACTTGTCTGCTAGGATAGCGGTTACCATAACATATTGCCCCTCTAAGTCTGTATGGCTAGTGTGGAGAGAGAAAGGTATGCTCTTATGTATGAGGATACAAACCACCCATAGAATAAGAGCTGTAATAGGAGAACTGTCTATGCACACCCCAGAAAGATGCTTAGGTATGCGCCTCTTGAAGAAAAGGCTTTTTTAGCTCCATGATGAGAAACATAAGAGAGAACACACTTGCCCTTACGGGGTTGTTAATGCCACGGATATTCCACATAAGAAGGGGTATGTCTGCCACCCTCTTCCCATCAACTATGAGAGCAAAAATATCGATGAAGATGTCCTGCGACAGTAAGAAGCAAAGTATATGTGCAATGCATAAAATAAAACCAAAAGAAACAACACACCACTCTAGGTCCAAATCCCCACCCACACTGAAAGAAACATCATCCAGTGAAACCCCAACAAGAAGAGCATACAACTAAACAACTCCCTATAACAAAGTGGTGTACACAACGGGGGAGGCAATACCTCGGTCAGCGCAATCCGCAACATCGGAGTTTCCTGTAGGAAAAGGTGGATCACAATAATCACAACAATATCGACAATGATCGCAGGCATAACAGGCAGAATTGAACGAAGAACAGTGTGATTTCCACTCTGGTAAAATAAGAATTAAGGAGCGAGCAGGTATGGGACAGTCTGCCCTGAAGACGATCCTGGGTGAAGCAACGGCATCAAGGAGGGTGTCGTTCAACAGAAGAGGAAGAGCCGGGGTGATCTGAAGTGGTGTGTCGAGTTGCAGACCCAAACTAAGTATGTTGTTTGCAAAAATCAACGAACCTCCGCCGGTGTGACATAGAAGCGAGCCTTGCCGTTAACCTCCACTCTCAGCCAGGCAGAGCACTGTATATTTAAAGCCCAGTTTATGTAGCATGTTCTTAGCGTCGGTGTATTTTCGTCGTGCCTCATGGACCGTGACGGTGAAATCGGGAAAGAATTAGATAGTGGAGCCTTGATTCTGAAGAGGGCCTCTTTCACAGGCCAGTCGAAGAACAGTGTCTCTGTCTCGGTAATTGAGAAGAAGAGTGCCCACTGGAGGACGTGGCCCAAAGGTGCGGTGTGCTCGCTCCAGACCAAATGTGGTCAGAAAGCTTGCATGGTCAAAAACCACTGATAGGAGCTGTTCCACATAAACATCAGGCCGGCCCATGTTCGCTGTCTCTGCAATTCCCAAAATGCAAATATTATTCCTTCTGGACTGTACCTCCAGGTCTTCATTTTTTATAGCAACGGTTTTCAGAAGTTGTTCTAGCTTTCCCAGACACCTTTGCATTGATGTTGTACCATCTTCCTGGAGATGTGCTCCTTGGCCATATCGAGCCTTGTGGCCGGTCAGTCCATATTCTCACCCCTACGGTCGATGCGGCCGGTAAGGGCATCAAATTGGACATCAATGGAGTGGAAACCAGCTCTAAGCTCCGCCATTATGGCTGCAGCACCCCCCTCAATATCAGTGGTTGGCTCTCTATCAGCTAGCTAATCAGTATCAAAATGAGTAACCGGCGTCGAGGAGTTTTAGATTGCTCAAAGATCAATTTACGTTGGTTGGGGTCTCCTCGGCCCATCATTGAAAAAAAATGACAGTATGAAAGAGAATGTCTTCACATCGGCACTTCCAAGAAGATGGACTCAGGTCCTACAGACCAGGATTCCATCCACTGCGCGTTAGCAGGGCAACAACAGTGATCAACAGTGCTTGAAGAAAGGTGCATTGCCATGCACAAGATCGTGACAGCACCGCAGACACGAATAGCCAGGGAAGGTGTAGTCACCAATTTATGATGCAGAGGCTTAAGCTCCAATGGTGTGAAGAGCACTGTCAGCAACAAGAGGTGGGTCCCACATAACTACGATGAATTAGAGTTGCTGCAGTATGCCCCACACACTCGCAGTGCAGTGGATGGAGGAGGTCCAAAGGGTCCCAGTAGGGGTCTGGCACCTAGCAGCTGCCAGAGTGATGATGGCAAAAAAAATTAGGAGGAGCCAAGGCCTGCCCCCAGAACTGCTCTGGCGCCCAGAACTGCTGTGGCGCAAGAGGGAAACAAAGGAGAACAGACCCCGTAAGGAGGCATCAATCACAGGTAGGCTGCAGGGCAGGCCACAGCCAGGGAGGTGGTGGACACAGGCGAGGCAGCAAATGGCGTCACAGCAAGGCGATCTGATGACGGCACTGGTTGTCCGGCTTCATAGGAAAATGAAGTCACTGAGGGCCGCAGGGGGGCAGATTGCACTCACCATCTACAGGGCCGCAGGTCTGGGCCAGATCAGGCACCCTGTCAGTCCTGATGGCGCCAGCGGTGGTGCAGGACGTCCCTAGGAAAGCCGGCCCAACCCCTCAGCAAATCAAGCTGGGATTATAGCTATCCAGGCCACCGGCTAATTGTGCGGGAGTTGGGGCTGCCCACAGCTCAGAGGTTTGAGGGGGGAACCCGAGGCCCCGGCGGGACTCGATAGTCCCATCCTCAGGCCCACCCATGGCCCCTGTTGCCACGGGGCCTCCGAGGTGGTGCCGGCCAGCGCAGCCCCCCCTTACAGTTGTCAGAGATGCAGGCTCCACGGGTGGGCACTGGAGAGGGACACAGCATCCCGCCGTCAAAGCGAGCCCAACTCCAAGGCGCTGATATCCACATACGGCAGGAACGTGTGATTTGTGTGGAGATTGCGGATCAAGACCGCCGGAGCTTCACATGCAAGCGGCCATCTTTGTCGCTGCCGGGGCCATGCCCTCCTATTGTGATTTATTTTTAAGTATCATTTCAATTTTTTTGTGGATTGTTGAGATTATAGGAAAGTTGGTTGAGAGGTGTTTTTAACTGTAATTTCTTTTAGTCATTTTGATTGGTGAATAATTGGTAATGTTGGAATCTGCAAATTATCCTTACATGTTTTGTTAGAGATTTGTTTGTTAATGAATAGTTTATGTGCTATTAGTTTATAGATAAATATTTAATATTGTGATTTTTTAAAACTATTTTTTAATAGTTATATATTTTTCTCAGCACCTGTCCTCCTGGTGCTTAGATTGGAGTGGGAATAGTAAATCTGACAGCTACAAATTCCACCAATTTCTATACTGTTCCTTAGGTTGGAATGAGGATGGAGAATCTGACCCCTTCAAAGTCTAATGCTTTCTTTACTTTTGCTTAGGTTGGAGTGCTTCTATGGTTACCCCCACTTTTTGCCTGGTGCTAAGCTCTTACTGACTAGTCTGACTGGGATCCTGCTAATCAGGACACCAGTTTATCTGCTTTCTCCCTAAATTGTTATGTTCAGTACTTATGTAAATCCCAGATTGGATACTGGGGTATCCTTATAATTCCCTAGTATATGGTACTAAGGTGCCCAGGGCACAGGTAGCCCATAGGTCTCCCATGGGCTGAATCATGCATTATGCCATCCATGAGAGACCATTCAAAATGGAACTACAGGCCTGCCATTGCAGCCTGTGTAAGTTAGGGCTAGCACAGCTTACTAAAGATGTAGGTTTCCTATATCGAGAGTCACTGCACTTAAAACCTATAAGTCACCCCTATAGAAGGCCTTTGCAATCCTGAAGGCAGGGTGCTTGGTTCTAAGTGAGAGGGTGCCCCTGCATGAGCAGGACAGCCCTACAGCCTATGGAGTCCATTCTCCCGGTTTGTCAGTGAAGCAGCCATATACTATATAGAGGGGCACCGCGTAATTACGCGATGACAATCTCGAAACTGGCTGCAACGAACTCTATCATGCTTGGTATTCAACATGTTGGAATCATAGCACCACACCCTAAACGGTGTGGGGGTATGATTCCAAGCACTGGAAGAGCACTCCGTTAGGCTCTCTGTGTCCCCGGTACCAGTCTTCCAGACACAGACAGCAAAAAATGGTTGCTGCCGACCAGAGGCACAATTCTACCCTACTGCTGCTGAGCGAAGCTCGAGCAGGGGAAAGGAGAACAATAGGCCTTCTGGGAGGTGTGACCACCTCCCAGACAGGATTTAGTATATTGGGGCAGGGTGGGTGTGCTTGCCAGCACCACTCAGTCTGCATGTGGGGCACATTTGGTGTCCCCTTGCATAGTCCAGTTCAAACCAGTGCTGGGAGCTGTTGGCTCCCGCTCTGGTGCAAAACTGGACAAAGGACATGGGAGTAACCTCCCCTCTGTCCAGACCCTCCCCTGAATCATCCTAACTCTTTCCCTAGGGTACTTAAGGCCTTACCTGGGTGTAGGTCCCTAGATTCATCGTGGGATGAGTTTCAGATCAGACACCACTTCTACTTCTACCATCTGGGCACTCTGAACTTCGCTGGACTTCTTATCGTCTGTGCATGTGCATCATACAGGAACCTTCCAAGGCCTGTGAATCTCCCTTGGAGTGAAGGAGTACTTCCCTGCATCCGCAGGCACCTCAACTAAGTCGACAGGTCTGCTGATCCTGAGTTCCTCCAAACGGCTCTGCAACACAGGTGGTGGTTTTCCACAGTTCATGAGGCCTGCTCTACCCTCTCATCAAGTTTGAGGCCAGCATCCCTCGTGGGGGTTGCAATAACTGGACCCCCGTGCACTGCGTCAACCTGCAGTTGCAAAGGCTTGTTGACTTCGATCCAAGAAGATCTTCGGACTCCAGTAGCCTCAACCTCGAGCATCTCCTGTGACCAGAATCTTCAGCCATACCGCATCGTGTGCATCATGGTCTGTATCTTTTGGTGAGCTGCTTGAGGTCCTCTCGAAACTCCAGTGCCTCCAGCCTGTAAGTCCATTTGAGGGTCACCTTTGTTTCTCTTGGGCTCCCCTGATTGTTTGGACCTGCCCCGACTCCCCTGCTTGTGGTTAGTCCCCTGAACTTTGCTGGTCCTGACGTTGCTCCTTCTTCAACTCCTTAGTTGGTTGCATTTGCCAGACACGACCCCTCAGCACTCAACATCCTTCATGGGACAACTCGTGCATGGCTCCTGGTCTTCCTCAGCGTTGCCTGGTACTCACAACTGGAGAGTCAAGGTCCTCGTCAACTCTCCTGCAACACCCGACATCGGAGGGCATTTGTCTTCCAAGTCTCCTGGTCACTCCTGAGTGACATAGACTCTGTCCCCTCTGCTTGCAGGTACTTCTCGTCTAAAATCCACCTTCGGATTCCACCGGACACTTCCTCCTCTTCCAGCAGCGGCACTTAACTGAAGGTGCCCACTGTGTATTTCGTGCTATTTACTGTGAATTCTTGCAAAGTATTGTGTGCATTGTGCATATCTCCAGGTAGGAGATATTTGTATATGTTAGAGAGTATTATATAATAAATACATATTTTTATAAATACCTTGTGGGGTTATTTTTCACTTAATCTATACTATAAGATTGCATTCTGGTAAAAAAAAGCTGCTTTACACTCCTTCTACACGAAGCCTGAAGTCTGCTCTCCACAGCTATCACTTAGAGAGCTTTATAAGTTTGTCTAAGACCTCTTAAATCACCATAAGGGTTGTCTGGACTGGAGCAAGTTGTCCACTTACATAAGTGTACATCATATACCAGGCCAACTTCTCACAATGCACTTTCCCTACTCTTGCTTATTTTGGAGGGGAAATGGTACATTTGACCCCTCCAAAGTTCAACACTTTCCCTTCTGTAGCTTTGACTGGATACGGTATAGTCAACTTTATCATTATAACCTGCAACACTCTGTTTCATACTATTTTTTGCTCCTACTGTTTCCTTCTGTTTTTTAGGTGGAAGTGGGATTGGTAAATTTAATTCTTCAAAATGTAATATTTTTGTAACTTTTTTTACTGAATTTAGAATGTTAATTTTGTTTTATGTTTTTTTATTTTAACTGAGTTTAATTGTTTGTTTGAAATGTATTTCAACAAATGTATGTTTATTACTGTGAATGTAGAATTTTAAATGTTTCCCTTTTTGTTGAACATATATCTATTTTTCTTCATTGTTGTGGTTTGTATAATATTACACTTTTTCATTTGTGTTTATATCCGTATTTCAGTTTTGTTGTTTTATGTTTCAATATATTTTTGTGATTTTATTTGACAGTATATTATTAGTTTTTAATATTTTTTATTTTATTTAGGTAATGTTTTTGAGTAACAAAAATTTGAATACTGTGCTTTTAATCTGTAATTGTAATTGTTTATTAATTATATTGTATAACTTTAATGTTAAAAAGTTATTGGAGATGTTTATGATATATTTTGTGTTTTTAAAATTCTTTACTCATTAGTATTTGTTTTATTTTTTACAATAATTGTATTCAATCAAACATTGCTTGTTATAAACTTGTTTCTATATTGAATTTTTTTGTGGAGTATTATATAGATATAAAAGTTTTTTTTCAAAGTTGTTATATTTTTCAATTCTTTTAGATATGCATTCTTAACTACATATTCACAATAATAATTACAGATTACATTAGTAGTGAATAAAATATTCATAATAGCAATAATGTACATATTGTTAACATTTCCCTCCAGGCAGTTTAAGTAAATTATAAAAACACAATAAAACATCCCATAAAAATTACAACAAACTAAAATATATATATTACTTCAAGTATCGACCACTCTGACCATCAGGTTCACTTTACAGTCATTTGTTTGAACCAGCAACAATTTCCCTCCTGTGCATAAGCAAATCTATATTCACATACCATATAAGGGCTGTGCAAATATTTAAAAAAAAATACAGATTACATTTGTGCAGTTTACAGTATGTAAACGTGATATTTAGTACCACAATTTTTTTGCCACAATATTTCTGTATCACAGATTTTTATATGATGTTCCACCACATGGAAGTTTCTTAGAGCAAGGAACCTTCAACAGGAGAGTGAAAAAAGGGAGGTTGGGCAGACAATTTCAGCTTGTTTAATAAAAGGCCTGATACATGAGGTAAAGTACTTTAAAATGTTTAACAGGAAGCCAATGAAGGGAGTAGTGGCAGTAAAAACATGATCATACTTACGGAGGCAGGAAAGTAGTCAAACTGTCATATTCTGTGCTTGCTGCAGTTTTCGTATCTGTGTTTTTAGGAGTTCCATGTGCAGCACTCTGCCATGATCTATGCTAGCCAAGATCATTGAAGCAATAGCAAGGGCATATTTCCCCTGAGGAAGGAAAATAATTATCCTAATAAGAGTATGGAGACATTTAAGAAAGGTATTCCACATTTTTCGCAACTTAAAATCAAAAGTTAGATATTTGTAAAACCAGACCTTAAAATTCTTGATGTTCATTGCAGGAAAAAGAATGTCCCAAATGGTGGCTGGGCATAAACTGTCAATTTCAGGTAGTTGGGAGACATCCAATCCTAAACCACAGCCAGACAATCACCAAGATGCCCAATCTTACATGAGGAAATCTGATCGAATCTTAGAAGGAACTGTGTGTCATCTGCAAGATATGACCTCGTTGAGTCCATTTTTATCAGTGGTTAGGCGTAGAACCCAGCGTTGTTCTAGGCGGAATAACGACTGTTTTGACATCCCAGGGTGTGATTCTAGAGCAACCCATTGGAAGGAGTCGGGGGCATGTCGCTCTACATGGTAATGTGTTGTCATCTTGGTGTTAGTTTCGTCACATCTAAAGTTACTTTTGTGCTCCAAAATGTGTGTCTTCACTAATCTAGTGGTCATTCCTATGTAGGGGAGTTCACAGGGACAGGTCATCATGTAAATACAGTTAGATGAGTTACAATTGGTGTGCTTAGAGATTTTCCAAGTGGTCCCATTTTGGAATGTCAATTACTTGTTGACTTTTGTTTGGGGGCACACGGAGCAAAACCCGCAGGGGTAGTGGCCCTTAACGGGTGGAAGATCCCATAGCACCCTTTGTGGTCTGTTGTATTGTCTCTTAGGTCTAGTGTGTATGAGTAGATCTTTGAGATTTCTTGTTCGTTTAAACGCAAACCTGGGTGTTTGTAAATTCAGCTCCCCAGTGTTGAGGATATTCCAGTGAACATGGTGACGCAGGTAATGGACTTCTCAGGTTCTTTAGTTATGTTTTCCAGTAAGCTCTCCCTGTTGTTGTGTCTTGCTCGCTTGCGGGCAAGGGAGCCCATTTGTCTGGGATATTCTCGTTTGATCAAGTCATCCATTAGAGTGGAGGACTCTCTCTGATAATCTGCCAGAGAGCTGCAATTCCTTCTAATGTGTAAAAATTTCCCGTGGGGCAAATTTTGTCTTAGTGCCTTTGGATGATAACTGCTGAAAAGCAGAAGGCTGTTCCTGTCAGTCGGTTTGCGATACAGACTGGGATCTACTTCTTCTGGATGTTGGGCCTCCTCCAAAAGACGAAGGATGTCAGTCGTGTCCTTCACAAAGGAGTGCGTGGTTTTGACCAAGGGCTGGATGAAATGAAATGTTGAACAAGATAGGGGAGAATGATGAACCTTGGGCTACTCCAGAGGACGCAGGTATTTTGACTGAATGTAAAGGAGGGAGAACCCTCATCTTAGTACAACCACCCTATCCAACCCCTCTTCATTAGAAAAAAACATTTGGACATATACTAGAGGTAGAATCATTGGGCCTATAAGATATGGATCAATCAGCCTACGAACACAATTTATTTGAAAATAAGAACAATCAATGTATTAATTTCACATACTGCTCTATAGGATACGGGGGGGGGGGTCCGTGATAAAGCTTTAATATTAAGGCCCTTTAAAGTTAGCAGTGATAGATAAAAGGTCTAAACATTACCAAAAGTCTTTAACTGGTTTGGGGCAAAGAAGAAGCACTTTCCCCCAATATGTGAAGGGCTGGAGTTAGAATAAATATTCACCACTCCCATTTCCCTCATATGAACTTTCCCACTTTCCCCAATGGGTGTGGCACTAGAGTAGTAAATCTAACCTTCCTCTAATTGATGCACATTCCTCATTTATGGATTGGAGTTAGAATAATAAATCTGTCCTCCCTCAATATACACTTTCTTCTATGCAAATTATATTGGGATTAGAATAGCATAATGCATATTTAACTATTATTTACTTTGTTAGTTTAGTTTTGTTGTTATATTTTGACCATAAAAATTAGTA
The DNA here is from genome assembly GCF_964204655.1 of Triturus cristatus. Taxonomy (NCBI): domain Eukaryota; kingdom Metazoa; phylum Chordata; class Amphibia; order Caudata; family Salamandridae; genus Triturus; species Triturus cristatus. The sequence goes on along the minus strand of NC_140580.1, from coordinate 566,465,059 downwards.
TATACTTGTTTATATTATTAATGCAAGAATTAAACAATCTTATTTTTATTTATTATTGTAAATATTTCATAGTACAATGTATTAATTGTGTATGTTTATCCACACATAGGTCCTCATTGCGATCGTAGCGGAACTGGGACCGACCAACAAGTAGTAGAAGGTCTCATCTGCCAAATTATTATGCAACCGCCATGTAGGCGGTCAGAATCATAACTTTTTCAATTGTGGCTTGTGCTGCTGCAGCACAAGCCGCAATGGGAAAACTGATGTTTTCAAACATCCATGGCCCGTGTGTCAGGCACCATGTGGTGCCTGTCACATAGGACACGAATGTTTGGGCCTATAGCGGAGGTCCATATGGTATGGGGGCCCTTATAGGGGCCCCCAAAGTCCCATACCGGCTGCCTTTTCATGGCAATCGGACTGCCATGAAAAGGCAGTCAGAATGGACCATTATAATCCCTACGGCGGTGCCTGAGCAGGTACCGCCCCTATTGTAGGGTATTACTTTCCGATAGATGGTCCAATGAAGCGTCGGCCGGTCCCTCCACCCACTGCCTCCGACTGCCGTGCATTATAATGCAGCAGTTGGGCCACGGCACCAGATGTCCGACGGACCGCCATTGACAGGCTGTCAGTGGTGGTTGTCTAATATCATAACTGGCCCCCTACATTTGTATAGTGTGAAATGTATTTTTCTTTAAAATTTAAAGTCATACATTTTTAATTTGAAGCCTTTGATTTAATTTATATGCTGATATTAAATAAACGTTTGTTAAAATTTTATATTTTTACCTTAAATACATGTTCTAACATTTTTGTAAATAGTTCAAATATGTTTATATAATGTTTCACCTACATTCAAGAAGGTTTTGCTATTACTAATAAAACATTTATACTTGATTTTTATAAGACATAGTTGAACTTTTACTTTAAGTTTAAATGCTATTATTTACAAACAAATATATTTTAATGTTACAATGTTGATATTTTTTACACTATATTTTTGTGGTTGATATTTTCTATTTTTCATTATATGTTTGTAAAGTTGAAATTTTTGCTGTTGATATTTTGACAATATGTTTGTACTGATGTATTTCGGTGGTCATTATACAGACATAAAACTGTGCAAACGCGGTTTATGCTATGTTGTTTTATTCTTGCTCTGTAGTTATAAAGAAAGACATTTTACTGTAATCAGAGCGCAAGGGATTAAATCTGTGCAGTGAGAAAGAATCACAATAACTAGGGGGCATATTATCAAGCACAGCGTTACAAATATCGCCGCTTTAGCGGCAGAAAACTGCAGCTAAAGCGGCGATAATGGGCTTGGTAATATGCCGCAGAGAATTCCAATAGAAGCCCATGTTGACAACAAAACATGGGCTTCTATGGGAATTCTCAAGGGCATATGATCAATCCCATTATCGCCGCTTTAGCAGCAGTTTTCTGCCGCTAAAGTGGCGATAATTGTAGCGCCGTTTCTTGATAATATGCCCCCTAGTCTTTTGAGTGTGGTTCCCACTTGTTTTCTTCTGTCAAGTAATTCTATAATGGATTAAGGGAGGAATTAAGCAGTGTTTGTTTATAAAGGTTACACTGAGCTTTGGTAATAACATGCAATTTGACCTTCATGTTGTAGTAATAAATGTGTTAATGTGCGTTTATTAGTTCTCTTGGTTCCAAAATAGGAAGTGTTATTGGGCCACATTTATTTTCACGGCTTGGCATAATTACATGTATTCCCTATAAAAACGAAAGTTAAAGAGGAGTGATGGTTGCTAATTGTCAGTAAAGGCATAACATCTCAAACCACAGGAAATTTCCAAGTCAAGACGGTACCATAAATTTATCTACCATCCCACCATGATTAGTCAATCCTGATTCTCACCTGTGCTATTACTTTTTAAATGTGGAACTGGGATATGAATCACAGACTAGACAATTATGTAAATATGTGTGTTCAGGTTCGCACTACGTTGCAATTATTAGCTGCAATTTTCCAGTTGTAATTGTGCAGATCCTTCTTTGGGGGTAGATATTTTGTGGAAGTGTTTGAGTTGAAAGATGTTAGTTGTCTGTTTGATGTTATTGTTGTATGGTGTAATTAAACTCTGTAAAATGCCCTTTCGATGGTAGTGTATGAGTACTTGTTTTAATAGTTTTGTTTGGTTATTTTTGGTTTTAAATTGAGTTTTTCATATTTTACACAGCTAGAAGGTGGGGAAGAAATTCTGTTTAATATCTCCTGGTCATCCTCCTTGGAGTACATCACAGGACACAAACGGAACTGAGGACTAGACTAAAAGTATTTCCATCTGTTTAGACATCTAATTTCCAACAAGTATTTGAAAAGCTAATAGGTCTTGCATTTAAAGGGGTTTGCAATTCTTTTTTTGCATTGACATTGCCAGAAAGCAAAGACAAATTAAAAATGTCCCCTAGTGCTTTATGACACTTGTGAATGCATGCATAGGCAGCCATATTGAATGATTTTCCTTTGAGAAAAACACATTCTAAGATGGCTGTCCATGCATACATGAAGAAGCTCCACACACAGCAGATAAAGTACAGGAGTCTTTATTCCAGCCTCCGCTCTCCACCACAGCAGTAATAGAATCCTCACAACAACAACATTCTAATGTCCACTCCAGGGGGGGGGAGGAACCAAGGAAGGGGAGAGGGGAGGAACGGACTGAACCAAGTAACAGTAAATGTAACACATCTACTCTCCCCAACAATCTTTAAAGAAACCAAGGCTAGGAGGACAAGCAGGTAAGGGAGGGGAGGGAAGTGCAGTCACAAGGAATAACAACGGAGGGTTATCTGTTCATATTAAAGTCTTGATGCCAAGCAGGGTCTCTGTGACTCTTTGGTTATCTAAGCCTCTGGGGGTAGGGCTCGGGAGAAAATCAGAGTAGGTAGAGTCTCCCAGGGCATGGGTGTCATTGGACATGGGGGCTTTGACTAACCTATCCATGCTCAATGTCTGACCATTGTCCATAACGGCTTCATATTGTTTAGTTGACACAATCTGCATGGGTTTGGAAAATTTGGAGGCACAATTCCCCACTCTGGGATTCTTTACACATACCCAGTCACCAACCACCCATTGAGGAATCTTGGCGCCGTGCTTGGTATCATAATATGACTTGTATTTGGCTTGATGTGCAGCAATTTCAGAGATACTGATTTCAGTATTGACTTGTACCCCGACACCTCCTCCCAACCAATTAGGGAAAAAAAGTTTGTACACAGTTTCCTCCCTTTGAGAGCTGAGAATGGCGACACCCCAGTGGTCTGGTTAGGAGTGGTGTGGTAGGCCCGCAGCATTTCTTAAATGGCTAGTTCCACAGGAATCATGTTAGTGCATGCTCACTGAATACATTCATTTATCATCCTATTCATAAGCTCCACAATCCCATTGGCTCTGGGACAGTAAAGAGAAGTTTTGAGGTGGATAATATCTAGGTTTTTGAAGAATTCTGATGTGGTCACCGATGTAAATTGTACTCCTGGTCAGTGACAATAGAGGATGGAATCCCTTCGGTGGCAAAGGTGTCTCTAAGAAATTGATTCTGTAGTGATTTGATTCACCATTTTTATGACAGTCCAGTGAGAGTTGTAGTCTATTAAGACGAATGCAAACCGTTAAAGTACATTTCTACGGTTTATTGGACCAATGATGTCCAATGCAAACTTTTCCCATGGTTTAGATGGTACAGACACCGGTGATAAGGAAACTTTGCGGGTACATTTGGACTTATCACTGTTTGCGCAGATGCTGCAATCTTTAACTTTGTTTTCCACTATGGAGTCCGTGTTAGGAAACCATAGCGTTCTCTGAGTCTGGCTTTAGTTAAACTTCTGCCTAGGTGACTCTCATGCACCAGGTCTACTATTTTATGGCGTAATGATTCTGGATGAATTATCTTGTCATGTTTTAGCAGATGGTTTTGATTTATGCTGAGTTTGTGGCGAATCTCCCAAAAGTTTTTGAAATCATCTGAAACTGCATCTTTCGCAATAGGCCACCCCTGAATGGTGTATTTTCAGAGTTGTTTCATGGTCTCATCTTTGGTCATGCATTCATCCCACTCCTGAGGCGAGATGCTTGTGTGACTAGTAGTATAGGGTATTCTGTGGTCTCAAATTGTTCTTCTTTATTCAATGGTGCCCTAGAAAGGAAATCTGCTGCTGAATTTAGTTTGCCTGGTACATACTCCATTCTGAAACAAAAGCTTTCTAACCCTAGCATCCATCTGGCAATGCGAGGAGTACTGCAAGATGAGCCTTTGGGATTAAACATGAAAATCAGTGGCTTGTGATCCGTGCGTATGCAGAATTGTATGCCCCATAGAAAAAATGTAAAATGTTTAACAGCCCAAAAACAGCCGAGGGCTCCTATTTCCACCATGGAATAGTTATTTTCTGACTTAGTGAGGGTGCGTGGCGCAAAAGCCATGATTTTCTCGTCACCCTCTATTATTTGGGAGAGTGTGGCTCCTAAGCCTTTGTCACTGGCATCTGTAGTTAGAAAGGTTTTATGGGTGGGTTAAAAGTTGCACAAGTAAGGGGCAGTAAGGATGTTTGGTGATCCACTGACCATTGGTAATGTGCATGGTTTTTTATCAGGTCTCTGAGATTGGATGTTATGTCAGCAAAATTCTTTAGATACTTTGCCATGTACTCAGCAAGTCCCAGGAAGAACTTGAGCTCATCCTTGTTCTCAGGGGCAGGTGCATCTTTAATTGCTTCTAGGAGGCAAATCTTTGGTTTAAAACCATCTTTCAAAATATTATGACCTAAATATTCTACTGAACTAACCCCTAATTGGCATTTTTCTCTTTTAAGGGTTAGGCCAGCGATCTTGAACCTAGAGAGTACTTCTTTTAGGATTCTATCATGTTCATCTGTATTGGCACCATAGATCAGGACATCATCTTAAAAGCACAGTGTTTTCTGTACCCTATCAAGTATTTGCTGCATAAGGTTTTGAAAGACCACAGCAGCTGATGTGAGTCGGAATGGCATGCGGCGAATCATGTACGTGCCAATGGGTGTGGTGAATGCTGTTAAGTGTCTAGACTCTGGGTGTAACTCTACTTGGTGGTAAGCCATGGTTAGGTTTAAAAAACTAAAACATGTAGCTTCCCCCATTGTGCTCAACATTTCATGGATGCGTGGTAGAGGAAGTCTCTCCATCCAAATGTTAGCGTTGAGATCACGCAAGTCTACACAGAGCCTGATGTCATCGGAATGTTTTTTTTTAGCGATTACAATGGGTGCTACCCAATCAGAACAATCTATGGGTTGGATAATCCCTAAATCCATGAGTCTTTCAAGTTCTTTTTTTAATGGGTCCCACATCAAGTGAGGTATTGGTCTTGTTTTGTGTACAGCTGGTTTGGCGTTGGGTTTTATTTTGATTTTATGTTGAAAGTCTTTAAGTAATCGCAACTTGCTAGAAAATACTTCTGGAATTTGTTCAATCATGTGTTCACTGGCATTGGTTTGGATCAAGTTTTATCCCCAATTCTTTTAGATGTTGCCACCCAAAAAGGTTAGATCCCTCCTCCACTATATACACCTTGCCTACCGCAGTACGTCCTTTGAATGAAATGAGTGTCTTAATCATGCCTTTCATCGGAATGAGATCTCGATTGTACCCTCTGGGTGAAATGTCAGCTGGAAGTATTACATTTTGGTCAGCTTGACCCGTGGATTTATAGTAGGGGTGGGCGGAATTTGCGAAAGCGACTTTCGCAAATTATCGCGAAAATGTTGAAAATCTCCGCAAACACGCGGAAATATCGCGAAGATGCAGTCGTTTTTTTCCCGCCCGTTCGCGGTATTTTCTGCGTGTTCGCGGCTCGTCAACTTACCCATGCGGTTGCTTGCGGGCGCGGCCATCTTGTTTTCACTCTTCTCGCAGTGCATGATCGCGAGAAGAAAGACGTGATCGCGCGACGCATGACGTCACTGCGGGCGCGAACTGTCGTGAGACAGCGCAAATGGCTACCAACAATCCAACATCTCGTGGAGAACGCGACCGGATCGGGAAAACTTGTCGGCAAACGCGGGGATTCAGGTAAGGCGATCGCACGCGCGCGAGAATGTATTATTTTACTGCGCGAGCAAGAACCAAAATATCGCTAAGCTGCGGAATGCGGACATTTTGACATTTTCGCGCTCTCCGCGGAACGCAAAAATGTCAAATTATCGCAATTTCCGCGAGCGGAACAGAAATTTAGCCCAGCCCTAATTTATAGTCAGAATAGTTCAATAAGGTAAACGGTGAACATGAGTCTGCATACATTTTGACTACGTTCCCTTGTAATAGAACCTTGCATATAGGGTATTTATGTTAATCTTCTGAGGTTTCCTTGATTTGCGAGATTATGTTTTTTACTAGAAATTTCTCTTCTTGTGAACTGGATTCATATCCGAATTCTTTCTTTTTGAAGCTTTTGCATACCTTGGCCAGGTGACCTCTCTTGTTGCACTTTTTACAAATAACTGTCTTGGCTGGACAATTAGGATTATTTGCTAAGTGGTTGCTGCTCCCACAATGGTAGCACCTAAACTTGAAATGTTCTGTGTCATTCAATTGGGTAGGTTTCCTGTCATTCTTTATCTTGCATACTGCCATATCCGATGGTAAATCTGCAATTTCGGAAACTTGTTCATTAGTGTTAGGTGAACGGATTTTCTTTACACATATGGCAGTGTGTTCAATAGATTTGGCGATCAAAATGGCTTCTTGAAGATTCGGTTGTTTTTGTAGGAGTTCTCTTGAATTTTATTATTGTTAGTGCATCGCACTAGTTGGTCTCTTATAAGGAAGTCATTAAGTTCATGAAATTCACACAACTTGCTTAGACCCCTTAGCACTGCCGCATACGTGGACACAGACTCTTGTTTGTCTTGGACTCTGCTAAAGAACTTCTGCCACTCCAGTATAATGTTCACCTTGTCACCAAAGTGAATTCTCAGTTTAAGCAGGGTGGATTTATACGTATCCTCAGCATCATCGGATTCACTGTCTCCTGATTCTGGATCAGGTAATGATTCAAATATCTTCCTGCCATGCGGACCTAAATTGTGAAGTAACATGTGTTGTTTTCAGGTTGTACTAAACTTTCCCCTCAAATGGCAATTAGGTAAGATTCAAATACATCCTCCCACTCCTTCCATGGGATATTGGGTTCCCCCAAATTCATTAAGGAAAGGGGCTGCTGGGACATGCTAGCAGCTGCCATCATTATAAGCAAAACACACCAAAGGATATAATATAGTTATCCTATATTTGCTTAAATATGGCTAAAGGTGTGCGCGTCACCGTGGAGAAAAGACACGCAGATGAGAATAATCTGGAGTGCGTGTCTCCGGTGCCATATTGCTGTATCGGATTGCAGATGTATGCCAGTGAAGAGAACATGTAAATTATATGAATAATGGAGTGCGTGTCTCCGATGTAATACTGTAGACCATAGAGAAAAACAATTGAGGCAAGACACGCTACTTAAATGCATGAAGAAGTGCGTGTCTGAAAAGCTGAAAAGTACGGGCAAGCCTCCAAGTGAGCTTCAATGGAAGATGTGGTGATTGGCAGGCAATTGCATATGAGGAGAAGATATGGCGATTGGCAGGCAACTGCATATGAGGAGAAGCTGTGCCTGTCAGCGGGCAGCGACAGGCAAGACACGCAGATTAGATGAAAGAAGGAGTGCGTGTCTCCAGTGAGGCTGAAGAAGAAGGGCAGGCTACAAGAAGCCCCAAAGACAGCTATGGCGAGAGGTAGAAAATCAATATGAGCAGTAGCTGTGCTTGTCAGCGAACAGCGACAGGCCGGTAGGGAAGAACAAATGAATTCCAGGAAGAAGGCAGGGTGAGTTAGCTGGACCGCCTCCCAGCAGTGATGCACCACAGGAGGATGGCCTAATGTTGCTCCTGTTTACTTGAATTCCGGAGGAAAAGGCAGGGCACCTTCTCAAGACCATCTACCAGCAAGTACACGCACAGGGAGGACGCGCCCTGGAAGAGCTGGAAGTCGGCAGTGAGGAGGCAGACCAAGTGTTGAGGCGAACGCTTTCACCAGATGCTCTCCACTCTCCATTTCAGAAAGTACACCAAGAGCCAACTGAAATTGGCAGAAATCTCCACAGCCAACTCTAACGCGCAGCCAAAGATGAAGGTTGGTGAGGAGGTAGACGAAAAGTCACAGAACACCAGCTGCTCCTCGCCCCACTGCTCATGGTGCCCCGCAGCTCATGGAAAGAAGCGGCGGTAGACCTCGAGTGAAAGATAGCACTCAAGGTTGCCTGGGGCCGGCGGCAATCTTCTACAGCTGATGCCTTGCACACAACCGCCACCCGCTACTCAATGGACGAGGAGGACAGCTGTGTGGAAGTGCAAAGAAATGCCCAGAAGAGAAGGCCTGCGAAGGTGACAGCAGTCCCAAAAGATGAAGGCCAAGGTGACAAGAAAGAAGGCAAGGTGAAAACAGTACCTTAAGTCAACCAAGGAATTTGAACTGAGGAATGTAGTAGTAGTAGTACAGGGGCAGAGAAGAACCAAAGAGAGGGAAGGCTGGTCATCTGTCCCCTCACACAGATCGTCGCCAGTGAAGAAGCTCCACACACAGCAGATAAAGTACAGGAGTCTTTATTCCAGCCTCCGCTCTCCACCACAGCAGTAAAAGAATCCTCACAACAACAACATTCTAATGTCCACTCCAGGGGAGGGAGGAACCAAGGAATGGGAGAGGGGAGGAACAAACTGAACCAAGTAACAGTAAATGTAACAATGCACCAAGAGTCATTTTGAATGTTTTTTTAAAGTTTAATTTACTGTTCCAAGATGGCCAATGGCCATTTTCAAACAATAGTGGAAAAATAAAACGGAGTACAAAACAAAGGCGCAAGCATCTTGATAGCAGTTTGCGGATGTTGGGCCTTTCCAATTAAATTATACAACAAAAAATATTATAAATAACGTTTTTACAGCCAAGCATGGAAAGCAAAGGGTGACGTAGGTGGCCAGGGTTAGCAGGTACATTAAACATAGAGAGCAAATGTGAGGGAATAATCAGGGGATGAGAAAGAGAGCATTAAAAGACATGCCCACCTATGGATCATTGAAACACAAATGAAAAAGTTGTCCTGGATATCAGCATTGGTGGGACACAACACATCGAATAAGAGACATGGAAAAGACTAAGGGCTTGATTGAGAGTTTGGCGGTGCAGCACTTGGTCCGCTCTGCATCCGCCAAACCCGTGGTGAGTGCCTCAAAAATGGGCACCGCAATGGGAACTCCAAAAACAGTTTCTGCACGGCATGGACTGCAAAGTCCATGCCATGCAGGAACTGGTGTGCATGCACACAGGGGGGCATATGTTGTGCCCCACTGTGTGCATCCACAGGGCTGAGAGGCACATGGGGACCTGTAGGGCTCCCTTTGTTTTCTCTCCTTCAGGGTTTTCACGGAGGAGGAGCCGCCATTAAAACCCTGGTGGAGAGGAAACTACTAATATGCTTGTCGGGACTGGGGCGGTCCCACCAATCATATTGATGACCTACACCACCCTAATACAGGGAGCGGCAGTTTTCTGGTGGCTGTCATGGGGCTGTTGCGGTCCCAGCGTCCAACTCATAATAAGGCGGGGGAAACCTCCACCGCTGGACCCCCATCGAGTCTGGAGGTCATCGGACCACCAGACTCGTAATCAGCCCCAAATTGTTCTGTACGCAATATAAACAGAAGAGTAGGGAGTAAAGCCATCAAATAAGATACAGAACACTGACATAGACATGAAGGCCATCCAACCATGAGCATGGAGCTGACCAAAAGCCTCATTAACATATGATTATATTGTGGGCAATAGGTCTTCAACAACAGCCAGTTAAAGCTGCCTATAGGCACGGGCAAAAGATAAAAATGCACATACTATTACTTAGATAGTTATAAGATATGAGTCCTTGTAACTAATGTATAATAAGTATCATGTGCCCTTTTAGATGTGGAAAGTAACAACTAACGAATAGGACTCTTTACAACGAATATGCTTTTCACGCATTCCATTACAATGAGGTCATTACAACGACCGCGTTGTTTCAACGCAAACCATTACATCGCAAGTTGTTTCAATGACTTGCTGTACGGGGTGAGCTGAACTTAGGAATAGTATTGTTTACTATTCCTACTCCAGATTGTGCAACAGCAGGGAAGGTGTTGGATTGTAAATCCAACACCTGCGCGCCCCCTACAGCAAGTTGTTGAAACGACTTGCGATGTAATGGTACACGTGGTAACAACGTAGTCGTTGTAACGACTGCATTGTAAAGGAACCACGTTATACCGACAGCGTTGTAAACACTGTTTCCCACGCCTAACAGCCTCAAATCTGCTTGAATTCCATCTCTTATTACCTTTTTTAATGTGTGTTGTTCATGCTTTCACATTTATTGTGTCATTTCTGATATTGTATACTACTTATGTCAGATTAGGAGATTGATGTTGTTCCAAATCTGTTTGGTAATGTGATTTACAGTTTAATTTATGAATTGCAAGTATTTGGAAAATATGTCCCTTCTCGATTTCTTCACACAGAAATTTCATGTGTGAAAACTAAATAAAACATACAGTTAAAAATATGCTAAGCAATGTGTGAAACCATGTGGGTCTGGGTGCCGGAATATTGTTTTTTGTCTAATATTAATGATTTGGAAGTGTTATATTCGTAATGGGCCATTACTCCACATAATGGAAGTACACTTAAATTATCAGGACTTCCATAAGTAGTGATACAGATGCACAAGCCTCCTGCAGGTAAAATTGCGGTCTCAATGTACTATTGTGTTTGTGCAAAAATCTTTTGGATTGGAGAATGTGTAAGGGTGCAAGTTTAGTTTGGCAGAGCACAGTGTGTTGGCATATAAGGTCATGGTCAACATGTCAGATAACATGTCAATGTCAAGCTCTGTGAGTGGTACACTGGTTCATTTGAGGCTCCTGCTCCTCCGACTCCAAACTTCGATCAAACAGAGAGTCATAGGTGAAAAAGGTGAAGGGAGAGAGAAAGAGAGACACAGATGACTCATCTACTTCCGACCTTCAGGTCTGGAGCAATACACGCAAGTGGTGTAGTAGGAACTGAATTTAGAAAAAAAAGAATAAATAAGTGCATATCACAGAACAACTACACAACACAGAAGTGTCTTACCTAACTGTGTGGTGGCCGTGCTTTGATGAGCTTAATATCAACAGGGATACAGATATCAAACCCTAGGAGAGCACACAGTCTGTATATACTACAAAAGGTAAGAGTAAATACACAAGAGATCTATCCTGTCTAGCACCACTACATAAGGGAACCATATAGGGGAACCACAATGAAGTTGAAGGGATGGAACACAGTGATTAACTCAAGAAACGGGAAATCATGCAAATGTGTGAAATATCTGCTGCCCGCTAATGCATGGTTACCATAGGCTTATGAATCCTTCCTGCAAAGCCCTAGAAGTGAAGAGACTTCAAGATGAGATATCTAGTGTTTCCCACAAGTATCCATCAACCAGTTATTCACAATCTTAATCTCCCTTGAGTGAGGCCTCTTGTAGTTTCTGTTGTTTCCTCTTCTCTCCTGCTTTCACACAGCTTTTGAGACGTGTAAATTGATCAAGTCTTTCTTTGGTCTAATCCTGACAGTCAATTTTCTTTGTTATGAAGTTTTGTTTTCTTGCCCCACTTATACCCTTGTCACCCTTAACTTACCTACAACATAGTTAATATTGATTTTGTGAAAATGCGAATCATATTTCGTTTAGTGGTATTTAATGAAATGGTTTAAAAAAATATATATATTTTAGTCCTCAGATCAGTTTTACAGTTGATGCCCGTCTCACGGTCTGTTGCATTCGCATTAGGCCCCGCCTTGGTGTTGCATTCGCTTTAGGCAGCGCCTTGATGTAATCATAGGACCTCTCATTCTATTAATTCTATTCGGTAATCAGCCCATACCTGTTTTGCTCCACTAGGCTTGCCCTCTATATCCAGACGGCAAGTCGGATTTACCACTTTAAACTAGTCCGTGGCACATGGAGATATGGATCGGTCCAGTGTTTACAAATCACCCTCCTGGCTAGCAGGACAAGGTAAAACAAGATTCCCCTCTGTTCTGTGCTCAGAAAGCCCTGTGAGGCTGTATCCACCCCCATTAGGACTAACACAAGATTTAATGTGATATTGACCCCCAAGATATTCTCAACATCCTCCCAAACAACCTTGATCCCAGGACAAGCATAAAAGACGTGTTCATCATTGGCTCTTAAAAGGCCACATATTCTACATCTGGGGGTCGGCTCCTGTATAAACGAATTCTCATAAAACCTCTGGAGCGTAGAGATAAAGCAAGGACTAAAACCTAATACTTCCATAACCTCCCACACATATGGCCAACATACTCGGTCAAACTCCTTGGCAGCATCTATTGTGACCACTCTCAAGGGAATCGAGCGAGCAGTGGCTAAGTAATCTGAGTAACACATGAATTTGCCACTTTGGCAAAGGGAGATTGGGCAAAAAGAGTCTGCCTTCCAGGCGTCCTTAGCAGGTTTTAAGGTCAAGACAATCGTGGCTTCTTTCCACGAATTGGGGAACTGCCCAACCCCCTGATATACCGAATGAAACTGTGTCTCCCATTCTGGAACAATCTCCTCCATTTAAAGCTTATAATGATCTGATGGAATGCCATCTGGACCGGCCGCATTTTCATTCTTAATACGGGACAGATGCTCCCTGATTTCCTCCAGAGTAATCAGTGCCCCAAGTATTCTTTACCCTCTGCCATAAGTCCCGGTAGCCCAATGCCCGCCAATCAATATCTGAGCCTGTCTGGATCTGGGAAGATTTCTTCTGAATACAGTGCAAAGAATAAGGCGACCAGGTGTCCCTGCGTATCTTTGACCTTATTTGAGATATCTCCCTGGGGATTGACAACCAGCTCCCTGATGATTTTCCTGGATCTCTCAACCCTTTTCTGCCATGCCAGCAGCGCACCCGCTCACTCCCCATACTGAAACAGTTTTATGCATCCCACATACCACCATTCTCTGCACTTCATCTCCAACTTGATTTTATAGTTTAAATATGCCTCCTCCAGCTGTTTTAAAAGCCTTTCCCTATCACTATCGGGCCACATATTTTGCCTCCGTGTAGACGCCTCCGAGACACCCACTTTTTGCTACAATCTACACACTTCCGCCCTTTCTGCTCTATTTTTTAAATGTGCCTGGCTTTGCAAAACTCCCCGTATGAAAGCTGTAAAAGCGTTCCATATTACCCCCAGAGGATCCAAGCCAGCATTGTCGAGGAAAAAGTCAGCACTAGTTTTTGTCAAGGTGAAGACAACTCCCAGATTGAGGAGGATAGCTCGTTTTAACGTCCACCTTGAATTTTGCTGATCTCCAAAGCACTTAAGAGACATCAAAACTGCTGAGTGAGCCGAAATATGCCCAGGAAGCTGGTTGACCTTTTATTTTAGCTGTCAAAACTCTATCTACAAAAAAAATAATCCAGCCTAGAATAATGATTGTATTTTTTGCTATGGAATGTATAGCCCCTCATCGGGCCCTTTAAGTACCTCCATGAATCAACCAGCCCAAAATCCTGGAGCATATTTCTAAGAGCCAGTCTCATCCAAGGGGCTTGAACACAGAGCCTCCAGGTGGATATATCTAAAATGGGGTCCAATAGAGTGTTAAAGTCACCCCCAATAACCAACGGGCCATTACCTCAATTAGGTTCCACTCCAGATTCGCAATATGGTGAGGATCGTCTGAAGTTGGACCATAAACTCCAATACTCACAAACTCAAAGCCATCACCCACCTACCAGAACAATTAGTTTCTACAGATGTTACCTCGACCCCAGCACCCCACCGTACCAGGATCACCACCCCCTTACTATATTCTGCCTTGTCCGAAGCCACATAGCTCTCCACCCATTTGAATTTAGAGAAGAAATCTCTACTCCCACTTGCAGACAAATGAATATCTTGCAAAATGATAATGTGGGCAAGGCTTTCTTATAGATAGCGCATCACCAATCTCTGTCTGCCCTGGGTTCTAAACATGTTACAGAAAATAACTCCTTACCACCACCCATCATCTTAAACTATATTAAGACTCCTCTTCGACTGCATTGTCTGAGGCCTGTGGACATTAAAATAACCACATGATGGTGTAGAGGACATTTTCTTTTAATTTTTCCTACTGCTAACCACCCTGTGCCCAATCCCAGACCCACACCCATCTTTGTGTCCCGCCCTGGGGAACCCTCCCAAAACAGGCAGGAATAAAAATGCCTAGAGAGCTTCCCCAGGAAAGACTTGACTACACACAATAGATACTTAACCACAGTGCGTCCCCCGCCACCCGCCCGACTTCACAGCCTGGCATTCAAGATCTTTTTGAGACTCAAGATACTGCCCCCTTTTTGATAGTTTTGATCAATGCATCTCCATCCTTCACAGCCCGCTAGTTAAACATCTGGTTATTCCACACATTAACTCCCACTGCATCTGATCTGTTGCTTTACATACATCTGATCTGATTGTAAATGAGAACCCTCTAACCAAAAAAGAACTATTCCATTAAGCTATACTCAGTATTGCCTCCTTCACTGTATATGAAAGAAAATTCACCAGGATCTTAATTGTTTTCTGCCTTTGAAGGTTTCTTTCAAAGGGTCTCTATGCACTCGCTGTATCTCCTGCTCAAGGTTAATACCCGACCTGTCTTTAAGGACCATGTCTCGCAACAGAGAAATTATAAAATACTTCATATTGGCACCCTCCTCGGCCTCCGGAACATTCAGGAATCTAAGGTTAATCTTCCGGGAATGATTTTCAATCCTCTCGAGGTCATCCTTTAATTCTTGATTCTGCTTAGTCAACAAACGTATCCCAGAGGTGTTTTTTGCAACATCCTGTCTGATTGAGATTACCTCCTCCTCTAACACTATAGTACTTGCAGCCACTTCATCAAGATTCTGAGCAAGAGCAGAACAGCAGGCTCGAATGCCCGCCAGGTTAGCCTCCGATACCTCAAATCTACTTTTCATCTCTTCTTTTATGCCCAGGAGAATGGCTGCCAACGATTCCTCAGGTTCTACCCTAGCTGTTCCACCTGCATCCTTCTTTTGCTGACCATACTCATCCATCAATCCTGACTCTTCTACTACTGCAAGAGCCTCAAACCCGTTGCTAGTGGCAAGCTGGGCTATACTGCATAGGCCTTCATCCGACCTACTTCCTACGTAAGGGGGTGTGATTTTGCTGGCAGAGGCATCTATGCCAGCAACAGAGGCAGTAGTTGGATTCTCCATGCTCAAGACCTGTTGGCTCAAGCCTTCTTCCAAACCTCACTCCACACTCTGTAAGGCTGGTAGGGTCAGGACTTTAAAAAAAGGATTTAAGAGAAGGAGTAACCCTGATCTGAAGGACTGTAACCTTCCTGTCCCTACCACCAGGGCTCTTACTGGGCAGCTTTGCGAACTTCCCAATTTTAGCGACAATGGTCTCAATATCTACTGCCCTTCCAGGCAGACATTGCTTTTCCTTCACTGTATCCTTTGAAATGGTAGAGACATAGGAAGAGGGAAATTCTAATCCGGAACTTACCCTCACTGCTGCTGTAGTCCTGGTACGCAATGTGTACCTCAAGGTCTTACCACCAGCCTTACCATCCTGTTGAAAACTAAAACAGCGATATGATTAAGCATTCACTAAAGACATAGATTTCTCTTCAGTTAAAATGTGTTTCTTGTCTTATGTTGCCTAATGTCCGGACTCCATTTTGTATGGTCATGTCTCCACGTGCTTTGCACGAGAAGAGTCCTACCTTTTCGCTAGTTGCTCTTGTAATCTGCCTAGAAAAAGTCTATAAATAGCTCCTTTGTCCGTCTGGCGCATGCCCAGACTTGACCACATCTGTTATCAGTTAGTCCTTGTTTTGACCATGTTTTCGCGGGCTCAGGAAATTGTTAACTCCGCCCACATATTGATCCTGTATCGACGATGTCCATAAATGGTAATGAATTTTGCTCTATGTTGTATCCACCCACTTATGAGCCCCTCTGTTGTGTATAAAAGGGGACCGTGTACGCAAGTTCTTTGTGCTACTCTATGCAATACTGAAGAGTGTTGTGTAGGTTGTAGGACCACCCTTAAGGGTTAATAAACTCTGTCTTTGTATTTGCAGTTTCCGTGCCAATTTCCTTCTAGCTTTTGTTACAGGAGAGCGAACCCTTGTATTCTGCGGGCCTAGCTGGGGCCTGTACTCATCAATTGGCGCCCGTCACGTGGGGCTCATCGGCGACTCGGATGCTCGAAGGACTGGTCGTGACGAAGGTGAGGAATTTGGCTGGGGATGTGATCACTGCCAGCGGCGTCTTTTAGTCCTGGCATCCCGAGGTTTCTTCCTTCCCTTCCGAGCTGACCATCTGGGTGGCGCCGGTCCTCAACTGAGACCTCTTCTGTCGGTTTGCCGTGTGATAGCCGTTTGGGCGAATTTTGGAACTTGGCAGTTGGAATCTGGACACTCTTGATTGGTAAGAACCGTTGTACGGTACTTGCTCTGAGTTTTGAAGCCTGGGTTGGCTATTTGAGTTTGATTTGTGATGACCGGTCATATTTTGTATTGATTATTGTGAGAATATATGCGTTGCAACACATATAGGCAGGTAATGTGGAGATATTTCTCCGTAGTTGTTTAAATTTGAACGGTGCAACGTTTAAGTGCCATTTTTGATAATACTGCATATTTTGCAATATTTTTGAGCATGCCTGCTTTTAGCGCACTCCGTAAGTGGTGCTGCTGCTTTGGAAACCGGTTAAATCTTGAGGAATCCGCTCCAGCCCCCCCAGAGGGGACTCCTAATAGGGATATGTATGTGAAGCATGGTCTTTCCTCTATAATGTACAGCACAGTGTGGAGGAAATACACCAAAAAGGATCCTGAGTTACGATGGCCTTTGTATGGATCGTTTGATATGCGTAAGATTGAGTATGTGGAACAGTGTATGTGTAAACGGCGTGCTCGGCAAGACATGTTTGAATGTGTACGGTTATGGGTGAAGGAAGTGCGTGAGCGAGAGAAACGTAAGAAAGCGCTGATTGATAAAGAGCAACGGAAAAATGATCATGTGAGAGCACAGGAAGCGAAGCGTCGGGAGGAAAGAGAACTGACGGAGAGACAGGAGAAAGAGCGTAGGTTGCAAGTTTCGGGTCAATATGCTGTCCGCCAGCCACTTTATCCTGTCCTTACTAATCTCGAAGATGATTTTCATTTATTAGATCGCTCTCCGCCCCCTTATGTTGGTGCGTCTGCCCCGAGGTCACAGGATTCTGGATCGGTTTCGGATAAGGTAGACACGCGGTCCATGTTATCAACTGAGCATATGGGTGAGCTTCGGAAAATTTCTTTTCGTGCGCTTAAAGGCAAGCTTTCTCTTACTGAATTATTGGAATTTTTGGGAAGTTGGCAGGATAGAGAGAAGTTGTATTTTGTTGAAACTTTTTCTGAAGAAGTGGTTGCTGCCTTTCGGAAATATTCTGATGTCTTTGAGCCTGAAGATGTAGTATCAGATTCTAAAGCATTACGTAACGGTGTCTTTTCTCCCTCCAAGGTACCCGATGCGGTTCGACGGCTGTTTACATTGCGGGACGCGATGCTTGAACTTAAAGAGAGCGCGCCAAAAGACAGGGGAGAAGGAGAAATCGGATTTACACATCGGCGGAAAACAATCGTCTACCTCCCATTCAGATAAGAGTGAACTAGTGCATGCTAAACCCATGCGAGAGGCGGCACCTTTGTATGTTCCTCCTAAAGGAGCAGGAACTAGTCCAGACATGTCTTCCCCCGATGCTAGGGGATATTTTGTGTATAATTGGGTTTATACTCCCTGGCATAGGACTGATGTTATGGCATTGAAGAATGCATTGCCTGACCCCCGCAAGAATCCAGCGGCCTTTTACGAAGAGGTCGAGGGGGCCTTGAATGCTTGTACTATGACTTTAGCGGATATAGATTTGTTCTTTGGGCTTATTTTACCACCGGATATGTGGCGATCTGTACGGAAGGTGGATGATCAAGCCGTTTTTAAGGCCAAATGGTCTGAGATTGAGGATGAGGATAGGGAGAGAAAGCCCACGCAAAAACCGCCCCAGCTTATTTTAGATCTTCCTGCTGCTATCTTGACTAAGTTGAAAACGATTATCCCCCCTAAAAAGATTGACTGGAATATGTTAGCCTCATGTAAACAGAAGGTTGATGAATCAGTTTCGGACTTCTTTATGCGCTTTGAGGAAACATTTCATGATTTCAGTGGTCAGTCGCTTACGGATGATACGGGTCGACATCTTTTTGTCGATAAATATGTGGCGAATTTGTTACCGGGAATAGCAGCTCGATTAAAAGCGAGTGAAAGTTCTTGGTCCACCTCGTCTCTGGCATCCCTCCTGACCATGGCTCAGTATTATGAGCGTCAGGAACAGGAAGCGAAGGGGAATGAGGAGAAGAAATCGAAAGATTTGAAAACTAAGGTGATGTTAGCACAAGTGTATGGTCCGCCTCGTCGGGGTGTCGAAAGAGGTAGAGGAGGATTCTATGGTCCCCCTTCGGGTAGGTCAGACGTTAATAGAAATCAATGTGCGTATTGTAAACAGCTGGGTCATTGGGCCAGGGATTGTCCGGTATTATATGCACCCCGTCAGGGACGTGGTCAGGGACCGTCGAGAGGTAGAGGGGGCTTTTCGAATTTCAGAGGGAATTCCAATGATCGTGCTCGCTTTGAGCCCAACGTGCAGCAACGAGATAGACCTAATGTGTTTGATCGGCAAAATCAGTATCAAATGTCTGGGAATGACCGTTCTGGGTACCATGATTCGCAGCATGCGTAGGATTGCGTTGGATGGGGGTTGGAATCAGTTGAAGTGCCGGTTGATCAGAGGAGTCCTTATGTTTCAGCAAATGTTTTGGGTTCTACTGATCAGTTTCTAGTTGATACAGGAGCTACTCGCAGTGCGCTGTCCAAACAATTGGTTCCGAGGGCTCCCCCATCTGGCTTAATGGTTACATCGGTAGGGTTTGATGGTACACTCTCTCGAAGCCCTCTATCCCGACCCCTTGCATTTCGTGTTGAACACCTTTCTGCACCTTGCCCGTTTTTGCTTGCTCCGAACACGCCTGACAACATTATGGGTCTTGATATGCTTAAGCACTTCAGAGCTACGATCCGCTGCTCCCCTACTGGAGTACGTGTGATATTAAACGATAATCACCCTATGACAGAACGGATGTGTGTGGTTGCAGAGGATACTGTATTAGCTTCTCTCCCTCGTACTTTGTGGGCCACTTCGGATACTGATGTGGGACAGATGGTGATTCCGCCTGTCCACATTAGTGTCCAGGAGGGTGCTGTGTTACCGCGCCTCCCTCAGTATCGTATTTCCCAGGAGGGGGAGGAGGCACTCATACAGATTGTGCAGGATTTGATTAAGGTGGGAGTAGTGGAGGAAGTTCCCTACAACGTCTGCAACAGTCCTATTTTACCCATTTTGAAGAAAGATACCGATACTAGGGTTTATCGTTTTATCATTGACTTAAGGGAAGTGAATAAGATAGTGATACCTCAGTATCCAGTGGTTTCTGATATCACGACGTTACTTACTCTGGTCCCGCCAACGGCAACCACATTTTCAGTTAGCGATTTGAAAAATGCTTTCTTTTCGATTCCTATTCATCCTGATAGCCGATACCTCTTCGGCTTCACTTTGAATAATCGGTCTTATAGATTTTGTAGAGTCCCTCAGGGTTATATGGAGAGTCCTAGTATTTACAGTCAAGCATTGAAAAGACAATTGGATTCCTTTGTTCTGCCTGATGGCGTAGCCCTTATACAATATGTCGACGACATCTTGTTGGCGGCCAACACTCCTGAGTTGTGTGAGACGTGCACGTTATCCTTGCTTTCCTTTTTGGCATCTCACAATCACAAAGTGTCGAAGAAGAAATTGCAATTCTGTAGACCAAAGGTGACTTACTTGGGTCACCTTTTGTCTAAGGAGGGGCGTGCACTCACACAAGATCGTATTCAAGCAATTTTGGACACGCCAGTACCTTCCACACAGAAGGATGTGCGTGCATTTTTGGGTCTTGCCTCTTTCTGTAGGCAATGGATATTGGGGTTCTCACACATAGCTAAGCCATTGTTAGCACTGTTGACAAAAGATACCCCAATTCCTCTTCCCTGGTCGAATGAGTGTGAAATTGCCTTTCAGCAATTGCGACAAGCCCTTTGCTCAGCACCAGTGTTAGGGATCCCTGATTATACGAAGCCCTTTACATTGTATGTACATGAGAAAGATGGATGTGCATTATCAGTTTTAGTGCAGATGCACGGCGACAAGCAGCGCCCTTGTGCATATTTTTCGGCTGTACTTGATCCTGTTGCCCGAGCATTGCCTGGTTGTTTTCGCTCGGTTGCGGCGACAGCTGTGTCAATACGCCAAAGCGAAGGAATTGTGTTATCTCATAAGTTGTTGGTATTAGTTCCCCATGCTGTTGATGCCCTGCTTAATCAGACAAAGACGCAGCATTTGACCAGTGCTCGTTTAACGGGATATGAGTTGACACTTTTGGCTCCTCATATTACGTTAAAGAGGTGTGCAACGTTAAATCCAGCCACATTGTTGCCATTTCCGGAAACTCAGTCTGAAGCACGAAAAGCACATGACTGTATTCTTGTGACTGAGGAACAGACAAAGGGTCGTATTGATCTCCAGGATACGCCCTTTACAGATGTAGATGGAGAACTATGGGTGGACGGATCATGCCTGAAGCTACCAGATGGTACGACTTCAGCAGCATATGCAATTACCACATTACAAACAATAGTGGAGACAGCATGCATACCGCAGAAATCAGCTCAAGCAGCGGAACTGATAGCATTAACACGAGCATGTGAGCTCAGTACAGGATTGTGTGAGAATGTTTATACAGATAGCCGCTATGCCTTTGGAGTAGCGCACGATTTTGGCCTACTCTGGAAGGAGAGAGGGTTTCTAACGTCACATGGAGCACAGATAATGTATGGGGAGTTAGTTCATAACCTTTTGACTGCATTAACATATCCAAAGAAGATTGCTATAGTTAAATGTAGTGCCGATAAAAAGGTGGTTGATAAAGTTGGAGAAGGGAATGCTTTTGCAGACCGGGTGGCACGAGAGACTGCGATGCAGCCTGGCTCTACTGCAATGTATGTTGTGAAGTCACAGGCAGAAAGATGGCACGATGCTAGGAGAGAAGTGCTGGAGATACAGAGGACCGCTTCCGATAAGGAACGGGAGCAGTGGTCCAATGATGGAGAATTAGATGACGAAGGGTGTTGGAGAAGTAAGCAGATGGATAAATGGAAGTTACCCACAGCTTTTGTACAACCTATGGTTCAGATGGCACATGGACTAGCGCATGTCAGAGCTTCCGCAATTGTAAAATTACTCACACGAGTTTGGGAGCATCCGGAGATCGCTAGTACGGCAAAGAGGGTAGTGCAGACCTGCATGATTTGCCTGAGGTACAACCCAGGAAAGGGTACACGAACTCCAGCAGGAGGATTTGCAACACCCACTGCACCCTTTGAGGTTTTGCAGATGGATTACATTCAGCTTGAGCGCTGTAATAATTTGAAGTATGTCCTAGTAGTAGTTTGTGCCTTCAGAAAGTGGGTTGAGGTATATCCTACGAAAGACAATACTGCAATGACTACAGCCAAGATGCTATTGAAGGAGTTCTTCCCTCGATATGGTGTTTGTAGATTGTTGTGGAGTGATAACGGACCTCTTTTTATAGCAGACGTTATCAAGTATGTCCTGAAAGGACTGGGAATTACCCAAAAATTTCATGCAGTGTTTCACCCTCAGTCTGCAGGATTGGTTGAGAAATATAACGGTACTTTGAAGCTTAAGATCGCTAAAATCCAAGCTTCGACTTCTTTGACTTGGCCAGACGCTTTACCTCTGGCATTATTGTCAATTAGATAGATACCGCATTCTCGGACCGGTCTCACACCCTACGAGATCGTGTTTGGACGACCAATGAATATTTGGGGTCCACCGAAACCGAAGTCAATGTATGATGTACCTTGTGTAATGATGAATGATTATCTGGCACAGTTAACGGATAATTTGGTTTCTATTCATCAACAGGTTCGAGAAGCGCTCCCTGATCGGTCCACAGGTGAAGGACATAACCTCCGGCCTGGAGACCATGTTATGATCAAGGTGTTTGAAAGAACGAACAGTCTGGAGCCGAGATGGGTTGGTCCTGAGCAAGTCTTGCTCGCAACGAGGACAGCTGTGCGAGTCTCCAATCGGAAGAACCGGATCCACTCCTTGCACTGTCGCAAAGTGCGGCCTGGATTAGTGGAGCCTGCTGTATTGACCGACCATCGAGAAATCTTGACTGCAGAGAAAGGCCGTGCTGCGGAAACGAACGACACTGAGGAGCTCTTCCTGGACCAAGCGATTCCTGGAGGCAGAAGATATCATCTCAGACCGAGGAAGTGATTTCTTTCTGTATCAGGACACGTTGTCAGAACGGCCCTTAGGTTAGTGAAACGGAGAGCCAATGAGGCAAGGGGGGGGGGGGGATCAGCCCTGCATTAGTGTAGTGACACCCGTCTTGGCCCGCTGGTGAAGAAATCAACGGCTGCCTAAGGGGAAGAGTTCTGACAACCTTTTAGTTTCAGGAAGATATTGACTTTTACTATAAAATGGAGAAGAAGAAGATTTTTTGTGCGACAAGTTTTATTATCATTGTAGCTATTATTGATATAACCACGTGGTTTGTTGAGGATGTGACTCCTGCCCGTGAGTTACTTGTTTTGACTACTCCAGTGCCTGAGGAGCACTACTTTTACACCCTTCCGTATCAAGAATTGAAGCATCGTCAGTCTTATTTGAATAATACTTTTATTCAGATGTTGCATCATACCCATGTTGCTACAAATGCTACGAACTGTTGGATATGTGGTATGATGCCAGCTCATCAGAAGAAAGGAGGAACGCCGTTCATACCTCTTTCTTTCTCTCATAACGGCTCTTGTAGAGCATGGTACACTTTGCTTTTTGCCACACGGAAACCTACAGTGGGACGACTACTTTTTAGACTTAATAGGGAATGTCATCAAGATAAAGAAGGCTATCCACAAGCGAATGGGACGATATGGGAGTGGGAAGAATATCGACCAGATAATGAATCGATCCCCTACATCTTCACTAACACCAGAGACACTGCTGGAAACGAACAATTTGTGATTCAAGTGGCACAAGCTCAAGCGGACCTGTGTGTTCAGAGTGTGGGTCATATTCCTGTTGGTGTTAGTGACTGTATTATTGTGTTGAATATAGATGGATTAAATAATTGTACTTTCTTAGCTTCCCATAATACATATTTCGTATGTGGGAATAAGGGTTATTATCGCTTACCAGCCGGCTGGTCCGGAGTATGTTATGTAGCGTTTTTATTGCCCCCTGTATTCTTAGCGCCTGCATCCTATCATAAAGATTTGAAGTTATTGAACAATGTAACTGTAAATAGGTATAAACGTACTCTATCTATTGATGATGTTGATCAAACTGATACTAGCTTACAGCAGTATGTTGATTTTAACTTAGGATTGTTTTTCTTTGTTGGAGCTGCCCTAAATAGTAGGAAGGTTCGACGATTAACAAGAGTTGTAGAGGCTGTAACGAATCAAGCCGCAGCTGCTCTTGGGAATCTTACGGAAGAATTGCAAATCACTAGAATTGTTGCGTTACAGAAACGTATGGTATTAGATGTTATGTTAGCAGACAGAGGTGGAGCATGTAGGATTATCGGAAGTAGCTGTTGTGTATTCATTCCTGACCACACGCCATCAGTCTATAACGCTATTAACAAATTGCATAAAATCGCAGCTGAAATTCATACAGAAAATGGCACTTGGACCTTTTCTGGATGGTTTTGGGCATTGATTACTACATGGGGATGGAAAGTTTTAACTGGTTTCTGTATTATTGTAGCAGTTCTGTTTTCCTGTTGCATCTGTGTTCAGTGTGGTCCTTTCCTCTGTTCTTTATGTGTGTCATTCTGTATTCCTGATAAGAAAGCTATTGCCAATGTCACCTATCAGAAACATTTAAACAAAGAGGTGGAAGAGATGATGAAAATTGACATATATGATGATTATCCCAACAAGCCGAATGTCTTCAGTGAATGCTGAAAGGGTCGTCTGTTGAAAACTAAAACAGCGATATGATTAAGCATTCACTAAAGACATAGATTTCTCTTCAGTTAAAATGTGTTTCTTGTCTTATGTTGCCTAATGTCCGGACTCCATTTTGTATTGTCATGTCTCCACGTGCTTTGCACAAGAAGAGTCCTACCTTTTCACTAGTTGCTCTTGTAATCTGCCTAGTAACAGTCTATAAATAGCTCCTTTGTCCGTCTGGCGCATGCCCAGACTTGACCACATCTGTGATCAGTTAGTCCTTGTTTTGACCATGTTTTCGCGGGCTCAGGAAATTGTTAACTCCGCCCACATATTGATCCTGTATCGAAGATGTCCGTAAATGGTAATGAATTTTGCTCTATGTTGTATCCACCCACTTATGAGCCCCTCTGTTGTGTATAAAAGGGGACCGTGTACGCAAGTTCTTTGTGCTACTCTATGCAATACTGAAGAGTGTTGTGTAGGTTGTAGGACCACCCTTAAGGGTTAATAAACTCTGTCTTTGTATTTGCAGTTTCGTGCCAATTTCCTTCTAGCTTTTGTTACAGGAGAGCGAACCCTTGTATTCTGCGGGCCTAGCTGGGGCCTGTACTCATCAATCCTTGCCAGTAGACTGACCACCCCTATCCAAATGAATAGGGCACCAAACCCACTGGTCTTCCTCTGCAGCCACCCAGTCCCTCCACCTACTACTCCCCTGAGGCTGGGAGCTGCAGTGTGCGTCTGGATGCGCTGCTGTGGGGGGTGGAAGGAAGTCCTGGTTGCCCTGCTGACTTGTGCTGATGCTGTCGCAGCAACCACAAGTCTGTGAACGAGCTGCCCTGCTGCACTGCAGCTCCCTGGTGCCTTCCTCCCAGTGTGAAACCCCCATGCTGGTGCTTCAGGAGAGGACATAGTTGGGACCATCACAGAGGTCCCCAAAGCAACACCTTCAGGATCCAGATCTATGGGGATACATCAGCCTGTCCGCCAGTTACATGCTGCGGGATTAAGGCGGCCAGGATGCTCACCGCGCCGAAGAATGCATTCCTCATCTGGGGAGCATGTAGTCGTTCAATGCACGGCCGCCATGTTCCCCCGACATCACCAGTCGTGAAAACGTTTTGTGATATTTCATTTTTTTTGTGTGATGTTAATTTTTTTTAATGTTCAAGAATATTTTGAACTTTTGTCGATCAAATTCAAATGTGGTACATGTTTTGAAATATAGTCGACTTCTGTTCATTAAAGTTCACAGGCTGTTAACGAGCTAACAGATCACCTGATTTTAAAGGACCTATGAAAATTAATTTGTGAAAAAGGATTTATGTTGGCTTTAGAATTGGTCTGTTTACATAGTCACGTGATCTGTGTTGATCATTTGCTGCTGACTTTTTGGCTCTGTTACATTGGTTTGGAAGAGTGAAACTATTTAAGTAACTTCCAATATTTTGAGAAGGTGTCATGATAAAGTATGGGAGTTGTTTGGGGTAATGAATCTTTGGTGATTCCTGGTCCATTTGGTCTAACATTATGCTTATGATTTAGGTTTTACAGGACTTCAGATAAAGATGTTGGGATTTTGTGGTATAAAGTAGCATGTATGAATTCCAGCAATTATATAGTTAGCTCCTTCCCAGTGTAAATATTTTAGATAGTTAAGAAATTACCTTAGATATATTGGGTTTATTTTGAAGAAGGTCTTTCCCCTCTGCATTCCATATTTTCCAACACTGGCTCTAATTTCAACAACTGAATTGGATGTTTACATCTAACTACAGCTCAAAGATAGAGTCTTGTTGTCGCAATGTCAACTGTGTCATAATGACACATTTTGGAGATAACCAAGTTGCATGACAGTTTAAGAGTTAGCAAACAGCATCACTGCTGAAGTAATGGTGTTCATATTGTTGATTTGGGTGCTGCTATATTTGGGCTTAGGCTTGAAAGTACTTTATATCATGCTCTTTATAACAATTTTGATAGCTAACATTAGATCCTACATTTTTCTATTTTTTGTATGTTGTTCAAATCTCTGTGGATTTGGTTTGGAAAAAACCGAGGCTGGAAAGTTGAGAGGCATGATTGGAAAACGTTCTAGTAAGGGTGTGTGTCGTCTGTTTTCATACTAATCGGTGCCCAATAGCAGGGCACTTTCAAACGTGTTGTAAATAAAAAAAGGTCAGCAGAAGAGAGTAAAGAGAACATTCAAAGGTCTTCCATCCTTGTACCACATGTATAGCATTGTTATTGAACTGTACGTGACTATTCTTCGCTGTTTTGTCACCACAGCAGGAGTCCTTGCCACAGCACTGATAATGAACAGAAGAAAAGTGCTGTTCACTCTACCATCTATTTTGTGCTGGCATAGCAGTAGAACCTGTCTCAAGGGCTAGTCTTCTTGAGGAGATCGTAGGATGCTTCTTGAGGCGTTGTTATGGCTTGCCATTTCTTATTCTCATTTCCCAAGCTAGATTAGGACTCGTGAAACGTGGACAGGAAGCAGGCTGAAGAAAACTTCTGTTCCATAGATGGAAAAATACTAGAAAAGCAGAAATAACCTTTCACGGTATCAGGCACAGCAATAGCTGTTCCAGAGGTGAAGGTGAATGGTCCAAGGAAATGAATGACGACAGCAACAGAGTGAAGTTGCGATGCATCAACTAGTTAAACCAGCCCTTTTTTATGTGCTGTAGCAACAGGTGATCTGCAAGAAGTGAAGAAAACAGAAAGTGAAAAACCATCAGAATGAAAAATAATTGGTTTGAGTTTATGAAGCAAAAGTAATTAATGAGATGAAAAAACAGCAAATAAGCCTACAAGATCTGGAGTCAGTAAGCAGGTAATATTTCCTAAAACATTGCCTGAAGTATCCTGGAGTTTTTGGTAAATGGCGCTAAATAATTACTAGAAAAACCCCATTCACCAAGGGAGAATATACTCCAAAAGATAAGATAAGACTAAACCCAATAGTAAGTATAATATTGAAGGAGTCATAATTTTAGTATCAATATGTTACTTTGGCTAGTAGAGAACTCATGTCATGAAAAGACATAAGACATTTCCCACTTTAGCATTCAAGTCCCCCATCACAATCTTCAGGCCGTGGTTCAGCACAGCTTCAAGCTCAGCTTGCATCTGTTGGTAGAATATGTCCTCAGCTGTTTCTTCCTCACAATATGTTGGAGCTTAGCACTGGAAAATAGTGTTGATGTGTCTTCCTTTTAATCTGGCTGTCATGGGTCTGCTGTTAACTGACTTCCACTCAATTAATTTCTCTGTCCCTTTGCTGAGGATGATGGCTTCTTTTTTTGTGTGTTGCAACTCTTGAGAACAAATCCATGTTTCAGATGTACAGTATGGAACAAAGTACTCTTTGCAGTGGGGAAGGGGGAAAAAGAAAGGGGGGTAAGGAAAAGAGGGTGGGGTAGGGAGGGTAGGTCGCACAGTGCAAACAATGCTGATAGACGCTGTACTTTGTGCATCTGCAATTGTTAAATGTTGGTGGCCCAGTGTCCTCAGTGGGGGAAAGGGCACAATCAAACGTTGACGAGAGTAGGAAGGATTGCCCCGGAGAGTGGGATGGGCATTGAATGAAGGCGAGAGGGAGGGCGCAGAGCACGAGAAGTGCTCTGTGCCGCCAGCCTATTGCGTCTCACGGGGCACTAGGGTGGTGTAGTCCCTGTCAATGCACGTAGAATGGGCTAGGAAAGTGGCAGAGGCCCATGAACTGGAGAAAGCGATACGTGTACATGTCCGTGGGGGTGTGAGAGGGAGGAAGACAAAAGTGGGAAAAGGATGAGGTCTACTCCTTCATGGTATTGGCCATTGTCCCTTACCGAGTACAGTACCATCTATCCTGTGGTAGTTTTCATTCCGGCTCATACAGTCCCCCCACTTTCGTTGCCCTTCAGGATATGTAGGTTGTAGGGCCTCATCTCTGATGTTACGTGATGAAGGGGTTCCTGTGCGAAACATAGTCCATACACTACAGAAAACAATTCTGGTCTTGCACTTGGCACTCATAGCTTGTCATCCTGTCAGTAGTTTCCTTGCAGATTTGACTACTGTCAATCATGCACGTCTCATGGAGACACTCAGGATAGAAAAATCGTCACCTTGAAGTGGTTGAGGGGCCGGCGTGTCTCAGTGATTTGGAGAGCTATGCTGGCAGGAGCTTGGTCTTAACAAGTCAAATGGTAGGGACTAGACGAAGCATGATCCACTGGTCCTCCAGGTTGGGGGTTGGGCACAAAACTAAAAACCGTGCCCTGCAAAAAGCATTCGTTATGGAAGAATAACCAAATCTTCTGGACGAGTGCAAACTATGGCATGAGAGAATTTGAAACCGCATCTGAAGACAAGGTGATGTTGGAGAAGGAGAATCCGTTTGAGAATGAGAGAGTACCTGTGGCATAGGAGAGAGAGAATTGCATCAGCCCATTACAAGTATGAGAGCCTGCCTGTTGGTTTATCACTACAGGTGGAGTACATGGTGTAAACAACATCGAATACTGTTACTCTGCTCTGCGTACACGCAAAACTGCACTAAGGCGATTCACACCATCACGCGCCTTGGCGTGCTCTCTCTGCAAGACATGTGTAGCTACAGACTGAGGCTTTGAGGAATGGTGTAGTACTGAATGTTTGGCTATGACTTTTGGAGTAGCCCCAAGATTCTAATACCTTTGGAGTTTCCCACGTTCAAGCACATTAGAGGTTCAATACAACATTCCACCAATGAATGGGAGGTCAAGATCTACTAAGGGTCTGTTCTTGAGGTGGCGACGGTGACAAACCTTTGTTCTTTTCTCCTTTCGCTTGCCTGTCCTGCGTGCTCTGATGAACATGGTCTATTGTGAAATGTTTGAATCAAAACCAAATGAAAATTAGTTCCCCATCTGTCAAATAGCTGTGTAGCTCAGTCCAGTTCTACATCAATATTTAAATAGTGAACTGTTTTAAAAACAGAGGGCAACACTTTTCAGTATTAAAGTGATGGTTATATTGTGCCAATCAGTTTAAAGGTCCACGTTTACCCTAGAAAACCAGAACAGCATTTGTGCAGGTTTAGCTATGTCACTTCAAGTGACCTATATTTATGTTGAATCTGTCCTTTCACATGCATGTTTCCCAGTATTAACTAAAAGAATATCTTCATATTTGAATCTATTTCTATGTTAGCGAAAGCTTTCAGGCAAAATTGCAAACCACATAATTAGCTAAATGCGCAGAATATAATGACAGGGGCTGCAAAACGGAAAGTAATTTTCCGTATGTTTTTGCATCCCTCGAGATGGAAAGTGTTTGCCATTGTAAGTAGAATGTTAAAGCAAAAGTTTTCAGGCTTCAATAGGACTGAAGTTTTAAAACATAACTTTAGGACCTTATTTGTAAATGTTGTGGGTACAATAAAAAAGTGTAATGCATTTGTTGTTTTTTTAATTTTACTTTTTTAATGCAAGTTGGCGAATAAATGAATTCAGCAAATAACCCATCGTGTTCTATTCTCTCCTTGGGAGTTAGAGCAAATGGAAATTAATTTATTGCGTTTTTGGATTTAAGAGAAATCGTTAAATTGTTTGTAGGCTGCCACTGGGAATTTCATGTGGTTGCTTAACTCTTCAGCCTTCGATGAACAATGCAGTTCTTTAGCCAACTTTAAACATTTAGGGGCAGATTTACAAGCCCCTTGCGCCGCTGGTGCGACACGTTGTGTGACGCACCGACAGCACAACCTGCTGCGTGATATTTACAAGCACACATAAAGCCACCCCGCGTGGCTTTACGTGTGCTTGTAAATATCTCCCCTTTTCAAGCAACACTTTTCGTGTTAGGGGCGTGACATGGGTGTTGCTGTGGGTGTTCCCACACAACACTCATGTCCACTGATGCATTTCCAGATTTACGAGCAATGGTAAATCTGGAAATGCGTCAGAATGCTACGCCACCCTAGGGGTGGCGTAGCGAGGTACAACAAGGAGTAATGTTTTCATTTCTCCCCGTTTTTTTCCTCTTTCAATGAGTGCTGCATTCTACAGAACGCATTGGAAGAGGAAATCACCTCAATTTATTGTTTTGTACAGGACGGTGCCCCTTCCTGCACAAAAACATTCTCCCCACCATGGTGCAAGGATGCCTGCGTCGGCGCATGATAGTGTGTGTGCCAATGCAGGGGGAAGCACAGAGATGCAACATACTGTTGTAAATATGTTGCATCCCTGTGCTTCGAAACTAACGCAGCGCAGCAAACTGACTTGTGGCACAGCGCTGCAGTCGTTTCTTGTACATCTGCCCCTTAGGGCCTCATTTATGAGGTTTTACCATAGGGCAGCGCCGCAGGCCTTTCTGCTGCGCTGCCCTACGGTAAAAGAAAAGGGGAGGATTGCGCCGTATCCATCAGATACGGTGCATTCCTGTCCTTTTACCCTGCTCCGGCGCACAATACCTTTGCACCATGATGCAAGAGTGCCTGCGTTGCGGGGATGATTATTTCTGTGCAGGAAGGGAAACCTTCCTGCACAGAAACAATCAGAAGAGGCTTTTTCCTCTTTCTATGTGTGCTGCAGAATGCAGCACACATAGAAAAAGGAAGAACGACAAGAAATAAAGATATTTCTCCTCGTTGTGTCTCCCTTATGCCTCCCCAGGGGAGGCGTACGTTTTTGGCGCTGCCTCAGATTTACGATTTCTCGTAAATGTGTGGCAGTGTCAAAAAGCCATGGATGTTGCTGGGAGCGCCCCCAGCAACACCCATTGCATGCCCCTTAACGCAGAAAACTGCATAAAGGGAGCCATACTTACGAGGCAGCATTAAGCCAAAGAAAGTGGTTTAATGCTGACACGTAAATATGGCGCAGGCTCCAGTGCCACAGGACATCACAAAAAGTGACGTTCTGGTGTTGCAAGGGGCCTCACAAATAAAGTCCTAAGGGCCTAATGTACAAGAAAGTACCACAGTGTGGCACCGCAAGCCCTTTGGCTGTGCCACGCTGAAGCACTTTCAAAGCATAGGAATGCAACATATTTACGATAATATGTCGCATTCCTGTGCTATCCCCCGGCGCAGGCACACTATGGGCTGCAATGCGCTGATGCAGGCACCCTTGCTCCATGGTGCACGGATGCCTGCGTCACAGGAATAATTTTTTATGTGGAGGAAGGATTCCCTTCCTGCACATAAACAATCTGAAATGGCGTTTTTCAGCTTGTACGTGTGCTGCATTAGCACACATAGAACTTGCAAAACGTTATTTTTTTAATGATTGTTTTTGTGCAGGAAGGGACACCTTCCTGTACATAAACAATCACCAGAGGTGATTTTCTCGTTCTATGTGTGCTGCAGAATGCAGCAAGCAAAGAAATAGGAAAAAAACCAAGGAGAAATGAATGCATTTCTCCTTGTTGCGCCTCCCTACACCTCCCCTGGGTAGGTGCAGCATTCGGACACATTTCCAGGGTTATGATTTCTTGTAAATCTCGAAATGTGTCAGGTACCATGGGTGTTGTGTGGGAACACCCAAAGCAACACCCTTGGAACGCTCTTTCACGCAAAGTGCTGCGTGTACAGGGGCCATATTTACAAGGACAGGAAAAGCCACGCAAGGTGGCTTTTCCTGTCCTTGTAAATATGGAACAGTAAAATGCGCCGCCGGTGCGTCACAAAAAGTGACACACCGGTGGCGCAAGGGGCTTGTAAATAAACTCCTTAGTAGCTATCTATTTGAACATATTGTGAAAATGCTTTCTTTATAAGTTTTCGATTTCATTTTATTTATTTAGCAACAAAATGGGAAAATGTTTTGGGGTATTGTGTGAGTAAAAAAATTAGTCATTATTTCCCAAATCACACACACATTTTAATATACATTATGAAAGGATTATGTGTTGATCCTTTACCAACCTTTTTTCCCAGTGGAATGAAAGTAACTTGATACTAATGTGAGTTAGTATGTTGAACTTAGATAACTTGTGTTCGTAAAGTCATTGCTATCTGTGCTCTCATTGCATGGCCCAACTTGTGAAGACAGTGCAGTTGTATCTGTATTTGTATGACACAGTATTGCAGGCCATGAAATATGTTGAAGATGGAATATATTAAGATAACATTAATTCCTCCAACGCACCTGACGATGCGATTGCCGGTGATAATGACAAAGCATATAATAGTCTTGCTTAGAAACCACACACTAGGCATGGATGAGGAGGACCTGCTGGTTCTTGAGTGTGGTCCTGCTTTTGTCTCTCCGTGATTTCAGTACATTTTCTGTTGAAAAAGGTCATCTGCATTGTTTGTTGTGATCTGTTGAAGCAAGGGAATGTGAGCAAATACCATCTGGACACAACTACTATGCTCTGACAAATGCAATCACATCATTGGGAGTGTTTTCTGTGCAGCATTCATCAACATCATTACAGTGGAAGGAAAAGTGTCCTGACCCGTTGAAGCGGTCGGATTTGTTTCGATCAACCACACAGTCGTGTGGAAATGATGGTGGTGGTCCTCTCTCTTCCTTTGAGGCCCTGACTGGCAGAACTGCACAGATTGTGCCCCAGTCAGAAGAGCCTACTTGTACTTCCACTTAGAGCCACCAATTTGGTTTGAAAATTAACTTTAGGTCTCATTTAGGGTCCGGCAGGCAAAATGCTGGCTGTCAATGTAGCGGAGACTATGACTTCAGCTCGTTTCGTGGAGGACCACCCACCAGATTTAGGGCCAGATTAGGAGTTAAGAGGTGCGTTGCCGGGTCCGCCACCACCGCACCACCAAACGTGCCGCACTGTCAAACCCATGGTCGAGCTGCTCGCCAGACTACGAGTATTTCTCCTGTCTGGCGGGCTTTGTTTTACGTTCTCACTGCGGTGCCTCAGATAATGGGCACCACAATGAGAACGCCAAAAACAATTCTTGCACAGCATGGAATGTAAACTCCATGCTGTGCAGGAACTGGTGTGCATGAATACAGGGGGGCACATGTTGCCCCCCTGCATACACCTCAGGATGCAGAGACACCATGGGGCCCTGTAGGGCCCCCTTTGATTCCTCTCCTCCACGGTTTTCACGGAGAAGCAACTCTGTGTTGTCCCTTTGGGTTACCTTTATCGCCTCTGTTTTCAGTTATCAGGGTAAGGAGGCAAGGGGTGGTGCCTTTTGCCTTTGTGCAGATTCACAGGGAGTGACCCCTGTTCCTAACCCATAATAGATTTCTCCCACTCTTGGGACGGGACTCCAATGATTGACTTACTCACCCCATACAGCAATTCAGGAAGATTGGCTTATCAAGAAAACAGAAAGAGGGAGTGTCCTCAATGGCTCCCCTGTGAGCTCAAGCAGGTGCACATCCACACCCAGGGTTAGACGATTTCAACATTCATGAGTGAAGCCAGGTTCAACATTCAGTTTGCGATGCCCAAGGCATTTCGGAAAGGGGTGGTCTCTCCCCACATTTGAAGCCAGCATCATCGACAACAACTGATTCATATGATAAACCCAGTGGAGGCCGCCACAAACAAAAAGTGGTGGGCAGGTGGAGGGGATGCGGGTGGGAGCATAGGGGGGTGAGCGCAGGAGGAGTGCGGGGGAGATTAATACTAATAAAAAAAGGAACATTTAACTGAAGCTGCCGGCTGCCTCCCACTTCGCGCCTCAGTGTTCTTCATCCTAGTTACATCACAAACTCCCTGTCCAATCCCCGCACTGCTCTCATAGGGATTGGCTTGAGCGAGCTGCTTAGATGCTTCGGTCAGGACAGGGAGTCTGTGCTGTTTCTCCAAACCGGCTGTTCAATACAGCCCGGTTAGAGAAACCTAAGTGTGCATGTGCGTTTGGCCGGCCTGAGATTTCTAGCCAAACACACAGGTGCACTTATAAGTGCACCCACCAGTCCTTCTCCTCCAATCCATGGCCCTGCCCCTCCCTGCACACACTGGCTCACAGCCGGCAAATGAAAAATAAAATGATTATAGTATATTGTTTTATTTTTCAGGTGCTGGCTCTAGGCCAGCGGGGTGATTCTCCTCCACTATTACAGAGGAGCCGCCCCTGTGATAAATATTTGTATTGCCAAATGTTCATATAGTGGGTCTTGGATCTGTGGAATTATAGATGATTGAGGTGAGCATGTCAGCCACTTCCAGCACTTGGCATATGGTAAAGCTCTGATAAGTTTAATCTGAATGAACAATTTATATCAGAGTTATGTAGTAATTACGCCATGGAGGTACCAACTTTTGTCAGGAGAGGGAAAGGCAGCACAATTGACCACATTCTTTTGTAAGACGACATGCGCCCCTGCTGAAAAAACATGAGGTGCATTCATCGCCATTTAGTGACCACTATCCCATAATTGTTAGCCTCACACTCCCTTTATTAGCCTCTCAAATGTCCAAGGCTGATCCCCCTTTGACCAACACACCCAATAAGGGGTACGAAGAAAAGGGATAAAAGTTAACCCTAATATAGTGTTCAGAGACCTCAGTATTAATAACCAGGCAGAGATCTTATGTTGTCTCTTGGACATAGCCGACCGAGCTGATATACATGGAAGTTTTATTAAGATATGTAAATCATTTTTGGAAATACTAACCTGAGACAAGCCCTGGATACATCACCATGTGCAATTCTGGTTTAATTACGAATGTACTAATGCTTATAAAACATTAAAAAGAATTACTAATGTAGTCCCACTGGACCTGGCTGCAGTCATAACGCAAGAAGGGAGTATAACCAAGCTATTGAGAAAATAAAGGAGGAGATCAGAACAAAAGCTTGGGAGGACATGGAATATGCAGCTCATTTATAATATAATTGTGCATCAACACTTCTTTTCTGAAAAAATGCCTTCTGGTATACAATGCCATTTATTAGAACAAGAATGAGTCGAGCATTTTAAACATATTTTTAACCCGACTTATGGCGAGATTAGTCCCTAGTCTTTACTGATTCTCCTCACTCGCCCCTAGATCTTGTAGAATTTAGTGAGACCATTATGGTAGGTGAAGTACGTAAAGGGATGCTGAGCTCTGCGACAAGAAAATTGCTGGGATCAGATGGGTCCCAGATGAGCTTTTTAAACACAACTGTGATTTTTTGGGCCCCCTTACCGAGCAAGCCCTAAATGTGTCTCTCATCCTAGATAAATATGTCAAGGCCAGGAAATGGCCATACACAAGGCTTTTATGGACCTCTCCTATGCTTTTGACTTAGTGGACAGAGACATACTATATGATATCATGGGTTGATCCCCCTTTATTGTATATTTCAAAAAGTCTTCATTGAAATACCCATATGAGGGTTCATTATACTCAACAGGGAGATAACATTCCCCCTATTCAAGTTAATTGAGGCGTGGGACAAGGCTGTATATTGGTCCATTTTTATTTTTATACCTTTTTAACTTCCTGCACCCATAACGTTTTTAAAATTAATTCCAGCTTAGTCTGCGTACTATGGTATGTGGAAGACGCGCTTTCAATTGCACGTACAACAAATGGGTTGCAATTACTTTTAGATGGTTTTAATAATTTTACTCAAGGGCTGAAGCCACAAAAAACCTGTCATGACCTGTGGCCCAAAAAATATTGGTTTTATTGGGAAAATACCAATTTTAAAGAAAACGTTTTTTTTTCTTTTTTTAGGGATTTTAATTGCCTAGATCTTCTGTTTAATGAGAATATTAATTGGGAAATGTTAATAATCCAGAGATCCCAGGGGATGGAAGCCTCTTGCAAATCAACCTTCAGGTTTGCCACGTTCGACAGGAGACTAGGACACAAGCCCCTAAAAGAAATGATTATGCTTTACAAAAGCAAAACCCTTAGTGAGGGTATATATGGGGTGGGATGTCTGGGGGAACACAACATCAAACAATAGGCTGTTAGGTACTCCTTAATCTACCCCAAGTTTCATAACCCACAGCAAATTGGGGCAGGCTTTTTGGAAGGCAATGGAGGTCTGTCTGATATTCCATTGTGGATAAAAATTAGGTCCACTCCTGAACTTGGCTTTATACGAATAATAGTGGAAGATTGTCTAGCATGACAGTCCTACCGTGGCTTAAGTATATTTAAAATATTCTTGGAGACCTAGGATTTAATAACTTTTTTGAAGATCCAGATAAGATGAGTCAACATTTTAAGAGCCAGGTCAAGGAAAGGTTTCTTGCACATAAAGAAGAAGTCGGGTTCACGAAAGTATTGGACTTAGTATCGGGCCAATCATATGTGCCACCTTTACTCACCAATGGCACATTGTCCTATTTTACATAAGTAAATGCACTGCAGTTCAGATTCCACCTTACACGGCTGAAGGGGAATAAGATACATTTTTTGTGTGGCCTTACCTTGTTACAGGCACTTTGTTTCCCTCATTACCGTGTTGTCCATATGATGAGATGTCATACCAGTCAACTAAGTACTTTATGCTATTCTGTACCCTGTATAGCTCTTTTAGAACATGGTTCCTATGCCCTATTTTTAGGGGACGATCTTTAATTAATCATCAGGAGGGTTTGCTTTTTTTTTTAGTGCCTGGAGTCAATTTCAATTTATAAAGCTTTATTCGGAGCTTGACAAAAGTCCATAAAAGCAGATCATACATAATAAACATCAATAAAACACATAGACTGATAGCAAGAATAAGTCATAAAAGCTTCATCTAAGTGGTTAAAACAGAGAAGTGATAAAAACAACAGTAGCAATTTTAAAATATAATAATAAAAGAAATGTGGCAGTAAAAAAGCAAACATCGGGTGGGGGGTTAAAAATCAGTTTCATGACATCCTTGACTGTTCTAACACCAAGTTTCTTGTACAAAGGTTTTAAAAGAGCAATACGGTAATTACCATATAATGGGCAGAACAATAAAAAGTGCATAGTGCTTTGAGCTGTAGTGCCATCACAGGGGCAAGGACCAATTGGGTATTTTTTGATATTAGGAAACGCCACTAAATGGTGAGCAATTCCAAAGCGCAGTCTAGTTAAAACGAACCTGTGAGAGGGTCTAGTAACAAAGCTCAAATATGGTTGGTAACCTGACAACTCACAGCAGCTGTCATAGAGCGTACAGGTGGATAAATTGCTACTGGCCTTCAAGTGTTGCTCATACTTTAGAGACAACCAAACAGACTTCAGTTCGCTTTTGGTCAAACTGTTGGCAGCATAACAGTCCTCATATAGGTTAAGACCATATATGTCCTTGAAACTGCGCATAACAAAGTTTACCCAAGGGATCTTTGAATAATTATCTAGAGACAGACAGTCCTTAATAACAGCTCTGTTCATGGAAGTCTCCTCCTTAGCCCAGATAGCACGCCACAGCATTAGAGGTCTATGGGCAATGGAATCCGAGAGATGGTGTATTCCAAGTTCCCTATGCACCAAATGCGTGGATGCTGAAATAGGCAAACAAAGTAACCTTTTTAGAAACAGGTTTTCCTCCACTTGTAGACTCCCAGCCGAAACATGCCCCCAGACACCTGCTCCATAAAGGGCAATTGAGAGGCACCTCATCTGGTAGATTTTCAGCATATCCCCAATCCGCCTATCCCCGATCTTAGAGGCGAACGTAAAAACCCCGTGAGCACATTTCGCCATTCTTGCTCTAACGAGGGTGACTTCACTGGACCAGCTACCTGTCTTGGAAAAGGTGATACCCAGATAATTAAAAGTATCGACCGTCTGAACCCTCTGCCCTTCCATAAAGAAGGAATGAGGTTTTTTACGGCCCTTACCGCATTCCATGACAAATGTCTTTGATTTGTTAATGACCAGCTTCCTTTCCCCAATAAACAAGGAAAACCTGTCCATGAGGCGTTGGAGGCCGACAGGGGTCCTGGAAAGAAGAACCGCGTCGTCCGCATATAGTAGGACTGGGATGTAGGAGTCAAGTATAATTGGGGCATCTGCCCCCACAGTCCTTAAAACAGTGTCAACCTCGTTAATAAAAAGTGTGAAAAGCAGGGGAGCTAGCACACACCCCTGCCTAATGCCACGCTTAACAGGAAACTTTGGTGTACACTCCCCACCTGGGCCATATCGAACACTAGAACTAAGATTAGCATAGAGTCTGGCCAAGAAGTAGACAATACCCTCCGGTGCCCCCATTCCAAGTAGTGTCTCCCAAAGAATCTTATGGTTAACCATATCGAAGGCACTACTGAGGTCAGCAAAACAGAGGAAGAGGGAACCTTTCTTGGCCAAAGTATATTTCCCTATAAGTAGTTCTAGGTTGAGACACTGTTCTACTGTGCCTCTGCCCTTCCTGAATCCGTATTGGGAATTAGCCAGGATGTTATTTGTTTCTGCCCATTCTTCTAATCTAACAAGAAGCACCCGGCTCATAATTTTCACGGAGGAATCTAGGAGGGAGATAGGCCGATAGTTCTTGGCATCCCCCTTCTCCCCCTTCTTATAGATAGGAATAATAATAGATTCCTTCCATGTGGGCGGTGCACCATGTCTTACAGCAGCATTAAATACTTTTGTCAATAACGGGCCCCAGATCTCCGGTTCTTTTTTATAAACATCCACCGGCACCCCATCAGGTCCCTGAGCCTTCCCACCTTTGCTTGCAATAATACATCCCTTGACCTCGGTAGGTGAGATATCTAGGGGAATGATTGGCCAGACCCCACCTCCAGTGTCCATATGTTTATCTGAGTCAAAAATCAGAGAAAAGTGGGAGACCCAGCTTCCCGCGCTAACGTTGGCCGACAGAACAGGCGTAACCTCGTCCCTTAGAAATGGGCTGTTGACAGTAGCCCAAAATAGAGAGGAATCAGAGGTTTCGGCGGCCTGGTCTAACTTGTCCCAGGCCTCCCGCTTAAGTTATGCCTTTCTTTCTGATACTGCTGCCTGGTAGATAGCCCTAAGATGCCTGATAAGGTTTGTATCCCTCTGTTTAACTGCCAGAGCCACTTTGAGGCTCTTAAGGGCAACAGTACTAGCGTGATCAAACCACCCCCTTTGCCGGTTTGAATCGCCCTTGAAATGTTTAGTGAATAATGCTTCTATGGAGTGATTAATATCGACAAAATTGTACAAAATTACGTCTGTCAGCTCTTCACTCGCTAAAATAGTATCAATTTCTTTTGAACAGTTAACAATAATGGAATTAGACAAAAAGTCTGCCTTCTCCCCCTTCCACCTAATTCTAGTTCCATTGGGTCTATGTGGTTCGATGTTATCCACAGTACTTGGTTTGGGACCTAAATTAGTCTTCCAAAAAACCGTCTCCATGGTCAGGCAGTTGTGGTCACTAATTAAATTATCTACTACCAAGGGGGCTGAACACCATGGATTAAGGCTGGAGGAGGTACAAATAAAGTCAATAACAGAGTTAGCGTTTCTGCCCTTGAAGGTGGGGAGAATTTCACCAAGAGCACCCCTCACATTCCCCATAATCTCCATATCATATGTCGTCAGGATTTTATTTAATGAGTCCCCGTATGGGTTATGGGGAAAATGGGCGACTCCCTCACCTCGAGAGTTTAAGAAACCACAGACCCTATGGGCAGAAGACGTACAAGCAGAAGTATTAAAGTCCCCCATCCATATAAAGTCAAAAGCAATGTCATTTCCTGTTACAATTTTAGCCAAAGCTGCCTCCAAGGCAAATGCTATCTGTTGCCTAGTGTTATCAAAAACATTATTATAAAAATTGATTAAAAGGATATTCCTATCCTGCTCCTTGCAAAGCCATAGGATCTGGGAATGGGCCCCCACCAGGACATGTTTCTTTACAGTGAGCGGAACATCAACAGAAATCAGTGTCAGAAGGCCACCCTTGGCTCTTCCTGAGTTCGAAGCCACAGCTGGTAATTGATATGAAACAAACGCGTTATAATTAATGGGGACCAGACTCCAGGTTTCCTGAAAACATAAGATATTAAAAAGATTGATAAAATCGAACCAACCTAGACATTCATCCTTATGGGAAAGTCCCGCAACATTCCAACATGCTATAAAACACGAACCAGAGTTAGCTGGGCGGGCGAAAGAATTCAATGTAAACCTATCCCCTCTTACATTAACCGGACTATCGCGGTCACAAGCCACAGTAGAGTCTAGTTGGCTTACACCAATATCATTAGTAATGTTTGTTAATATCCCAGGGGCCATACTAAAGCTCTCTTTACTCAAGGCCAAGTCCTCCAACCTAACACCATCTATAGCGGGCTCCAGTCAATCATTGTTATCAAGCCCACTTAAAGGTTGGAATCTATTAGACGTAGGGATAGTAGGGGTAGCACACAAATTCTGAACTCTAGGCCTGCACCAGTGGCGCTCATCAGCAGATTGGATAACAGGTTGAGTAGCAAAGTCTCTATAAAAATACCCAAGCGGCCGCAAAGAAATACCATGGTCACTCGCGGGGAGAGATGCGGCTTTAATTAAAACTGTAGAGGTAAGTTGGGGGTTGCGGAAGTTGATGACTATACATTCACCTTCGCAGGTCTTACGGGATTTACCAACCCAATTGGTTCTCCTGGTGCTTAGTATATCCCTAGATAGGGCTACAGGGAAATCACACTGTCGGTGGAGCCAGTCCACAGTCTTGTTCTTTAATGACGAGTGGGATTCTCCGTTTACAAGATTGCTATCATGCCTCTTAACAGGGGGGACGTTCATCAGGACTGCTACAAAGGGAGCGCACGTAGGTGGCAGGTCCGGTTGAGGGTTTCTATAGCTGAGGGTATTTACGTTATGACCCAACGATTCCCCTGGTACTAAACAGGAGGATGATTTAGAAGTGTCCTGCCGCTGGGATGATACATTAGGAGCTACAGGGGGCTTTCCAGGGACATACCCAGGTCTGCAATCAGGACTTCTGTTCTCGGCCGTCGTTGGGGCTGAGTTAGATGTAATTAAAGATATCTCCTCGGGCACCTGGATACTAGCGATAGTGTTTGTGGCTGGTCTAACCTTGAGAAAAGAGTCCAGGATGCCTCCCAATCTGACTACTTCGTCGGTAATTGTGGTAAGTTTGGTCAATAGGGGTTTCACCAATATGTCAAACTTGGCATCTATAGCATGAATTGTAAAATCCAGCTGTTCTTTATCAAGGATGACCTTTGCTACTTCCGTTGACACAGATTGAACTGGGAGATTTTTCTGCGGGGGGGTATCGTTTTTGTTAACATGGCGATTCCCTCCTCGCTTAGGCTGGATGGATTTGTTAGTGTTCCTACAGGTGCGTGTTAATTTTTGACGCCTGGATACAGGCTGGCTGGGGATAGGTACATCAAGTATAATTGCTTGGCCTGGTTCGGGGTCATTTGTGGACTCAGGGGTACCACTTTCCAAGCTTATGGTGTCGGTAACAGCTCCCTCAGTTATACTTTCAGTGGGTAATAAGGATGTATTAAGATCCTGATCAGAGGAGGGCTCAGAGGCCAAGCAGTTAGGCAGGGAGGGCAACGAACTCTGTGACCCCGAACGGCCTAAAGATTTCCTACGTTCTTGGTTAATTTTATCAACCATCTTAACCAAGTAGTTGTCCATGGTTGTGGTCGAGGCTGCTGTCTTGGCTTTAGGCATAATAGGCAAAACAGGGACCCACACCCCGCTACAGTTTTTCCTAGTGCGGACAAGAAATTATATACCAATCTTTTCCCAGGTGGATTAACACATACGGCCTCCGAACACCTTGGAAGATTAGACAATATACAACAATAGCTTGCCAGTCCACCCACAAAGAAAACAAGAATTAATGAATCAAATAACACGGTTTTCAATAGCCCGGTCTGCTGCTCCCACCTGCCCCCTCCTGTCCCGGACTGACTCAGACTGTCCGCCCTTTGTCCGGGCTTAGTCCTGGGCGTCCCGCGTCGTGTCCCGCTCAGCAGGAACTGATGTAATTTGGCCGGGACAAGAGCCAATAGGAGATTAGGGCGGGCCGTTACACAGCTGCGGAGCTCACCGGCTCACGGGCTCCTGGGACCTGCAGTCCCGTCGGCGGCTCCTCTCCGTGCACAGCAACCCAGCAAGTAGTCAGCGCAGCCCCTCCAGGGACACCAAGCTCAAATGGTAAAGAGCCTCCACCAGCGATGCGATGCGGGACCCGCGCAGGCGGGTTCCGCGAGGTTTTTTAAGCGGTTTGTGGGCGAGATGGCGGGAGGGCGGGCCGCTACACAGCTGCGGAGCTCACCGGCTCACGGGCTCCTGGGACCTGCAGTCCCGTCCGACGGCTCCTCTCCGTGCACAGCAACCCTGCAACCCAGCAAGTCGTCAGCGCAGCCCCTCCAGGGACACCAAGCTCAAATGGTAAAGAGCCTCCACCAGCGATGCGATGCGGGACCCCTGGAGTCTCCTTTGATATGCTGCTCAGTCCTGAATTTTATCACTCAAGCATTGAATTTGAGAATGAAATATACACTGTGATTTGAGTAGTTAGAGTTTTTAAACATGAACATCTCTTTTGATCATCTTATGTTTTATAATTGCATTATGTTAAAGGGGGTATAACAATCACAGCCTGATGGGGATATGATTTTATAGCAAAGTGACTTTTTTTTTAAACTGCTTTTTATTGAAACATTCATTAGTG
The DNA here is from genome assembly GCF_964204655.1 of Triturus cristatus. Classification (NCBI taxonomy): domain Eukaryota; kingdom Metazoa; phylum Chordata; class Amphibia; order Caudata; family Salamandridae; genus Triturus; species Triturus cristatus. The sequence continues at coordinate 566,422,197 of NC_140580.1, read as the reverse complement.
TCAATATATAGCATTACAAAAGGTAATGGTTTATAGTACATACTTATCATAATTCGCATTTCTTTGACATATGGATGTTTAAAACAGTGAACAATTCCAGCAGATTCCCGGCTCATGACACCCCCAGTCAACCACCCCCTCCCACTTTAGCAATCAAGTATCCCCCAATTACCCCTGTACACTTCCCACACTTTTTCCCATTCCTTGGGGCAAAGTGACATTTTTAGGCGAGATTTTAATATGCCAAAGAGGGGTATAGCCATTGCAGCCCGATTGTGATACGATTCCATTGTTAAGTGATACTTTTAGATGATATTTTAATCTGAACATTCTTTCTTGATGTACTGATACTTTATAATTGCATTATCTCAAAGGAGGGCATAGTAAATATAACCTGATGGCCATAAGACTTCACTGCAATGTGATATTTCCTAAATGAGAATTTTTACTATGCTTTTATGGTCAAATGACCGAATAAAGATGATAATGATGACTCCGTGAATCCACCTTTAGGTAAATAAGGAGTTAGGCCCAAGGGACGAGGTTTAGACAGGGCCGTATTCACTTTTTCAAAAAAAGGGGGATGAGCCTTCACCTCGCTTTAATTCTAAGCATTAACAATTTTGCTTAATGAACAAACATATTGCTTTCTGTTTGGTCTGGTACTTTGTTTATACCTTTTATTTAATGATTTTTCTTATTTTCTCATAAATTAATTTCAGTGCAAGAAAAGGACAAGTGTCATCATTTTACACCACATACAAATCATAAAAACATTCAAATCATACAACTAATTACATCACATTGGACATTCTTTTTACAAAAATACAAACAGAGAGAAAATACATCCAATACATGTATATGTATCAGTCCTTATTGCTTAACTGGCTACATTAATGATCCTGGACTTTTATTGGAATGTCTATGTCAGGTATCTGTGGAAGCACAGGGAAACAAAAATGTTCTCTTTTCTTTATTGTAATTAGGTTTTTCTGTAAGGGAGTTTATCTCTTATTTGACAGACTGGAATTCAATTCTTCATTCCTTTGTGCTCTAATCAAATGCCGACGCGTATCGAAGCCTGGGCATTGAGTTCCAGGATTCTCGTCAGGGCTTTTTAATTTTTGGCAGCTTTAATTCTTTCCTGTAATGGATGTGCAATACAAAAGTTAAAATCTTATTTCACATACTCCTATCCTCTATTATCTCATTTTTTAAAACGTTTATACCCGAGAAGCCTTTAGTTGTCTTCTCATTTGTAGTTTAATTTGCGCACGATGGACTTTGCTTTTGTTTAGGGAATATTTGTTTCTGTTAGGGGACAAAGAAGGCCGGTCAGGATTATCAATTTTTTTCTGTGGTTAATGCAGCTTTTTAATCTTTAGTTTGGTTCCTACCTTCATTTATCTTCCTTTGCCGTTTCATTTCTTAGCGCAATTAGCAGTTTGTTGTGCGTCCTGCAAAACATTTATTGCCTTTCGTTAAAGACGGTCTTTGTATATTGCTTGCTTTTCTGCGTGACTAAACATTTGTATGTTTACCTGCGTTATTAAATTCAGCCGTTCGTGCCTTAATTTATATTCTGTTAGGTCGGCCGTTTTTCTGGGGAGAGGTAGAGTTTAGTTGTAGCGCTTTAGTTTGTAATATTATGTCTCTATTGTTAGATGTAAAGAAAGCATACCTCTATTCGCGACGTAGACAATTATTTCTGCTCTCTTTACTCGCATGCGCGATGTTCTCGCTCGCGCGTGCTGACATAGAGTCAATGGGAGCAGTTATCGGTACTTTCCTCAATTTTGTTACATTGCATTTCGCTCTCTAAGTTGATATTGCGCTTACCTCGTTATTCAATAAGCTTTATGTCATCTTTGCAGCTGTCTTTCCAAACGGCTGACATTTTTTGTCGGGGCTTCTGTTAGTATAGTTTAAATTGAATTCTGGGTAGAGCTTCACTTAGCCAATCAGACAGTTTGCTTCTGGTGAATTATTGTGTTGCATTGTGGGTCACGTAGTTTCTTGGATATTTAATGCTTAGAAAACTCAGTCATAGTGTTAAGGATCATTAATATAGTCAGTTAAGCAATAAGGACTGATAAATATACATGTATTGGATGTATTTTCTCTCTATGTTTGTCTTTTTGTAAAAAGAATGTCCAATGTGATGTCATTAGTTTTATGATTTGAATGTTTTTATGATTTGTATGTGGTGTAAAATGATGAGACACTTGTCCTTTTCTTGCACTGAAACGAATTTATGAGAAAATAAGAAAAATCATTAAATAAAAGGTACAAACACAGTACCAGAACAGACAGAAAGCAATACGTTTGTTCATTAAGCAAAAATGTGAATGCTTAGAATTAAAGCGAGGTGAAGGCTCATCCCCCTTCTTTTGAATCAGTGAATCCACCAGCATTCAAAGGCACATGCATGTGGTTTTATCAAAAATGTGTGCATTATTTTTGCTGAAGTCCTCCTGTTATGTCACGTTTCCTGTACAAAAATCATATGTGTCAATTGTGACGGGCTAGCATACACTCTGAGACGTAACTGACATTGCATTCCAGTTGCCCTAGCCACTTGCCCTCACGCTCCAATGTGCTGGGGCAGTGGTGGTATCAGGATGCCATAAGATCCCATGCCACAAACCCAACCGTTCAGAGGTCCATTAGGAAAATACACCAGGCTCATATTTTGCAGTTGTGGTACAGTAGTCCCATTATGGTATCACAGAGATGAGCGCCATCCAAGAGTTTCCAGACTGTATTGGCCCACAGCTGTACAACATGAGGAGGTGCTGCTTATTCTTCATGTATGCCCATAGAGCCAGCTGTTAAGGCTTTGCAGGTGTTGCAGACAGTGTCATTTTAAGGATTTGAGGGCCCTGGGCAAGACATATTTTAGGGGACCTTTAACATAATAAATTAAAATTCTTACTGATTCAAGAACGTATGATACCAAAATATACTACATTATGGGCCAGATGCACGACCATTTTGCATGCACAAAATCAATCGCAAAATGATTTGCGCATGCAAAAATAGCCTTATACAATGTACTAAAGTCAATCTCAATTGCCCAAAGTTAAATTTGTGCATGCAATTTACCACTAAGCAGAACCAGGTGGTAATCAGGAACAACCTATAAAACAGACCCAGAATGCATCACATACCTTTCCACAATGGCTGCCCTGTACATGTTAGCGAGGAGGAGGCGGATAATGGCGGCATTGTAGAGGAGGAGAAGACAGAAGAGGATATTCAGAGTCAGGCTGACATTGTTGTATAAGACAGAGGAGGAGATATATGAGCAGTACAGGTTAAGTAGCGGGGTCATACTAGACCTCATTGACACCTTGAAGCCACAACTTGAGAGCAGAAACTTGCACAGCAGTGCAATTCCCACACATGTACAAGTCTTGTGCTCCCTCCACCTCTTGGCCACTGATAGTTACCAGCATGTCATTGCAGTTGCTGGTCGTGTGTCTCAGAGTGCGCTTTCGCGTTTTTTCAACAATTTCCTAGACGCCGTGCTATACCACATATATCAACACATATACATTGCCAGAGATAATGAGGAATTAGACCAAACAAAACTCAATTTTTACAGAATAACAAGGTTTCCACAGGTCATACGGTGCATAGATGGGTCCCATGTGCCCATATGTCCACCATCCCGCTTTGAATACATTTTTCGCAACACAAAAAGCGCACATTCCCTCAATATCCAAGTAGTGTGTGACGCTAAAAACATAATCACAGACAATGTAGCCAAATTCCCTGGAAGCACCCATGATGCACATATTTTCAGGCACAGTGGTCTATATCAAAGGTTAGAAAGAGGTGACTTTGATGATGGATACCTCCTAGGTAATGTTATTACCAGTCCCCAGACAAACGTTTATTCACTTGTATGTCTGTAAGCATTAAACCTCAACATCACATATCTCACAACAGGTGGCAGTGCGTATGCCCTGCGTCCATGGATCCTCACACCGTATCTGTCTCCCAATAATATACATGAAAGGCAGTACAACACTGTACACAGGCGCACAAGGACAGTGATCGAGCATACTTTTGGAATATTGAAATCGTGCTTCAGATGCCTACATAAGAGTGGTGGAGCTCTGCAGTATGCACCAGAGACAGTCTGTAAAATCGTGGAAACATGTGCTATGCTTCACAACATGGCCTACAGAGGTGGAATGCCCATGGATGTGTCTGACACAGATTCTGAGGATGAGGACCAGGGACCACCTGCCATACATCAAAGGGATGGAGCGTTGCAGCAGAGGGGAGAAGGCGCAGGGACTATATTGCCAACAACTATTTCTGAAAGGTACGTAACTTCAGCTAGGCACTCAGCTGTACATAAGACAGAACAATTTGTGAATATCAATGGATGCTTTAATTTGCAGGCAACCATTATCAAACTTAGGACAACATGTCCATCAGTAACTGTAGGCATAAGCTAAAAAAAGTAAATTGGGGTTATGTCACCACAAATAATGAAAATTAAGTCATTGTAAAGTTGTTTTGTGAGACAAAAAAGTTAATTTCCTGCCCCTCCGTGTAGCCTGGCCAGAGCTGCCACTACCCAACCCAAGGTGCCGGCTGTTGTTTCTGCGCATCATTGTTGTCTCCGTGGCTGACACTTTACTGTCAGTGCCACCAAAGTCAACACTACCAATGATCTGATTGGTCTGCAGTGTTTCCACTGCTGCTGTTATTTTCTCTATGCCACGAGCTACGTCCCCACTGTAGTGGCCCATCTCTACCTGCAGGCCAAGTGTGCGATGGCTGTGTTTGTTTGTAGCATGTGCGAGTCTATTGATGGCCCTGCTCAAATTGTCAAGTTTCTGGCCCCTGCTGCGCTCCATGCGCCTTAGATTTGCCCTTTCTGCAGACCACTCTTTTGCTAAGTCTGCCACAGTGTTGGTGAGGGCATCCAGTTTTGATTCAATCCTCACGTTTTGACCGCACTGAGTTGCCATAGAGGACTCCAGAGCCCAGGGGGAGCCGCGGCAGGAGCCTCACGCATTGCGCCAGCCGGCGCATAAAAACAGCTTTCCACTCCCGCAGCGCGGGACCGCATGACTCACGTTTTGACCGCACTGAATTGCCGTAGAGGACTCCAGAGCCCAGGGGGAGCCACAGCAGGAGCCACGCATCTCCGAGCCGGTGCATAAAAACAGCTTTCCACTCCCGCAGCGCGGGACGCGCGCGGGCGTGTCCGGGCTGTGCCAGGGCCAAGGGCAGGCCCGTCCGAGCCCTTCAGAGGTCGAAGGAGGCCGGGCAGGGCTACACTATTGATCACGATTACCGGGGATCTGCTGTGGAATCACTCCGACAAGGTACTGTTGCAAAGCCGTTTTGACTTATCCAAGAGAGTATTGCACTCTGGGACCTATTGTACTAATTTTAACATGAGCAAAAAGTTCACATCGGGGCAGGGGGTTGTTGGGACTCTGGACGCTTTCCTTACAAGGGCTGAATCTGTTTTATCGCAAGAGATTGAACTAGCTGAAAGGAGGTTATCCCTGGATCCCCAGAGTACACTTACACAAGATGCCTGCCCTACCATTACCACTCTGCCCTCCACTAGTGTGGAGGAAATCGAGGAGGTCTCACTCCCTGTAACTGGTCTAGACGCTACAACCCCAACCCCAGTGGTTCTGGCAGCTCCAATAATGAATGATATCACACATAGGTCCCCAGTTACAACAAGGGGCCAGAAGGCTAAGGCTAAGTCTGCGCAGGGTTATTCCCTTGCGCCGCCATCAAAGAAAAGAAATGGTCTCAGTAGCTGTAAACCAGCCCATTCTACGCTGAAATCCATGTTAAAAAATGCTGATGGGAAATCCTGTGAGCCCAATAGTGAGCACCCCCATGATAATACATCAGTTCCGAATGAGGGTGCAATTGTGGAGACCCCAAGTAACTTAATGCAAGGAGATTTTATATGTAAGCTGGAACTAATTTTATCCACTTTTCTGAAACCTGTAATTTCAAAACTTAATAGCATCGAAGCAAGATTAGTCAACCTCGAAAAATCTATATCAACTCTTTTACAATTGCCAATGGAGAACCGGGGGGAATGAGGGTCCCTTATCTGTTTCTCACCCAGGGGGCAGTGGTTCCGGTAATATGCGCCCTGTAGGCATTGACTCTGGTAACCCCAAAAACGGGAGGGTATGCTCCACTCCGTCTACGGGTAGTGTATCACAGAGTCAGGTCATATCCTCACAGGAACCTTCTGGTAGCAATATAAGCAGTGATAACCTTCCTCAAATGGGGAGAGGCCTGCCTCTAAACACAGCGAGGAGAAAGTGCCCTACTCGTGAGGATGCCCGGAGGCCAGTCAACCTACATTTGCCCCCCGACGCAACACCTTACACTGTGGTGCTGGCAAATGTTTCCTTGTTGCCGGCTGGTAACATTGAGCACTGGTCAACCTTGCGGAACAAATCTCTCCACTTTCTAAGTGTTAGGACTGGGATTAACGCTAACCTCTTATATTCAGAATATAAGATGGCTCGTAGAATTGGCTGGGTCGGCCAGTCTAGGAAGTCACTAAAAGGGAATTGTATTGTCTTATCCATTAGGACCCCAGACTTTGTACATCTAATACTGAATAGGGCGGGAAAAACGGCAATTAAACCAGATGAGCCAGCTTTATTACCCTTGGGGTTTTTTTTACCTGCCGTCTCACTATCGCCCATCCATTCACCCATGGCATCCGTCTAGGGAGATGGAGTACACACATGGAGGCCAGCAAATGTATTCAGTTCCAGCTAGTAATCGTTATGACATCTTCAACACTCTGGACGATATTGACTGACCACTAACTGAGAGTAATCATTGTAGTGCCATTGACGGGCAAAAAAGACAGCAGAGAGATAGGGTGTGGGTGAGATCACATGTAAACAGACCCTCTATTTTATTAGAGGAGTCAACTCTTAAACTGCCATTGTAATGCAAAGTGGCTGAAGTACAGGTTAAGGGCAATGGGCCTCTTCAAGGGGACCAGAATACACTTGGGTTAGATCAGCCTCAAGGGGCACAGTTTTCTTTACCAGTCTTGCCTAACATACGGCCTGAATCAGAGCAGCAGAGAAGATGTGAAGCTGTTAGACAAATAGACACTGGGGCAGCCAGAATCTTCACCACTAACAAAATCACTGGCTGCGGCATTGTATCATGGAACATAGCAGGTTTACGAGACAAGTTTAGTAATCCCCAGTGGTTAGGATATATTCTAAAACATGAAATTATCTGTTTTCCAGAAACATGGCTGAAGGACCCCATTCATATGAACGGTTATAGAACATTTAACACCTAAGCGATAGGGGGTTTGTATGGCAGAGCAAAAGGTGGGCTCTGCATATACGTCTCTAATCAGTTAAACTTTGTTAAAATAAAATCAAAGCTTGAGTCCCCTTTTTACCAAGTACTAACGTTGTATTTAACTGGTTTTTTTCAATAATTTTGGGTAAATTTTACAATAACATTCCACCCGATAGTGCTCCTAGGGTGGTTGACTCATTGTATAAAGAATTAAGAAATGCGTGTAATGCCAAGGGCCCCGAGAATATGCTCATTATGTGTGGGGATTTTAATTGCGCCCTGTGCCTTCATGAGGATGATAGGAGATGTGGCTTTAACACATACACATACGGCACTCATTTTTGTCATTCTAGTGCAGGAGACCTTTTTAATGATCTGGTGTTCAACCTAGACCTAGGTTTTGCTAACGACCTATGCACTAGACCTATACGGATGCCGCAGACCTTGAATGGAGGAGGCCTCAACTCAACAATCGATCATATTTTGGTATCAAACACGTCTGCCTCCAGATTACTCACCTTCACATTAGACACGAACTCAGTGAGCGATCATTACCCCTTATGTATCACGGTTAAACTACCTGCGAGCAGTCAGAGAAGTGAAAAACAGACGGTAAATGAGGCTTTAGTTAATTTAAGACTTGATAAAGTTAATGGGTATACTCTTCGATGGAACATGATGGACCCTGAGATAGTTAATAAATGACTAATTACAAGGTGTAGATCTGCTTTTGACACCTGCCTGAATGAAATAGCTTCTCCCGAGAGCATTCTATCTGCTTTCCAAGACGTAGCAGCCGCGGTTAGGGATGTAATGTTCAAACAAGGTGGGAAAAAGCAAGCTTCCCAGAGGTGGTTTGACCTAACATGCACCCGGGCACATTCTCACCTGAAACAGGAGCTCCATAATATCCCAAGGAACATCATTAAAATTAGAGAAGCAAGAAAGAATTACAAATTATCGCTTTTAGAGAGGAAGAATGCCCTCAGGAAAGAATCCTGGGAGCGGCTTACCTCGGCTGCACAAATGAAAGATAGCGCTGCTTTTTGGAAGGCTGTCAAAACACCCTACCTGACTCTGGCGGGGGGCCCAACCCTGGAGGTAGCGATCACAGAGAGTCAATGGATCGAATACTTTCTAAAGATATATAATGGCCCCTGTTCCACCAATAATTATGACATCGACTGCATGGGTCCTATTTGTCAGCCATTGGACCTATGCATTAGTGTTAGTGAAGTAAGCAGGGCACTCTCGTTAAACGCAGGAGGGAAAGCCTCAGGTCCTGATGGGGTACCTGTGGACTTAGTCCAACATTACCTTATGGGTCCCCATCATTACACAAATAATTCATGCTAGTTGTAAGTCTGCTTTCCTATTAACTTGGGTGGAATCCACCATTGTCCCTATATTCAAGAAGGGGGACCGTCAGGACCCGACTTGCTACAGGCCCATTTCCTTATTGGACTCCATGGCCAAGGTAGCAGGATGTATCGTCTTGGAACGCCTGCAGCTTTGGGCAGAGGAAAACCAAATTTTATCTGATATCCAATATGGTTTTCGGGAAGGACTAGGGACTGTGGATCAACGTTTAAATTTAGTGATCCTCATGGAAAAGTATGTCAAAAAGGGAAACCTGTATTTAGTTTTCCTCTACCTCACTGCGGCCTTCGACTGCGTGAGGCATTCAAAGCTTTGGGATATTCTGGAAACACCGGGGGTCGACAAAAATATTATCTATTTTATTGGTCGCCTTTATCAAGGTGCGAAATCACGCGTTCGTTTTGGCTTAGGAGGAGAGTGTACTGCCTTTTTACCTATTGGAAGGGGGGTTAGGCAAGGCTGTGTCCTAGCCCCCTTCCTTTTTAACCTTTATAGTAATGGGTTAGGACAGGCCCTCCTTAAAGATACCCAAGTTTTCCCCCAAGTAGGTAATCGATCCATCCCAGCATTACTCTATGCGGACAACACTGTAATCATGTCCCGTACCCAGATTGGCCTACAAAAGACCCTAAATAACTTTTTTAACTTCATGAAGGAGCTGGCTCTTAGGATTAACATCTCTAAAACTTTTGTAATGAGATGTGGTCATGGGATTAAGAAACGCAGGGACATTTTTTTTGGAGGGGAAACCGATAGCCTTAACTAATAGTTTCTCTTACCTAGGCATCTTATTTAGGCACAATGACACTTGGGCCCAAGCTGTTGTAGCAAAAAACCTGGCTCTAATTAGAACAACATCTGCTCTAGCCAGCTTCACAAAAACATTAGGTCGAAAACCACCTTTGGAACTCCAAAAAATGTATAAAGCCAAGTGTGTTGCAACTGTTATCTATGGGGCCGGGATTTGGGGTTTTGCCAATACAAACTCAATACAATTAGTGGAAAATTATTTTATTAAATATATTTTGTTAGCATCCTCCAGTCAGTTCTCCCATCTTCATTTGCCATGCTGAGCTGGGCCTCTCACACATATCTGATCTCATAAAAATGGAACCAATCCTTCTTTGGCACAGGATTTGGTCAACTGATGAGACTAAATTTAACAGGGACCTATTACAGGATAGTCTGAGGATGGAGGGTGGGTTAAGGATACCATGATTCAAGTATATCCGAGACTTTACAAAAGATATGTTTCATCCGGAATACTTCTCTAACCCCAGTACTATCGTCCTGGTCTCCAGGAAAATCCTTAGAAAGGAGGTCCTCTCTTTCCTGGAAAGTAAAAGGGTATCTGGAGAAATCAATAAGCCTAGGGTCTTGAACCATCAGATGGTCCTTACAACCTTTGGTCTGCAGCCATATTTAGCTTTCGTGCCAGCTGTCTTTGGCAGGTTCTTACTATTCAGATTCAGATTGGGGATAATACATCGATTTGTTTCCTTCCCCATGATGAATAATTGGGCAAACGAGTTACAACTATGTCCATGTGATAACCTGTCACCTCAATCATCAATTGTATTGTATTGTATTAACATTTATAAAGCGCGAAACTGCGACCCTACGGGTATCCAGGCGCTCGGTCAATGCTCTTGGTTTTATTCTGTAAATTGTATATGGAGGCAAGAAAGTTCTGGTTAGTCCCGATTCTATAGAACTGGGGCCTGAGACAATATCGCCCTGCTTTTATTAGGCTCCAGCTTCTAGAAAATGAACACGTTGCCTGGAGGATATCTATGTTTTTAAAAAAAAACTCTGCACCAAAGAAAGGGCATTGTTATTTAGGATTGTGGAGGAGGTTTTTCCTAAACACTTTCTTCATGAATTTTGACCTGTTTTAACCTGTGTAAATATTCATGAAATGTATTTTAATATGGAATTATTATATGTGCAAGCTTGTTCCTTTTTAAATTTACTAATGATAACTTCTGTTTTAAACATGATTATTAATTTGTCACATGTGCTTTTTATGATTGCTATACTACAATCGAAATAAAGCTTAGTATGATGATGATGATGATTCAGTCCTGGCCTGATTCTCAGCCAGTTTGTTGGTGATCATGGAGAAGCCCTGGGTCATCCTGACATTTCGTTGTCTTTGGATTTTGTTTTGCAGACGCTGTATTTGCAGCATTTCACAGTCTAGTGAAGCAGACATGGCCGGACTGGCTGATTCATTGGAGGACAAACCTTTGTTGCGACGCAGGGACTGTTGGGATGGCCGTGAGAGACGCACACGGGTGGACAGAGGGCCTCGTGGTGTTGTGTCCTCCTGTGCAGCTGAGGTGACAGTGGGTGTGGACTCTCAAGTGGTTGCAGCCACAGTAGATGGGACATCAGATGACCTGTGCCCACTTGTTTGCCCAACGTCTTGCCCTTTCTCCATCTGCTCAGGCTCGTAACCTGCTGTGTCATCAGCAGTGTCGTATGCTTCCAATGGTGTGTCTATGTGACAAAAAAGAATAGAAAATAATTAAAAAAAATTGTTTCACTGTTTCAGTGGTGTTGCAATGTTTATCAGCTCAAGTCATTCCCTCATTACACTGAATTTGTCACAGACTACATCTCCCATGATGCAACACTAACTTGTTTGTTGTTTGTACATGGATGTTTGCTTCCCTTCTTGCTGTCCTTGCTGCTCATGATGTCTCTGGTTCTCAATCAGCAGTGTGTAACAGTGCTACTGCACCTGAACATGTACTTGAATTTTGTTCAGGTGTATCTTTGGGCACCACTTCCTGTTTTGGGGTCCTTCAGCTCAGACAGGAAGTGTTTACTTTTTTTAATGAATTTTGATATTTGCGAGTGCTTTATTGGCCTGTTTAATGCACACTCGCAAATAGCGCATGCAAAATAGTCTTTTTAACAGGACTCACTATTTGTGAGACATTAGCGACTCGCAAATAGCGTGTGGGCAAATAGCGTTAAAGTCAATACCGACTCGCAATCATGTTGTCTGTGGTGTTAGTAGGTACCAAATAGCGACTCGCTATTTGCGAGTCGCAATTTGTCGCAAATAGTGAGTCGCTATTTTCACGGGTCGTACATCTGGCCCTATACGTCCAACTTTATTATGGTCACACAAAAACTGCTGAAATTTGTCTTGCCTGGGACCCCAAAACCCCTTAAGATGACATTAGGTAGATAGAAAGAGTCAGAGGTAGAGTTAGGTAGAGAGGTTTAGATAAAAAGAAATTGAATAGGCAGAAGCCAAATAGAAACAAACACTTTCTTTCCCAGAGGGTCCCTTGGAAGGTTGGGGGCCCTTGGCAATTGTCCACTTTTACCATGCCTTTAACCATCTCTGGTTGCAGAGAGAGAGCAGGCTGGTTTGGCTGGGCCCGAAGGGTTGTAGGATTAATACCATGGTTCCTCCTTATTTAATGAGTGGGTGACAAGCCAGGTCTGCGCGTGTAGGAACCCAGGCACGGGTAATACACAATGAGACTGTTGAAAGTTACATCGTTTAAAACATCACTACCTGCACTTATAAATGATTTTTAGGGTTCAACTTGAAGAATCTTAATTATGTAGCATTTATGCTACAGATCTATGTCTGCCACCAACATAGAGTTTTAAAATAAAGTTAACTGAGGTGAAAACATTTTAAGACAGGCTTGTCAGCCTCAGTTTAATTATCTCTGCTTGTGGCATATGCTTTTCTTTGATAAAAATGATGTTTAATTAAATACAGATATTGGACTGCTGCATACTGACACTTTAACTCTCATTGTAGGAATAAAATTCGTCTTTGCCTGCCATTTAAAAAGAACACATAGGATACCGGCTGCATTACATAAGTCCAGAATCGTTAATGAGTTCAATTTGAAAAAATGAATATTTTGGGGTTTTGTAGATAGCTGATTGATGTTCTACAAGGTGTCCTGAGGTTATGGAAATGTCTGGAGAGAGAATCATGTGAGCTGTTAAGATATGGTTGTGATCCTCAGATACATAACATACTGTTCAAATTACATTACTGTCCTTCACCTTGGACAAATAGTAGCTACATTTATTATTTGTATATACTCCATTGAAAGACCTAAGGTGAATATTTTGTGTTTCTATTCAGTGCTGCAGGAGGGTGCTTTGACGTACAATGCATTACTTTAATACCAAAGAGAGTCTCTTTTTAAGCAACAAACCACAAAATGGTTGTGCCTCACTACCACCAACTAGTATTTAGTGCGAGTCATATTTGACATGTTGCTAATATTTTGTAATTCAAAGTATAACTAATTTAACGAATTACACATTAAAGAGTTGCATTATTGCTACAGGGCTAATAGGTTATATAAAATTATACACTGTTCGTCCTAATACAATGCAAACAGGGGACAAAACACCACCATTGCATAAAAAAGCATAGGGCTGCACCTCTGGTGCAATTCATGTACTTCAGCTCATATAGTGTTAAATGCTTTGCATGTTGATTTGGTTATCTTTAAAATCTCCCAACGGCATCAAGGCGCGAAAAAAGGATGCTTCCATGAATTTCTCCTCAGTGCTTTTGCATGCAGTCCGTGTTGCTTTCCTCATATGTATTTAATGCTGCTGTAAAATGGAATCCCTTCTTTTAGTAGAGCTCAAAACAGTAATGTGAATCCAATAATGTAATACTTTTGTTATGTGCTCCAGTCTTCCATAGTGAACTGGTGTCGTATCATGAAGAGATGCGCTGGCTCAGTCCAAAGTCGAGCACCTTTTTTGTGTTTTCAAGTTTCTAAGGTTAAACATATAACTCCGAATTTCTCCTTATCAATGCGTGGAATGCAGACAGCAGAAGTGTGAAATATTGAGCAGGGGTTGCCTCTGTGTTCCTACTTGTGGTGTCTAAAGTTCATGCATTAACTTGGAGTATTTCCAGGTTCAAGGCCACTGGAATTATAGTTCATGGGAGGACAAAACTATGTGGTAGGGTTGACTAAACTATGTGGCAAGAAAAGCCAAATTATGTGACATATTGTGGAAATTTTTTTGATATTATGACCTCATTATTTTTATATTATACACCTTTTATACTGTCTTACCAAAGGTTACATCACGCTTGCACCACTTTAACACCAGACTACGGCAATAGGCAACTAAAGTGAAATGTCAACATTTGCGAAGGGCTTCCGCTGTGCAGCAACACGCCATTGCATTTTTAGAAATGTTTGATTGAGCTACAAACTACATTTTTGTTAACATCTGCAAATTATGCAGCAAATGATGGATGGGTTATGTGACAAATGAGGCAAATCAATATTCATGCGTAAAATGTCACAGCTGCAGAATCACATAGTTTGGTGGACATTGTTTTATATATATATATATATATATATATATTCACTGAAAAAACCATGGGTTTCACACACGTTATAGTTAGGAATTAGCATTTAAAAAACCTTAGAAATTCAGTGAAAAAACCATAGGTTTCACACACGTTATAGTTAGGAATTAGCATTTAAAAAACCTTAGAAATTCAGTGAAAAAACCATAGGTTTCACACATGTTATAGTTAGCTGGACATTTTACTCGTAAAAAACCAATGAAATTGCCCCGTTATAGTTAGTTCAGCTAACTATAACTTGCGCGCCCGCAATGCACTGCTGATGACGTCACATATTACATCACTCATGACATGGTCAGTGACATCACTCATGACATCACTGATGACATCTCAAATGACATCACTGATGACCTCACTGATGACATCATCCAGTGAATGTGTGTTTTTCTGAAAATTAAATATGTTTTATATATGTATATCTCAAGGTCGATGGAAGAATAAATGGGTATATTACTGTCTAAATGGGTGATTTGTTTTTGAAAAATTGATTGTGTAACTGACTGATTAAGTGTATCATAGTGAATACATGGCTTAGTGAGTAATGTTTAAAAATATAAATATCTGTATCAGTCTCTCACTTTGTGTATAAGTGGCTGCATGGGTTGGAGAGTAGCTACATGGGTGTCTATATAGGTTATTAGTTGGTTTTTTGAGTATCAGTATGAGTGTCTGCATGGTTCGGTGGGGGGTATGACGTAGTGCATAGGTGCATGAATGAGTGACTCACTGTTTGTATGTGTTGAACAGAGCATGTGTGCAGGACTGCATGGGTGGATGAGTGTGTGTATGGGTGTGTTAGTGAGTGAATGACTGTCTCAATAGTATCTTTATGAGTAACTACATATGTTTAAAACTAGTATATGTGACTATTGGTTTATATATGTGAGTATATGTGAGAGTGAGAGATTGAAAGAGTTCCTGTATGAATAAGTATGTATTTCTATAAGTAATTGTTTAAAAGACTAAGTATGTGTAAGTTTCCGTAGAAGTAAGTGTGGTGGTGTGTGTATAACTGTATATGCAAGTAAATGTATGTTTGATTCTTTATTAGCATGAGTGACTATGTGTGTGAGTAGCTCTATGGATGAGTGGCATTGTGTAACAGGATGTATAGGTGTATGAGTACATATGATAAGTGAGTACATGTATGAGTGACTGTATTGGACTGTTGGTGAATGAGTGGATGTGTATGTGGATCTTAGAATTACTGAAGAGGTTGTTGTAACTGTTATTGGTATGTCCATTGTTTTGTAAATTTTAGTCTCTATTTTTGAATGTGTGTATCAAAGGTTTTATTAGGGGAAGAGGAGGTCTGCCACTCTATCACAAGGATGATGTCATCAGTGAGGTCATCAGTGATGTCATTTGAGATGTCATCAGTGATGTCATGAGTGATGTCACTGACCATGTCATGAGTGATGTAATATGTGACGTCATCAGCAGTGCATTGCGGGCGCGCGAGTTATAGTTAGCTGAACTAACTATAACGGGGCAATTTCATTGGTTTTTTACGAGTAAAATGTCCAGCTAACTATAACATGTGTGAAACCTATGGTTTTTTCACTGAATTTCTAAGGTTTTTTAAATGCTAATTCCTAACTATAACGTGTGTGAAACCTATGGTTTTTTCACTGAATTTCTAAGGTTTTTTAAATGCTAATTCCTAACTATAACGTGTGTGAAACCCATGGTTTTTTCAGTGAATTTGCAAGGTTTTTTAAATGCTAATTCCTAACTATAACGTGTGTGAAACCCATGGTTTTTTCAGTGAATTTGCAAGGTTTTTTAAATGCAAATTTTTTTTTTTTCTTCTATTTTTAATAACATATTTTTATTTTAATTTTCTTACCTTTTATAAAGATTATGATTAAATTTTTAAAATTCTTTAATATGTTTTTTTTTTATATATTTTTTAAAATAAACATGTAAAATTTATTTGCAGTCCTTTTTTTCTATCTTGTTTTAAATTTTTTTAGTACGCGTACCGTAAGCTCACGGTAAGCGTACGGTTTACGCAACGTCCGTAATTTTCCTACGCTGCTTGCGTATAGTTACGCAATTTGCGTAGCCGCGCGTACTCCGTGTGGGACGCGTACGCGTGTACGCTACACGCGCACGTTACGCGGAAGTGCCGGAAGTGACTGTTATGCGCATGCGCGCAAGCGCGTGTCTTTTTTACGCGCATGCGCACTTTTGCCGTAAGCGTACCGTAAGCGTACCGTAAGCGTACGGTAGGTCATGTGATCATGAAACACAACTTTTGATTGGTTGAAACTACTTTCAGTTCTAGAACTCTCCTACACCACACCCATTCCCCTCATTTCTGCTTGTGATCCCTTGGGAGAAGGAGCTGGTTTGTCTTTGGGATACGATGGCAGAACAGCAGAGCTCTTCTGAGAGTGAGGCTAGCACTAGCAGCACTGTCTTGAGGCAGAGATCGAGGAAACAAAAGCCCTCTTATGTATGGGATTATTTTACTTTTCCTGAAGGCCAGCAAAAGGTAAATGCACCCTTAGTGACTTGTAAGCTGTGTAAGCGTGTACTTTCTAGAGGTAATCCTAACAGGAAGTATTCCTTTGGGAATCACACCATGAAGAGACACCTCCAGGATGTACATAGAAGGACACATGGTCATCTTTTTGGAGGTAACTCTTCAGAAAGACAAGCCAGTACATCCACAACAGCTCAGCCTGGACCATCATCTGCAGGGCTGACTCCTTCTTCTGCAGGTCAGGTGAGCCCTTCATCTGTGGGGGGAGAATCTCCTTTTGCTGGCCCTCTGGAAATTAACCCTCGGTTTGCGAGGGTTGAAGTACGGTGCGCCACTTGTCACGATCTAATTACTTATAGGGAGACCAGTGTTTCCCTAGTGAACAGTAAAATAGATCAGCACACTTGTCGTACCGTCTAATATTCCCAATCTTTCTTTCCTCTGTCCCTGCATGAACACAACGGCTCTTTTAAGAGCCAACCTTACCTTTCTTCTATTTTTTATATATGTTTTTTAAAACTTTTTTTTTTTTTTTTTACCGTACGCGTACGGTACGCGTAATTTTTTTTTTTTTTTTTTTAAAAACACTAAAAAACAATTATCACATTACAAGGTCCTTGAGAGACTACAATTATTATTATTGACTTACCATACTCACTCAAAAAAATATTTATTCATTTGTTTTTTTAAAAAATAGCTTTAAAAATGGTTCTAGTTTTCGAAAATTTTCTATATGAATCTGAAAAAAAAGAAAAAAGTATTAATATTTTTAAAACATTTTATAATACAGTACACATATTTACATTTTTTTCCCAAAAATATTTTTGCCTTATTTTTGCTGTTTTCAGAATATATTGCATTTCACTATAAATTGTGAAAGCAATTGCATTCATCATTTTACAGCGGGCAAAAAAAAATAACAATCACAAAGATTGTAATAAAAAAGCCCAGAATCTCTTTTTACTTAAACTTAACATTATAGAAATGCATAATATTCTAAAAAAATATCATCTAATACCAATACTTATTTCTTTAAAATACCGTCTGATATGTTTGTTTCAGAAGTATAATCACAATATTATATCTCAAATAACTCCAAAATACATCTGATTTCATTTCCTTTAGACCAAATAGTAATTTTAAATTTTTTTTTGGAATAAATTTCCAACGGTAATCCAATAAAATTCTAAAGTTTAATTTGTCCAGATCTCACCGATTCTCTGTAACATTTTGGTTCACGAAAATTTTTTGAATAATTTATTAAGTCCACAATAGAATTGGTTACTTTTCCGCATGGCCAAATAGTAATTTTTTAAATCATTTTTGAAAAAATTTCCAATGGCAGTCCAATAACATTCCAAAATTTAAAATGTGCAGAAGTTACCGATAATCTCTAAATTATTGGTTTTTCAAAGTTTCATTAAAAATTTAAAAAGTCCACATTACAATTGGTTATCTTTCCATTAGGCCAAATGATAATTTAAAAAATCTTTTTTCTACAAAATTGTAATGGTAATCCAGTAAAATGGTAAAATTATTTTGTCGAGATCTTGCCAAATCTGTCTAAAATTTAGGTTTCAGGAAGATTAGATAGGAATTTGCTAAATCAAAAGGCAAACGTTGTTTGAAAATCAATTGGGAATCACTACACAGTGTCCAGCCTTTTTCACATTTAAGATAAACTGTGTAATGTCCAGAAGTAACAGTAGGTCCATCATGGAAAATTATTGCAACAGTTACAAAAGTTTTTCCTGAAATTGATAATTGCTGTCCTGTAAACTTCTTTATTAAAGTATCCAATTTTGAACCATCAGCTCTACATCGTTGCATCATTAAAATTACATACTGTCCGTATTCCTTTAAAATTAATGTAGAAAACATGTCAGATTGACACTCACTACATTTCATGCTATGATTAGCATCTTTAACTAATTTTGCAAAAGTGACTGTTTTACTCTCTGGCAATGTCAAATAAATAAATCTTTCATTATCAACAATAGAGCCACATATATTATAACAATTATCACAACTATGTTCCCATTTATAAGAGAGACCAAAAAAAATGTCAATGGGAACTCCTTCTTCTTCCACTACCTGAAGAAAATACATCAAAAATTCATGTGCATCTTGCTGTTCATTTTGAGAAAACTGTGTTCGTCCTGAACATACATCTAAAAGTTTTCTAATTTCAGTAGCACTTTCTATTTGAGTTTTATCTTTACTCAGCTTTTGAAAAAGGAGACTCAGCTCTGAACAGAATCTTTTTCCCTGATTTACTATTATCTGCTCTTGCAAACTTTTCAGATAAAATGCAACATTCAGCACTACATTTGCGTAGCAGTTGACACCAGAGCTATTTTCAAAATGACATCCTACAACCTGTTCTTCATTTTCCTTTTTCTTTTTGCTTGCAATTACATCACTCCTCTTTTTTTTCCTCTTCTCTACATCTTCATTACAGATATTCTCATTTTTTCTTTTACGAGAAACTACACGTTTCTCCAACACAGGATACTGACCTAAATGAGGAGCATAGCTTCTTCTTAATCTATTATACTCCTTTACACAGTTTGTATCAGCACTAACTTTTGAGTCATCAAAGTCTATCATGAATAAACCTGATAATGTTTTCACTCGTGACAAAGCTACATATGCCATACCTTCTTTGAACACAGTTGAACCAATGTTCACAAATGCACAATCTACAGTCAATCCTTGAGACTTGTGAATAGTTACAGCATATGCTAGAGAAAACGGAAACTGCTTCCTACGTACATATAAGTCTTTCACAAGCATAAAACGTACTGTACAACCACAAATATCTTTAACTTCTTCTATCTGATCAAATTTTATTTTTAAACATTCAACTCCTTCTTTTTTCTGGTAATTAATAAAACCCACAACTCTTCCCATCGCTCCATTAACTAAACCTTTTTCAACATCCAAATTTCTCCTTAAAAATACTCTACAGTTCATGCAAACATATAGATTTTTTTCTAATCCAGCTGTTTTGGAGATGTTCTTCTCTAGTGAGTCCAATTTATTTTTCAGTTTGCCTGTTACTGTGACACTAATTCTTCCATCCTCAATTTTGTCCACTGCTTCCAATTTCCTGATCTCTTCCTTTTCCAATTTCAAAAGCTCCTCATTGAATATTGAGCATTCACGTAGAGTTGGCATTAAGCAGATGACACTTTTGTTTTCTGCAATGTTCTTGTATATCTTCTCTGCAACTATTTCTTCCTTTGGAAATAAATTATGTAGCAGCCGACTCTGTAATGTTTTTTTGCCAACTTCTGTGAGTAGTCCAATCCTGATATCTTTCAGAATACTTCCATATTCTTCATCGTTTGCTTGCCTCATATTAGTAGTAAGTTCCTTGTACTCAAAGAAGGACCAAATATTTGTATTTCCGATGCTTCCCAATGACTTCTTCGTGTCTTCATGTGTGACAGTATTAAACACTGGTTGTCCTTTAACTGGAGTAAGTTGCAAAAGATCTCCAAAAACTATGACGTGTTTTCCACCAAATAACATGTCATAGTCTGTCTTCAAAATTTGCTGCATTCTTAAATGCACAAAGGCAAGCATTAAGTTTGATACCATGCTCACCTCATCAATAATGAGAACTTGCATCTTCTTCAATACTCTTGAAACTTCCAAGGATGCTTCTCCAGTTAGCTTGTTGAATTGTATTTTGTTCTCATGCTCCACTGGTAACATTAGCAAACGATGTAAAGTGATTCCTTTTATGTTATATGCTGCTAACCCAGTTGGAGCAGTAACCACACAAGACAAAGTAGAATCCGTTTTTTGCTTTAGGTAGCTTTTGATGACTTTTATTAGGAAACTTTTTCCAGTTCCAGCTTGTCCGCTTACATACATCCTGATTGGATGAAATGATGTGCATGAGCACTCTTTTTTTTCATGTAGAAATCCGTGATCAATTTTGTTTTTGATCTCTTCATAAATTTGTTGCTGCTCTTGATTCAGTTGTCTTTCCAAATTTTCTAAGTCTATAAATTCTTCTTGAGCTTGATTCATAGCCGTTTCCACTTCATTCATGGCTATTGATGTTTCATTTTCAATGATTGGTTGTCCTAGGGGATCTTGACTGAGTGTTCCTGAACTTTGGCTGTCCTGAGAACTATCTCTAGCGATTTCTGCTGCAATTGTAGTTTCCTGATCAATTTCTTCATTTAACATTTGCAGATAAGTTGAGAATGTACTGCATTGTATGCTGTCTTTGCAAGCATTAAAAGAATCTTCATAGCTCTGGAATTCTTCCAGTAGTTCATCCTCTGTACGCCATGGTTTAAACAACTGTAAAAGAGCCAAGTAGTAAAATTCCTTCTTGTCAGTAGTGTCGCAACTCAGCTTCCGGTGATTTATCAAACTTCCTTTTGTTTGCTTCACCAAACATCCTTCCTCACCAATGACTTTATATTTTCCATTATTGATGTCTTCTGTGGCTTTCCGTGAATAAATGTAGTTCTGCAGCACTTCATAGAGACACATGTTCTCCAGATGTTGACTTCTCTTGGGATAATATGTGTCCAACATGTTTGTTTTCAAAATATCTGTACTTTCTGGGTCATTCTCGGCCAAATATTCAATTTCTCCTACAGATTTCAGTACCCGATTTCTCATTGCTGCAAGGCCTAAACTTGCCCAAATTATTCTTCTTGACTTCGAGTAGAGACTTGCAGAAGATAACCTATCTGAACATTCGTAGGATCCAATTTCTCGATGCGATAACATCTTCAAACTGAAACTGTACAGCTTCTTACTGACAGTCTTCTCGTGAGAAATCTCTTCCCACATTTCTTTCAATTCTGTTTTTTCTGATTTCGTAATGTAAGACGTTACATATCGAGCAACAGCAATGGAATTGTCAGCTACATACTGTATATCGCTGTTAGCGTTCCACATGGATAAAATGACTGGGGTGTAGTCATTTATATTTTTTGATTCTTCTTTTCTTTTTAGGTTGTAGGTATTCTTAGGTGATTTTCTTGTGATAGTATGTCTCACAGCTGACATAAAACTGTTGACTCTTCCATTTGAAAGAACAGGTCTAGGAAATCCAAATCGACATTTAGTGTAGTATTTTTCTTTGCTCTTGTATTTCCGTCGACAGTATTTTCCACACCGATGACTTTGGAAACGTAAAACTTGCTCCTTTAACTTGTTCTCTTCTGTGCTTTTTGGTATAGCACATGTTGCATATTCTTCAATGTAAGATAACACTGCTTCATCAGCATCTGTTCCAAACTTTGGGGCATCCTTGATCCACAACAGCATATGAATATGAGGAGCACCTCTTGCCTGGTACTCTTTTCTCCAAAAGAAATCCACTACTTCTCCAAGGGGTGGATTTTTTTTATTGCAGATGAAGGACATCATAGCCTCAAATCTATGATTGAAATATCTGCAAACATTAACCGGATCCAATGAGCACAGTTCTCCTGCTGTCTTGTATTCGATGTTTTTAATGTTTGAATTGGCCTCTCGTAGAAAATCCAGTAAATCATCCCAAGCGTACTCGGCACAGCTTAGGGTAAGGAACCATGTTGGTGTTCCTAAATTCCGTAACATGCATTTTAGTTCACCATGGCGTCGGTACCAATATTCATTTGTCCCACGCTGACAAGCCATCAGATTGATCAGTTGTGTTTCCAAATGATCATCTCGGTGCTGCACTTTCTCCATAAAATCCTTAGCAGACACATTTTGTAAATGTACTCCACTTTTTAAAATGTGATTTACTGCATAAGACAGTGCAGACAAGTCGCTTTCAAATAAAAGATGGAACAAATAAGGAATACTTTGTCGAAATCTGGGATCTTCAGCATATAGTCTTGTAGTCCGATACTCAGAAGCTGGAATCTGTTCTGGACGTTCATCGTATCGTCCTCCTTTTCCTTTAGGAAACAGCTGGGGAAAACATCGAGCTTCCAAGCTCTCCTCCCATACACTCACGGGAGTTCCTTTTGCTTTCTTCATCTGAAAGAGATCAATATTGTCTCCCATAACTTCTTTCGAATGAAGAGGATGTATGCTAAAATGTTCATAAATTTCTTCTTCCTTTGACTTGTCCACTTTTTCAATTTGTCCAGTTGGTATTTCTGTGTCTTCTTGTAAATCTTCTTCTTCTTCTTCTATATAAATTGATTCATACCATTTGTTATTTTTTTTCAAATACAAATTTGCTCTTTGTACTTTCCGCACATCTACCAGCTCCTGCCAAATCTTCTTATTCTTTGTAGGTACACCATTAACCAGAATAATTAATGGTTCAGTTTCCAAAGTATCCGCATCAATAGTTTCCATATTTTTTTTCAAATCCAAGGGCAAATACACCACTCTACCTTTTAAACCTCTCAGTAAATCTGAAGGAGGTAATTTACCAGTTTTGGGCTCCATACGTACTATGGTCTGGAACGGATGAACACATTGAATGAGTATAGACTCATATGTATTTAATTCAGAAAGTTCAGCAGGAATAGCATCCAATTCTACATTATTATGTACAGCTCTGGTCGGCATTCTATTTTCCTCTAACTTGTTGTAACAGTATTTACAAATACGCTGATCTTCACCCAATTCAAAACAATTTTCTAGAAATATATATGTGGCAAAATCCTTCCACTTATAATTATCTTCATTTTCACTCTTTCTGTAGAGATCAACATTCCTAGTTTGTTTTCTATAATGAGTTCTGCGGCAACAAATACAAGTAAAATTTGGTCTTTCATTTGAGACTATTGCAAATTTTGTTATGTGATCATTAAATGTGTTACTTACAGAGGGTTCTACATTCTCTTCCACTTCTTCCTCATTTACTGTGTCCTTCTCTGCACTGTTTTGTTCAGGACCAAAGTAACAAAACTGAATTTCATCAACAACCTTCTCTACATCTGATACCGTTCCTCGGAACAGAGCCCTATTCAATTCATTTAACTTTATTGCTGGACTTTTGGCAAAATACAACCGTCTCACAAACTTTCTCATTTCAGTATGATGAACAGCCAGCATCCTAAAATGATGGAAAACACTATTGCACACTTTTCTAGATAGTCAAGCCAGAGAATGACCCTGCAAACCAGTATTCTCTCTCACTCTGCATGGATCCAGACTTTGAAGCACCTTAATCTTCTGTTTTACACTTTTTTTACTATATTCTCTTAGAAACTCTCGAAATTTGTCAATAGATTCCTGACGCACAGTGCAAATACTACTACAATTCCAAGTGTACACTGGGGCTTTAGGACGTCTCCCCATTGCCTCATCTGCCATCACTTGTACCTCATCTCTTGGAACCATTATCTCCTTCTCCATTATGCAACCATTTGTTACTTCGTATGAACGACCTCTGGTGTCAACTGCATGCAGCAAACTATTACTTTGAAAATAGCTCTCTTCATTAAAAAAAGGTTCACTACTTGAACTATGCATCCACTTTCCTAAAAACACTTTACAAAAGTTTGTTCTGTTCACTACTCTTTTCCTTTTGCTATGTGATTTCAGTACATTAACCATTTTGTCTAATGTACGCATCCTATTCAAAATTAATATGAATAGTTTCCTTTTTAATTCTAATGCCTTTGCTGCAATGGCTTCAATTTCTTTTTTTCTCTTGTAATATTTTGCCTTTTGCTTATATTTCTTCACATCCTTTATCAAATTGGACATAACTCTTCTCTGAAACATTTTTCTACGTATCTCTTTAAACGCTGTTTTTCTGTTTATGTAAATCTTTTCAGTTGCAGAAGGTATATTTGCATTAACTAAATTCTCAATTTTTTCCTGTTCTGTTCGTTTCGTAACATTCTTTCCAGTACAGACATTTTGTACATTTTTCCTTGTTTTGAATATATTTTTAAGAAATTGTTTTTTCTGCTTACCAGAAGATTTTTTCTTTTTCCCAACATGAGCATCTTCTACTAACTTTGGTCCTCCAGTTGTCTTCAAATATAGTTTTTTTTTTAGCGTTTTTTGAACTCTGGATTTTTTAGGCATCTTAAATTTTGTTCACTGCTCTTCAGCAATACCTGAAAAAAACTAAAAAAAAATTCCTTTATTGTATTTAAATATATTACTACATTTCTTTTCACAATAGTCACAAAACGAAATTTCTATGCCAATTTGAATGCACACTAACTGCTCTTTTTTTTGGGCAAGTGAAAATCACTTTTACAAACTGTCACATTATGAAACCACTTTTCAGATTTTTTAAAAAGCCCATGTCCAGACTGCTACACTACAGCAAGGGCAACCAGCCTTAGTGATGCTGAATGTATTTGCATTACAGACTGAAACCTGAAAACCCCACTCGCTTGTAAATACTGTGCATGATTATACATGGCAAGCACATGGGTGTGTGCTAAGAGTCTGCTTCTTCCCCCAAAAATTCGCTCCCCCTTTCCATCTAATGCAACTGTGAAATCACCAGAGCAATACGCAATAAATCTCTGCCTATAATTCCTCTCTGCACACAGAGTCATGTTTTCACATTAGTCCCAAAACGAAATTTCTTTGCCAATTTGAAAGCACACTTACTGCTCTTTTTTTTTCGGGGCAAGTGAAAATCACTTTTACAGACTGACACATTATGAAACCACTTTTTTTGATTTAATTAAATGCACATGTCCAAACTGTTTTTTCAGACCACCACCATGTGTATTCTCGGTGACTGCCTACACTCCAGCAAGGGCAACCAGCCTTAGTGATGCTGAATGTATTTGCATTACAGACTGAAACCTGAAAACCCCACTCGCTTGTAAATACTGTGCATGATTATACATGGCAAGCACATGGGTGTGTGCTAAGAGTCTGCCTCTTCCCCCAAAAATTCGCTCCCCCTTTCCATCTAATGCAACTGTGAAATCACCAGAGCAATACGCAATAAATCTCTGCCTATAATTCCTCTCTGCACACAGAGTCATGTTTTCACATTAGTCCCAAAACGAAATTTCTTTGCCAATTTGAAAGCACACTTACTGCTCTTTTTTTTTTCGGGGCAAGTGAAAATCACTTTTACAGACTGACACATTAAGAAACCACTTTTTTTGATTTATTTAAATGCACATGTCCAAACTGTTTTTTCAGACCACCACCATGTGTATTCTCGGTGACTGCCTACACTCCAGCAAGGGCAACCAGCCTTAGTGATGCTGAATGTATTTGCATTACAGACTGAAACCTGAAAACCCCACTCGCTTGTAAATACTGTGCATGATTATACATGGCAAGCACATGGGTGTGTGCTAAGAGTCTGCTTCTTCCCCCAAAAATTCGCTCCCCCTTTCCATCTAATGCAACTGTGAAATCACCAGAGCAATACGCAATAAATCTCTGCCTATAATTCCTCTCTGCACACAGAGTCATGTTTTCACATTAGTCCCAAAACGAAATTTCTTTGCCAATTTGAAAGCACACTTACTGCTCTTTTTTTTTTCGGGGCAAGTGAAAATCACTTTTACAGACTGACACATTATGAGACCACTTTTTTTGATTTATTTAAATGCACATGTCCAAACTGTTTTTTCAGACCACCACCATGTGTATTCTCGGTGACTGCCTACACTCCAGCAAGGGCAACCAGCCTTAGTGATGCTGAATGTATTTGCATTACTGAGTCCAACCTCAAACCCTTAAACTATTCTTTTTTTTTCCAGTACACCTTAATTTATTGTGAAAACATACTCCATATTATTTTACATGTTCCTCACATTTAATTTTCTCCCAAAACAGAAAATGATAAACGCAACTACAACAAAAACAATTTCCATTTCTATTATTCATTTCTTAAGTTACCACATACATCCCCTCTCAAACTGTAAACTCACCTTTAAAATTAGTTAGTTGTGAAAGAAATGTGACACTCAAACAGCAGATTATCAGAGCCAGGATCTCTGTTGTGTTCACCTCTCTCCTCTCAGCAGAACCAGATAATGGCAAACTTTCCCTCTATTTTTCCACACATATACATGTAAGTTTCAAATCTCAGTGCTTCCCCCTTTTTTTCAAATGTAATCACACATTTCTATTGGTTGAAAACCAACCCTTTTCCAAAAGTACCCTTCCCCCAACTTGACTTCTGCCTAGTACCCTTCCCCCAACTTGACTTCTGCCTGCTACCATAGCAACAGCTCATGGAACACTGCTGTGTTGAGTTAGGTCAGAAGTTCGCCAAACAATGTTTCAATTCCACAGAGCAAGAGTGCTTGACTTTTCAAACCTAACAGCAAATCCATAGTACTGTTCTTTGGTTACACATTTTTTTGTACCAATACAAAACATGCTTCTATTAATTTACACATACAGCCTAGTTTTTATTCTAGAATGGTATGAAACAGCCAATCAGTTCTTTTTGTTTTGAAAAAAATATGTATGCCTCCATTTCCAAACTGTCTTTCTTTTCATATTGCCATTCTACTGAAAGACACCTCCTGAGTGCATCCAGATCTCCTTTGAAGATGTTCACAGTGTGGATTGTAGGGCACAGCTATGTCTTCTGGAGTGAAAAGTTTGCAGAGAAAACAGATATGGTGAGAGACCTTGCTTTGCCAAATGTAGACATTAAATGGATTGGTCAGAGAGGGTTAAAGTGGCACCAATTGATGCCATTGGTGAAATCCTTCATGCAAATCCAACACCCTGACCTCATAATAGTGCACTGTGGTGGCAATGACCTAGGCAATTTGACTGGGGTAGGTCTGGAAATGCTTATGAAGGACACCTTTGCACAACTGTTTTCTCTTTTCCCTAAAACTGCCTTTGTGTTTTCCAACATATGCCAAAGGCAAAAATGGAACTGGTCCAATCATTTCTGTCCACAGATTGACAAAGCAAGAAAGCACGTCAACAAATCTGTTTCTGCTTTCCTCCGTGACTATGGTATGGGTGCCATTTACCACAACAACTTGCGTTATGACATGCAAGACATTTATAGAGGAGATGGTGTGCACTTCAATGATGAAGGGAACAGAGTCTTCCTTTTGAACCTTAGACTCTGCATCGGTACTTACTTGTAGGTACCACTAAAAAAATGACTTCATAAACACAACAGCTCTTTTTAGAGCTCCCTAATATCTAAGCTCTTAAATCTGCTTTTCATTTATTTATTTTTATTTTTTTTACCGTACGCTTACCGTAAGCTTACCGTACGCGTACCCCGTGATTTTTTTAAAAATCAATAAATGTTTTTTTTGTACTTTTCTGTCCTTCTTTGACCCCCTTACAAATGTTAGGGGGTCTGTAACTCTCCTCATTGCCCCCTTTTCTTGTTTTCACTCTTTTTTATCAGAGTGAAATACACAAAATGGCGGCCGCCGCTTCCTGGTTTCGGCCGATTCGAATGTTTACTAAGATCTAAGAGCCAATCAGAATCGCGCTCGCGCACGCCACCGTACGCTTACGGTAAGCGTACGGTAAGCGTACCGTAAGCGGGCTCAGATATATATATTGATTTAAAGGCTATTTTCTCAGAATCTACTGAACAGATTTACACCAAACCTACAAAAGGCACTTCCTTGACCTAGGGACTACCTCTCTGCCAAATTTCGAGTAATTCTGTTCAGCCGTTCGGGCTGTAGCTCGTTCTAAAGGTCCTATGGAAAAATGCATGGGAAAAACGCGTTTTGGGACCCCCTTTTATCTCAGCCCCCGCTTGACGGATCCCCCCGAGACTTTCAGGGTAGGAGCGGAGCGTAGCGCCCCACCTATTTTGAGAAATTCGCGAGGATTCGTCAACCGGCGCCAAAGTTATTCAAAATAGAATGTTGCGGATTTCCTATGGAAAAGGGGTCCTAACTATAACTACCTACTGGCGGTCGCCAGTAGGTAGTTATAGTTAGGACCCCTTTTCCATAGGAAATCCGCAACATTCTATTTTGAATAACTTTGGCGCCGGTCGACGAATCCTCTCGAATTTTTCAAAATAGGTGGGGCGCTCCGCTCCGCTCCTACCCTGAAAGTCTCGGGGGGATTCGTCAAGCTGGGGCTGAGATAAAAGGGGGGTCCCAAAACGCGTTTTTCCCATGCATTTTTCCATAGGACCTTTAGACAGGGCTACAGCCCGAACGGCTGAACAGAATTACTAGAAATTTGGCAGAGAGGTAGTCCTCAGGTCAAGGAAGTGCCTTTTGTAGGTTTGGTGTAAATCTGTTCAGTAGATTCTGAGAAAATAGCCTTTAAATCAATATATATATCTGAGCCAGCTTACGGTACGCGTACCGTAAGCTTACCGTACGCGTACGGTGGCGTGCGCGAGCGCGATTCTGATTGGCTGTTAGATCTTAGTAAACATTCGAATCGGCCGAAACCAGGAAGCGGCGGCCGCCATTTTGTGTGTTTCACTCAGAAAAAAAAAGAGTGAAAACAAGAAAAGGGGGCAAGGAGGAGAGTTACAGACCCCCTTACATTTGTGAGGGGGTCAAAGAAGGACTGTAAAGTACAAAGAAAACATTTATTGATTTTTAAAAAAATCACGGGGTACGCGTACGGTAAGCTTACGGTAAGCGTACGGAAGAAAAAATAAATTAAAAAAGAAATGAAATGCAGATTTAAGAGTTTAGATATTAGGGAGCTCTAAAAAGAGCCGTTGTGTTTATGAAGTCATTTTTTAAGTGGTACCTACAAGTAAGTACCGATGCAGAGTCTAAGGTTCAAGAGGAAGACTCTGTTCCCTTCATCATTGAAGTGCACACCATCTCCTCTATAAATGTCTTGCATGTCATAACGCAAGTTGTTGTGGTAAATGGCACCCATACCATAGTCACGGAGGAAAGCAGAAACAGATTTGTTGACGTGCTTTCTTGCTTTGTCAATTTGCGGACAGAAATGATTGGACCAGTTCCATTTTTGCCTTTGGCATATGTTGGAAAACACAAAGGCAGTTTTAGGGAAAAGTGAAAACAGTTGTGCAAAGGTGTCCTTCATAAGCATTTCCAGACCTACCCCAGTCAAAGTGCCTAGGTCATTGCCACCACAGTGCACTATTATGAGGTCAGGGTGTTGGATTTGCATGAAGGATTTCACCAATGGCATAAATTGGTGCCACTTTAACCCTCTCTGACCAATCCATTTAATGTCTACATTTGGCAAAGCAAGGTCTCTCACCATACCTGTTTTCTCTGCAAACTTTTCACTCCAGAAGACATAGCTGTGCCCTACAATCCACACTGTGAACATCTTCAAAGGAGAACTGGATGCACTCAGGAGGTGTCTTTCAGTAGAATGGCAATATGAAAAGAAAGACAGTTTGGAAATGGAGGCATACATATTTTTTTCAAAACAAAAAGAACTGATTGGCTGTTTCATACCATTCTAGAATAAAAACTAGGCTGTATGTGTAAATTAATAGAAGCATGTTTTGTATTGGTACAAAAAAATGTGTTACCAAAGAACAGTACTATGGATTTGCTGTTAGGTTTGAAAAGTCAAGCACTCTTGCTCTGTGGAATTGAAACATTGTGTGGCGAACTTCTGACCTAACTCCACACAGCAGTGTTCCATGAGCTGTTGCTATGGTAGCAGGCAGAAGTCAAGTTGGGGGAAGGGTACTAGGCAGAAGTCAAGTTGGGGGCAGGGTACTTTTGGAAAAGGGTTGGTTTTCAACCAATAGAAATGTGTGATTACATTTGAAAAAAAGGGGGAAGCACTGAGATTTGAAACTTACATGTATATGTGTGGAAAAATAGAGGGAAAGTTTGCCATTATCTGGTTCTGCTGAGAGGAGAGAGGTGTAGAGAACAGAGATCCTGGCTCTGATAATCTGCTGTTTGAGTGCCACATTTCTTTCACAACTAACTAATTTTAAAGGTGAGTTTAGAGTTAGAGAGGGGATGTATATGGTAAATTAAGAAATGAATAATAGAATTGGAATTCCTTTTGTAGAAGTTGTGTTTATTATTTTCTGTTTTGGGAGAAATTTAAATGTGAGGAACATGTAAAATAATATAGACTATTTTTTCATGATAAATTAAGGTGTACTGGTAAAAATAAGGAATACTTTAAGGGTTTGAGGTTGCAGTCAGTAATGCAAATACATTCAGCATCACTAAGGCTGGTTGCCCTTGCTGGAGTGTAGGCAGTCACCGAGGATACAAAAATCAAAAAAGTGGATTCATAATGTGTCAGTCTGTAAAAGTGATTTTCACTTGCCAAAAAAAAGAGCAGTAAGTGTGCATTTAAATTGGAAAAGAAATTTCGTTTTGGGACTAATGTGAAAACATGACTCTGTGTGCAAATAGGAATTACAGGCAGAGATTTATTGCGCTTTGCTCTGGTGATTTCACAGTAGCATTAGTAGGAAAAAGGGGGAGCGATTTTTTGGGGGAAGAAGCAGACTCTTAGCACACACCCAGCTGCTTGCCATGTATAATCATGCACAGTATTTACAAGCGAGTGGGGTTTTCAGGTTGCAGTCAGTAATGCAAATACATTCAGCATCACTAAGGCTGGTTGCCCTTGCTGGAGTGTAGGCAGTCACCGAGGATACAAAAATCTAAAAAGTGGATTCATAATGTGTCAGTCTGTAAAAGTGATTTTAACTTGCCAAAAAAAAAGAGCAGTAAGTGTGCATTCAAATTGGCAAAGAAATTTCGTTTTGGGACTAATGTGAAAACATGACTCTGTGTGGAAATAGGAATTACAGGCAGAGATTTATTGCGTTTTGCTCTGGTGATTTCACAGTTGCATTAGTAGGAAAAAGGGGGAGCGATTTTTTGGGGGAAGAAGCAGACTCTTAGCACACACCCAGCTCCTTTCCATGTATAATCATGCACAGTATTTAGAAGCGAGTGGGGTTTTCAGGTTTCAGTCTGTAATGCAAATACATTCAGCATCACTAAGGCTGGTTGCCCTTGCTGGAGTGTAGGCAGTCACCGAGGATACACATGGTGGTGGTCTGAAAAAGCAGTCTGGACATGTGCAATTAAAAAAATCTAAAAAGTGGATTCATAATGTGTCAGTCTGTAAAAGTGATTTTCACTTGCCAAAAAAAAAGAGCAGTAAGTGTGCATTTAAATTGGCAAAGAAATTTCGTTTTGGGACTAATGTGAAAACATGACTCTGTGTGCAAATAGGAATTACAGGCAGAGATTTATTGCGTTTTGCTCTGGTGATTTCACAGTTGCATTAGTAGGAAAAAGGGGGAGCGATTTTTTGGTGCAGAAGCAGACTCTTAGCACACACCCAGCTGCTTGCCATATATAATCATGCACAGTATTTAGAAGCGAGTGGGGTTTTCAGGTTTCAGTCTGTAATGCAAATACATTCAGCATCACTAAGGCTGGTTGCCCTTGCTGGAGTGTAGGCAGTCACCCAGGATACACATGGTGGTGGTCTGAAAAAGCAGTCTGGACATGTGCAATTAAAAAAATCTAAAAAGTGGATTCATAATGTGTCAGTCTGTAAAAGTGATTTTCACTTGCCAAAAAAAAAGAGCAGTAAGTGTGCATTTAAATTGGCAAAGAAATTTCGTTTTGGGACTAATGTGAAAACATGACTCTGTGTGCAAATAGGAATTACAGGCAGAGATTTATTGCGTTTTGCTCTGGTGATTTCACAGTTGCATTAGTAGGAAAAAGGGGGAGCGATTTTTTGGTGCAGAAGCAGACTCTTAGCACACACCCAGCTGCTTGCCATATATAATCATGCACAGTATTTAGAAGCGAGTGGGGTTTCAGGTTTCAGTCTGTAATGCAAATACATTCAGCATCACTAAGGCTGGTTGCCCTTGCTGGAGTGTAGGCAGTCACCCAGGATACACATGGTGGTGGTCTGAAAAAGCAGTCTGGACATGTGCAATTAAAAAAATCTAAAAAGTGGATTCATAATGTGTCAGTCTGTAAAAGTGATTTTCACTTGCCAAAAAAAAAGAGCAGTAAGTGTGCATTTAAATTGGCAAAGAAATTTCGTTTTGGGACTAATGTGAAAACATGACTCTGTGTGCAAATAGGAATTACAGGCAGAGATTTATTGCGTTTTGCTCTGGTGATTTCACAGTTGCATTAGTAGGAAAAAGGGGGAGCGATTTTTTGGTGCAGAAGCAGACTCTTAGCACACACCCAGCTGCTTGCCATATATAATCATGCACAGTATTTAGAAGCGAGTGGGGTTTTCAGGTTTCAGTCTGTAATGCAAATACATTCAGCATCACTAAGGCTGGTTGCCCTTGCTGGAGTGTAGGCAGTCACCCAGGATACACATGGTGGTGGTCTGAAAAAGCAGTCTGGACATGTGCAATTAAAAAAATCTAAAAAGTGGATTCATAATGTGTCAGTCTGTAAAAGTGATTTTCACTTGCCAAAAAAAAAGAGCAGTAAGTGTGCATTTAAATTGGCAAAGAAATTTCGTTTTGGGACTAATGTGAAAACATGAGTCTGTGTGCAAATAGGAATTACAGGCAGATATTTATTGCGTTTTGCTCTGGTGATTTCACAGTTGCATTAGTAGGAAAAAGGGGGAGCGATTTTTTGGTGCAGAAGCAGACTCTTAGCACACACCCAGCTGCTTGCCATATATAATCATGCACAGTATTTAGAAGCGAGTGGGGTTTTCAGGTTTCAGTCTGTAATGCAAATACATTCAGCATCACTAAGGCTGGTTGCCCTTGCTGGAGTGTAGGCAGTCACCGAGGATACACATGGTGGTGGTCTGAAAAAGCAGTCTGGACATGTGCAATTAAAAAAATCTAAAAAGTGGATTCATAATGTGTCAGTCTGTAAAAGTGATTTTCACTTGCCAAAAAAAAAGAGCAGTAAGTGTGCAATCAAATTGGCAAAGAAATTTCGTTTTGGGACTAATGTGAAAACATGACTCTGTGTGCAAATAGGAATTACAGGCAGAGATTTATTGCGTTTTGCTCTGGTGATTTCACAGTTGCATTAGTAGGAAAAAGGGGGAGCGATTTTTTGGTGCAGAAGCAGACTCTTAGCACACACCCAGCTGCTTGCCATGTATAATCATGCACAGTATTTACAAGCGAGTGGGGTTTTCAGGTTTCAGTCTGTAATGCAAATACATTCAGCATCACTAAGGCTGGTTGCCCTTGCTGGAGTGTAGGCAGTCACTGAGGATACACATGGTGGTGGTCTGAAAAAGCAGTCTGGTCATGGGCTTTTTAAAAAAACTGAAAAGTGGTTTCATAATGTGTTAGTCTGTAAAAGTGATTTTAACTTGCGAAAAAAAAGAGCAGTAAGTGTGCATTCAAATTGGCAAAGAAATTTCGTTTTGGGACTAATGTGAAAACATGACTCTGTGTGGAAATAGGAATTACAGGCAGAGATTTATTGCGTTTTGCTCTGGTGATTTCACAGTTGCATTAGTAGGAAAAAGGGGGAGCGATTTTTTGGGGGAAGAAGCAGACTCTTAGCACACACCCAGCTCCTTTCCATGTATAATCATGCACAGTATTTAGAAGCGAGTGGGGTTTTCAGGTTTCAGTCTGTAATGCAAATACATTCAGCATCACTAAGGCTGGTTGCCCTTGCTGGAGTGTAGGTAGTCACCGAGGATACACATGGTGGTGGTCTGAAAAAGCAGTCTGGACATGGGCTTTTTAAAAAAACTGAAAAGTGGTTTCATAATGTGTCAGTCTGTAAAAGTGATTTTCACTTGCAAAAAAAAGAGCAGTAAGTGTGCAATCAAATTGGCAAAGAAATTTCGTTTTGGGACTAATGTGAAAACATGACTCTGTGTGCAAATAGGAATTACAGGCAGAGATTTATTGCGTTTTGCTCTGGTGATTTCACAGTTGCATTAGTAGGAAAAAGGGGGAGCGATTTTTTGGTGCAGAAGCAGACTCTTAGCACACACCCAGCTGCTTGCCATGTATAATCATGCACAGTATTTACAAGCGAGTGGGGTTTTCAGGTTTCAGTCTGTAATGCAAATACATTCAGCATCACTAAGGCTGGTTGCCCTTGCTGGAGTGTAGGCAGTCACCCAGGATACACATGGTGGTGGTCTGAAAAAGCAGTCTGGTCATGGGCTTTTTAAAAAAACTGAAAAGTGGTTTCATAATGTGTCAGTCTGTAAAAGTGATTTTCACTTGCCAAAAAAAAAGAGCAGTAAGTGTGCATTCAAATTGGCAAAGAAATTTCGTTTTGGGACTAATGTGAAAACATGACTGTGTGCAAATAGGAATTACAGGCAGAGATTTATTGCGTTTTGCTCTGGTGATTTCACAGTTGCATTAGTAGGAAAAAGGGGGAGCGATTTTTTGGGGGAAGAAGCAGACTCTTAGCACACACCCAGCTGCTTGCCATGTGGAATCATGCACAGTATTTACAAGCGAGTGGGGTTTTCAGGTTTCAGTCTGTAATGCAAATACATGCAGCATCACTAAGGCTGGTTGCCCTTGCTGGAGTGTAGGCAGTCACCCAGGATACACATGGTGGTGGTCTGAAAAAGCAGTCTGGTCATGAGCTTTTTAAAAAAACTGAAAAGTGGTTTCATAATGTGTCAGTCTGTAAAAGTGATTTTAACTTGCCAAAAAAAAAGAGCAGTAAGTGTGCATTCAAATTGGCAAAGAAATTACGTTTTGTGACTATTGTGAAAAGAAATGTAGTAATATATTTAAATAAAAAAAAGGAATTTTTTTTAGTTTTTTTCAGGTATTGCTGAAGAGCAGTGGACAAAATTTAAGATGCCTACAAAATCCAGAGTTCAAAAAACGCACAAAAAAAACCTTTATTTGAAGACAACTAGAGGACCAAAGTAAGTAGAAGATGCTCATGTTTGGAAAAAGAAAAAATCTTCTGGTAAGCAGACAAAACAATTTCTAAAAAATATATTCAAAAGAATGAAAAATGTACAAAATGTCTGTACTCGAAAGGATGTTTTGAACAAAAAAGGAGAGAAAAAAATTGACAATTTAGTTAATGCAAATATACCTTCAGCAACTGAAAAGATTTATATAAATAGAAAAACTGCGTTTAAAGAGATACGTAGAAAAATGTTTCAGAGAAGAGTTATGTCCAATTTGATGAAGGATGTGAAGAAATATAAGAAAAAGACAAAGTTTTATAAAAGAAAAAAAGAAATAGAAGCCATTGCAGCAAAGGCATTAGAATTAAAAAGGAAACTATTCATTTTAATTTTGAATAGGATGCGTACATTAGACAAAATGGTTAATGTACTGAAATCACATAGCAAAAGGAAAAGAGTAGTGAACAGAACAAACTTTTGTAAAGTGTTTTTAGGAAAGTGGATGCATAGTTCAAGTAGTGAACCTTTTTTTAATGAAGAGAGCTATTTTCAAAGTAATAGTTTGCTGCATGCAGTTGACACCAGAGGTCGTTCTTACGAAGTAAAAAATGGTTGCATAATGGAGAAGGAGATAATGGTTCCAAGAGATGAGGTACAAGTGATGGCAGATGAGGCTATGGGGAGACGTCCTAAAGCCCCAGTGTACACTTGGAATTGTAGTAGTATTTGCACTGTGCGTCAGGAATCTATTGACAAATTTCGAGAGTTTCTAAGAGAATATAGTAAAAAAAGTATAAAACAGAAGATTAAGGTGCTTCAAAGTCTGGATCCATGCAGAGTGAGAGAGAATACTGGTTTGCAGGGTCATTCTCTGGCTTGTCTATCTAGAAAAGTGTGCAATAGTGTTTTCCATCATTTTAGGATGTTGGCTGTTCATCATACTGAAATGAGAAAGTTTGTGAGACGGTTGTATTTTGCCAAAAGTCCAGCAATAAAGTTAAATGAATTGAATAGGGCTCTGTTCCGAGGAACGGTATCAGATGTAGAGAAGGTTGTTGATGAAATTCAGTTTTGTTACTTTGGTCCTGAACAAAACAGTGCAGAGAAGGACACAGTAAATGAGGAAGAAGTGGAAGAGAATGTAGAACCCTCTGTAAGTAACACATTTAATGATCACATAACAAAATTTGCAATAGTCTCTAATGAAAGACCAAATTTTACTTGTATTTGTTGCCGCAGAACTCATTATAGAAAACAAACTAGGAATGTTGATCTCTACAGAAAGAGTGAAAATGAAGATAATTATAAGTGGAAGGATTTTGCCACATATATATTTCTAGAAAATTGTTTTGATTTGGGTGAAGATCAACGTATTTGTAAATACTGTTACAACAAGTTAGAGGAAAATAGAATGCCGACCAGAGCTGTACATAATAATTTAGAATTGGATGCTATTCCTGCTGAACTTTCTGAATTAAATACATATGAGTCTATACTCATTCAATGTGTTCATCCGTTCCAGACCATAGTACGTATGGAGCCCAAAACTGGTAAATTACCTCCTTCAGATTTACTGAGAGGTTTAAAAGGAAGAGTGGTGTATTTGCCCTTGGATTTGAAAAAAAATATGGAAACTATTGATGCGGATACTTTGGAAACTGAACCATTAGTTATTCTGGTTAATGGTGTACCTACAAAGAATAAGAAGATTTGGCAGGAGCTGGTAGATGTGCGGAAAGTACAAAGAGCAAATTTGTATTTGAAAAGGAATAACAAATGGTATGAATCAATTTATATAGAAGAAGAAGAAGAAGAAGAAGATTTACAAGAAGACACAGAAACACCAACTGGACAAATTGAAAAAGTGGACAAGTCAAAGGAAGAAGAAATTTATGAACATTTTAGCATACATCCTCTTCATTCAAAAGAAGTTATGGGAGATAATAGTGATCTCTTTCAGATGAAGAAAGCAAAAGGAACTCCCGTGAGTGTATGGGAGAAGAGCTTGGAAGCTCGATGTTTTCCCCAGCTGTTTCCTAAAGGAAAAGGAGGACGATACGATGAACGTCCAGAACAGATTCCAGCTTCTGAGTATCGGACTACAAGACTATATGCTGAAGATCCCAGATTTCGACAAAATATTCCTTATTTGTTCCATCTTTTATTTGAAAGCGACTTGTCTGCACTGTCTTATGCAGTAAATCACATTTTAAAAAGTGGAGTACATTTACAAAATGTGTCTGCTAAGGATTTTATGGAGAAAGTGCAGCACCGAGATGATCATTTGGAAACACAACTGATCAATCTGATGGCTTGTCAGCGTGGGACAAATGAATATTGGTACCGACGCCATGGTGAACTAAAATGCATGTTACGCAATTTAGGAACACCAACATGGTTCGTTACCCTAAGCTGTGCGGAGTACGCTTGGGATGATTTACTGGATTTTCTACGAGAGGCAAATTCAAACATTAAAAACATCGAATACAAGACAGCAGGAGAACTGTGCTCATTGGATCCGGTTAATGTTTGCAGATATTTCAATCATAGATTTGAGGCTATGATGTCCTTCATCTGCAATAAAAAAAATCCACCTCTTGGAGAAGTAGTAGATTTCTTTTGGAGAAAAGAGTACCAGGCAAGAGGTGCTCCTCATATTCATATGCTGTTGTGGATCAAGGATGCCCCAAAGTTTGGAACAGATACTGATGAAGCAGTGTTATCTTTCATTGAAGAATATGCAACATGTGCTATACCAAAAAGCACAGAAGAGAAAAAGTTAAAGGAGCAAGTTTTACGTTTCCAAAGTCATCGGTGTGGAAAATACTGTCGACGGAAATACAAGAGCAAAGATAAATACTACACTAAATGTCGATTTGGATTTCCTAGACCTGTTCTTTCAAATGGAAGAGTCAACAGTTTTATGTCAGCTGTGAGACATACTATCACAAGAAAATCACCTAAGAATACCTACAACCTAAAAAGAAAAGAAGAATCAAAAAATATAAATGACTACAACCCAGTCATTTTATCCATGTGGAACGCTAACATGGATATACAGTATGTAGCTGACAATTCCATTGCTGTTGCTCGATATGTAACGTCTTACATTACGAAATCAGAAAAAACAGAATTGAAGGAAATGTGGGAAGAGATTTCTCACGAGAAGACTGTCAGTAAGAAGCTGTACAGTTTCAGTTTGAAGATGTTATCGCATCGAGAAATTGGATCCTACGAATGTTCAGATAGGTTATCTTCTGCAAGTCTCTACTCGAAGTCAAGAAGAATAATTTGGGCAAGTTTAGGCCTTGCAGCAATGAGAAATCGGGTACTGAAATCTGTAGGAGAAATTGAATATTTGGCCGAGAATGACCCAGAAAGTACAGATATTTTGAAATCAAACATGTTGGACACATATTATCCCAAGAGAAGTCAACATCTGGAGAACATGTGTCTCTATGAAGTGCTGCAGAACTACATTTATTCACAGAAAGCCGCAGAAGACATCAACAATGGAAAATATAAAGTCGTTGGTGAGGAAGGATGTTTGGTGAAGCAAACAAAAGGAAGTTTGATAAATCACAGGAAGCTGAGTTGCGACACTACTGACAAGAAGGAATTTTACTACTTGGCTCTTTTACAGTTGTTTAAACCATGGCGTACAGAGGATGAACTACTGGGAGAATTTTAAAGCTATGAAGATTCTTTTAATGCTTGCAAAGACAGCATACAATGCAGTACATTCTCAAGTTATCTGCAAATGTTAAATGAAGAAATTGAACAGGAAACTACAATTGCAGCAGAAATAGCTAGAGACAGTTCTCAGGACAGCCAAAGTTCAGGAACACTCAGTCAAGATCCCCTAGGACAACCAATCGTTGAAAATGAAGCATCAATAGCCATGAATGAAGTGGAAACGGCTATGAATCAAGCTCAAGAAGAATTTATAGACTTAGAAAATTTGGAAAGACAACTGAATCAAGAGCAGCAACAAATTTATGAAGAGATCAGAAACAAAATTGATCACGGATTTCTACATGAAAAAAAAAGAGTGCTCATGCACATCATTTCATCCAATCAGGATGTATGTAAGCGGACAAGCTGGAACTGGAAAAAGTTTCCTTATAAAAGTCATCAGAAGCTACCTACAGCAAAAACAGATTCTACTTTGTCTTGTGTGGTTACTGCTCCAACTGGGTTAGCAGCATATAACATAAAAGGAATCACTTTACATCGTTTGCTAATGTTACCAGTGGAGCATGAGAACAAAATACAATACAACAAGCTAACTGGAGAAGCATCCTTGGAAGTTTCAAGAATATTGAAGAAGATGCAAGTTCTCATTATTGATGAGGTGAGCATGGTATCAAACTTAATGCTTGCCTTTGTGCATTTAAGAATGCAGCAAATTTTGAAGACAGACTATGACATGTTATTTGGTGGAAAACACGTCATAGTTTTTGGAGATCTTTTGCAACTTACTCCAGTTAAAGGACAACCAGTGTTTAATACTGTCACACATGAAGACACGAAGAAGTCATTGGGAAGCATCGGAAATACAAATATTTGGTCCTTCTTTGAGTACAAGGAACTTACTACTAATATGAGGCAAGCAAGCGATGAAGAATATGGAAGTATTCTGAAAGATATCAGAATTGGACTACTCACAGAAGTTGGCAAAAAAGCATTACAGAGTCGGCTGCTACATAATTTATTTCCAAAGGAAGAAATAGTTGCAGAGAAAATATACAAGAACATTGCAGAAAACAAAAGTGTCATCTGCTTAATGCCAACTCTACGTGAATGCTCAATATTTAATGAGGAGCTTTTGAAATTGGAAAAGGAAGAGATCAGGAAATTGGAAGCAGTGGACAAAATTGAGGATGGAAGAATTACTGTCACATTAACAGGCAAACTGAAAAATAAATTGGACTCACTAGAGAAGAACATCTCCAAAACAGCTGGATTAGAAAAAAATCTATATGTTTGCATGAACTGTAGAGTATTTTTAAGAAGAAATTTGGATGTTGAAAAAGGTTTAGTTAATGGAGCTATGGGAAGAGTTGTGGGTTTTATTAATTATCAGAAAAAAGATGGAATTGAATGTTTAAAAATAAAATTTGATCAGATAGAAGAAGTTAAAGATATTTGTCGTTGTACAGTTCGTTTCATGCTTGTGAAAGACTTATATGTACGTAGGAAGCAGTTTCCGTTTTCTCTAGCATATGCTGTAACTATTCACAAGTCTCAAGGATTGACTGTAGATTGTGCATTTGTGAACATTGGTTCAACTGTGTTCAAAGAAGGTATGGCATATGTTGCTTTGTCACGAGTGAAAACATTATCAGGTTTATTCATGATAGACTTTGATGATTCAAAAGTTAGTGCTGATACAAACTGTGTAAAGGAGTATAATAGATTAAGAAGAAGCTATGCTCCTCATTTAGGTCAGTATCCTGTGTTGGAGAAACGTGTAGTTTCTCGTAAAAGAAAAAATGAGAATATCTGCAATGAAGATGTAGAGAAGAGGAAAAAAAAGAGGAGTGATGTAATTGCAAGCAAAAAGAAAAAGGAAAATGAAGAACAGGTTGTAGGATGTCATTTTGAAAATAGCTCTGGTGTCAACTGCTACGCAAATGTAGTGCTGAATGTTGCATTTTATCTGGAAAGTTTGCAAGAGCAGATAATAGTAAATCAGGGAAAAAGATTCTGTTCTGAGCTGAGTCTCCTTTTTCAAAAGCTGAGTAAAGATAAAACTCAAATAGAAAGTGCTACTGAAATTAGAAAACTTTTAGATATATGTTCAGGACGAACACAGTTTTCTCAAAATGAACAGCAAGATGCGCACGAATTTTTGATGTATTTTCTTCAAGTACTGGAAGTAGAAGAAGTTGCAATTGATATTTTATTTGGTCTCTCTTATAAATGGGAACATAGTTGTGAAAACTGTTATAATATATGTGGCTCTAATGTTGATAATGAAAGGTTTATTTATTTGACATTGCCAGAGAGTAAAACAGTCACTTTTGCAAAATTAGTTAAAGATGCTAATCATAGCATGAAATGCAGTGAGTGTAAATCTGACATGTTTTCAACATTAATTTTAAAGGAATACGGACAGTATGTAATTTTAATGATGCAACGATGTAGAGCTGATGGTTCAAAATTGGATACTTTAATAAAGAAGTTTACAGGACAGCAATTATCAATTTCAGGAAAAACTTTTGTAACTGTTGCAATAATTTTCCATGATGGACCTACTGTTACTTCTGGACATTACACAGTTTATCTTAAATGTGAAAAAGGCTGGACACTGTGTAATGATTCCCAATTGATTTTCAAACAACGTTTGCCTTTTGATTTAGCAAATTCCTATCTAATCTTCCTGAAACCTAAATTTTAGAGAGACTTGGCAAGATCTGGACAAAATAATTTTACCATTTTACTGGATTACCATTGGAATTTTCTAAAAAAAAGATTTTTTAAATTATCATTTGGCCTAATGGAAAGATAACCAATTGTAATGTGGACTTTTTTAATTTTTAATGAAACTTTCAAAAACCAATAATTTAGAGATAATCGGTAACATCTGCACAATTTAAATTTTGGAATGTTATTGGAGTGCCATTGGAAATTTTTTCAAAAATGATTTTAAAAATTACTATTTGGCCATGCGGAAAAGTAACCAATTCTATTGTGGACTTAATAAATTATTCATAAATTTTTCGTGAACCAAAATGTTACAGAGAATCGGTGAGATCTGGACAAATTAAACTTTAGAATTTTATTGGATTACCGTTGGAAATTTAATCCAAAATTTTTTTTAAAATTACTATTTGGCCTAAAGGAAATGGAATCAGATGTATTGTGGAGTTATTTGAGATATAATATTGTGATTATACTTCTGAAACAAACATATCAGACGGTATTTTAAAGAAATAAGTATTGGTATTAGATGATATTTTTTTAGAATATTATGCATTTCTATAATGTTAAGTTTAAGTAAAAAGAGATTCTGGGCTTTTTTAATACAATCTTTGAGATTGTTATTTTTTTTGCCCGCTGTAAAATGATGAATGCAATTGCTTTCACAATTTATAGTGAAATGCAATATATTCTGAAAACAGCAAAAATAAGGCAAAAATATTTTTTGAAAAATATGTAAATATGTGTACTGTATTATAAAATGTTTTAAAAATATTAATACTTTTTTCTTTTTTTTCAGATTGATATAGAAAATTTTCGAAAACTAGAACCATTTTTAAAGCAATTTTTTTTTAAAACAAATGAATAAATATTTTTTTGAGTGGGTATGGTAAGTCAATAATAATAATTGTAGTCTCTCAAGGACCTTGTAATGTGATAATTGATTTTTACTGTTTAAAAAAAAAAAATTACGCGTACCGTACGGTAAAAAAAAAAAAAAAAGTTTTTAAAAACATATATAAAAAAGAGATGAAAGGTAAGGTTGGCTCTCAAAAGAGCCGTTGTGTTCATGCAGGGACAGAGGAAAGAAAGATTGGGAATATTAGACGGTACGACAAGTGTGCTGATCTATTTTACTGTTCACTAGGGAAACACTGGTCTCCCTATAAGTAATTAGATCGTGACAATGGGCGCACCGTACTTCAACCCTCGCAAACCGAGGGTTAATTTCCAGAGGGCCAGCAAAAGGAGATGCTCCCCCCACAGATGAAGGGCTCACCTGACCTGCAGAAGAAGGAGTCAGCCCTGCAGATGATGGTCCAGGCTGAGCTGCTGTGGATGTGCTTGGTTGACTTTCTGAAGAGTTACCTCCAAA
This sequence comes from Triturus cristatus, assembly GCF_964204655.1. Taxonomy (NCBI): domain Eukaryota; kingdom Metazoa; phylum Chordata; class Amphibia; order Caudata; family Salamandridae; genus Triturus; species Triturus cristatus. The sequence continues at coordinate 566,379,072 of NC_140580.1, read as the reverse complement.
AAGTCGAGCATGTGTCCTTCTGTGTACATCCTTGAGGTGTCTCTTCATGGTATGATTCCCAAAGGAATACTTCCTGTCAGGATTACCTCTTGAAAGTACACGCTTACACAGCCTACAAGTTACTAAGGGTGCATTTACCTTTTTCTGGCCTTCAGGAAAAGTAAAATAATCCCATACATAAGAAGTCTTTTGTTTCCTCGCTCTCTGCCTCAAGGTAGTGCTGCTAGTGCTAGCCTCACTCTCAGAAGAGCTCTGCTGGTCTGCCATCGTATCACAAAGACAACCCAGCTCCTTCTCCTAAGGGATCACAAGCAGAAATGAGAGGAATGGGTGTGGTGTAGGAGAGTTCTAGAACTGAAAGTAGTTTCAACCAATCAAAAGTTGTGTTTCATGATCACATGACCTACCGTACGCTTACGGTACGCTTACGGTACGCTTACGGCAAAAGTGCGCATGCGCGTAAAAAAGACACGCGCTTGCGCGCATGCGCATAACAGTCACTACCCGACACTTCCGCGTAACGTGCGCGTGTAGCGTACGCGCGTACGCGTCCCACGCGGAGTACGCGCGGCTACGCAAATTGCGTAACTATACGCAAACAGCGTAGATAAATTACGGGCGTTGCGTAAACCGTACGCTTACCGTAAGCTTACGGTACGCGTACTAAAAAAAAGGAAAAAATGAACTGCAAAAAATTATAACATGTTTATTTTATGAAATATATTTAAAAAAACATATTAAAGAATTTTAATAATTTAACCATAGTCTTTATAAAAGGTAAGAACATTAAATTAAAAATATGTTTTAAAAAATAGAAGAAAAAAAAAAATTAGCATTTAAAAAACCTTGCTAATTCAATGAAAAAACCATAGGTTTCACACACGTTATAGTTAGGAATTAGCATTTAAAAAACCTTAGAAATTCAATGAAAAAACCAAAGGTTTCACACACGTTATAGTTAGCTGGACATTTTACTCGTAAAAAACCATTGAAATTCCCCCGTTATAGTTAGTTAAGCTAACTATAACTCGTGCGCCCGCAATGCACTGCTGATGACGTCACATATTACATCACTCATGACATGGTCAGTGACATCACTCATGACATCACTGATGACATCTCAAATGACATCACTGATGACATCACTGATGACATCATCCTTGTGATAGAGTGGCAGACCTCCTCTCACCCTAATATAACCTTTGATACACACATTTATAAATAGAGACTACAATTTTCAAAACAAAGGACATACCAATACCAGTTACAACAACCTCTTCAGTAATTCTAAGATCCACATACACATCCACTCATTCACCAACAGTCCTATACAGTCACTCATACATGTACTCACTCATCATATGTACTCATACACCTATACATCCTGTTACACAATGCTACTCATCCGTAGAGTTACTCACACACATAGTCACTCATGCTAATAAAGAATCAAACATCCATTTACTTGCATATACAGTTATACACACACCACCACACTTACTTCTACGGAAACTTGCACATACTTAGTCTTTTAAACAATCACTTATAGAAACACATACTTATTCACACAGGAACTCTTTCAATCTCTCACTCTCACATATACTCACTTATATACACCAATAGTCACATATACTAGTTTAAAACATATGTAGTTACTCATAAAGACACTGTAGAGACAGTCATTCACTCACTAACACACCCATACACACACTCATCCACCCATGCAGTCCTGCATACATACTATCTTCAACACATACAAACAGTGAGTCACTCATTCATGCACCTATGCACTACGTAATACCCCCCACCGAACCATACAGATACTCAGACTCATACTCAAAAAAACAACTAATAACCTATATAGACACCCATGTAGCTGCTCACCAACCCATGCAGCCACTTATACACAAACTGAGAGACTGATACAGATATATACATATTTAAACATTACTCACTAAGCCATGTATTCACTATGATACACCTAATCATTCAGTTACACAATCAATTTTTCAAAAACATATCATCCATTTAGACACTTATATACCCATTTATTCTTCCATCGACCTTGAGATATACATATATAAAACATATTTAATTTTCAGAAAAACACACATTCACGGGATGATGTCATCAGTGATGTCATCAGTGATGTCATTTGAGATGTCATCAGTGATGTCATGAGTGGTGTCACTGACCATGTCATGAGTGATGTAATATGTGACGTCATCAGCAGTGCATTGCGGGCGCGCGAGTTATAGTTAGCTTAACTAACTATAACGGGGGAATTTCAATGGTTTTTTACGAGTAAAATGTCCAGCTAACTATAACGTGTGTGAAACCTTTGGTTTTTTCATTGAATTTCTAAGGTTTTTTAAATGCTAATTCCTAACTATAACGTGCGTGAAACCTATGGTTTTTTCATTGAATATATATATACATATATATTAATATACCTCAAATGCAAAAATTTTAAAAACAAGTACTCAACTCTGGGCTGAACCAGAGCAGCTTCTCTTGATATGGCCCACGGAGACAAAGCATTGCCAAGCTGGACTTACCACTCATTTCTTCATCACTGTGCTTTCTACCAGAAGAGTTACGGGTGTGCGCTTTAAGGTCCTCAAACTCAAGCTTCTTGATTCTCTCTGTCTGAGCTGTTTAATCTTTTGCCAGTAAGTGCTCAAATTTGCTTTATGCTGAGAGTCTGCCACCCGCTTTTGTTCCTCAATAGCTAACATTGTCTCCATTTGTAGTTTATCCCAGGCTTTGATGATCATATCTAGCTCTTCTTTCCTCAGTTTGGATTCATGAGGGATACAAATGTTTCAGCTTAGCTTTGTTGGAAGCATGGATCTTCACTCCTAGCAAAGATATCATGCCAATATCCAGAAAAGGTTATGGAAGAGAGAGGTCCTAGTCTTGATGTAAGCTGCAACTAAGCTCTCGCACTGCCCAAACAAAATGATCCATGACGCTAAACTGTCCTTCATTCATAACAAAAGTAAGATCTAAACCTGGAATACGTCCAACCTCATTACCTCCTACAGATAAAATAGTGCATTAGGATTTGGATGACTGAACATATACTATAAAGCTGGAACCTATTACATCTGTGCTGAGAGTAGTGTCAGGACCTTAAAAAAGATTATGTGCACTCAAAGAGGGAAGGGACATTCATTCTATTCAGCATTTTTCTGAATGTTGTGTTCAGAACCTGGTGAAGCATTTGCCCTGCGTGGTCCACTCAGACTCCTCCTTCAGCAAGATCAAACATAGGGATATTACATGAGAGGCCTGGAGGGCTAGTCTTAAATGGAGGCAGCAGAACTATTTTGCTTTATTTACTAAACAGACTCCACGGCTTTCTAAAAAGAGACATTGACAAGACTCCCTTCCCAATGTGATGAGCTGCCCATAGGATAATTTTGGAAGATTCCAGTCTAAGGTGAGGAGAGCTTGTTCATGACATGTAATGACCTGTTTGAATCATATGTAAGGTATCAATAATGTTGCAACACATGTGTTCTCTTATTCTCATACCGTTTCCTTGCTGCCATGATCCTAGTTTTGTCCCAGGCTTTTGCTTCAACCAGTTTGATCTTCTTCTGGATTTCACGTGGTTTTTGCTTGGATCTTTTCTCCCTCCAGATGCCAGTGGGAATTTGGAGCCTAGAGGATTTCATCACTATTATGTTCATCTTCAATCAAGAACTATAACATTGTGAGTGAGGTTTTTCCACTTTGCACAGTGACTACTGGGAGCAGTTGCACCTTTTAGGGGCAATCAAGAATGAGACTATATAGTCGCCCTAGGCATTCAGTCCTTGACAGAACACCTGCTCTAAGATTGCACAACAAAATCTAAACCACTATACCTTAACTCCAGCACAACCGAAATCCATCACCAAGTTATGAGATTGAACATACTGCTCTGGACAGTATACCCAGGATTCTCCAGGATTCTTTAGCATAACTATGCAATGCATCTTCACAACTCCAGGCAAAAATGAGCATAATATTGAAGAGATACCTACAGAAAAGGTTAGACAACCACAAACAGAACAGGGAAACTGATTGGTTAAAACATTAGATTATGAGGGGCGTGCACAGACACTACACAAGATGGCGGACATCCGCTACAGCTCTCTGGCGGTGCCAGCAGACAAATGGAGATAAGGCTCCCTCTGACAATGTTTTCATATACCTGAGCTGGATTCTTGTGTCGGCGGTGGGGACCACACCTTGAGCCTTTTTTCAGGTGTTTCCAGTCACGTTTCAGGCATTCTGGAGCATGTGTGGTGGAGTGACAATTCGAGCACAGAAGCAGCCAAAATTCTGTACAGCACCTATTTGCTTTCTCCTGAGGTAATCTATGCACTGTGCTGTTACAATACTCTTGAGACTTAGCCTGTTTTGCCTGCCACAATGTGAGTTCTGCCCACTTTATTTACTTACAAAACCCATGGCTTGCACAATTGGGCATCTCAAGTTAAATATCACTTGCAATGTTCCCATATTTGGTTGGTGATTTATAAGCAGATGGGCTACATGTAGATATTTATTTAGGATATGAATTAATATTCACAACATACCCATCCTTTTCATTGGCTTGTTGACAATCTTTTTGGCCATGTGTACTCTTCCTCAGCAAACAGTCAGTACTATGGTTAATGTTTGTGGGCACTCCTGCTATTGCAATTCAATCACCAGCTAAATACCTAAATAATATGGAGTGACAATGGTTCACAGTGGATGCTTCTCCATAGGTGAGGCCCACAGATTGAAGTGTGCTGCCAAGTCTGCTATCATGGATGATGGCTTCAACTACAAAGGGTATCCTCTCTGACCTCTGCTTCAGGAGCTGATTCCCAAAAATCAACTGGATGGGTCAAACAACCCAAAAAAGATGTAGAATCTCCCTCAATGTCACCTTCACCTTTCCCTTTGGAGAATAATATGGAGGGAAGTCGGACCTTAAAGCCTTTCGTCATTAAAAATAATGCTTCTCTTCAGCATTTAGAAGACAAATGGTTTTCTCACGACCAACGTATTTTTTCCACCGAACGTGTCAGTGATGTTGAAGATTCCATTCCTAATGTCTCTCACTTGGAAAAATAAATTGTGCATCTTAAAAACTCACAGAGGATTTAGTAAATAGGATTAGTAGAAACAACCTCTGGCTTTATGGCATACTGGAAAATTCTGAGGGATCTAATAGGATAGCTTTTTTGCAAAAGGCCATTCCCTCAACTGTTCATTTGCAAGTCTAAGGACCCCTCAGCATTCAGAGAGCACATTGTATACACCCAAACCATCATTGTCTTGTTGTTCAAGACCTAGGGGGATCATTTTCCTTTTTCTACAATTAACTGACTTAATGGAAATATTAGCAGCAGACAGAGAACTAGGTACCGCACAATGGTCAGGAAACAGGGACTTCTTTTCACAGGATGTTTTCCAATGCAACTGCAGCCAGAAGAAAGCTTTTTCTTGAGATGCGTCCTCAGCTGAAGTCTATAAACATTAGATATGAGTTGGTACATCTGTGTTTTTTCCAAAATCCTTTTAAAGACAAACCATATACCTTTGAAAACCCGGATTGTGTGCAAGACTTCCTTTGTCAACATAGCCACAAGGATATGGGCCACGAGGATATGGAGAATGTCACAAATGCTAAAATTTGATTATGTTCTCTTTTCATTTCTTTTTTTTCTAACTAACAAAATATTTAGTTTCCTTTAGGTTGCATTCCCTTGGTTTTTATCAATGACCCTTCATCTTCTTTTTCCCATTTTGTTTCGGTTTGCTTCATACATTGGATCACATCTGTTTTCATTATACCTGCCTCATTCTTGTCCATAATCACCAACCTTTGTGCCAGTAGTGGTGAGTCTGTAGTCCAGTTCCTTCTTTTGTGATATTCCTATTTGAGATGGTTCAGTCTTGCTCCTTTCTGCTTGTTCTCCCTCTTTGGTCAGTGGCTTCTCTTTTGCTATTTTTCTCCAATGGGTGTGTTCCTTTTCTTGTCCGTTTGGAGCCAGGATTGGCACATCTTCATTAGGTGTCCCATATCCCCTTTACTCTTTGGGATGTTCATAATAATCATTTATGTTTCATTTTCAATTAAGGAACTTCTTCCTGTATTGCCTTTTTTTTCTTATTATCTTTATATGGTCTTTTTCTGCGCTACTTTTTCTTACTTTCTTCGCTCACTTCTTTGTTCTTTTCTTCCTTTTCCTCTTTTCTTCTCTTCTCATACCCATCATGTATACCTTCATGAACGTTGTTTTTGTTGTGCCATGTCCTCTTCAAGAGTGATTGATAGAGTTATAACATGGATTGACAAGAGCTTAAAAAACCCAGTTAAATGTTAATGTGTATTGTCACATTTATCTAGATAAAAATGTCAATTAGCCTTCCTTCAAGAAATTCATCTTACTGAAAAGGAAACTGTAACATTAAAAAGGCTTTTAATGGGTGAAGTGTTGTCTTCCCCATCTGTTTTTTGAAAAGATGGTGTGGTTGTTCTATGTCATAAGCAGCTAAAGATTTCACTTGAATCCCAGGACTGTGACATTGATAGTCTGTGGGTATTAGTTACAATTAAGATAGATGACACCCCTTTCACACTATTGAATGAATACGGTCCACACATCCAGACCCTGAATTCTGGAAACTGATTTCGCAAAAGTTCACTGAGCAATATACAGATAACTTTATATTAGGCAGAAACTGCAATCAGATTTTGGACCCTTTTCTAGACCATCACTCTTCTACCAAGTTTTTCTTCACAAAGTCTATAAAGCTTTCCAACAAACTATATCTCAACACTCATCTGATTCTTGGAGAATTTTTAATCCAGGTCTTAAAGAATATTCCTTCTATTCTGCTCCTCATCACTCTAAAACCAGGATTGATTATATTTTCCTAAGCAAAAAATGTACTCCAACAAATTCAGAGATTGGTGCGATTCTGATATAGGACCATGCCCCTGTTTGGAAAAATCTTGACATTCTCAGTGACCATAATAATAAATCACGTTCGAGATTCAATAATTCTCTACTCTCTGATCACTGCTTTCTTACTTTATATAAAACCTTTATATCTGAAATCTTTGAACAAAATGACACGAGAGACACACCTTTTCATTTTGTATGGAATGCTATTAAAGCTGCTTCTTTAAATTATTCCATTGGTTCATTTTCGGAGGTGATGATATTTATCATTTCAAACAAGGACCACAACCCGACCCTTTGTTAAAATTTCCATCTGATTGCAAAATGTTTGCGAAGGCCATTGCTCTTTGATAAATTGATCTTATTCCCGATCTTATTGCTTCGATACATTATGGTTTTGGTAAAAACATAAACCTAGCAGATAATTTGCTTACCTACCTTCATATTTACAGAACAGCAAATTAGCTCAACTTTTCTCTTGCTGCGTTGACCCTTGACACGAAAAAGGCTTTTGATAGAGTTATCTAGAAGTCTTTTATGAAGGCCCTGGAATGGCATGCATTCAGTCCCTGAATTTTACAACTAATTTCTTACTTTACTCATCCCCAACGATCATGCTAAACGGAATCCAATCTCTGTTTATCCCTCTCAACAGAAGTACTAGGCAGAATGCCCCTTATCTCGGTTATTACTTATTCTTGTGTTAGAACCTTTTTACATCAATTAAAACATTCAGATACCCTTTCTGGGTTTAATATTAAAAACACACATTGTAAATATACTACTTATGCTAATGATATTCTTCTTTTCATGTCAAGCGCTGAATCCTTACTCCTCACTTTTTTCAATTAGCTGCAACTGTATTCGAAAGTGTCAGGTTAAATTGGAGGTTTTGCCCCAAAATAAATATTGCATAAAGGATCCTTATGTTGAGGCAGGTTTATTGAAATCCTATTAAGATTAAATGTTTGGGGATTTTCTATCTCAATAATATTAGAGACATGTTAATGATCAATGTAGAAAGTGTCGTTTCTAGGGTTATTCACCTCCCACAAGTTTAGTCACCTCTATTTCTGTCTTAGTGGGGTCGTTTGGACACCATCAATGAGATGTTAGTTCCAATTGTAAATTTTCTTTTTCAGATGTTACCTATAAAGATCCCTAGGAAGCATTTTGAAGACACTAGATAAACATTTATCTTGTTTCCCAAGTAATGGGAAAGCATTTCAGATTTTGATGGATAGATTAAAGCTCCCCAAGTCTGCAGATGGTGTTAATTTCCCGGATTTCTTTCTATATCATAAAGCATTTGGAATTTGGCAAGTCCAGCATTCCTTGTCTCACCCTAGTGATACTAATTCCAGATTGCAATACCTACTGGAATCTTCCATGATGTTTCCTTTCTCCCGTGAACATATAATTTTAATATCCCAACCTCTCCAGTTTTGGTTGCCATCGGTGATTTCTAATTCTTGTTCTCAAGCCATTTTTTATCTCCAACAAATCTTTATATGATCAATTTATTCAAAGCCATATCTGGTATAATAAACAGCTAATATTAAATGGGAAGCCTTTGATGTGGAGGAGCAGGATTGATAGGGGTCTTTTTTACTATCTCACAATTAATGTATAACTATTCAGTTATTCCTTTTGAATCTCTTACTCATTCATTCAATTTACCATTTACATTCCTTAGACATTATGAGTTACTGAAAGATATCCTTCAAAATGCACTAAACTCTTCTCACATTCTTTGGGTCAGAATGGTGATATTCAGTCTACTCTCTTTTCCCCTGCTACAACAACAACAGCTTCACTCATTTACAAATAACTCATTACGTCCATCAACAATAGACCTAAGTCCAAGCTAGAAACTTTGTGGGAATGTGATTTACAATCTCTCCAAGGTCCAACGGTGAGTGACATTGTGCCCGGAGGTGACCCTCCCTGCGCATACCTCACCCTGCTGACGGAAGTATTCACCCAGAGTTCCTGCAGGTGACTGGGCCTTCAGAGTAACACACCCGAGGATATCATCCGTGTTGGAACCGGCGGTCTCTAGTTGGCAGAGGTATACACTTCTGACAAATAGGGACCAACCAACTCTAGTCAGGGAAAGGGGATTACACACTCAGATAACCCCTGCTACCCCCTTGGTAGCTTGGCAGAGCAGACAGGCTTATCTCAGAGGCAGTGTGTTAAGCATTTATGACCACATACAGTAATCAAGTGAACACACTACAGATGGACACGACACAGAAGTTATTATAAAAATAGTATTTTTATATAAGGCTTAGCACAAGACCAAATAACGACAAAAATATACCACAGTCTTAATAAATACTCTTTGGAAGGAAAAATAATAGTTCAAGTAAGGTTTCTTCTTGGCAAATAGTTCTTTAGCAAAGTATTCTTCTGAGCACAGTTCTCTGACAACAATGTAACCCCCACAGGAGTCACACGACGTCGAGTCTACAAGATTCCCAAGGTTCGGCGTCGACCGCGAGGAGCGCTACGTCGAGCCTGGAGTTGCAACAGACCCCACAAGTACAGTACCTTGAGAAACGAAGAAAACGATGATCCACGGCGTCGAGATGTCGGCGTCGAGGTCGGCGTCGATCGTGCCTCGGAGTCGGGTCAATCCGCAGCGGCGTCGAGGGATGTCGGGCCGGAGCAGCGCTCACGGCGTCGAGAAGGGCGTCGAGTCGATGCGATCAGCAGCGGCGTCGGGACGGGGTCGCTTGGAGGTGGAGCCGATACTCACTCCTCACTGGCGTCGATACCGGCGTCGAGACGGGGTCACTTGGAGCCGGGGCCGATACCCACTGCTCACTGGCGTTGCTGCTGGCGTCGATCGGGCCCGGCGGCCGGCGTCGAAGGCTCGGGACACTGGAGCCGTTACTCACGATGTCGAGCTGGATTCGGCGGCGTCGGCGGCGTCGAGACTGCAGATTTTCCCTTGTGTACTGGAAACAACACTTTCCAGCAATTCAGCAAATGGTGAAGTCCTTTGGCCCTGTGACTTCAGCAGGAGACTGGCACTCTTCCAGCCCTTGGAGATTTCCTAGCAAGTGTTCAGAGAGTACACACCAAGTTCCTCTCTCCTTGTTCCTTGGCAAAAATAAAGAAGCAGCTTTCAGGTTCCTCCACAGCAAAACAGCACTCTGGCAGAAAGGGGAGGCAAGTCCTTAGATCAGCAGGCTTCTTGTCCTTGGTACAGGTTTCCTTGTCAGAAGTGATCTGAGTTCTTGGTTCAGGGGTCCTTCTCTTATACCCCATTTCTCCTTTGTTCCCTTTGTCCAAACAGGGAAATTTCCACCATCTCAGGTTTGTTGTGGGTGTTGCCAGGCAGAGGCACCTGGCCTATTCACTGAGCAGGGCAGAGTCCTCAGCCGCCCAGCAGGAGGCGGAGCCAGTATTGTCACTGGCAGGAGCAGGGCTATCAGTCGCCCAGCAGGAGGCGGAGCCAGTATTGTGTCAGGCAGGGCAGGCTACTCTTCCCTCACTCTATGTGTAAACGCCCCATTCACCCCACACTGACTCGTTCAGACCTCTGGAGCCACCCAGCCCCTGACACACACACCAAACCAGCAGAGACCGGTAGATAGTCGGACAAGAAAATAGCCCCTTTCTAAAAGTGCTATTCTTCATCCCAAAGGGCATCACACGGAACTGGTAGTGCCCATCTGGTGTGGAGAATGCAGACCTCTCTTTTGCCCCATCAGTCAAGGCGATCTGCCAGTACCCAGACGTTAGATCAAACGTACTAAGGTACCGGGCAGCCCCCAACCGATCGATGAGCTCATCAGCTCTGGGGATGGGGTGCGCGTCAGTCTTAGTGACCAAATTGAGTCCTCGGTAATCCACACAGAACCGAAGTTCTGGTGAAGCACCAGGCGCTGCAGCCTTTGGGACCAAGACCACTGGGCTGGCCCAAGTACTGCTAGAGGACTCAACCACCCCTAAGGCAAACATCTTGGAGACCTCCTCCTTGATGTATGCTCTGACCTTTTCAGTCACCCTGTAGGCCTTGTGCCTCACAGGAGTGCTGTCCCCAGTGTCCACATCATGGACACACCACTGAGTGACACCAGGGATTAAGGAGAACAGATCAGGGAATTGTACCCACAGATGGCGACAATCTTGCTGCTGCTCAGGGGTCAGTGTGTCAGAGAGGACAACACCATCCACTGACCCATCTTTTTCTTTTGCACACAGGAGGTCAGGAAGAGGCTCACTCTCCTCCTCCATCCCAGCATCTGTGGCAAGGAGCATGCCCACTTCGGACCTTTCTAAGTGGGGCTTTAACCGGTTGACATGCAGGACCCTTAAGGGGTTCCTGGGAGACTTCAAGTCCACCAAGTAGGTGACATCGCTCTTTTTCTCCACAACCTCAAATGGTCCGGTCCACCTGTCCTTGAGCGCACAAGGTTCCACAGGGGCCATGACCCAAACTTTCTGACCAGGTTGAAGCTCAACCAGAGTGGCATTCTGATCGTACCACCGCTTCATCTCTTCCTGGCTGGCCTCCAGATTTGCCTGAGCAAGATCTCTGAAGCGCCGAGTCTGGTTCCTAAAGGCCAGCATGTAACTATATACATCCTGGGGAGGTTTCCTGGGAGATTGCTCCCAGCCTTCTTTGACCAGACTCAAAGGTCCTCTTACCGGGTGACCATACAAAAGCTCAAAGGGGCTGAACCCTAGAGACTTTTGTGGCACCTCACGGTAAGCAAACAGCAGGCATGGCAAGAGGACGTCCCATTTACGCCTCATTGGTTCTTCAAGACCCATGATCATGCCTTTTAGGGTCCGGTTGAATCTCTCAACCAGCCCATTCCCTTGAGGGTGGTAAGGAGTGGTAAACTTGTAGGTTACCCCACACTCCTTCCACAGAGACTTCATATAATTCGAAATGAAGTTGGTGCCCCGGTCTGACACCACCTCTCTGGGGAACCCCATGCGGGAGAAAACACCCATCAGTGCCCGTCCCACCACGGGGGCCGTCACTGTTCGGAGAGGGATGGCTTCCGGGTACCGGGTGGCATGGTCCACCAAGACCAGGATAAACCTGTTGCCCATGGCTGTCTTGGGGTCCAGTGGCCCCACAATGTCAATTCCCACACGCTCAAAGGGGGTACTGACGACGGGAAAAGGTTGGAGGGGAGCCTTCTGCTTCCGCCCACTTTTCCCACTTGCCTGGCAAGTTTGACAGGTCCTACAATGGATATCTGCATCCCTTCTCATCTGGGGCCAATAAAAATGGGTGACAAGCCTGTCATAGGTCTTGTCCTGCCCCAGATGTCCAGCTAACGGAACGTCATGAGCCAACCCCAGTAGGAAGGCTCTGAAGCGCTGGGGTACCACCAGCACACGGGCTGACCCAGGCTCAGCAGCCTTAGGCTCGCTATACAGGAGGTCGTTCTCCCAGTAGACCCAATGTGATCCTGACTGATCACCTGTCGTTTGGGCTGAGGCCTGCTGCCTCATACCCACAAGAGAAGGGCACACTTTCTGTTCAGCACAAAATTCCTCCCTGGAGGGACCACCATCCTGCTGCCAATGGGTCAGCTCGGGCAGGTCTCCCAGTTCGGCCACTTGTTCTCCTGTCGGTTCCAGGGCATCCCCCTCAGGGTCTGCTCCCTCCTGGACCGCGGGAACGATGGGGGACGGTTTCCCACGCCCCCTGCCTCTTCTCTTCACGGTTGGGACCTGGGCCATACTTTCAGGCTCCAGGGCCCCATCAACACCCTTACTGACTGACATGGACCGGGTGGTCGCACACACCCACTCAGGCAGACCCAACATTTCCAGATGCGATTTTCTCTCCACCTTAGCCCAAGGGGAGTCCTCCAAATCATTGCCCAAGAGACAATCAACAGGCATGGCGGGCCTCACAGCAACCTGAAGAGTACCTGAGACCCCCCCCCACTCAAAAGGAACTTGAGCTACCTCACACTGACTCTGTGAGTTGTCAGCAGCTACAACGGGGTAGAATGCATGAGGGACCACCTGCTCTCTGGACACCAAGTGACACTTGACAGCTGTCACACTCGCTCCGGTGTCTCTGAGAGCTTCCACCCTATGGCCATTAATGGTCACCCACTGCCTATATTTCTTAGTGTTACTAGGCAGAGGGGTTGGAGGGACCATTTCCACGTCTCCTAAAGAGACCAGGGACATTTCTGCAGGACCCCACCCACCGGGGGCACCCATCTCATCCCCTCCCAGGGCTACACTCGCTACCTGACGAGGGGGTGCACGCGGCGGTGCATTCGAATCCTTCATGGGACACTGGGGATCATAATAACGGTGTCCCACCTGCTTACAGGCATAGCAGGTCATGGGGCCCCTGTGAACAGGTTTACCTGTCGGGGCCTCTGGCTTCTTTACAGGGGGAGGCTGGGAACCCTTCCCTTGGTTCCCTTGGGGACTACTTTGGGGCCCTTTCTGAAACTCCCTCTGTTTACCCCTGTCCCCCCCACTCTTCTGCTGGGGACCCTGCCCACCTTTGGCTGAGTCTCCCACTGGACCCTTGTGGACCCTGGTACTGACCCAGCGGTCCGCCTCCTCAGCAAGTTTTCTAGGGTTAGATATCTTGCTATCAACAAGGTGCTGGCGTAGCTCTGGAAAACAGTTATTAGACAAGTGCTCCCAAGCAAACAAATCATAAAGAGCATCATAACTATCAACCTTGCTACCCTTTATCCAACTATCCATGGTTCTGCAGAAAAAAGACACATATTCAACCCACGTAGTACCAGGCAACTTCTTACATTCTCTAAAGGTTTGTCTGTACTTTTCTGGAGTTAAGCCATATCTCAGCATTAAAGCATCTTTCATATGAGTATAAGACATCCTATCCTCAGCAGGAAGGCTCAACAAGGTATCTCTCCCTTCATTTGTAAAGCGGCTCCACAACCCCGTTCCCCAATCTTTCTCAGGGACCCGGTGGGCCAATAACGCTAACTCATATGCTTTAAACCATTGGCTAATATCTTCATTCTTACAGTAATCTTTGATCACATCTTTAGGAAAATAAAACCTACTTTCTGCAGGCACAGATGGAGTGCTGCCACCAGAGGGATTCAACGCTAAACTCTTAGTTTTAAGCTCCATCTCCCTCACCATCTTCTCACGTTCAAACGCTAATTTCTCTCTCTCAAAATCTAATCTTTTGCTCTCCATTTCAGCTTCTCTCTTGCTTCTTGCATTCTCTAATTCCAACTGCCCTCCTAATTTAAGTTTTGCCATTTCTAACTTGTACCCCCTCTCCTTCTCCCTGTCTTCTAATTCTTCGGGGGAAAGGCTCCTAGAGGACGCACTACTGCCTGGAGATGACACTGGCCCACCTGTGGGCTCTTCCTCTTCTTCTTCCTCTTCCGGTACCACCACCGGATCAGAGGGATTTCTGGCCTCTAACCAGGCCTTCAGCGCTTTGAGGAAGTCGTCTTTCCTTGTGAGACCTGTGGTAGGAACTTTAAACTGCTTGCAAAATCCTTTTAGATCCTTTAGCACGTAGGAATCTATCTTCTCCTTATCAAATTCCCCCACAACAATCTCCACAGGTGTAGCAGCTCTGGCATTCTCCATGGTCAAAACTGGCAGTGTTTAAGAAAATAAGCTCCAGGAAAGCGGAGAACAAAAATAGGCAATCCTACCAAAACAGAATGTGGCTGCGTTATGGTCTGCTTTCACTATGTAGCGTACACTAATCACTGCACATGAGTCATAAATGCAAAGTTCAAATCCTCACCGCTGACCACCAATGTTAGAACCGGCGGTCTCTAGTTGGCAGAGGTATACACTTCTGACAAATAGGGACCAACCAACTCTAGTCAGGGAAAGGGGATTACACACTCAGATAACCCCTGCTACCCCCTTGGTAGCTTGGCAGAGCAGACAGGCTTATCTCAGAGGCAGTGTGTTAAGCATTTATGACCACATACAGTAATCAAGTGAACACACTACAGATGGACACGACACAGAAGTTATTATAAAAATAGTATTTTTATATAAGGCTTAGCACAAGACCAAATAACGACAAAAATATACCACAGTCTTAATAAATACTCTTTGGAAGGAAAAATAATAGTTCAAGTAAGGTTTCTTCTTGGCAAATAGTTCTTTAGCAAAGTATTCTTCTGAGCACAGTTCTCTGGCAACAATGTAACCCCCACAGGAGTCACACGACGTCGAGTCTACAAGATTCCCAAGGTTCGGCGTCGACCGCGAGGAGCGCTACGTCGAGCCTGGAGTTGCAACAGACCCCACAAGTACAGTACCTTGAGAAACGAAGAAAACGATGATCCACGGCGTCGAGATGTCGGCGTCGAGGTCGGCGTCGATCGTGCCTCGGAGTCGGGTCAATCCGCAGCGGCGTCGAGGGATGTCGGGCCGGAGCAGCGCTCACGGCGTCGAGAAGGGCGTCGAGTCGATGCGATCAGCAGCGGCGTCAGGATGGGGTCGCTTGGAGGTGGAGCCGATACTCACTCCTCACTGGCGTCGATACCGGCGTCGAGACGGGGTCACTTGGAGCCGGGGCCGATACCCACTGCTCACTGGCGTTGCTGCTGGCGTCGATCGGGCCCGGCGGCCGGCGTCGAAGGCTCGGGACACTGGAGCCGTTACTCACGATGTCGAGCTGGATTCAGCGGCGTCGGCGGCGTCGAGACTGCAGATTTTCCCTTGTGTACTGGAAACAACACTTTCCAGCAATTCAGCAAATGGTGAAGTCCTTTGGCCCTGTGACTTCAGCAGGAGACTGGCACTCTTCCAGCCCTTGGAGATTTCCTAGCAAGTGTTCAGAGAGTACACACCAAGTTCCTCTCTCCTTGTTCCTTGGCAAAAATAAAGAAGCAGCTTTCAGGTTCCTCCACAGCAAAACAGCACTCTGGCAGAAAGGGGAGGCAAGTCCTTAGATCAGCAGGCTTCTTGTCCTTGGTACAGGTTTCCTTGTCAGAAGTGATCTGAGTTCTTGGTTCAGGGGTCCTTCTCTTATACCCCATTTCTCCTTTGTTCCCTTTGTCCAAACAGGGAAATTCCCACCATCTCAGGTTTGTTGTGGGTGTTGCCAGGCAGAGGCACCTGGCCTATTCACTGAGCAGGGCAGAGTCCTCAGCCGCCCAGCAGGAGGCGGAGCCAGTATTGTCACTGGCAGGAGCAGGGCTATCAGTCGCCCAGCAGGAGGCGGAGCCAGTATTGTGTCAGGCAGGGCAGGCTACTCTTCCCTCACTCTATGTGTAAACGCCCCATTCACCCCACACTGACTCGTTCAGACCTCTGGAGCCACCCAGCCCCTGACACACACACCAAACCAGCAGAGACCGGTAGATAGTTGGACAAGAAAATAGCCACTTTCTAAAAGTGCTATTTTCAAACCTAGAATTTAAAAACCATCCATCCTAAAGGGTGTGTTATTAAATTCTGAGTTCAGGGATACTAAACTCGACATGCTACCATGCTCCCTGAGTCAGATAGATTATAATGGAGTTAATAATCAGTCTGCCCAGTCTGGCCTATTGGAGGCAGGTAGCCCTTCAATAGTGAAAAACGAAAATGGCTGTAATTCACTATTAGGTCATGCCACACACATCAGGGCATGACCTACCTTTTACCAACAATGCACCCTGCCCTAGGGCCTACCATAGAGGTGTCTGAAATGTGGCAAAGTGAAGGTTTAGAGACTGGCAAGTAGGTTTCTTTACCAAGTCGACATGGCAGTCAGGGACTGCACGCAGGCGCTGCGGTGGCAGGCCTGAGACACATTTTACACGCTGCTTCTGTGGGTGGCACAACCAGTGCTGCAAGCCCACCAGCAGCAGTTAACTTACACGCCCTTGGCACACGCAGTGCACTAGACTAGGGTCTGAACAGTAAGTCAACCAAGCCAATCATGGTAACACCAATCAATGTAACAATTTAACATAGGGAGCACTTGCACTGTGGCACTGATCAGCAGTGGCACAGTGCCCAAAGCAATAATCCAGCAAAAACATCGTAAACAGAGGAGGCAAACAGAAAAAAATGGAGGAGAGACTCATGCCAATGATGCCAGGTCTAACAATCCGATTTTGCGCTCTGCTGCATTCCGCCCATATCCTACCGAAGCAGTCAGCACTGGGTGGGCGGTTTCAACGGTGGCCCCCGTCTTTGAGTGTTCACATTCCAGATTCCAGGTTTTCTTTGCACCAGAGACAGCGGCCGCGGTCACGGTCGCGGTGAACTCGGCTCCGGAGCCGGCTCCAGACCTGGCAAAATCAGGTGAAATCAGATCCCCTGATGCCCGCAGCCGCCCTCCTGGCTAAGACAGCAGCTGCGGTGAACTCCGGTGGTGGTGGTGAGATTAGATCCCCGACTGCTCCTGGGGGAGCTCTTGGTGTAAGCACTGGTGTAAGTGGGTTGCGGCACCCGACTTTCAGTCTCCCGGTGTCGAGTCTGAGGTCTGAGGTGGTGGCACTGGGCCGAGCAGCGGAATCCGCACTCGGAGCTCGGAAGGCTCGGATCGCAAGCTCAGACGGTGTTCCGGCAGTGCGTGTATGTGCGCGTGCGTGTACTTTGCCATCCACACGCACGTCAAGCACGCCAGGTATTTCAGGCATCCCAAGCGATCTCGGCCAGCTTTGCAGCCGCAGTGGTAGTGGGCCGGCATGTCCGCAGAGGCACGGACGGACCGAGTGTGTCTTCCAGGTCTTTCCAGGTGCCCCCACTTGCTGGTTACAATGGCCCCCCCAGCTCCTGCTCCGTGCCCGCATTCTCTTATTTCCGCAACCCGGTGGTTGCATTGGTGGCCGCACTGAAGACGGGGCCCCAGCCAGCACAGTGACTCCCCACCGGTTCACTCATCAACAGCACCTGTCTTCAACACAAGCAGATTAAGGCCTCAAGCTCACAGGACGCGCTTACCAGTTTTCTTTACCGCCGTGAGGGGAATGGCCACCGTTAGCCTGCTCAGCCTTTCCCAGCACCTTCCTGCAAAGGGACTACAACTCCTGGAGGCATCACCGCCGCGGCGCCGGCTGTGCTGCTGTCGCCCGCGCCTGGAGGCGCGATAAGAGCGCTGCTGCCCTTCCACCCTTCCGCACCGCCCGTCTGAGACTGATTGAGACTGGGCTGGGCCATACCACTAACCACCTATCATTGATTGCGGTCAACGGACTTCCCAGCTGCAGAAAGGCATTAAGCCATTAAAAAAAAAAAAATAGCATTATACTTTGAAAGGTTTGGATATTATGAGTAGGTTTAGGCCTGGAAATGGACAGGGGGTTGTGGGGACATTGGACGCATTTTTATTAAGGGCCGAGTTGGTATTGATGCACCAAATTGAATTAACTGAGCGGAGGCTTTCCCTTGAACCTGTAATAAATATTGATAATAGATCAGACACCACGGGCCAAGCCTCTATTGCCTCTATTGCCCCCAGCGCATGCTTAACCCTGGAGGTGCCTGCACCGCAAAGCAACAGTTTAGTCATAATAGATCAAGACACCGAGATCATAGAATCCCATAAAACACGGGTTAATGTTGATATCTCTAGTTCTCCATCTAAATCTAACGTGGTTACCTGGGGTCAAAAAGCCAAATCTAAAACTAACCATGTGAATGTCTCCGTGCCACCTTCAAAGAAGAGAAAAGGTCAAGCCATGGGTAATCAACATCTACTCCCACCTAAGCCTCGGAAAAATAAATTTACTGATAAGGAGCTTACATATGAGACAAATATGGCCAACACTGAGGCTGTCCCAGGGGGGTCAATTTCCATAGAGGGTGACTACTGGAAAAAGTTTTAAACTACAATAACGGCACTTCTAGACCCGCTGATCCAAAGGTTGTCGACTATTGAAACTTGACTGTCGGACCTTGAAAGAACTATGGCAAACAGTAACACGAATATGACTACTTGTAATCAAGAGGAGATTAATGTTATCAATAGAAATATGGACAAAATTACAACTGCTATTACTGTTAATAACCAGAACAGTCCGTTATGTACCAGGGGTAGGGCGGTTACAGCATAGAGCGGAGGACACCTCACATGAAAGGAACTCAGCCCTCACTCATGCTCGAGCAATAAATGTCCCAAGTGGTAACCAGTTAGGGAGAGAACTGCATCATATCCCAAGCCTAATAGGAGGAAAGCAAAAATCTTTTGAGGGTGTATTCACAAACCTCCATTTACCTCCTGAAGCTACCTCCTATACGGTAATATTAGCTAATGTTCCTCCATTGCTACCAGGAGCTTTTGAACACTGGTCTTCATTGAGGAACAAATCACTCCACTTCTTGAGAGAGAAGACGGGGTTGGACGACTCATCATTTAAAGAATTTAAAATGGTACGCCGAATTGGGTGGGTTGGGGAATCTACTAAGAAATTCCAAGGTGACTGTGTTGTTCTATCCTTTAGATCTCCAGGATTAGTTAAATTCATATTGGAAAGGTCTAATACCTGGTCCTTGTGCCCAAGGGGAGTCTCCATTTTACCATTGGGTTTCTTCTATCAGCCACCGAGAGACCTGGGGTCTGTCACTGAAAGGGTGAGACCAAGACAAGTTAACCAATATCCTATGTATCCCCCATGTTATCACCCAAATCGATACGAGCCACTGAGTGACCTTGGAGATATAGACTGACTGGTCTTAAGCATTAGTAGCCCGCAGTAATTGGAAATTACAAATAGTAACTCTAAGTTAGCTTCCGATCCCCTTAATGGCTTGGTGGATTGTTCACATGTAATTGATCAGGTAGACAGTTTTGATCATCCCTTACCTGAAGTTTGCGAGAAGCATAAAGAGGAAACAAGTACTTTATTATTAAATCATCCTGACGTTGATGCTGGTGGGGGAGAGGTGGATATACCAACTCAAAATGTGAACGTCCTAAGAGTGGCCTCATAGAACATCGCTGGCATTAGATCGAGAATATCAGACGAGGCTTGGCTACCATATGTCAAGATGTTTGACATTATTTGCCTCCAAGAAACTTGGAGCACAGATGAGTTGGTCATTTATGGTTTCTGTTCATCTAATACCCAGGCAATTCCATCAGCTGCAGGGAGGGCAAAGGGCGGTCTAGCGACCTTAATCTCTGTAAAATATGGGATGATAAACATCGAGAATATTATGGACTCCCCTTGGTTTCAGATTATCTTGATCTCAAACCCAATTGATGTCCCAATTTTACTAATCAATTGGTATTATAACATCTTCGACTATAATGAATGTGGTGCCATTATTAATATAAAAGAGGAGTTAAATAAGGCGGTAGTGAAATGTTTTCCCGTTTGTATAATTTGGTTGGGGGATCTTAATTGTACCTTATGTCAGTATAGCTCGCATTTGGTTTGTGGGGTGTTTGATACTGAAAACCAACCACTCCCACATTTTAAACATACTGTGCAGGGTGAAGATTTAAATGACATCATCGTAACTAATGACTTATGTTTTGCCGATACTCTGGTCTGTACTCCACTCAAACAGTATCCTGCATTCCAGGGTGGGGGTAGGGCAAGTACTATACATTTTATATTGATTTCTAGGAAATTTTCCCACCTGGTGAATACCTTTGTGGAACCCAACCCCACCAATGATCATAACCCCCTGGTCGTTAGTTTGCAAATAAAGGTATTAAAGGGTAACACTGATGATCTCCCCTTAAATTATAACTCTAACCAGGGGGTGAGATTAAAATGGAGTAAAATAAACCCTGTTGAATTTGAGAATATCCTACGATCTAATTTTGATAAGGTCATGATATGTTTGTCCGATGTTCCCAGGCCGGAAGAGGTCATACAGAGCTTTGAAGATATCTGTAAAGACGTGGCTAGTAATTTGACCAGTTCTAAGAAGAGAAGAGAACAACAGGATGTAAAATGGTTTAATGCTGCGTTCTCTAAGGCCCAAAAAGATCTCAAAAAAGCTCTGCATATGGTCCCCCGCACTGAGGATTTAATTAGGAAAGCAAGACAAATTTATAAATTAGTAATTGGGAAGAGAAAAGATGAGTTAAGAAGCCTTGCATGGGATGACCTGGAGAGAGCTAGTGCCCTCAAGGATTCTAGAGGCTTCTGGGAAGTTATAAATCTCCCCCTCTTTACAAATGAGGTTAGGAATATGGAATCGTTAATAACTGAAGACACATGGGTAGTTCATTTTTCAAAAATATTTAATCCTAAGGGTATATCATTGCAAGATTATAAAGAAGATATAGCCGTTAACCTCGCAACTGCGAATCAACTGAGTTTGTCCATTAAGATTGGTGAGGTTAAAGATGCATTGCTGAAGGGTATTTCTGCAAAAGCCACAGGGCCTGACGGTGTCCATTAGATATGTTCAAAGGTAATCCCCTAATATGGGCACCGCTGTTGGAAAATGTTTTTAAATCAGTAATAGTGGGCTGCATCCCTGACTCATCGAAAGAAGCAGTGGTGGTCCCAATATACAAGAAGGGCAGTAGGATTGATCCAATTTGCTATAGACCTGTCTCCCTAATTGACGCAACATGCAAAGTCTTGGGGAGGGTAATTCTTGCCCGTCTTGAGCTCTGGGCTAATGAGTCTGGCCTGATATCCCACTCACAATACGGCTTTAGAAAGGGTATGGGTACGAACGTACAATGCCTCAATTTGTCCTTAGTTATGGGTAAGTACATGAAGGACAAGAGAAGATCGATCCACTTGGTCTTCATGGACTTATCCAGTGCATTTGACACAGTTAACAGAGGGAAGCTGTGGCTACTTATGGAAAAGATGGGCTTTGAGGAGGCACTTATTACCCTTTTACTTAGGATGCACTCATCTACCTCCATTTCTATACGTTATGGACAGGGAGGAGAAAAATCTAGATCCATCGCATCCACAGAGGGCGTACGACAGGGATGCATTTTGGCCCCCTTTTTATTCCTTTTATATACAAACGGGATGGAGAAATTCCTAATAGAGCAGCACTTGGACTATCCGACTGTAGGAGGTAGCTCGGTTCCCTTGCTATCATATGTGGACGACACCGTAATGCTGACCTTAACGGCTAATAGCCTTCAAAAATCCCTGATCGTTTTTACTGATTTTATGGCGGATTTGGATCTTAAGGTCAATTTTTATAAGTCTTTTATCATGGTCTGTGGTCCTAAAAATATAAAAACAAGAACATTTGTGGTAAATGGTAGAACAACTGAAAAGGTCCCTTCTTTTACATATTTAGGGAATGTTTTTAACAATGGGACAACAAGATTGCGACTAGGGCCCAACAGACCAGTAGAATTATAGAGGGTCTGTTTCGCTTTCCGTGCAAATTAGGACATAAGCCAGTGGCAGAAATACTTATCTTATATAAATCAAAATGCCGGTCAGTAACAACTTATGGGGCGGGAGTATGAGGAAGTCAAAAAACCAGCCAATTATAAATTTTGGAAAACAAATTAATAAAAAGATTGCTGATGGTTCCCATTAGCTCTCCCACCAAATTTTGTCATTCTGTGCTGGGATTGGATTTTGTTGAAGATAGAATTAAAATCGCGCCCCTGATCCTATGGGGGAAAGTGTGGTCATCGGAAGAATTATCATTTAGCAGAGCAATCATAAGGGACTGTTTAAGCTTAGAAAACGCATCGTCTATTCCCTGGCTTTGTTTTGTCAAAAATGCTTTAACTAAGATTGGTCTAGGAAATTATTTTGAAAATCCTGATGGCATACCATCCAACATAAAAACAATTATTAAAAAGGCCTACTATAATGAGTTAGTCTCATCTAACCTGGATGATGAGACCCCGTCCCATGGGTCGCTAAATCTTCAACAATTTTATTTATCTTTTAGTACTCATACACATTCCTACTTCCATCTGACTAGGTTTTGTCTCTGCACATTGCACTTTCTTGTGGCTTTTCCCAATCAGGCGAGTTGGTGTGAGAGACTGACTCCCTGTCCTTGTAATAACTTAGCCGATCAAAGCACAATGCACCTTATGCTGTTTTGCACTATATATAAAGATATAAGGGCTTGTTTTATATGGCCCATCCTGAGGGAAATTGCCCCTTGTTCATAGCAGGATGGTTTTAATTATTTACGTTCTTTGTCCAATGCCGTCACATGTTGTGCTGTATTAAATTTATTAGAACTGTTTTGCGAATCAGGAAAAGATATGAAATGTGATAGGGAAAATGGGAAATAGGGCCTCAAGCAATTTTTACTTATTTATTTATTCTCACATCCTTGGATTGATATAAAGAAAATGGCAGTTTATAGAAAACCCTGCTATGAAATCTTATATGCTGTTTGGTTATATTTGGTATGTGTAAACTGTAATATGGATTAATTTTACGCACGGTTTTATTATTGTAACCATGTACTTTTATGTATCGCAAGAATCAAATAAAGTTTTTCAAATGAAACGATTTACAATGTAGTTAGTCTCTCTCTATTTGGAACAAGCTCTGACCAAAAATTCATTCCACTGCTTATCTGGCCAACTTAATGCAAACATTATACTACTTTTGCAATAGACTATTTTAAACCCCGGCTCATTTGTTTAACCTTAAGCTCTCAAACAAGATACTTGTTGCCACTGTATTTCCCTTTCTTATTCATATTTTCATAGATTTTTCTATGCCCAACTGTTTCTATTTCCCAGGTTCAGTTAGGGCTAGTATTGTTATTATTACTGGAGTCTCAGTAAGTACCATCTGGAAATCTACAGAAAATGTCACCACTCAACATTGGTGAAATGTATTATTCCATAATACTAGACTGGATATATATAATCTACACTCTTTTCCAATGTCTATAAAATAAGATATGATGCTCCTTGACCTTCACTTAATGATTCCAGTACTATTTACTATTATGCCACTGCAGATTTTGTTTTCTCTCTAGTATTTCTATAATAACGTATTGGAATTTTATAAATACTGTTATGTATAGGTTATTCCTTTGATGCACTTTCCTTTTTTTTCTTTCTCTTTTCTTCTTTCTTCTTCTTCATATGTGCTCTTAATTAGAAGCCTTTCCAGCAGTAGATTCATTTATACAGATTAATATATATTTGCATTCCTATTGTCTTTATTTGATATCTGTATTCAATGCTATCTTTGGTGGATTGGCGTACTTGTTTTCTCTTATACACTTGTTTTCTCAATAAACACAGTAAACTACAAGAAGAGATGAAATGCAAACATCACACTTATTTTGGCGGTAAACTGTTTACTACTGTATAATTTAAACCATGTCATGAGTGACGTAATATTTGAGGTCATAAGCACTGCATTGCGGGGGTGTAAGTTATAGTTAGCTCAGGTAACTATAACTGCTGAATTTCACTGGTTTTGTTCAGTGAAATGTGAGCCTAACTATAACGTCCTTGTAACTTTTGTTTTTTTTAGTGAACTTCTAAGGTTTTTTTATTCTATTTCCTAACTATAACAACCTTGTAACCTCAGTTTTTTAAGTAGATTTCTACGTTTTTTTTTAACTAGTAGTTGCGCTTGTAAAGTGGTGGAGAAAGGGGGCGAGGCTTCCTGCCAGCTCTCTGGAACCCTGCTGTGTCAAACTTATTGGAGGTAACAGGAGGGCTTTTGGGCCCTCAAAATCCCTCAGGATCCAACTGGACTTCACCCCCAACCAGTAGTGCACCTGGAAACATGTCTGCAGGGTGGTGGAGGAAGGGGGCATGGCCTCCAAAGACCTCTCAGAAATTCCACTATGTTGGACTTATTGGAGGTAACAGGATGGCTTGTTGACCTCCAAGGACCCTCAGCAGCCAAGGAAACATCATCCCCCACCAGCAGTGCACCAGTATGTGTGTTTGCAGAGTGGTGGAGAAAGGGGGTGTGACCTCTGAAGACCTCTCAGCAATCCTGCTGTGTAGGACTTACTGGAGGTAACAGGAGGGCTTGTTGGCCCCAAGAACATCTATAGCCAAAGGGACTTTATCCCCTAACCAGCACTGTGCTATGAGGTGCGTTTGCAGAGTGGTGGAAAAAGGGGGCATTGCATCTGGTGACTTACTGGTATTTTGTTATTTTTATTATTTATTTATTCGGAGAGGGGGGCCGCATTACCCCCTTCCCTGGGCCTATTTTGGTCCCTGGGACTCCATCCTCCAGGACCAGGACAATTTTCAATGGGGGAGGGGGACCAGGCATGATTTCGGCCCCAGGGGCCACATTCCCAGGGGCCTAGCCTTTTTAAAAAAGTTTAAAAAAAACTTAAAGGGAGGGTTGATTTAAGTCCCTGGGACACCATCGCACTGGCTTTACTTGTGGGTACCCTGGTCCCACCCAAATAATTGAATTTAGAGGATGAGAATATATATATTTTTGCATTCTTGTATGTTTTTAACATCACATATACTTTTTTTTGGAAAACGTTTTTATTGGCATTTATAAACAGTTATACACTTAGGCACAGGCGATAGCGCTATTATCATATAAGCTTTTATATCAGGAGCACCCAGTCGCATCCCTTTCGGTCTCTCAATCTCGTGGGCCCTCGGGCTTCTCGCCTCTACCCTGAGTCGGGCAACATCATATATACTTATGGTGGATGAGCACAGGGAAATCCCTGTTTGCCATTTGAAAGCTGTGAAATCATGGGATGCAAGATATGTAGGGTTTCCTCGGTGTTTATGCCACAAAGGCATTTATTGTTGAAGGGTGGTGGGGCTTGTTTACCTTTCACAAAGGCTGTTTACAGCCAAAACGCATCAGAGGAGCAGCGTGGTCCGTTTTTGCACATAAATGACATCTGCAACGCTTCTGGACTGCCCGTGTTCTTTTTCGGCTGCTCCTGAATTAGTGTTGAGAATATATATGTAATATTATAAATAAATACATATATATATATATATATATATATATATATATATATATATATATATATATATATATATATATTGCTTGCACCTAGCTCCGGTTACGGGAAATGTTCGGCTGATTCGCGGGCGGTCCGAGTTGGGGCTACCGGAAGCACAATAATTATATTCACTGCGTTCTGCTCCTCCCACAGATGCACTCGGACACTCCACGTGTGCTAATGAACCATTTAATAGCAGGAAACAACGCGTTTCAGCTTGCGCCTTGATCACGTGATGGGAGGAGCAGAACGGAGTGAATATATATATATATATTCCAAACAAAGTTCAAAAGGTAAAACGCACTCTCAAAGGTCCTGGTGCAAGGCAGAATGCTCTTTATTGCTTAAATGTTACGCGTTTCGACAAGTAAATGTCTTCATCACACGAAAAGCATTTAAAGAAGTACGTGCATAAATAAACAAAGACATGGACAAAAGACTTCAGATGCATTACAATCACATAGTGAGTCACAAGTGTCGGACATTTTGTAATGTGCAACTTCATGTGTAGAAGCAACATGTCTGTAAATGTATTAGACATAATGATACATCCCAGGAGTATACCGGGGCAGTGCTAATATTTTCAGTAATATAAGTAAATAATACATCGCGGTAGCCACAGTTAAGGGAAACGTAGTCTGCTTACGCCCTAGTGGCTTAAGGTTCTGGGAGCTGCGGATGAAAACCCAGTGAAATTTCATGTGTAGAGACAACATGTCTATAAATGTATGAGACATAATTGTACATCACACAAGTATACTGAGACAGAGCTAATGTATACAGAGATGTAAATAATAAACACCGGTAGACGCAGTTAAGGGTAACGTAGCCTGCTTTCGCCTTAGTGGCTTTAGGTTCAAGGAGCTATGGATGGAAACTCGGTAGGGTTAAATAACTATAAGGCAAATGCCAGGCAGTTCATACATGCAACGAGTGATTATGTAGTGTATTAGGACTAGTGCCTGTGTATTTGTAATACTAACATGTCTGTAGTTCAATCACACCTCTAAATAAAGTTGTCTCTAGATATGACTGTAGTACAGTACCTTGTTAATAAGGGTACTGTTCATGCAAAGTTGCCAGTAACTATGTGAAACTTTCTTTTGCGTGCCAAGTGGCTATTAACAACAGTCCAAAATCTAATCTGTGTGCTATAAAAGTGAAAATGTAAGAACTACAAAAAAACGGCATAAGGAGATTTTACAATGGTTGTTGATATATAAAAAAGTCTCTTATCTTAGATTCAGTGTTCACCCGAGCCCGGGGAAGAAAAAAGTAGGGAACCCGTGAAGTGACCATGCTGCGTGGTGGGTCCCTTCCTTTCCTCCTGTGAGAAGAGAGTAAGACAGAAAACTTAGTAAGTACAGATTCAATATACACATCTCATACAAATACATTAGTTGATGATGTATCTATACAATTTAAAACCAATTTCTCAGTGAAACGTAAATAGTAACAATCAAAATCATGGACAGACAGCGATAGCATCATCTAGTAAGTTCTCATGTAGATGTGTGGCTAATTCTTCATCCCGGTTGTGGCCCCTGGGGAATCTGGTTTCTAGCTCCAATATCCACTTGGATTCTTTTTTCCTTAAAGCTAGCTCCCTGTTGCCCCTTCTCGTGCCCATGTTTATCTGCTCAATGGCAAAGAACCTGAGAAGAGAACTGTTAGATTGGTGGCATTCCTGGAAGTGTCTAACGATAGGATAAGGTAGATCAGTATTATTGATGGCCCTCAGATGTTCCATGATTCTTTTCTTGACCATAAGGGTCGTACTCCCTACATACTTAAGTTTGCAGGGACATTCTAAAACATAAATGACGAACTTGCTGCTGCAAGTTAGGAACTGAGTTATGTTCCAGTTTCTGGAATATTAAATTATTTGACCAGATGGCTAAATTTGCAAGGCCCTGCAGTGTCCACAGGGGAAAAAGCCTTTAAGATTATGCAGATTGCTTTTTCTCAGTTCTGTAATATCCCCTTTGACAAGGATGTCTCTCAAACTTTTCCCTTTTCTATAAGTAATCAATGGTCTATCACTCAAGTTGGGACCTATGATGGTGTCAGTGTTCAAAATATTCCAGTTATCAGCAAGAATTTTCAGAATTTTCTTGGACTGATTGTTGTATGTGGTGATCACTCTAGTGTTGGTCTCCTTCATTCCCTTTTTGTCTATCTGTTCAAGCGACTTCTCTCTGCTGACATCACTTATCTTGTTGATTACTTTCCTAGGAACCCACTCGGGATATCCCTGTGCCCTGAATCTTTTGAGCATGGTTTCCTCTTCTTTCGTGTATGTTTCTTCAGTGCTGCAGTTTCTTCTCGCCCTCAGTAACTCTCCATAAGGTATGCTCCACTTAAGGGCATCAGGGTGGCCACTGAGGGCATGAAGGAGACTGTTGCTGGCAATTTCCTTACGGTACAGACTGGTGACAAGTTTACCTTCCCTGACTTCAATCCTAGTGACCAGGAACTCATTGCAATCTTTACTGATATTATGAGTCAGGACGATATTATACTCATTGTTATTGAGTTTATCTATAAAGTTGATAGCTTCAGATTCACTCCCTTTCCAAACAATAAATAAATCGTCAATGTACCTAAGCCATACTGCTACATTTTCAAAGTGTGTCAAGAGTGTAGCCTCAGAGTGGATTTCTTCCTTCCATTTGCCAAGGAAGAGGTTGGCAAAACTAGGCGCGAAGCTTGTACCCATCGCCGTGCCCCGCACCTGCCTGTACAGTTCTCCATTAAACATGAAGATGTTATTAGTGAGGCATAACATCATCATGTCGGCCAGAATTTGAGTGTGTTCCAGGTAACTGATGTTTTTCGTACTCAGGAAGTGCATACAGGCCTCAATACCTTGGACGTGATCAATGATTGTATATAATGAATTCGCGTCCAGGGTAATGAGGGAGTACTCTTCCTCCCATGTAATGCCTTCCACTTTGGTAAGGAAGTCTTTAGTATCCCTAACATAGGATGGTAGCAAGATGACATATTCTCTTAAAAAATGGTCAACATATTTTGAAATACATTCATACACATTGCCCACAGAAGATTCTATAGGCCTTCCCGGAGGGATTGTAGGGTGTTTATGAATCTTAGGGAGGAGGTACAAAATGGGCAGCTTAGGATAGTCTTTTTTCATAAAGTAATATTCATGCCATGTGATAATACCAGATTCTTACCACTTTGAAAGTTTCTCCCACGTAGTGGTTATACTTACATTGTACGTAGCGGTAGTAAATTAACAATAGTATCTTTCATCGTTTAGTTGTCTTTTGGTCTCATTAATATACATCTGTTTACTCCAAAGTACTATATTCCCACCTTTGTCTGATGGCTGTATTACAATACTGTTATCTTGAGACAGATACACAATGATGTTTCTTTGTTTGCTTGACAAATTTAAACCGTTGGCATTGATGCCAGCGTTGCTGTGTTTTTTGCTTAACAAGTTCTTTAGTGACAATGTCATGAAAGGTGTCAATAGAGTCATGGGGAAGGTTAGGATACAATACAGATCTAGGTTTAAAGGCAGTGCATGCTGCTTTGTCTGTAGCAATATTTGTTAAATCATAAACAGATAGTTCTTCAGTGTCTTGCCATGGTACCTGTTCCAGATCATGCATGATCCGTAGCATATTTGCATCGCCAACATTAAGAAAAGGCTGTGCTGTTATTTCAGCCTTTGCTTCAGTCTCAATAGGAAGTCTATTGCTTTTGAGAGTATGACACTTTTGCAACTTGAGCTTTCTTATGAATTTAAAAATGTCAACATGAGTGTTTGCATAGTTAAACAATTATGTGGGACAAAAAGTTAAGCCTAAACATAATGTTGTTTTTTCAAGTTGAGACAGTGTTCGTGGTGTAAGATTTACAATAGTTTTATTTACCATTGCGATATCCATCATTGCTGTGTTTTCCTGGAGCCGCCTCGTCTGGTTCCCATGGGCTCTGTATTTCTTTGACCTGTGTTTTCACTTGAGTTGCCTTTGTTTACTGCGCCCCTGCCTCTTCCATTTCCTTGTTCTCAACCTCTTCCCCGTCCCCGGGGTGGTGGGGTTGGTGTAGGGGTTATCTTTCCTGATTGTCAACCCTTTTTCATTACTTGGAACTCGTCTAAAAAAGTAGCCGGTCTTGTTAATATTTCAACTTCATAAGAGGTGCTCGCTGTGTGTACTGAAGCATCTGTATCAGAGTCACTGGTGTTCCTAGAACTTGGTAGATTCTCTCTCGCTGTGGTTGAGACCACTGGTTCTTCATGTATTGTTTTTTGATTATACAGATGGTCGTATTTATGGCTGTATGTGAGAATGCGCCCATTCTCATAATCAATACAGTCTCTATGTAACTTCCTTTGTTTTCGAAGTTTTATGTCATCCTCATGTTTCATCAGCCTTCCTTTCAATTTATCTTTGAATTTCTTGATGTTTTCTTGTTCATTGCTTTTTTTGAGGTCATTCTCAATCTCAACTATTTCCTTGATGATTCTTTCCCTATCCTCCCACGCATATTTTATAAGTATACAAAGCATATTTTTAGAACTTGTGGCTGAGTTCTCCGCCCATTCTTAGTATTGTGGCATTATTATATCTCAGTCGCAATTCTCCCCATACCCTTGTGAGAATCTTACCGAACAGTGGCATCAGGAACCGCTAATTACAGACGGGAAGGTCTCGTCGCCAGTGCAGTAGCTCTTGGGGAACCGGTGATTCTGGAGGCAAAGACGACCAGCAGTTCCCAGTAACACATGCACTTCAATCTGCATGGGAATATAAACTACAATAAAAGGATCAATACAATTATCATGGAAGATGAAAATGAAAGAGGAATAGCGGCGCAAGCACTTTTCGCGCGCGCACCTGGGAAAGGATTATCAGTAGAAATATCACTGAATGAAGACAAAGACAACTAATTAAATACTCAACGGGGCATGGAGATGGGTATGACTTTGTGCCTAGTTTTGCCAACCTCTTCCTTGGCAAATGGGAGGAAGAAATCCACTCTGAGGCTACACTCTTGACACACTTTGAAAATGTAGCAGTATGGCTTAGGTACATTGATGATTTATTTATTGTTTGTAAAGGGAGTGAATCTGAAGCTATTAACTGTATAGATAAACTCAATAAAAATGAGTATAATATCGTCCTGACTCATAATATGAGTAAAGATTGCATTGAATTCCTTGACACAAGGATTTAAGTCAGGGAAGGTAAACTTGTCACCAGTCTGTACCGTAAGGAAACTGCCAGCAACAGTCCCCTTCACGCCCTCCATGGCCACCCTGATGCCCTTAAATGGAGCATCCCTTATGGAGAGTTACTGAGGGCGAGAAGAAACTGCAGCACTGAAGAAACGTACACGAAAGAACAGGAAACCATGCTCAAAAGATTCAGGGCACAGGGATATCCCGAGTGGGTTCTCAGGAAAGCAATCGACAAGATAAGGGATGTCAGCATAGAGAAGTCGCTTGAAAAGATAGACAAAAAGGGAATGAATGAGACCAACACTAGAGTGATTACCACGTACAACAATCAGTCCAAGAAAATTCTGAAAATTCTTGCTGATAACTGGAATATTTTGAACACTGACACCATCATAGGTCCCAACTTGAGTGATAGACCATTGATTACTTATAGAAAAGGGAAAAGTTTGAGAGACATCCTTGTCAAAGGGGATATTACAGAATTGAGGAAAAGCAATCTGCATAATCTTAAAGGCTTTTCCCCCTGTGGACACTGCAGGGCCTTGCAAATTTAGCCATCTGGTCAAATAATTTAATATTCCAGGATATACCAGAAACTGGAACATAACTCAGTTCCTAACTTGCAGCAGCAACTTCGTCATTTATGTTTTAGAATGTCCCTGCAAACTTAAGTATGTAGGGAGTACGACCCTTATGGTCAAGAAAAGAATCATGGAACATCTGAGGGCCATCAATAATACTGATCTACATTATCCTATCGCTAGACACTTCCAGGAATGCCACCAATCTAACAGTTCTCTTCTCAGGTTCTCTGCCATTGAGGAGATAAACATGGGCACAAGAGGGGGCAACAGGGAACTAGCTTTAAGGAAAAAGAATCCAAGTGGATATTAGAGCTAGAAACCATATTCCCCGGGGGCCACAACCTGGATGAAGAATTACCCACACATCTACATGAGAACTAACTAGATGATACTATCGCTGTCTGTCCATGATTTTGATTCTTACTATTTATGTTTCACTGAGAAATGGGTTTTAAATTGTATATATACATCATCACCGAATGTATTTGTGTGAGATGTGTATATTGAATCTGTACTTACTAAGTTTTCTGTCTTGCTCTCTTCTCACAAGAGGAAAGGAAGGGACCCACCACGCAGCATGGTCACTTCATGGGTCCCCTACCCTTTTCACCCCGGGCTCGGGTGAACACTGAATCTAAGATAAGAGACTTTTTTAAATATCAACAACCATTGTAAAATCTCCTTATCCTTTTTTTTGTAGTTTTTAATTTTTCACTTTTAGAGCACATAGATTGGATTTTGGACTGTTGTTAATAGCCACTTGGCACGTAAAAGAAACTTTCACATAGTTACTGGCAACTTTGCATGAACAGTACCCTTATTAACAAGGTACTGCACTACAGTCATGTCTAGAGACAACTTTATTTAGAGGTGTGATTGAACTACAGACATGTTAGTATTACAAATACACAAGCACTAGTCCTAATACACTACATAATCACTCGTTGCATGTATGAACTGCCTGGCATTTGCCTTATAATTATTTAACCCTACCGAGTTTCCATCCATTGCTCCTTGAACCTAGAGCCACTAAGGCGAAAGCAAACTACGTTCCCCTTAACTGTGTCTACCGCTGTGTGATATTTACATCTCTGTATACATTAGCTCTGTCTCAGTATACTCGTGTGAGGTAGAATTATGTCTAATACATTTATAGACATGTTGCCTCTACACATGAAATTTCAGCGGGTGTTCATCCACAGCCCCCAGAACCTTAAGCCACTAGGGCATAAGCAGACTACGTTACCCTTAACTGTCGCCACCGCGGTGTATTATTTACTTATATTACTGCAAATATTACCACTGCCCCAGTATACTCCTGTGATGTATCATTATGCCTAATACATTTACAGACATGGTGCCTCTACGCATGAAGTTGGAAATTACAAAATGGCCAACACTTGTGACTCACTATGTGATTGTAATGCATCTGAAGTCCTTTGTCCCTGTCTTTCGATTATTTATGCACGTACTTCCTTAAATGCTTTTCGTGTGATCAAGACATTTACTTGTCGAAACGCGTAATGTTTAAGAATTAAAGAGCATTCTGCCTTTCACCTGGACCTTTGAGAGTGTGCGTTTTACCTTTTGAACTTTGTTTGGAACACTAATTGTCCGGCTTTGGGTTTACCGGCACCGAGCACCACCTGACAGCGGGCTTGTTCCCAGAAGGACCTGTTTTTTTTGGTTGAATATATATATATCTATATATGTGTATATATATATATATATATTTTCGAAACGCGTCAGGCGTTTTGGCAGAAGGACTGTTAATGAAGTCGGTTGGCTGGCGTTCACGTACCTTTTAATAGGGCTGATGCTTGGAGCCCTGCAACGATGCCCGAGTGCTCCCGAGTTGACGGAAACCAAGCCTGAGCATGAATATGAGGCGGCGTCCGTGCCGCCGGGAAGCACCACCCCGGTAACTTGGGGGCCACGGGGACAAGTATCTAACAAGCCCCCAGATGTGGGACACCGCTGCTGGATTTAGTGAACCCCCGCCAACTGAGGCTCATCTGTGAGCTTTGAACATTTACAGTACATGTTGTGCACTTGCAATGGACGCTACACTGTCCGGTCACACTACAACTCCCACAAGGCACAGCGGAGTCTCATCAGAGCCGCCCATCCAGGGCACGTCACTATGTGCATAAAAGGAGTTGGGAAGTGAATACGAGTGTTCTCTGAAACCATGCCCCTGAAGAAGAAAGATTTTCGAAACGCGTCGGGCGTTTTGGCAGAAGGACTGTTAATGAAGTCGGTTGGCTGGCGTTCACGTACCTTTCAATAGGGCTGATGCTTGGAGCCCTGCAACGATGCCCGAGTGCTCCTGAGTTGACGGAAACCAAGCCTGAGCATGAATATGAGGCGGCGTCCGTGCCGCCGGGAAGCACCACCCCGGTAACTTGGGGGCCACGGGGACAAGTATCTAACAAGCCCCCAGATGTGGGACACCGCTGCTGGATTTAGTGAACCCCCGCCAACTGAGGCTCATCTGTGAGCTTTGAACATTTACAGTACATGTTGTGCACTTGCAATGGACGCTACACTGTCCGGTCACACTACAACTCCCACAAGGCACAGCGGAGTCTCATCAGAGCCGCCCATCCAGGGCACGTCACTATGTGCATAAAAGGAGTTTGGAAGTGAATACGAGTGTTCCCTGAAACCATGTCCCTGAAGAAGAAAGATTTTCGAAACGCGTCGGGCGTTTTGGCAGAAGGACTGTTAATGAAGTCGGTTGGCTGGCGTTCACGTACCTTTCAATAGGGCTGATGCTTGGAGCCCTGCAACGATGCCTGAGTGCTCCCGAGTTGACGGAAACCAAGCCTGAGCATGAATATATATATATATATATATATATATATATATATATATATATATATATATATATATATATATATATATATTCAGTGAAAAAACCATAGGTTTCACACACGTTATAGTTAGGAATTAGTATTTAAAAAACCTTAGAAATTCAGTGAAAAAACCATAGGTTTCACACATGTTATAGTTAGCTGGACATTTTACTCATAAAAAACAAATGAAATTCCCCCGTTATAGTTAGTTCAGCTAACCATAACTCGCGCGCCCGCAATGCACTGCTGATGACGTCACATATTACATCACTCATGACATGGTCAGTGACATCACTCATGACATCACTGATGACATCTCAAATGACATCACTGATGACATCACTGATGACATCATCCAGTGAATGTGTGTTTTTCTGAAAATTAAATATGTTTTATATATGTATATCTCAAGGTTGATAGAAGAATAAATGGGTATATTACTGTCTAAATGGATGATTTCTTTTTGAAAAATTGATTGTGTAACTGACTGATTAAGTGTATCATAGTGAATACATGGCTTAGTGAGTAATATTTAAATATGTAAATATCTGTATCATTTTTTCACTTTGTGTATAAGTGGCTGCATGGGTTGGTGAGTAGCTACATGGGTGTCTATATAGGTTATTAGTTGGTTTTTTGAGTATTAGTCTGAGTGTCTGCATGGTTCGGTGGGGGGTATGACGTAGTGCATAGGTGCATGAATGAGTGACTCACTGTTTGTATGTGTTGAACAGAGCATGTGTGCAGGACTGCATGGGTGGATGAGTGTGTGTATGGGTGTGTTAGTGAGTGAATGACTGTCTCAATAGTGTCTTTATGAGTAACTACATATGTTTAAAACTAGTATATGTGACTATTGGTTTATATATGTGAGTATATGTGAGAGTGAGAGATTGAAAGAGTTCCTGTATGAATAAGTATGTATTTCTATAAGTGATTGTTTAAAAGACTAAGTATGTGTAAGTTTCCGTAGAAGTAAGTGTGGTGGTGTGTGTATGACTGTATATGCAAGTAAATGTATGTTTGATTCTTTATTAGCATGAGTGACTACGTGTGTGAGTAGCTCTATGGATGAGTGGCATTGTGTAACAGGATGTATAGGTGTATGAGTACATATGATAAGTGAGTACATGTATGAGTGACTGTATAGGACTGTTGGTGAATGAGTGGATGTGTATGTGGATCTTAGAATTACTGAAGAGGT
Organism: Triturus cristatus; assembly: GCF_964204655.1. Classification (NCBI taxonomy): domain Eukaryota; kingdom Metazoa; phylum Chordata; class Amphibia; order Caudata; family Salamandridae; genus Triturus; species Triturus cristatus. The sequence continues at coordinate 566,343,415 of NC_140580.1, read as the reverse complement.
TGTTGTAACTGTTATTGGTATGTCCATTGTTTTGAAAATTTTAGTCTCTATTTTTGAATGCGTGTATCAAAGGTTATATTAGGGGAAGAGGAGGTCTGCCACTCTATCACAAGGATGATGTCATCAGTGATGTCATCAGTGATGTCATTTGAGATGTCATCAGTGATGTCATGAGTGATGTCACTGACCATGTCATGAGTGATGTAATATGTGACGTCATCAGCAGTGCATTGCGGGCGCGCGAGTTATAGTTAGCTGAACTAACTATAACGGGGGAATTTCATTGGTTTTTTACGAGTAAAATGTCCAGCTAACTATAACATGTGTGAAACCTATGGTTTTTTCACTGAATTTCTAAGGTTTTTTAAATGCTAATTCCTAACTATAACGTGTGTGAAACCTATGGTTTTTTCACTGAATTTCTAAGGTTTTTTAAATGCTAATTCCTAACTATAACGTGTGTGAAACCCATGGTTTTTTCAGTGAATTTGCAAGGTTTTTTAAATGCTAATTGTTTTTTTTTTCTTCTATTTTTTTAAACATATTTTTATTTTATTTTTCTTACCTTTTATAAAGACTATGGTTAAATTTTTAAAATTCTTTAATATGTTTTTTTTTTAATATATTTTTTAAAATAAACATGTAAAATTTATTTGCAGTACTTTTTTTATTTTTTTTTATTATTTTTTTAGTACGCGTACCGTAAGCTTACGGTAAGCGTACGGTTTACGCAACGCCCGTAATTTTTCTACGCTGCTTGCGTATAGTTACGCAATTTGCGTAGCCGCGCGTACTCCGCTTGGGACGCGTGCGCGCGTACGCTACACGCGCACGTTACGCGGAAGTGTTGGGTAGTGTCTGTTATGCGCATGCGCGTGTCTTTTTTACGCGCATGCGCACTTTTGACGTAAGCGTACCGTAAGCGCACCGTAAGCGTACGGTAGGTCATGTGATCATGAAACACAACTTTTGATTGGTTGAAACTACTTTCAGTTCTAGAACTCTCCTACACCACACCCATTCCCCTCATTTCTGCTTGTGATCCCTTAGGAGAAGGAGCTGGGTTGTCTTTGTGATACGATGGCAGAACAGCAGAGCTCTTCTGAGAGTGAGGCTAGCACTAGCAGCACTGTTTTGAGGCAGAGAGCGAGGAAACAAAAGCCCTCTTATGTATGGGATTATTTTACTTTTCCTGAAGGCCAGCAAAAGGTGAATGCACCCTTAGTAACTTGCAAGCTGTGTCAGCGTGTACTTTCAAGAGGTAATCCTGACAGGAAGTATTCCTTTGGGAATCATACCATGAAGAGACACCTCAAGGATGTACACAGAAGGACACATGGTCATCTTTTTGGAGGTAACTCTTCAGAAAGACAAGCAAGTACATCCACAGCAGCTCAGCCTGGACCATCATCTGCAGAGCTGACTCCTTCTTCTGCAGGTCAGGTGAGCCCTTCATCTGTGGGGGGAGCATCTCCTTTTGCTGGCCCTCTGGAAATGAACCCTCGATTTCGGAGGGTTGATATTCGATGCGCCTTTTGTCAAGATCTAATTTGCCATAGTGAGACCAGTGTTTCCCTAGTGAACAACAAAATAGATCAGCACACTTGTCGCTTTGAATAATTTTCCCATTCTTTCTTTCCTCTGTCCCTGCATGAACACAACGGTTCTTTTAAGAGCCAACCTTATCTTTCATCTTTTTTTTACATATGTTTTTAAAAACTTTTTTTTTTTTTTTTTTTTACCGTACGCGTACGGTGCGCGTACTTTTTTTTTTTTTTTTTTTTAAATAAATAAATAAATAAATATTCACATTACAAGGTCCTTGAGAGACTACAATTATTATTATTGACTTACCATACCCACTCAAAAAAATATTTATTCATTTGTTTTTTAAAAAAATAGCTTTAAAAATGGTTCTAGTTTTCGAAATTTTTCTATATCAATCTGAAAAAAAAGAAAAAAGTATTAATATTTTTAAAACATTTTATAATACAGTACACATATTTACATATTTTTCAAAAAATATTTTTGCCTTATTTTTGCTGTTTTCAGAATATATTGCATTTCACTATAAATTGTGAAAGCAATTGCATTCATCATTTTACAGCGGGCAAAAAAAAATAACAATCACAAAGATTGTATTAAAAAAGCCCAGAATCTCTTTTTACTTAAACTTAACATTATAGAAATGCATAATTATCTAAAAAAATATCATCTAATACCAATACTTATTTCTTTAAAATACCGTCTGATATGTTTGTTTCAGAAGTATAATCACAATATTATATCTCAAATAACTCCACAATACATCTGATTCCATTTCCTTTAGGCCAAATAGTAATTTTAAATTTTTTTTGGGAATAAATTTCCAACGGTAATCCAATAAAATTCTAAAGTTTAATTTGTTCAGATCTCACTGATTCTCTGTAACATTTTGGTTCACGAAAATTTTTTGAATAATTTATTAAGTCCACAATAGAATTGGTTACTTTTCCACATGGCCAAATAGTAATTTTTTAAATCATTTTTGAAAAAATTTCCAATGGCAGTCCAATAACATTCCAAAATTTAAATTGTGCAGATGTTACCGATTATCTCTAAATTATTGGTTTTTGAAAGTTTCATAAAAAATTAAAAAAGTCCACATTACAATTGGTTATCTTTCCATTAGGCCAAATGATAATTTAAAAAATCTTTTTTTTACAAAATTGCAATGGTAATCCAGTAAAATGGTAAAATTATTTTGTCCAGATCTTGCCAAATCTCTCTAAAATTTAGGTTTCAGGAAGATTAGATAGGAATTTGCTAAATCAAAAGGCAAACGTTGTTTGAAAATCAATTGGGAATCATTACACAGTGTCCAGCCTTTTTCACATTTAAGATAAACTGTGTAATGTCCAGAAGTAACAGTAGGTCCATCATGGAAAATTATTGCAACAGTTACAAAAGTTTTTCCAGAAATTGATAATTGCTGTCCTGTAAACTTCTTTATTAAAGTATCCAATTTTGAACCATCAGCTCTACATCGTTGCATCATTAAAATTACATACTGTCCGTATTCCTTTAAAATTAACGTTGAAAACATGTCAGATTTACACTCACCACATTTCATGCTATGATTAGCATCTTTAACTAATTTTGCAAAAGTGACTGTTTTACTCTCTGGCAATGTCAAATAAATAAACCTTTCATTATCAACATTAGAGCCACATATATTATAACAATTTTCACAACTATGTTCCCATTTATAAGAGAGACCAAAAAAAATTTCAATGGGAACTCCTCTTCTTCCACTACCTGAAGAAAATACATCAAAAATTCGTGTGCATCTTGCTGTTCATTTTGAGAAAACTGTGTTCGTCCTGAACATATATCTAAAAGTTTTCTAATTTCAGTAGCACTTTCTATTTGAGTTTTATCTTTACTCAGCTTTTGAAAAAGGAGACTCAGCTCTGAACAGAATCTTTTTCCCTGATTTACTATTATCTGCTCTTGCAAACTTTCCAGATAAAATGCAACATTCAGCACTACATTTGCGTAGCAGTTGACACCAGAGCTATTTTCAAAATGACATCCTACAACCTGTTCTTCATTTTCCTTTTTCTTTTTGCTTGCAATTACACACATTTTTTCCTCTTCTCTACATCTTCATTACAGATATTCTCATTTTTTCTTTTACGAGAAACTACACGTTTCTCCAACACAGGATACTGACCTAAATGAGGAGCATAGCTTCTTCTTAATCTATTATACTCCTTTACACAGTTTGTATCAGCACTAACTTTTGAATCATCAAAGTCTATCATGAATAAACCTGATAATGTTTTCACTCGTGACAAAGCAACATATGCCATACCTTCTTTGAACACAGTTGAACCAATGTTCACAAAAGCACAATCTACAGTCAATCCTTGAGACTTGTGAATAGTTACAGCATATGCTAGAGAAAACGGAAACTGCTTCCTACGTACATATAAGTCTTTCACAAGCATGAAACGAACTGTACAACGACAAATATCTTTAACTTCTTCTATCTGATCAAATTTTATTTTTAAACATTCAATTCCTTCTTTTTTCTGATAATTAATAAAACCCACAACTCTTCCCATAGCTCCATTAACTAAACCTTTTTCAACATCCAAATTTCTTCTTAAAAATACTCTACAGTTCATGCAAACATATAGATTTTTTTCTAATCCAGCTGTTTTGGAGATGTTCTTCTCTAGTGAGTCCAATTTATTTTTCAGTTTGCCTGTTACTGTGACAGTAATTCTTCCATCCTCAATTTTGTCCACTGCTTCCAATTTCCTGATCTCTTCCTTTTCCAATTTCAAAAGCTCCTCATTAAATATTGAGCATTCACGTAGAGTTGGCATTAAGCAGATGACACTTTTGTTTTCTGCAATATTCTTGTATATTTTCTCTGCAACTATTTCTTCCTTTGGAAATAAATTATGTAGCAGCCGACTCTGTAATGCTTTTTTGCCAACTTCTGTGAGTAGTCCAATTCTGATATCTTTCAGAATACTTTCATATTCTTCATCGCTTGCTTGCCTCATATTAGTAGTAAGTTCCTTGTACTCAAAGAAGGACCAAATATTTGTATTTCCGATGCTTCCCAATGATTTCTTCGTGTCTTCATGTGTGACAGTATTAAATACTGGTTGTCCTTTAACTGGAGTAAGCTGCAGAAGATCTCCAAAAACTATGACGTGTTTTCCACCAAATAACATGTCATAGTCTGTCTTCAAAATTTGCTGCATTCTTAAATGCACAAAGGCAAGCATTAAGTTTGATACCATGCTCACCTCATCAATAATGAGAACTTGCATCTTCTTCAATACTCTTGAAACTTCCAAGGATGATTCTCCAGTTAGCTTGTTGTATTGTATTTTGTTCTCATGCTCCACTGGTAACATTAGCAAACGATGTAAAGTGATTCCTTTTATGTTATATGCTGCTAACCCAGTTGGAGCAGTAACCACACAAGACAAAGTAGAATCCGTTTTTTGCTGTAGGTAGCTTCTGATGACTTTTATTAGGAAACTTTTTCCAGTTCCAGCTTGTCCGCTTACATACATCCTGATTGGATGAAATGATGTGCATGAGCACTCTTTTTTTTCATGTAGAAATCCGTGATCAATTTTGTTTTTGATCTCTTCATAAATTTGTTGCTGCTCTTGATTCAGTTGTCTTTCCAAATTTTCTAAGTCTATAAATTCTTCTTGAGCTTGATTCATAGCCGTTTCCACTTCATTCATGGCTATTGCTGCTTCATTTTCAACGATTGGTTGTCCTAGGGGATCTTGACTGAGTGTTCCTGAACTTTGGCTGTCCTGAGAACTGTCTCTAGCTATTTCTGCTGCAATTGTAGTTTCCTGTTCAATTTCTTCATTTAACATTTGCAGATAAGTTGAGAATGTACTGCATTGTATGCTGTCTTTGCAAGCATTAAAAGAATCTTCATAGCTTTGAAATTCTCCCAGTAGTTCATCCTCTGTACGCCATGGTTTAAACAACTGTAAAAGAGCCAAGTAGTAAAATTCCTTCTTGTCAGTAGTGTCACAACTCAGCTTCCGGTGATTTATCAAACTTCCTTTTGTTTGCTTCACCAAACATCCTTCTTCACCAACGACTTTATATTTTCCATTGTTGATGTCTTCTGCGGCTTTCCGTGAATAAATGTAGTTCTGCAACACTTCATAGAGACACATGTTCTCCAGATGATGACTTCTCTTGGGATAATAAGTGTCCAACATGTTTGATTTCAAAATATCTGTACTTTCTGGGTCATTCTCGGCCAAATATTCAATTTCTCCTACAGATTTCAGTACCCGATTTCTCATTGCTGCAAGGCCTAAACTTGCCCAAATTATTCTTCTTGACTTCGAGTAGAGACTTGCAGAAGATAACCTATCTGAACATTCGTAGGATCCAATTTCTCGATGCGATAACATCTTCAAACTGAAACTGTACAGCTTCTTACTGACAGTCTTCTCGTGAGAAATCTCTTCCCACATTTCCTTCAATTCTGTTTTTTCTGATTTCGTAATGTAAGACGTTACATATCGAGCAACAGCAATGGAATTGTCAGCTACATACTGTATATCCATGTTAGCGTTCCACATGGATAAAATGACTGGGTTGTAGTCATTTATATTTTTTGATTCTTCTTTTCTTTTAAGGTTGTAGGTATTCTTAGGTGATTTTCTTGTGATAGTATGTCTCACAGCTGACATAAAACTGTTAACTCTTCCATTTGAAAGAACAGGTCTAGGAAATCCAAATCGACATTTAGTGTAGTATTTTTCTTTGCTCTTGTATTTCCGTCGACAGTATTTTCCACACCGATGACTTTGGAAACGTAAAACTTGCTCCTTTAACTTTTTCTCTTCTGTGCTTTTTGGTATAGCACATGTTGCATATTCTTCAATGTAAGATAACACTGCTTCATCAGTATCTGTTCCAAACTTTGGGGCATCCTTGATCCACAACAGCATATGAATATGAGGAGCACCTCTTGCCTGGTACTCTTTTCTCCAAAAGAAATCCACTACTTCTCCAAGAGGTGGATTTTTTTTATTGCAGATGAAGGACATCATAGCCTCAAATCTATGATTGAAATATCTGCAAACATTAACCGGATCCAATGAGCACAGTTCTCCTGCTGTCTTGTATTCGATGTTTTTAATGTTTGAATTTGCCTCTCGTAGAAAATCCAGTAAATCATCCCAAGCGTACTCGGCACAGCTTAGGGTAAGGAACCATGTTGGAGTTCCTAAATTCCGTAACATGCATTTTAATTCACCATGACGTCGGTACCAATATTCATTTGTCCCACGCTGACAAGCCATCAGATTGATCAGTTGTGTTTCCAAATGATCATCTCAGTGCTGCACTTTCTCCATAAAATCCTTAGCAGACACATTTTGTAAATGTACTCCACTTTTTAAAATGTGATTAACTGCATAAGACAGTGCAGACAAGTCGCTTTCAAATAAAAGATGGAACAAATAAGGAATACTTTGTCGAAATCTGGGATCTTCAGCATATAGTCTTGTAGTCCGATACTCAGAAGCTGGAATCTGTTCTGGACGTTCATCGTATCGTCCTCCTTTTCCTTTAGGAAACAGCTGGGGAAAACATCGAGCTTCCAAACTCTCCTCCCATACACTCACGGGAGTTCCTTTTGCTTTCTTCATCTGAAAGAGATCAATATTGTCTCCCATAACTTCTTTTGAATGAAGAGGATGTATGCTAAAATGTTCATAAATTTCTTCTTCCTTTGACTTGTTCACTTTTTCAATTTGTCCAGTTGGTGTTTCTGTGTCTTCTTGTAAATCTTCTTCTTCTTCTTCTTCTATATAAATTGATTCATACCATTTGTTATTCCTTTTCAAATACAAATTTGCTCTTTGTACTTTCCGTACATCTACCAGCTCCTGCCAAATCTTCTTATTCTTTGTAGGTACACCATTAACCAGAATAACTAATGGTTCAGTTTCCAAAGTATCCGCATCAATAGTTTCCATATTTTTTTTCAAATCCAAGGGCAAATACACCACTCTACCTTTTAAACCTCTCAGTAAATCAGAAGGAGGTAATTTACCAGTTTTGGGCTCCATACGTACTATGGTCTGGAACGGATGAACACATTGAATGAGTATAGACTCATAAGTATTTAATTCAGAAAGTTCAGCAGGAATAGCATCCAATTCTAAATTATTATGTACAGCTCTGGTCGGCATTCTATTTTCCTCTAACTTGTTGTAACAGTATTTACAAATACGCTGAACTTCACCCAATTCAAAACAATTTTCAAGAAATATATATGTGGCAAAATCCTTCCACTTATAATTATCTTCATTTTCACTCTTTCTGTACAGATCAACATACCTGGTTTGTTTTCTATAATGAGTTCTGCGGCAACAAATACAAGTAATATTTGGTCTTTCATTAGAGATTTTTTCAAATTTTGTTATGTGATCATTAAATGTCTTACTTACAAATGGTTCTACATTCTCTTCCACTTCTTCCTCATTTAGTGTGTCCTTCTCTGCACTGTTTTGTTCAGGACCAAAGTAACAAAACTGAATTTCATCAACAACCTTCTCTACATCTGATACCGTTCCTCGGAACAGAGCCCTATTCAATTCATCTAACTTTATTGCTGGACTTTTAGCAAAATACAACCGTCTCACAAACTTTCTCATTTCAGTATGATGAACAGCCAGCATCCTAAAATGATGGAAAACACTATTGCACACTTTTCTAGATAGACAAGCCAGAGAATGACCCTGCAAACCAGTATTCTCTCTCACTCTGCATGGATCCAGACTTTGAAGCACCTTAATCTTCTGTTTTATACTTTTTTTACTATATTCTCTTAGAAACTCTCGAAATTTGTCAATAGATTCCTGACGCACAGTGCAAATACTACTACAATTCCAAGTGTACACTGGGGCTTTAGGACATCTCCCCGTTGCCTCATCTGCCATCACTTGTACCTCATCTCTTGGAACCATTATCTCCTTCTCCATTATGCAACCATTTTTTACTTCGTATGAACGACCTCTGGTGTCAACTGCATGCAGCAAACTATTACTTTGAAAATAGCTTTCTTCATTAAAAAAAGGTTCACTACTTGAACTATGCATCCACTTGCCTAAAAACACTTTACAAAAGTTTGTTCTGTTCACTACTCTTTTCCTTTTGCTATGTGATTTCAGTACATTAACCATTTTGTCTAATGTACGCATCCTATTCAAAATTAATATGAATAGTTTCCTTTTTAATTCTAATGCCTTTGCTGCAATGGCTTCTATTTCTTTTTTTCTTTTATAAAACTTTGTCTTTTTCTTATATTTCTTCACATCCTTCATCAAATTAGACATAACTCTTCTCTGAAACATTTTTCTACGTATCTCTTTAAACGCTGTTTTTCTATTTATATAAATCTTTTCAGTTGCTGAAGGTATATTTGCATTAACTAAATTGTCAATTTTTTCCTCTTCTTTTTTTTTAAAAACATCCTTTCGAGTACAGACATTTTGTACATTTTTCATTCTTTTGAATATATTTTTAAGAAATTGTTTTTTTTGCTTACCAGAAGATTTTTTCTTTTTCCCAACATCAGCATCTTCTACTAACTTTGGTCCTCTAGTTGTCTTCAAATATAGTTTTTTTTTTAGCGTTTTTTGAACTCTGGATTTTGTAGGCATCTTAAATTTTGTTCACTGCTCTTCAGCAATACCTGAAAAAAACTAAAAAAAAAATTCCTTTATTTTATTTAAATACATTACTTCATTTCTTTTCACAATAGTCACAAAACGAAATTTCTTTGCCAATTTGAATGCACACTTACTGCTCTTTTTTTTTGGCAAGTGAAAATCACTTTTACAGACTGACACATTATGAAACCACTTTTCAGATTTTTTAAAAAGCCCATGTCCAGACTGCTACACTCCAGCAAGGGCAACCAGCCTTAGTGATGCTGAATGTATTTGCATTACTGACTGAAACCTCAAACCCCACTCGCTTGTGAATACTGTCCATGATTCCACATGGTAAGCAGATGGGTGTGTGCTAAGAGTCTGCTTCTTCCCCCAAAAAATCGCTCCCCCTTTTTCCTACTAATGCAACTGTGAAATCACCAGAAAAAAACGCAATAAATCTCTGCCTGTAATTCCTATTTCCACACAGAGTCATGTTTTCACATTAGTCCCAAAACGAAATTTCTTTGCCAATTTAAATGCACACTTACTGCTCTTTTTTTTGGCAAGTGACAATCACTTTTACAGACTGACACATTATGAAACCACTTTTTTGATTTTTTTAAATGCACATGTCCAAACTGCTTTTTCAGACCACCACCATGTGTAACCTGGGTGGCTGCCTACATTCCAGCAAGGGCAACCAGCCTTAGTGATGCTGAATGTATTTGCATTACAGACTGAAACCTGAAAACCCCACTCGCTTGTAAATACTGTGCATGATTATACATGGCAAGCAGATGGGTGTGTGCTAAGAGTCTGCTTCTTCCCCCAAAAAATCGCTCCCCCTTTTTCCTACTAATGCAACTGTGAAATCACCAGAAAAAAACGCAATAAATCTCTGCCTGTAATTCCTATTTCCACACAGAGTCATGTTTTCACATTAGTCCCAAAACGAAATTTCTTTGCCAATTTGAAAGCACACTTACTGCTCTTTTTTTTTGGCAAGTGAAAATCACTTTTACAGATTGACACATTATGAAACCACTTTTTTGATTTTTTTAAATGCACATGTCCAAACTGCTTTTTCAGACCACCACCATGTGTAACCTGGGTGGCTGCCTACATTCCAGCAAGGGCAACCAGCCTTAGTGATGCTGAATGTATTTGCATTACAGACTGAAACCTGAAAACCCCACTCGCTTGTAAATACTGTGCATGATTATACATGGCAAGCAGATGGGTGTGTGCTAAGAGTCTGCTTCTTCCCCCAAAAAATCGCTCCCCCTTTTTCCTACTAATGCAACTGTGAAATCACCAGAAAAAAACGCAATAAATCTCTGCCTGTAATTCCTATTTCCACACAGAGTCATGTTTTCACATTAGTCCCAAAACGAAATTTCTTTGCCAATTTGAAAGCACACTTACTGCTCTTTTTTTTTGGCAAGTGAAAATCACTTTTACAGACTGACACATTATGAAACCACTTTTTTGATTTTTTTAAATGCACATGTCCAAACTGCTTTTTCAGACCACCACCATGTGTTACCTGGGTGGCTGCCTACATTCCAGCAAGGGCAACCAGCCTTAGTGATGCTGAATGTATTTGCATTAACAGACTGAAACCTGAAAACCCCACTCGCTTGTAAATACTGTGCATGATTATACATGGCAAGCAGATGGGTGTGTGCTAAGAGTCTGCTTCTTCCCCCAAAAAATCGCTCCCCCTTTTTCCTACTAATGCAACTGTGAAATCACCAGAAAAAAACGCAATAAATCTCTGCCTGTAATTCCTATTTCCACACAGAGTCATGTTTTCACATTAGTCCCAAAACGAAATTTCTTTGCCAATTTGAAAGCACACTTACTGCTCTTTTTTTTTGGCAAGTGAAAATCACTTTTACAGACTGACACATTATGAAACCACTTTTTTGATTTTTTTAAATGCACATGTCCAAACTGCTTTTTCAGACCACCACCATGTGTACCCTGGGTGGCTGCCTACATTCCAGCAAGGGCAACCAGCCTTAGTGATGCTGAATGTATTTGCATTACAGACTGAAACCTGAAAACCCCACTCGCTTGTAAATACTGTGCATGATTATACATGGCAAGCAGATGGGTGTGTGCTAAGAGTCTGCTTCTTCCCCCAAAAAATCGCTCCCCCTTTTTCCTACTAATGCAACTGTGAAATCACCAGAAAAAAACGCAATAAATCTCTGCCTGTAATTCCTATTTCCACACAGAGTCATGTTTTCACATTAGTCCCAAAACGAAATTTCTTTGCCAATTTGAAAGCACACTTACTGCTCTTTTTTTTTGGCAAGTGAAAATCACTTTTACAGACTGACACATTATGAAACCACTTTTTTGATTTTTTTAAATGCACATGTCCAAACTGCTTTTTCAGACCACCACCATGTGTAACCTGGGTGGCTGCCTACATTCCAGCAAGGGCAACCAGCCTTAGTGATGCTGAATGTATTTGCATTACAGACTGAAACCTGAAAACCCCACTCGCTTGTAAATACTGTGCATGATTATACATGGCAAGCAGATGGGTGTGTGCTAAGAGTCTGCTTCTTCCCCCAAAAAATCGCTCCCCCTTTTTCCTACTAATGCAACTGTGAAATCACCAGAAAAAAACGCAATAAATCTCTGCCTGTAATTCCTATTTCCACACAGAGTCATGTTTTCACATTAGTCCCAAAACGAAATTTCTTTGCCAATTTGAATGCACACTTACTGCTCTTTTTTTTTGGCAAGTGAAAATCACTTTTACAGACTGACACATTATGAAACCACTTTTTTGATTTTTTTAAATGCACATGTCCAAACTGCTTTTTCAGACCACCACCATGTGTAACCTGGGTGGCTGCCTACATTCCAGCAAGGGCAACCAGCCTTAGTGATGCTGAATGTATTTGCATTACAGACTGAAACCTGAAAACCCCACTCGCTTGTAAATACTGTGCATGATTATACATGGCAAGCAGATGGGTGTATGCTAAGAGTCTGCTTCTTCCCCCAAAAAATCGCTCCCCCTTTTTCCTACTAATGCAACTGTGAAATCACCAGAAAAAAACGCAATAAATCTCTGCCTGTAATTCCTATTTCTACACAGAGTCATGTTTTCACATTAGTCCCAAAACGAAATTTCTTTGCCAATTTGAAAGCACACTTACTGCTCTTTTTTTTTGGCAAGTGAAAATCACTTTTACAGACTGACACATTATGAAACCACTTTTTTGATTTTTTTAAATGCACATGTCCAAACTGCTTTTTCAGACCACCACCATGTGTTACCTGGGTGGCTGCCTACATTCCAGCAAGGGCAACCAGCCTTAGTGATGCTGAATGTATTTGCATTAACAGACTGAAACCTGAAAACCCCACTCGCTTGTAAATACTGTGCATGATTATACATGGCAAGCAGATGGGTGTGTGCTAAGAGTCTGCTTCTTCCCCCCAAAAATCGCTCCCCCTTTTTCCTACTAATGCAACTGTGAAATCACCAGAAAAAAACGCAATAAATCTCTGCCTGTAATTCCTATTTCCACACAGAGTCATGTTTTCACATTAGTCCCAAAACGAAATTGCTTTGCCAATTTGAAAGCACACTTACTGCTCTTTTTTTTTGGCAAGTGAAAATCACTTTTACAGACTGACACATTATGAAACCACTTTTTTGATTTTTTTAAATGCACATGTCCAAACTGCTTTTTCAGACCACCACCATGTGTAACCTGGGTGGCTGCCTACATTCCAGCAAGGGCAACCAGCCTTAGTGATGCTGAATGTATTTGCATTACTGAGTCCAACCTCAAACCCTTAAACTATTCTTTTTTTTTCCAGTACACCTTAATTTATCGTGAAAACATAGTCCATATTATTTTACATGTTCCTCACATTTAAATTTCTCCCAAAACAGAAAATGATAAACGCAACTTCAACAAAAAGAATTTCCATTTCTATTATTCATTTCTTAATTTACCATATACATCTCCTCTCAAACTCTAACCTCACCTTTAAAATTAGTTAGTTGTTAAAGAAATGTGGCACTCAAACAGCAGATTATCAGAGCCAGGATCTCTGTTCTGTTCACCTCTCTCCTCTCAGCAGAACCAGATAATGGCAAACTTTCCCTCTATTTTTCCACACATATACATGTAAGTTTCAAATCTCAGTGCTTCCCCCTTTTTTTCAAATGTAATCACACATTTCTATTGGTTGAAAACCAACCCTTTTCCAAAAGTACCCTGCCCCCAACTTGACTTCTGCCTAGTACCCTTCCCCCAACTTGACTTCTGCCTGCTACCATAGCAACAGCTCATGGAACACTGCTGTGTGGAGTTAGGTCAGAAGTTCGCCACACAATGTTTCAATTCCACAGAGCAAGAGTGCTTGACTTTTCAAACCTAACAGCAAATCCATAGTACTGTTCTTTGGTAACACATTTTTTGTACCAATACAAAACATGCTTCTATTAGTTTACACATACAGCCTAGTTTTTATTCTAGAATGGTATGAAACAGCCAATCAGTTCTTTTTGTTTTGAAAAAAATATGTATGCCTCCATTTCCAAACTGTCTTTCTTTTCATATTGCCATTCTACTGAAAGACACCTCCTGAGTGCATCCAGTTCTCCTTTGAAGATGTTCACAGTGTGGATTGTAGGGCACAGCTATGTCTTCTGGAGTGAAAAGTTTGCAGAGAAAACAGATATGGTGAGAGACCTTGCTTTGCCAAATGTAGACATTAAATGGATTGGTCAGAGAGGGTTAAAGTGGCACCAATTGATGCCATTGGTGAAATCCTTCATGCAAATCCAACACCCTGACCTCATAATAGTGCACTGTGGTGGCAATGACCTAGGCACTTTGACTGGGGTAGGTCTGGAAATGCTTATGAAGGACACCTTTGCACAACTGTTTTCACTTTTCCCTAAAACTGCCTTTGTGTTTTCCAACATATGCCAAAGGCAAAAATGGAACTGGTCCAATCATTTCTGTCCGCAGATTGACAAAGCAAGAAAGCACGTCAACAAATCTGTTTCTGCTTTCCTCCGTGACTATGGTATGGGTGCCATTTACCACAACAACTTGCGTTATGACATGCAAGACATTTATAGAGGAGATGGTGTGCACTTCAATGATGAAGGGAACAGAGTCTTCCTCTTGAACCTTAGACTCTGCATCGGTACTTACTTGTAGGTACCACTAAAAAATCATTTCATAAACACAACGGCTCTTTTTAGAGCCCCCTAATATCTAAACACTTAAATCTGAATTTCATTTATTTTTTTATTTTTTTTTCTACCGTACGCTTACCGTAAGCTTACCGTACGCGTACCCCGTGATTTTTTTAAAAATCAATAAATGTTTTCTTTGTACTTTTCAGTCCTTCTTTGACCCCCTCACAAATGTAAGGGGGTCTGTAACTCTCCTCATTGCCCCCTTTTCTTGTTTTCACTCTTTTTTTTCTGAGTGAAACACACAAAATGGCGGCCGCCGCTTCCTGGTTTCGGCCGATTCGAATGTTTACTAAGATCTAACAGCCAATCAGAATCGCGCTCGCGCACGCCACCGTACGCGTACCGTAAGCTTACGGTAAGCGTACGGTAAGCGTACCGTAAGCGGGCTCAGATATATATATTGATTTAAAGGCTATTTTCTCAGAATCTACTGAACAGATTTACACCAAACCTACAAAAGGCACTTCCTTGACATAGGGACTACCTCTCTGCCAAATTTCTAGTAATTCTGTTCAGCCGTTCGGGCTGTAGCTCGTTCTAAAGGTCCTATGGAAAAATGCATGGGAAAAACGCGTTTTGGGACCCCCCTTTTATCTCAGCCCCCGCTTGACGTATCCCCCCGAGACTTTCAGGGTAGGAGCGGAGCGTAGCGCCCCATCTATTCTGAGAAATTCGCGAGGATTCATCGACCGGCGCCAAAGTTATTCAAAATAGAATGTTGCGGATTTCCTATGGAAAAGGGGTCCTAACTATAACTACCTACTGGCGACCGCCAGTAGGTAATATATATATATATATATATATATATATATTACCACCAAAGGCCCATGCGCTTGAGAGGGCACTCGACGATGTTTTCACCAAGCGGTATCATTTGCCTCCTTGCCGCTCGCTTCCTTTCAGTCCAGCATTTTGGCCATGCCCGACGCGTTTCGAGGCAACCACGCCTCTTAGTCATGGGCTTCTCCACAGAGGCACAAAGGGTATCACCTACTTTAACATTCACCTTTTATTGAATGAAAATCGCCCCCAGTGGGTGTGGCTTACAATGATGCCGATTTGCATGATGGTTATGATAGTCCAACAGGTCAATCTTAGTATATATCCTTTAGTAGGCTTTGAGCCCCTGTGTAATGTTCAAGCTTGAATTCAAATCCTTTAGTAGGAAGGACGTCTTGAAATGCGGGCTTTATTTAGCATAAAACATTGTGCTGACATGGGCATCGTCGAGTGCCCTCTCAAGCGCATGGGCCTTTGGTGGTAATATATATATTGGCGGTCGCCAGTAGATAGTTATAGTTAGGACCGAGTTTCCATAGGAAATCTCAAAATTCTATTTTGAATAACTTTGGCGCCGGTTGACGAATCCGGTCGAAATTTCCAAAACTAATGGGGCGCTCCGTTCAGCTCCTACCCTGAAAGTCTCGGGGTGATTCGTCAAGCAGGGGCCGAGAAAAAGGGGGGTCCCAAAACGCGTTTTCCCCATGTATTTTTCCATAGGACCTTTAGTCGCAGCTACAGCCCGAACGGCTGAACAGAATTACTTGAAATTTGGCAGAGAGGTAGCCATAAGGTCAAGGAAGTGCCTTTTGCAGGTCTCGTGTAAATCTGTTCAGTATTTCCTGAGAAAATAGCATTTAAAACCATATCAATATCTATACGCGCGCACCGTGCGCGCACTGTGCGCGCACCCTGCCGTGCGCGAGCGCAATTCTGATTGGTTGTTAGATGTCAGTAAACATTCGAATCGGTCGAAATCAGGAAGTGGCGGCCGCCATTTTGTCTCTCGCAGTCTGAGGCAGTGAAAAACAAAGGTGGCGAATGTGAAAAGGGGGCAGGGTGGACAGTTCCTGACCCCCTAGCCTTTGTCAGGGGGTCAATGAAGGACCCCCAAGGGTGAAAAAAACATTTATTTTTTTGTCGAAAATGCGCGGGGTGCGCGCACGGAGCGTGCAAGGTGCGTGCACGGCACGAACAACGCTTCGTGGGCGCTCTGTGCACGAAGCGCCCTGAGTGCCCACAGCGCGCGCACGGTGAAAAACCTGGAAAAAAAAATATTAATAAATACATAACTTAGCATTTAAAAAACCGTACAAATTCACTTAAAAAACCATAGGTTTCACACACGTTATAGTTAGGAATTAGCATTTAAAAAACCTTGCAAATCCACTTAAAAAACCATAGGTTTCACACATGTTATAGTTAGCTGGACATTTCCCTCGTAAAAAACCAATGAAATTCCCCCGTTATAGTTAGTGCAGGCAACTATAACTCACGCGACCGCAATCCTCTGCTGATGACGTCAGATATTACATCACTGATTACATATGTGTCTTTCTGAAAAATAAATATTTGTAATATATGTATAGCTAAAGATTAATGGAAGAAGACATGGGTAAATAGGTGTCTAAATACAGTGATGTAATATCTGACGTCATCAGCAGAGGATTGCGGTCGCGTTTGTTATAGTTACCTGCACTAACTATAACGGGGGAATTTCATTGGTTTTTTACGAGAGAAATGTCCAGCTAACTATAACATGTGTGAAACCTATGGTTTTTTAAGTGAATATATATATATATAGATATATCAATACCTCTCGCGCTGCTGCGCAAAGAAGAGCCACACTCTAGGATTGTAAGGAGAAAAATTAATTTAATGACTGACACGTTTGAACCAGTGTTCTTTTTCATATATATGTATGGATCAGCAACCCGTTCCTCCTTCACGAAACAGGGCTCCGCACGCTCAGGTTGAATTCAGTAGTTTTATTTGGGCAACTGGTAACGCGTTTCGACCGTCTACACAGTCTATTTCACAACAATGCCATTTTGCCATTTTGTGCATTAAATAGTATCCCCACCAATTAAAGTGACAATGCATTCAATTTCCAAAGCGTTTCAAACATCACATTTCTGTATACAAACGTATTCAATGAGGTTTACTGGCTTTTTAAAAAAACCATTGAAAACATGTCACAATGCTTTATTGTTCTCTATTGACTTCATAAGATATTGTGACGCCTTCTTCACCCTTGGAAAACACTGAGCATAATATCTACAATACAAGTATCTTTATTCGTGACTAATATCACCGTGTCCCTTTCGCACTCTCATTATGTGAGTAAAACCTTCATAATCTTTTTCAGGGCTATGTGCGAGCTACCACTAGGTTAGCACTCTATCGTACTCAAGTGGCCTAGTTACAATTAATCGCCTCAAAAAGCAATATAATTAATCAAAAATTGGGGTTGCGTAATTCATTCCCAATCCAATAATAACAACCTTGTTGATATTATGTGCTCTCCTATATAAGGTGCCTTGTGCTCTGATCCTCTACCCCTAATTTTTCATAAAGCCCACATCAGAGGTTCAATTAAGAGCCAGTGCTCTTACTGCATAGAGCCACTCTGCAGTATTCTCAGTTATTTAACACACTCTGAACTTCAAAGTGCCACACCCCTGACTTTTAGTGAGCACTGTCATATAACTGTATACTGTGACACAACTTATTTTCCATGATTATATCGATCCGTATACTTGCAGCTTCATGCCTAGTCGATCACTTCCCAACTTTACCTTCCCCTCATTGAAGGTTGCACAAACAAATAAATTGCTGAATGTGTAATGCAACATTGAAAACTTAAATAGATAGCAATAAAGTGCTACGTGCCAAGCTGCCCTGTCTGACCCTATGCAGACATTTACATATATGTGAATCAAGGAGAGAGCGAGGAAGTTAAGGGGAACGTCCCTATCCCCAGTAAATGTATGCAAAAACAATGTGGATGAACCCACTCAGAGAGAAGTCAGGACTCACTGTTATTATGTACAGTGCCAAGAAACCCTTAGGTTTTTTTAAAAGACCCCTCACACACCAACCTGGTTGGTGTCATGCTTCATCATTGGAGTCCCAACTGGGTGGCCGAGAGCCCCCCGGATGTGCTACGACGCCTGATTACAGTGGAGCTGGTGTGGTGTATTTTTCTGTCAGGGGGTGTAGTGGAAGTTAAAAGTATCTCTGGGAATCCTTGCCCTGTGTGTTTATTAATGGCGGCCCAGGATACGTTTAAAAGCATGTGGCGCAACTACTGGAGTAATTTTACTCTTAGTTGTCAGAAATGCAATCCCCTCCACCTCGGGGCGAGCCAGGGGAGGACTCCTCTTATTGGTCTCTTTAGACCTATGCTGTAAAACGAACTGCATAGAGCCTCACTCCCCACATATCTTAGCAATAGAGTTGCTTTTTATAACCTCCACCCGCTATTAGTAGTACATTTCTATAATTTCTTCACCAGATCCACAGCAATTGAACATCTAGGCAGCCTGGAGGGTTTCTTTGACACCTATAGAAAAAGTAAAGCTACCTACTTTAAAAGGCCACTTTTTGGCGATTTTAACACACATTTGTGCAACCTCAATTGTAATACAACTGTGGCCTATGGGGATTGTACACCGACGTGTCGCTCGCTGATTTTGGTACTGTACTGTTTATTGTAAATAGCTCTGACTTTTGTCCTACTGTAGTCAATTCCCTAACCCCATCCTTGTATTTTGCCTATGCCTATGCTGAACGCAACGTGTTTATCCCTGTAAAGTGCTCTGATACCCTAACGGGTCATGTTCACGCTATATAAAACCTCAAAATAAATTAGGTCTACATGTTTCTGCCCTAAAGAGAAAAATGAACGGGCTTTCGTCAGGACCGTGTGAAAAGTGTGTGAGTGGTAAAAATAATGCCATGTGGAAGGTGAATGAACAACACACACGGTAAGGTGTGTTGACAGTGCTCAATGGTGTTTGTATACTTACGAACCCACTGTAAAAACACTGAATTAGAGTGTTAGGCAGGAAAATCAGGGTCCGGGAGGGGTACCGTGTATAGTCACACTTTCGTCAAGACGCGTCATCCGCTACTACCTAATTCTGCTCCTGTGATCCTGGCTGCATTTAAATATTCCACCTTTTCCCTAAAGACAAGTAACATTAGGTAAAAGTGCAAGGTGCCAGATGCAACATTATACATTGACATAAATATCACAGTGCTACGTGCAGAGCTGCTTTATCGGACCCTGACTAAGTAGTTTGACATATTGATATTAAAATGCCTCATGCTTGATTTCAATATTCCTCCCATTCGGGGCAAGTACCCCCAAGGTGTGGTATGCTTGATTCTCTTGTCCTACCCTCAATGCCTCGATTTACATATTCAATGTAAAGTGCTCTGTGCTAAAAGTTAAAACCATAACTCCATTTGTTCTTACAAACTTTACAAAATAGATTGGTCCTTAAATACAGTACACTTTGATGAAAAACTAGATGAAAAACAAATTACAAGTGCACATGCAGGTCTTCTTCAATGTTGAGACCCATACGGACCTTCATATTAAATCTCATAATGTGTTTGGATTCTAATTGCCTTAGACACTGTTCCCTATTGCCTCCGCTGCTGCGGACTGGTACTTGATCAATAGCAAAGTACTGCAAATTCTCCAGATTACTATTGTGTGCCTGTTCGAAATATCTTGCCAACAGTTATGAAGAATCCTTATTGGTAAATGCCCTGATGGGCTATTAGACCTTCAGATGGACACTCTGAATCATACTACCTATATACATTTTTTGGCATGTAGATTTTAAAACACATACCACATGGTCACTCTTGCAGTGTAGGGAATGCCGAATTGTCCACTGTTGGTCCGTGACAGGTATTTCAACTAGTCTAATATTCACACCATACATATAGGCCTTACACCTGTGACATTTCGTAAAACCTCCTCTGCCACTCAGCCAAGAACTTCCCACCAGCATCTCTGGGCTGCTGACTACGAGATCATCCCTCATAGACCTGGCCCTCTGAAATGTTAATAACGGCCTATAATTATGGCCTATAACTGGATCACTGCTTAGTAGATGCCAATTCTTCTGAAGAATCTGTCTCACCTCCTTGTGTCTGGTATTAAAATCTGTGATGAATCTGAGGTCTTGTCCTGAGTTATTCTGCCTCTTCTCTTCAAATAGGAGTTTGTCCCTCCCTCTGAGATTGGCTTTCGCTCTGGCTTACCTTAATGTTTTTTTACTATACCCTCTTGTAAATCTCTGCTCCAGTTCTTGCTGTGCAGTCTCTAGTTCTACTCCCTCACTGTGGTTCCTACAAATCCTTAGACTCTCTGCATAGGGGATACTATACTTCTAGCTAATAGGGTGGAAGCTCTGGGCATGCAAAATCATGTTACCTGCTGTTTTTTGTGTGCAGTTTGCCTTGTTTTATGTACACTGTCAGATCCAAACATTCTACAGATTGTTGACTCAAGTGGGCAGTAAAATGGAGATTGTGAATTAATATTGATCTTTTCTACAAATTCTTCAACTGAACTTAGTGACCCGTGCCAGATGATAAAAAGGTCATCAATGAACTGAGACCATAAGTTTACATTGTTAGCCATTTCTTCAGGGAATCTGGCGGGTAGCACCTGCTCCTCCCACCAGCCCATATGCAAATTCGCATAGCTGGGGGTGAAGCAGGTGCCCATCGCAGTTCCTCTCAGCTGTTGGAAAAGATCTGTGCCAAATAAAAAAATATTGTTAGTTAGGCACCAATAGATCATCTCTAAAATCATTTCTCTGTGTCTATATAGTTCTAAGGGCCCGGTACTTAAAAAGTGTCTAGTGGCTCTCATCCCATCCTCATGGGAGATACTCGTATATAGGGATGTTACGTCCAATGTCATTAGGATGCAATCGTCCTCCCAGTGGATGTCATAGATCTTACGCAAAAAATCCCCTGTGTCCTTGTGTGAGAGGACAAGTTCTTAACTGGCTCCTGGAGAAACAAGTCAACACATTTTGATGTGTTTTCTAGAAGACTGCCTATAGCTGAAATAATAGGTCTCCCAAGAGGTTTCGCTGTGTTCTTATGGACCTTCGGGATCTTACTGTTGGGACACCGAGTCCTGGCTTCCTTCAGACAGGCAAAAGCAGCTAAGCAAAGTGGGCAAAAAACAATTGCGTCCCTACTCCACTCAAAAACACTCTACAACAGCCTACAACACCCTACTCTTCTGCTCGACATGACATTCCACTGTACAACTCGCTTCTCGAGTCTATAATACTTTACACAATTATATGAGACAACATGCCACTATACCATATAACACTTTACTAGCCTGTACTACACGCTACTACATTCTATTCTACTCCACTTAATTCCAATCTATAATACTCCACTCTATGACAATAGACTTTATAACACTCTCCTCCACTGTACTGTATGACACTCCACAAAACAACTATCCACTTGCCACACTGGACTCTATGATTTGAAACACATTTTGATAAATAAAATGATAAACATTGAAATCCAATAAAACAATTGTAGTTTAAAGCTTAGTTATAGATAGGAAAACTCATTTTCCCTATAGAAACCAAATTCTAAAGGCATAGTTATAACTTTCATTTACAATTTATCTACCACCTTCAAATTATTATAAGTAGCGGAGCTCATTAAACACACTTTTCAGCTCTCTAACCAGACAACACTAACAATTACTCTCCACTCTACCATGCACCATATTTCTCACAAATAATGATACTCCACTGTTCAACACTACACTGTACAAAACTCTCCGCCACTCTACTGCACGACACTACACTTGACACTTGACAATACTGAAATATACAACACTCTACTCCACTAAACTCCACTCTATGCACTGCACTCTACAGCTCTCTTCTACACTCTATGCCACTCTATGAAAGTCTACTCAATGACATTCCCCTCCATCACACTCCATTTCATGTCACACCAGTCGACGACACTCCACTGTGCAAAACTCAGCTCTTCTGTTTGACATGCCACTACACTGTACAACATGTTGCTCCACTGTACGGTACTCCACTCCACGATACAACACACCACACTACTCAACTACTTTACTCCATTGTATGCTGCATCACTTCCACTCTACTGGACTCCACTCTGTTCCACTCCCCAATACTCCACTCTACTGCACTAGACTCTATGACACTCTCTTTCTCTGTACTGTACTACACTCCATTTTATGACCCTCCAATTAATGACACTCCACACCGCGGTTTAAAGCACGTTTATTAAAAAATAAAAACTATTAACATAAAATTAAAAAAACAAAGGTTAAGGATAATTTATATTTAGAAATATTTACAAAAAAGTATTCTTTATTTACAAAAAAGTGCATTAGCAGTTATTCTGTGTAAAAGGTTGCCAACAAAGCAGCATGTCATAATATAAAGTGCAAGTACATAAGCAGCTATTTTGTGCTTAAATTAGCTTTTTTGAGAATGCACAGTACAAATGCAATTTTCTGTGCAAAATACTTGTAGAATTATTTTTCATATTTACTCTCAGAGCTTCAGAGATCATATCCTAAAGTGTGCCTGCATTCTAATACTTTACATAATATAAACGTTCTAAAATCATCCTCTTATTCTATAAAAACTCACTCTCTTTCTCAAATATCCCATTATCCAATGCTTATCAACAATATTCTCTGGGATAAAACATATATATAAATAAATGAAAGTTTATTTCTAAAAACCTACAGATAATATCTTAGAATCTTTTGACAAACTTCAGCAATCTGACAGTTACAACTGGGAACAGTGTTGCAGGTGCACATGTAAGCCAGCGTCTAAGTTGTGCCCCATAGGTGTTTCTGTTCCCGTCATGATAATGAGCCTCAACTCCATTCTTCTTAACAGTAATTTTCTATCTCCTCCTCTTTTATTTTTCATTGCATGCTTGATCCCAAAGTACTGTAGTTCTTTTATATCACCTTGATGTCCTTCCCAAAAATGCTTTGCAATTAGATATGAATAGTCTCTATTTTTTACTGCTTAAAGTTGTTGCAAGATTCCCAATCAAACTTTATTTATCGTACTTCCCACATAATATTTCTTACAGGGACAAACTGGGGCATACATTAAAAAGTCTGTATTGCAAGTATTGTGTTCTTTTATGTTTCCAGTTTTACCATTATGATCGCCATCCTTTCCTCAAAAGTGATGTTTCCTTTGCTCCTTGGTGCACTTCTTCGAGAAAACGTATTAAAGTCATATATATATCTCAAGTATGCAACTATTGACAGCGAAAATCTCCTAAAAGAAATTGAAAAATTAAAAGAACAGCTGAACACTAAGGGTGACAGAGAGGGGATCAAAAAATTCGAAGAAGAAATGCAAGGTCGCTTAAAGAAATATGAACAATCTATTAAAGAGCCGAAAGCGACTACATTTATACAGAGATAGGTTGTACTGTCAAAGAGGGCACATTTTTACGTTATCTAGAAGGTTTAACAACATAAGACGCCAGAAACTATCACAAACCAGCCGACCAGCAGCAACCAGCATCCAACAGGAAGCCTCAAGCTCAGAATTTATCTCTGAGGTAGAAACAGATAACAAAGACATCAGGAACAAGGCCCCAGTGCCAACAGTGGAGGATGTGTTACGTTTTTTACAGTGGGATTGAAGCCTGAACCTCCGAAGCCTGGCGGATTGTGGCAGGAACCCGCGAGGGGGAGGCAGGAAGAGGAAAAGGAAAAGCAAATGATTTGGCAGAAGAAACAACAAGCAATCAGCGACAAAGAAAAGGAAGTAGAAATGAGAGACAACACGCTCAATAATATAAATTTATTTGATATGGAGTTGACCGATGAAGAATCGAGCATTTTGACTTTGGGACTTTCTTTCTGTATTCCAAATGGATTTGAGTACGTGCAGACAAAAGTAGATTGCTACAAGTTTGTCAGAAAATTAAAGCTGATGTAGTTTTTTGACAACAAGAGTACGACTCAAAGCAATGGGGACCTAGCTTGGAGGAGGAGATAATATAGTCATTGCAGATCTTGACACCTTACGGATTTTAACTTTCTATTAAATGAGGATCAGGAGGAAGCCTCAGATGATTGGTTAATTCAAAAATGGGGCCTGAACGTTTTTGGCAGACCCAATACTCCCTTTAGGCCTAAATCAATATTCAGACCAGTCATGCCCAAAGATTCTATAGACATGTTTTCAGAGTTTCTATAGTAAGGGACCTTAAGGGTCTGCAGTCTAGGAGCCACACCACAGAGCCTCAGTTTAATAGGAACATGCTGATACAGCAATTTATGCTCGAAAGCAATTAATGCTCGAAATAAAGAACAGGAAGGACATAGTGGTGAGGCAGGCTGATAAGGGCTGAAACATTGTGCTTTGGCCCCTAGATATGTACTTGGAAGAAGCTAAAAGGCAATTAAGTGTCAGAGACTGCTATGAGAAAATAGAGAAAAATGAGGCAGTAATGATTAGGAATGATTTCCATAAAGAGCTTTCCCAGTGGAGGTTGTCTGGTCTCCCAACGCAAAATGAATGGCAGTTCCTTAGAGTTAATGAACCAGTACTCCCAATATTTTATTTAATCAGCGGAGCGGAGGGAGGAGGAGTCAGCTCTCAGCTGACCCACGCCCTTCACCGTAAAGGTGCTGGTAATCTCCTGCAGCGTGGGACATGATTGTTTTCTCCCCGCTTTGCTTTGCTGCTTTTGCCAGCTTGAAGGACGCCAGGACACGGTGTCCCAAAAGTCATCACCGGAGTGGAGGAAGGAGGAGTCAGCTGTCAGCTGACCCGCACAACGTAAAGGTACTGGTCATCTCCTGCGGCGTGGGACGTGATTGTTTTCTGCCTGCTTTGCCCTGCTGCATTTGCCTGCCTGAAGGACGCCAGGACTCTGTGTCCCAACAGTCCTCACTGGAGTGGAGGGAGGAGTCAGCTCTCAGCTGACCCGCGCCGCGCACCGTAAAGGTGCTGGTCATCTCCCGTGGCGTGGGACGCGCACAAGCCATGCCTGGGAAAAGCCAGGGCCAAGTACGGGTCCGTCCGTGTCCGTCAGAGACTGGAGGAGGCTGGGCTGGGCCTACCATCTTGGTATCCCTTTTTTTACCACCTGCTCAACCACCAGGGGCTGCAACATCATTGGGAGATTGCAGAAGTCTGGGAGAGCCGGTTCGCCCCATGTCAACGCACGGCGCTTTGAGGTGCAGGTATGGAAAGGCTTTGTATCCTTTTGCTACATTCCATGTATTCATCTCCCGCATGTCTCCTGTATGTACTGTGACTGTGTGACTTTTCGTCTGGTACTGTTGGCAGTGTGAACCACAGAAAGGACCGTTTCTAGTTGTATATAAGAGATGCCCAGACTAGTGGGGGCAAATCACAAAAATTGACGGACTGGCATCACACACCACCAGGTGTCATGCTTCATCATCTGCCAGTCCTCGCCCTCTAAAAACCGCGTTTGATAGAGGTCACCGGGGAGGAGGCTGGACGCATGCAGCGCTAGGTCTTCTAGTGGGGAGTACACCTTGAACTAATGTGGCTACAGGGACTTCCCCCCCTACCCCTCCCATAGGGCAAATAGGTTTTTCCAATAGGGTTTCTCTAAACAGGTGGCAGCTGGCTATAGGCCTACGCCCCCAGTGGGAAGATCGGAGCCCAATATCTAAGGTCCTGACGAATGCCACGTACCCAAGTGGACAATACAGGCAGAAACATGTTGACCCCCTCTTAACAATCACTTATTCACAGCGGCGACGGGATGATAAGGTCCCCAACCACCGCACTTATATATTTTAATCCCACATAGTAACCCCATTGAATAAAAAATCGTTCAGGTATACTATAATGGTTTTTAAATTCACTCACTCCTTCTTTTGTTTGGGCCCCCACTTAGTGCATCCCTGTCCAGGTGTATGCCCGCCCTCTATCAAACGCGGTTTTTAGAGGGCGAGGACTGGCAGATGATGAAGCATGACACCTGGTGGTGTGTGATGCCAGTCCGTCAATTTTTGTGATTTGCCCCCACTAGTTTGGGCATCTCTTATATACAACTAGAAACGGTCCTTTCTGTGGTTCATAGCTTTGGTTGGAGGTTGACCGATTTCTAGTGCCCTAACGCCTCTAGTTCCCTCCCCGGGCCAGACCCTGGGTGTAACTGTGGTTCTTCACTGTTGGCAGTGTGGCATATTGGGCCAGCCCCATTGCCACCCACCTTGTTCCATCATGTTCCACTGTGTTAGCAGTCGCTGATCCAGAGTTTCAGAGTCATCTTAGCCTATAGTACGCTTATTTACACTTGTAGCCAGAGAGTTCAGAGTGGACCTTGCTCTAGTTTGGGTTTGAGATGGGGAAACGCAAGGTGGCCATGCTGCCCACGAAGGCCACCACAGGTAGAAAAATTACTATGGACTCTTTTATGCAAAGGGCGGCTGGGGTCCTTGATAAGGAGATTGAGTTGGTGACCCAGCGTCTTTCATGCTCCCCTGTAAATCATCTCCACTCAAGTTCTCCCAGGATGCTGGTGATCCCTGAAACTGTTCCAGGTCAGTCCAACATACCATCTATGCAAGATCCAGGTGATACGTCTAGTTGTGTGGTTGGCCAACCCACATTCTTCACACCCATCATACTGCCTATCCATGCATCGGCGGCTAAATTACCTCCCACTCAAGAGCTAGTCATCAGTAGCCCCAATAAGCAATCAGCTGCCACCATGTCAGTCTTGGAAAGGGGGGTCAGAGGAGGAGCAGCGATTGGCTCAGGCCCAGGCACAAAAAGAAAGGGCCCTTTATTTGGGGGGGAGCCTGAAAGGTCGAGAGCTGAGGGGGCACACCAAAAAGCATTTAACGAGCAAGTATTTGTAAAAGCAGATATGGTAGCCTCATTGGAATCCTTTCTGGTCTCTTTACAGGCTATACAGGACTCACAATTAGATCCATTCATGCAACGCCTCACCTCCATAGAGCGGGAACTTCTTGACCTCAATCAGCGTATTTCATCCAGGGGGAAGGCACTTAATATGTAATCTAGAACCTCTATGGGATGTATCGCAAACAAGGTCCCCAATTTTGATGATCAATGGGAGCAGTCACCACTACCACTAAACCCTCCAATGGGGATTGCCACTCATCATTTATGGCGCTCACATCCCCGCCCCCTTCACAGAACCAGCTAGGCTCATGTTTAGGACCTGCAGGAAAAAATCAATCTCAGGACCTTCAATGCGGGGGAAATCTTAAATGGGGGGGTGGGGAGCTCAAACCAGAACTTAGTAACCTTACATATTCTGCCAGAATCAACGTCGTATGTTGTGGTCTTGGGGAACGTACCAACCTTCTCACCGGGTGTTAAGGAAGACTTCTCTCTACTGAAGAATAAAGTCATGCATTGGCTGACCTGTCACTCTTGGTTCAAGGGTGGGAAAACACATCTTCATGGTGCGTAGGGTGAGCTGGGTAGGGAGGTCCAAAAAGACCTGTAAAGGAGACTGTGTCATTATTAACTTCAATAGACCTCATGTTGCGGAAAGGATCCTAGCCTCAACTTCCATGAGTAGCTCCCCCGACCCCCAGTCGACCATCATGGCCTTTCCCCTGGATACTTTTATAAACCGGAGTTTGTTGTTGAGAACAATATGACTTATATCAGAGAGGTTCTGTATGGAAAGGCAAATGCCTACCCACTTCTTTAATGCTTTCCAACTGCTCAGTGCCCTGGAATAATTCGAACTGCACCAATCAGGCTACACAAGGGGGTAGATGACTGTACCCCCTCTCTTTGCATTAGCCAATAGCTTTGCACCCATGGGTACCCTGGATGCCTGTGATTGATTGAGTGGGGCAGTTCCGGTGGAAACGGGGGCATTAAATAACCAGCATGACCGTTCCCAGCAAGTTCATGGCATTATGGACAGAGAGAACTGTAATTTAATTTCATGGAATTTTGCTGGCCTGGCTAATACGTTCTTTGACTCTTCATGGATCCAATTAATCAAAAAGTTTAACTTGATTTGTTTACAGGAAACATGGCCATCACGAATAGCTTCCCGTTGGAGGGATATCAATCTTATTTTGTTCCAGCTATTCCCTCGAGCTCAGGAAGATCTAAGGGTGGTCTATTGATTTATGTTTCATTAGCAATAGGGTGTAGAGTTTCTGTGTTGTCCACAGACAACCCTTGTCTGCAATCATTGTCGCTGAGCAAAGGGTCTTGTAAAGTGAGGCTTTTGAATTTTTACAATGCAACCTCTTCTTCTCAGGCTGCTTGTAATATATCCCTGTTGGGTTCATTTTTAAGCAAACAGCTCTCTGTTACAAAAATGTAATGATTGCTGGTGATTTTAACATCCACCTATGTTGGGATCCTAGGTTAACTAGCCTCATTGACTTGGGCTGCTCACACGTGAAGGGAATTCATTTCGAGCATACTGCTAAGGGTGACTACCTTAATGCCATATTAAATGAGTTCGATTTATTCTTGTCTTTGTGCACATTAGAACCTTGCAGCAAGGATTGTAATCCTACTTTTGTAGGGAAGGGCAGTGGTTCATTTATCGTTTTTATCCACGTATCAACCCCTTTCCTTGATGTGTTTTCTGGTTTTTCCATTGTGGCCAGTATACAGTGTACATAATCCTTTATATGTTCAAATTAGCTGGCCACTACTAGTGCAATTCAAGGGGGTCGAGAAGAGCGGGGTATTATAAGCAACGGATGGAGGAAGAAGGCTAAATTGGGCCCAGATAACCCCAGAGTCATTTCAGGAATCATTATCTGCTCGGTGTCACAAAGAGTCAGCAATGTGCACAGCCCTGTTGGCAGACCTGGCTGACATTTTAGAGACCTTTAAGATAATTTCCTCCACAATAACAGACCTCCTCAGTGCTCCTGCGCGGCGACCCGCTGTTTTGGTCCCCAGATGGTTTGACTCTGACTGCTCTAGTGCTTCCAGGAAACTGGAGGACGCCCTAGGTGAGAGACCGAGGGACACCGCATTGGTAAATAGCCGTTGAAGGGAGTACAACGCTGAATTATCTAGATGCAAGGCAGTGCTGAAAGAGGATACATGGAGGGAGTTAATTGAAGCTAGTACTCTTAAAAGTTGGTCAACGTTTTGGAGTATGAGAAATAGCCCTTTTTTAACTGAGGATGCAGTAATTGCTGTGGGGGCTCACAAAATGGAGGAGGAATGGCTGCATCATTTTGAGGACATGTTTCAGTGTCTCCCCGACAGGAATACACTTCCTGGATTAGCGGCGGGGAAATCTGCCCTGGTTTTTGCGGTAGAAGAGGTCAGGAAAGGTATTGTTGGGCTGTCTAATAATAAAGCACCGGGCCCTGGCGGTATTCCAACAGATCTTTACAAATCCATTTTGAATCTTTGGGCACCTGCCCCTAAAGCTGTCGTTAATGCTGCAGTAAAAAATGATCCCCCTGGTTCCTGGGCCACATTCACTATACTACCAGGATTCAAAAAGGGCAACAGAGATAGCACTCATTGCTACAGACCAGTTACCTTGTTGGACTCGGTGTCCAATGTGGTTGGTTGTGTTCTGTTAGACAGGCTGACCAGCTGGACAGAGAACAATTACATTCTTACCAATGCTCAGTATGGTTTCTGTCCTGGACGGTTGACCGTGGACCAGTGTCTAGACCTATTTATGATCCTTAATAAGTACACAGTCGCCCACCCGGCCTTCATGGATCTGTCATCCGCGTTCAAACACGTAAACAGAGCTAAGCATTGGCAGACCATGTTGTCCATTGGGGTGGATGGTGATATTGTTAATTTCGTGCAGGACCTCTATAGTGATACTAAGGCCGAGGTTCGACACTCACAAGATCTGAACGTCACCCGCCAGTTCCCTATAAAAGAGGAGTTCGACAAGGGTGAGTCTTTGCCCCTTTGCCATATTTCCGAATGAATCGGGAGAGTGTCTTAATGAAGGGAACGGGCGTTGCACACCTCGCGCTTGTAGTCTTGCCGAGTTCGAGTGCACTCTCCCGATTCATTCGGAAATATGCACAACTTTTGATGCACAGTTTTACCATTGAGGACTTCAAAAGGTGGTCCACACAAGGGGAATTCAGCTGTAACCAGGGGATTTTACCAACCTGGTTGGATTCCCAACTTTTCTTTGACATACGTGTGATGCCTGCCAGGATTAGGTTGCCCTCTATCCGTCCTGAGGAAGACTCGCAGCAGAGGTTTTAAGTCACCCTCTATGCACCAGTCGAGTCGAAACATCGACGCTGTGCACCCACATGAGACCTGTACCTTTCTTCTCCCCCTCATTGCTTGATGCTGCATTGATGCTTTATTAAACTGTACAAATATGATTTGAATAATTTTGCAAGGACAAGTCCTTTTATACTGGTCTTCTTTACCAGTTTGATTTCGTAATCATTGAAATAGTGTGTACTCCTTAACCAGTGACTTCTACCTATCCCTATCCACCACGAGCACACCCATCCAATTTCCCCTTTTTATGCAACCTTACTAATTCTTCAAATGCATAAATTTTTATCAATCTTAAGTATATGAAATAAATATACTGTACCTGAATTACTTTTGACGCTCTTTATTGTTACATTAACTGTATGCTTTACATTGCTTTCTTGGAACGTAGTTGTTTTTCTAAAAGGTATTTCTATATATTAACTGTATGCCTTGAAAACTATTATTTTGCTACTTGGTAATATGGAATTAATTATTAGTGTTGATTATATTTTCAACACACCCTAGACAGACTGTGATTCATTTCTCCTTAAAAGCAGTCTCGTATAGTGGAGTGGCATATCGTAGAGAGACGTTGAGTGGCATTTCATTGAGTGTCATACAGTATAATATGGTGGTGTAGTGAGGAGTAGTGTGGCATAGAGTGTAGTACAATGTTGTAGAGTGGTGCTGCATACAGTAAAGAAGAGTGTCGGACAGTGGAGCAGCGTAGGGCAGAGTATAGTACAATGGCGTAGAGTGGGAAAAAGTGTAGTTAAGTGAGTATAGTGGAGTGTTCTGGAGTAGAGTAGTATTGAGTGGAGTAAAGTGTCATAGAGCAGAGAAGCGAGTCGTGGACTATGGAGTGCAGTAGAGTGTAGTGGGGTGTCGCACAGTATTGGGAAATGATGTAGACTACAGTAGTGTAGAATGGCATGAAGACTAGTTTATGTTTGTACAGTGTAGTCGAGTGGATTGGCATACGGTGTTATAGCATAGAATGACATTGAATGGTGTAGAGTGGAGTGGAGTAGTGGAGTAGAATGGAGTACTGTGTCATAATAGAGTGGAGTTATGTGGGGTTCAGTGGCACACAAAGATTTGCATACATTGTTGTATAGTGGACTAGAGAATTGTAGAGTGGAGTAGAGTGTTGTTCAGCGGCATACAGTATAGTGCAGGGCTGTACAGTGGAGTGAAGGGGTATAGACAGGAGTAAAGTGTCGGAGAGTGACATACAGTGTAGTAGTGTGTTGTAGAGTGGAGTTGCATACAGTACAGTAGTTCATGAAACAGTGGAACTGCATAGAGTTGATTGTTGTATAGTAGTGTAGAGTGAGGTAAAGTCTCATACAGTAGAGTGGAGTTGAGTGGAGTAATGTAGTGTGGAGTACAGTACAATAGAGTGTATTGGTGTGTTATAGAGTGGAGTGGCATGGAGCGGAGTGTACAGGCATAACATAGGTAGTAAACTGTCATAAATTGGAGTGGGGTCTCGTACAATAGAGTGGAATAGAGTGGAATATTCTGTCTTATAGAAAAGTGTTGTATAGTAGAATAGCGTGTTGTACATTGGAGTGTACAGGCATAGAGTGGGCACTGGAGTGTACAGGGATAGAATGGAGTAGAATATCGTAGAGTGCAATTAAGTGTGGTAGACTTTTATAGATTGGAGTTATATAGAGTGGAAGAGAGTGTCATACAAGGGTGCAGTGTAGAGTGGAGTGGTGTACTCTGTAGTTGCGTAAATGTGTACTGTGGAATGTATGGGGATAGAGTGGAGTAGAGGGGCATAAAGTGTAGTAGAGTTTTGTAGAGTTGAGTTATATAGAGAGTACACTGGAGTGGCATAGAGTGGAGTAGTGTACAGAGGAGAGGTATAAAGTGTAATAGCGTAGAGTGGAGTAGCGTAGACCAGAGAGGTGTGCAGTGGAGTGGTGGAGAGAGTAATAGCATAAAGTGTAGTAGTGTACAGTAGAGTGGCGTATAGCGAAGTGGTTTAGACTGGAGTGGTGTATAGTAGGGTGGGGCAGAGTCTAATAGCATACAGTGGAGTAGTCTACAGTGGAGTGGGGTAGAGTAGAATACCATGTAGTAGAGGGGCAAGGATTGAAGATGTGAACAGTGTAATACCATAGAGTGGAGTGGAGTTCAATGATGTAAAGAGAAGTACAGTGGAGTGGTGTAGAGTAGAATAGCGTAGAGCGAAGTGGCATACAGCGGCGAGGAGTAGATTGGAGTAGTGTACAGTGAAGTGGGGTAGAGTGAAATATCAGATAGTGGAGTTGTGTAGAGTGGAGCGCTGTCCAATATACTAGCGTACACTCTAGTGGTGTAGAGAGGAGTGGGGTACACTGGATGGGCGAAGAGTGAAGTAGCGAGTAGTGGAGTGGCACACAGTGAAATAGAATAGAGTGGAATGGTGTACAGTGGGGTGGCATAGACTGGAATAGGGAATACTGGAGTAGTATAGAGTGCAGTGGTGAACAGTGAAGTGGTGTAGACTGGAGTGGTGTACACTGGAATGGAGTAGAGTGCAATAGCATACAGTGGAGTGGCATCCAATGGAATAACGTAGAATGGAGAGGCATGCACAGGAGTAGCGTTGAGAGGAGTAGCTACATTGGAGTGGCTTACAGTGGAATAGCATAGAGTGGAGTGGCATACAATGGAATCATGTAGAGTGGAATAGCATATACTGGAGTAGTGTATAGTGAAGTGGCATACAGTGGAGTGGGGTACACTGAAGAGGCATAGATATGAGTTGCATGAATTGTAATAGCGTAAAGTGGACTGGAGTAGAGTGGAGTTGTTGACAGTTTAATAGTGTAGAGTGGAGTGGCATAGAGCAGAGTGTTGTACAGTGGAGTGGCATAGAGTGTAATAGTGTATACTGGAGTAGTGTATATTGGAGTGGTGTAGACTGGAGTGGCATACAGTGGCATGCGGTTGAGTGTAATAGCATACTGTGGTGTGGCATATATTGGAGTGGGGTCCAATCAAATAGCATAGAATGAAGTGGCGTTTAGTAGAGTGCCATACATTTGAGTGGCGTACAGTGAAATGTTGTAGAGTAGTGTGACCTACAGTTGAATAGAGTTGAGTAGAGTGGCATACAGTAGAATGGCAGAGAATGGAATAGAGTATCTTTGAGTAGCATCCAGTGGAGTGGTGATAGTAGAGTGGCATACAGTGGACTGACATAGACTGGAATGGCATAGAGTGGAGTTGCATACAGTGTAAGAGCATAGAGTGTAGGGACGTACATTTGTGTTGCATGCAGAGTAATAATGTACAGTGGTTTGGAGTGGAGTCTCATACAGTGGAATAACATATAGTGGAGTGACTACAGTGGTGTAGCATACAGATATATTTGGAAATTTAGCAGCAATGTAGATTAAAGTGTGCAGAGTAACGCAAAACAGAGAATTCTACTGCCTTGCATTTCTGCAGATTTGCCAATCAACACAGAGCCAAGCATGATTGCCTTGAGTTCTTTTGTAAATCTGACTTAAGTATTGCGCTGCCCATGCCACACCATGAGCGACACAAGGTCCCAACAATCCAATAATACAGCTAGGCCTTAGATATATTGTGAGCGATGGTATACCATGATAACTTTGCAGTATACTGTGATACATGGCGATTACAAACCAGTATATAATTGGGTAATGGCGGATCTTAGAGAATGAAAGGAAGCCACATTGTTTTTACTATACTTTGGCTGTGTTCAGTGTTAGGGCCTTAGATAAGTAGTAGGTCTCTACTTAAAGTGGTAATAGGTAAGGAAATGTAGTTAAATTTTTTTATATACTTTTAAATACGTTTACGTCATATATCCTGGTAGTTTCCCAAAATTTTGTGAAATTACGTGAAAGTACCGCAGTGACAGATGTCAGTTTAAATGCCGTATAACTTAGAAAATACTTACCCTGCTTAGCTGCAGTACCCAGAAAAGCATCAACTCTGCACCACAATATATATATAATCCTGCCAAATTTAATGTAAATCCATTCAGCCGTTTTCACTCTACGTCAAATTCAATAGTGTATGGGAATTACATTGGTAGAAAAACACGTTTTGGGGACACCCTTTTAACTTTGCACCCTCTTAATGATTCACAAATGAAAATTTACATTATCTTAAAATTTAGAAAATGCTATAGATCTGGAAAGTTTGTGGTGATTCATTAAATGGGTGGAAAGTTATGGGGGAGCTATTATCCGAGGAATTCCTGTCTTTGGGAATGCTATTTATTGCTACAGAGTGGTAATCAGATGTAATGTGAGTTCTTTCTTTTTATCTATTGTATTTATTATGTACTTGTTATTGGTTTACATAATTATGTTACCATGAATATGTCTTTTAGTTGTTCATGTAGAAATTCTGAAAGTTTACATATGCAGTCTAGTTTATTTTTGGGGCTTCTTTGCTACTTTTAGTATGGTTGTGCTACATATGAAACCCAAAGTGAATGAAAGCCAATCATTGTAGTTATAAAAATTAAGATCATTTGTTTTCCTAATGGCCAATTATCTTATCCACCCCATAGTAGTTTGTGCAGCTCACTGCTAGGTCACTTTTCCATTTTATTGCATAGGAGTACATTAGGAAGATGTTTTTTTCTTGGCTTGCTGGACAGTTTTATTTTGTGAGTCAGATAGCATGCAAAGAAAACGTATGCAAATAAAAATGTATTCTATTCGTCATGTATTTATTTATAGGTTTTCATTAGCATGTGACCATAAATGGGTCTTTCAGTTGTTCATGTAGTAAATCAGAAACTTTACATATGCAGTCTAGTTTATTCTTTGGGTTTCCTGCTACTTCTAGTAGGATTGCTCTACATATGACGGTCAAAGTGAATGAAAGGCAATCATTGTTATTGTTATAAAAATTGACATTATTCTTTTTTTACCTAGGGACCAATTATCATGCCCTCCAAATAGTAGTTTGTGTGGCTCAATTGTTCATTTTGTTGCACAGGAGTGCCTTAGAAAGATATTTTTTGTTTGACTTGTTGGGCCAGTTTTATTTTGTGAGCCAGAGAGCATGCAAAGAACACTTATGTAGATTAGGATGTATCCTATTTGTTATGCATTTATTTATAGGTTTCTATTAGCATGTGACCATAAATGAGTCTTTCGGTAGTTCATGTAGTAAATCTGAAACTTTACATATGCAGTCTAGTTTATTATTTGGGCTTCCTTGCTACTTTTAGTAGTATTGAACTACAATATATCACTAAGCTGTTGGCCCTTAGACCTTCATGATCACTTCATATTATCACTTGCAATAGCAAAAAGAATGATCTACATGGTCTAATGTACATTGCTGTGAAATTTCATTACATTTCATTACAATCCGTTCAGCAATTTTGCTGATACATGAAATACAAAAGTCTACGCAAATTGCATTGAATTTCCAGAGTGTTTTGGAACCCCCTTATTTTCTTTGCTCTCCCTTAACTAAACGGTGTGAAACTTTCAATCCTCTGACAATGTAACCGGTGCAACAGGTCTGCAAAGTTTCGCGGATGTTTGTCAACCGGGTGCAAAGTTATTAAGGGACACATATCCAATAAATACCTACCTCTGGTACCCTAATCCACTCGATACCGCTGCGTCTCACTTTCCCCTCACGGGACGAAAGAACACTGGAGCCGAGGCCACAATAGAATGCGTGTTTATTAACACCAGGTCCGACGCGTTTCGGAGTTACAAATCACTCCTTTCTCACGGGCAACAGACTGTGTTATTTTTTTGTATTTAAAACGCAAGTGCCGGTCACGTGCCATAGACATAGATAACATACTTAAATTCATCATCATTCATTGCGTTTTTCAAAATTACAATTATAATCATATGGCAATTGATTCAAGCGATATTTCATCACCAGACAAATAATTATATGCACGGAACTTAAAGCAACTTCATCCTTTGCATAAAGTAATTCAACATACAAAATTTTTTATCAAGGCGCAAGTGCGCACGCGAACAAAATGGGAAGCTTAAACCTTCATAGTGCCGTATCATTGCAAACAATAATTTTAGACATATTACCGCCCTAGTGGGCATAGATTCCAAATAACATCAAGGAACCAAATTGGTCCCCAATACGCACCTGGTGAGTACTCACTGTTAGATTCACAATAATACTCAATGGGTTACGTAAATCAAGTACCCTAAACCAATGTCAATCTCTATACTATCGGTACTCTCCATTCACATAATCCTGCCCTAGTGGGCTTGCATTTGCATATTGTTAGTCAGTATCATGACCATAAGTACAACATATTATGTGAAAACACGTTACAGTGAGTGGTTTTCTCCAGTGCAGTTGAAAGTTTTTATGCAGTAATCCCCGTTATAGTCACAGTTCCATAGGCCACCTGCAAGATGAATAAAAAAACGTTGACACAACTAAAACAAGTGCACTGACCAAATAAACTTAACACAAAAAGTTAAAAACACATGGAGATCAGTACCAAGACCCGCTGTTAATGACAATTACAAGTGTACTGAAAGTTCCTCATCAAGGTTGAGACCTTCTGGGGCCATGGTGTTGTATTTTATGATTATTTTGGACTCAAGTCTTCTAAGCTCCCTCGTCCTGTTACCACCCCTGCGTCTCGCTGGGATGTGGTCCAGGACAACAAACCTCAGAAGATTCGGATTCTGTCCATGGAATTCAAAGAAATGTCTTGCGATGGGATAAGTTTTATCATTCTTAGTGATGGCTCTGCGGTGTTCTAATATTCTGACCTTGCATTTGTGGATCGTACTGCCCACATAAAACTTGTTGCAGGGACATCTAAGTGCATACACTGCATACTCTGTGTTGCAGCTCAGATGTTTCTGAATAATCATGGGCAATTGATCTTTGGAGAGTTTGATGGACTTACAGTTATTGCTGAATTTACATGCCTTGCATTTGTTGCAAGTAAAAAATCCTTTTATGTCACTTTTTTTAACATCAATCAACATGCTTCTGCAAAGTGTGTCACATAATGATCTTGGTTTCTTGAACGTGAGGGCAGGGTATTCACCTACATGTTCACATAAGTCTTCATCATTACGTAAGATTTCCCAAAACTTGTTAAGACTTTTTCTCACTTCCCAGGCCTGAGTGTTGTAAGTTGTAATGAACCTAATGGGTTCATTCGCCTCTTCATCTTTGCCATTAATAGTCGGGAATAATAATTCTTGCCTATTCAGCTTATCCACTTTCTCAGCTGCTTGATTCACTAAAGTGGCATCGTAACCTCTAGACAAAAATCTTTCGATCATAATTGTTTTCTCAGTGAGGTAATTGTCATCCTCGCTACAGTTCCTGCGAGCTCTTAAAAGTTCTCCATAAGGGATACTACGTATTAGTTTTTTGGGGTGACAGCTGCTAGCATGCAATAAGCTATTGCCTGAAGTTGCCTTCCTAAATAGCTTAGTGCACAGTTTATTGTTTTTGATCATGACTTGAAGATCAAGGAATTCGAGTTCTCTGGCATTGATGGTACTAGTAAATGAAAGATTAAACTCATTCACATTCAGGGCCTTGACAAACTCTTCAGCTTCCTCCTCTGTACCATTCCAGATACAGAAGATATCATCAATGTATCTCAGCCAGAGGACGACGTGGGTTTTAAATAATCCGATTTTGTTGATTACCTGCTCCTCCCACCAGCCGAGGTACAAGCCTGCAAAGCTGGGGGCGAAGCAGGTACCCATCGCCGTCCCCTGTATTTGTTTGTACATACAATCATCAAAGAGGAAGAAATTTTTACTCAAACACAACTGAATCATATCAAGTACCATTTCAGTATGAAAGAGAAAGGACAGTGATCTTTGTTTTAAAAAAGATCTGCATGCCTGAATCCCTAAGGCCTGAGGGATGCAGGTGTACAGACTACTTACATCCAAACTCATTAAAAGGTAATCTGATTTCCAAGCGATATTCCCAATTAACCTTAAAAAATCACTAGTATCCTTGACATACGAAGGAAGGGATTGAACCAGGGGTTGTAGAAAGTAATCTACATATTTAGATGTGTTTTCTAAGAGACTCTCACGTGAAGACACAATAGGTCTCCCTGGTGGATGTGTGGCATTTTTGTGTATCTTCGGGAGGAGGTAAAGGACCGGGATTTTGGGATTTTTGCAATGCAAAAATTTGTATTCTTCGTCGCTAATCAGTTTTTTCTCTCTCCACAGTGACAATTTCTTTCCAACTTCCCTGACTGCTTCATCATATTCAGTTTTGTTGGATTGGCTATATCTTGTGCCATCCGACAATTGTGATTTGCCTTCCTCAAGGTACATGGAACGTGGCCAGATTACCACGTTACCTCCTTTGTCAGATTTTTTTATGACAATATCAGTGTGTGCTTCAAGCTCCTGTATGGCTAGCCTTTGTTTAGTGGTCAAATTGGACTTATTAGTTATTTTGCGTTTGGAAAGTTTTTTCAATTCACCAATCATTCCTTTTTCAAAACAAAAAATAGCCTCGCTAGGGACTTGGGGTACAAATGTGGATTTTGCTTTAAAATTAGTTTTGCCACCCCTTTCAACATTAAGATCTGTATTCCCCAAATTAATGCACGGGTCTTCAGAAAAACCGGCCACCTCGGCAAGCTCATGCACTGTCTGTAAAGTTTCAACATCATCTATGTTGAGGTCAAGAACCATTTCGGGTGGTGTAACTTTCTTACTACTTTTGTTAATAGCAAACCATTTTTTCAATTTCAACTTCCTAATGAAGAAAAACAAATCAATGCGTGCCTCAGTGTAATTAAAACCAGCCGTGGGACAGAAAGATAACCCCAGCGATAATACATCAAGTTGATCTTGGGTCAAAATAAAATCAGAGAGATTTACCACTGTCATGTTATTCATTGTTTTTTGGCAAATCGTCCCCTTGTTCTTGTTCCCACTGGGCTGTCTGTTGGATTCACGAATTTTGATCTGTTTCCTCCTCTGCCGCCTCGCCCACGATTTCCTCTTGGGCTGCCACTGTGTGCCTGAACATGTGTTCTTTCTTTGGCCATCAGCGTGTACTCCTTTAAAAAGCGTGCTTTTACTGAATCGGGTTCATGTCCTGCTGCGGTTTCTCTCATTTCTGTCTCGGTTTCCTCTGTGGTATCAGTAGTTGGTGTTTCAATATTCTCAAAGATCGGTGTAACGACTGGCTTGGGGTGTCTTGTTGGAGGAGTGGTATTCTCATTAGTATCATTCCACAGTTGTTCAAATTTTTTACCAAAAGTCAAGATCTGTCCTTTGTTGTAATCGATTTCGTCTCTTTCAAATTTACTTAATTTCTTCATTTTAATTTCATCCTCTATTTTACTCAATTTAGTCTCCATTTTGGCCATCTCACTGTTGAACTCGTCATTTGTATATAACTCCTTGAGTTTAAGGATGATTGTTTCACTTTCAGCGGTAAGATCACGACTCTCCTTTTCGGCATATTTAATCAATATTCTTAGCATGTTCATAGAGCAATTGTGGTTATTTGCAGTCCATTCCTCAATCATATCAGGGTCAGGTAGTTGTAACGTGGGGGTTATAAATATTCGTAACCCTCTCGGGATCCTATCGCAGTCAACGTACTGTTGTAACGCTGTTGCTTCCCACCATTTAGATTGTTCTTTTTTAAGAACCTTCCATAACTTGTCCCAAAGCTTTTTCTTTTCAATCACTGTGCTCGAGGTAGACTGCTGCACACTCGAATTATCTTGGGTAACTGGTACTTTAGTGAACAGCTTGGTGGCTGCATCACGTCTCCTAGTGTCTCTGGTGTTAGACATATCTATGCCGACGACTCAATTAAAGAAGCGACAGACAGCTGCCCTTCAGCTGTACTGAAACACAATATTCGCAATGACACCGAACTTACTAAACACTTGTAAGTCCAGATCTCCGTATTGCTCCTCTTCACCACACGAAGTGTCTGCACCCCCCACGTGGAACCCGGCTTACCTTGGTAGGACGCGTGTCACGGATCAGAAGGCTCCGTCCTCCGACCGTCCCTTCTTCCGCCACTCTCGCTCACCAAAAGCAGTTCCGGGTTACCGGGGCAAAAGTAATCGATCAAAACTTCCTCGTGGTGCGGAGCGGGCAGGGGATTTAGCGTTAATTCCAAAATTTTGTTGGCTGTTCCCAAGCCACTTGTACGGCGGGCACTCGGCAGGGGTAGCCACCCCCAACAAATCCACTCGATACCGCTGCGTCTCACTTTCCCCTCACGGGACGAAAGAACACTGGAGCCGAGGCCACAATAGAATGCGTGTTTATTAACACCAGGTCCGACGCGTTTCGGAGTTACAAATCACTCCTTTCTCACGGGCAACAGACTGTGTTATTTTTTTGTATTTAAAACGCAAGTGCCGGTCACGTGCCATAGACATAGATAACATACTTAAATTCATCATCATTCATTGCGTTTTTCAAAATTACAATTATAATCATATGGCAATTGATTCAAGCGATATTTCATCACCAGACAAATAATTATATGCACGGAACTTAAAGCAACTTCATCCTTTGCATAAAGTAATTCAACATACAAAAAACTTTATCAAGGCGCAAGTGCGCACGCGAACAAAATGAGAAGCTTAAATTTTCATAGTGCCGTATCATTGCAAACAATAATTTTAGACATATTACCGCCCTAGTGGGCATAGATTCCAAATAACATCAAGGAACCAAATTGGTCCCCAATACGCACCTGGTGAGTACTCACTGTTAGATTCACAATAATACTCAATGGGTTACGTAAATCAAGTACCCTAAACCAATGTCAATCTCTATACTATCGGTACTCTCCATTCACACAATCCTGCCCTAACTATAACTATAGAATGACTGTATATATATATATATTTATATATATATATATATATATATATATATATTTATTTTTTTATTCGCACTGCCAAAATATCTCACATAATACACATAAAGTTATCTTAACTTTACCAGTTTAAAAAAACAAAAAATATTGAATTACTTTCAACATAAATAAAATTAAATTCCCTGTCCAAAAGCAGTTGAAAGCGAATTAAGG
The DNA here is from genome assembly GCF_964204655.1 of Triturus cristatus. Lineage (NCBI taxonomy): Eukaryota > Metazoa > Chordata > Amphibia > Caudata > Salamandridae > Triturus > Triturus cristatus. The sequence continues at coordinate 566,301,821 of NC_140580.1, read as the reverse complement.
TTGATTATATGTGAGTAGTGGCATCACCGTACAAAACTAAAGAACAGAAATGTTCATGCCATAGTGCTATCACCTGCTAAACTACCTACCCCAACCTAGTAAATTACTCTTAATCCCCAGTCTGGCACCATAGCCTTTTAATAACAATCATAAACATACTATGAATCATAAAACATCAGTATTTACTCAATGCAACAAACATTCATTATTAAATGAACAATAAATGATCATCATACAAAGCCAAAATTCTCATCATTTAGTAACCAATGCTGGGCTTCCATCTCCTAAACTACCTAGCCCAATCTATTAAATAAAACGTATCTCTCACTCAAGCACATACGTATAACAATAACAAACACTTCAAGAACAATCACACATACTACATTTGATACAACAGCAGTAGTCACACAATACAACGAAAAAGCAAGCACCATTAAAAAACATCAAATGAACATCATATAAAGCAACCATCTTCATCATTTAGCAAACAACTCACATTCATGGATACAGTGAAAGGGTCAAGACTTATTTGCATATGGCTGGGTCCAAACTGGGGAGACATGGTGAGCAAAAGACCAATTGATTTAACCCAGAACTTTTGACTGGGGGTGAATGTTTTGATTTGTTCTGCATTCCGTCCATGAAATCAACAACCCAACACCATACATCAACACATACAAATTATTATGTGTCTCCTAAAACACGAGAAAGCAATTGCCACTCACCATGACTAAAACAGACATGGATATTCACACAACCACAAGAAACCAAATTCAGCTCTGTAAACTAAATAATATGTACACACAACCACTACCATACTTCCATGAAACGATAAATACACACAGACTAACATGTGATAGCACATTCACCAACAAATGGGAAAACCTCCCTATGAAAAGCACATTGTCAGCCATAAAAATCACACAACTACCAACATACACAAAGAAATGCAAAATCAAAAAGTACAAACAAACACCCAACATCATAAACCCACACAAACAACTTGAAACAACCATACAATTCTTATATTGGATAGTGCTACTTAAAAACATATTTCATGCTTCCATACAGCTGTTAACAAACTTATAAATATACATTATACATTTGTAACATATATATATTTCAAACATTTAAAACATGTACAAAGAGTGGGAGCTCAACTTTACAAAGATAGCAGTGGATTAAGTTAACTGCACATCACTGACCCAATCATAAAGGCTGTAAGTGATGCAACAAATTTTGAGATTCAGACAAGACAGTAAAGGGTTGCTACATCAGACAAACACCCTCCTACCGTAAGAATGCAACTTGAGTGAGGAAGGGAAACCCTACCCCAAAACAATATAAATTAGCTCTGGAGCACACCTAAAAGTAACAACAAAGTGTAGGAAAGTAAAGATTGAAAGTCGATATACTGGAGTTTGACATCCTGTTTTATTTACAAGCCATACAGCGAACCTTTTTCTAATATTGTTTACATACAGTTTAAGTCAAAATTTGGATAATCCAAGTAAAGTTCACAGCCAAAAGGTAATGTCATAAGTTTAAAAAAACAATCATGAAAATGAGAAAAAACAATCATCTGTGCATATATAAATTTCAAATGTAAAGTACAAAATGCATAGTTTGCAGCTCCTGTGGCCAGCAGTTTGAAATTCACAGTTAGGTGTTAATGTCCAAGGTATCGAAAGTGGTTGTGATGAAAAGAGAAACAGACAACACATGTTTTATCAATACGAGTTTATCAAAGATGTAACCATATGTATGTAGACATTGAAATTCAAGCAATATATGTAGATCAAGGGCCCAACCTAACTATTGAGCCAAGCTATAGGGTCACCCATTGACTGTTTTTTTTTGTGTTTGCATCTGACAGTCTACAGTCCTTATTTTAGGCTGTTCTTAAATCAATGTCAGATAAGTGTCATCACGGTTTTTTGACCAGCACACGGTCACAGATTGGTAATTGGCTCTTTCACTTTGTTGTCACAAATATTTTCCTCCATCACCAATCAGCAGGTGATCAGGGATGTCACTTTTTCACCCACTATAGTTTGGCTCAATAGTTAGGTTGGGCCTTTGATTGGCATGTGTGTCATGTTCATTCGTTCTAACCTGTGCGTGTTTATTACATGTTTCTCCTTAAGGTGTATAATTATACCTCTAGACATGGGGAACTTCTAATGTGATAATGTACACCAGTGTATGTATGGTGCTACATTGGTCTTTTGTTTGTGTTTATACAGCCTTGAGAAAGTCGCGGGACGATGTCCCAGTGTATGCAATGAAAAACATGTTGGCTGAAGAGAAACTATAAGACTAAAGAAAGAAAAACAAGAAACTCAAAATACTTATGCATACATTGTGCAGATAAATGTTTAGATACTCTACAGATGTGTGCTGAAGATTTCCTTTGTGTATTCAGTGGCTTCTGCCCCAATTTTGGGGGAGGTTGGTGGTTCTCCTCACCTTACAGCACCGTCCAGAATTCAGGATCTATTGAAACTGATATATGTGCAATTTTCCTGAGTGGCGCTGTTTCACCTAGCTCAATACCACTGTCCATTCAAAGGCCATTATTATAGGGGTGACGAGAGAATGTTTTAACCATCTTCTGCATCATATAACACTTTATTTAAATGATAACCTAGAGTAGCTTAAACCTTGCTTCATTTAAAATATAAACCATAATAACTAAATGAATTAGTTCCACGTGTGCGTGTGTTTATATGTCTCTGACTTATTGTTTCTCAGTACATAAGAGATTTTTGAAACTGCATACCAACTAGCAAAACCGCAAGGGCCTGATTTAGAGCTCGGTGAAAATGCAAAATCGTCCAGTTTGTGAATTACATGGTACATTCTTCCTCGTGCAGAGGGAGTGCTGAGGGAGTGGTTCCAGCAGGTGGCAGGCACCGGAGCTCCCCTCCCCCCCAATGGACCAACCGCAGTAGCCTGGTGCGGCTTGCTGGAACAGATGACGGCCCACCATCAAGACAGCTACTCCCTCTTGGGGATGCCAATGCTGATTTGGAGGGACCACAAGTGCCGGACCTTGCTGGGGCCATCAAAGGACTGCTGTAGTGTCGCAGGGGAGGAGGAGTGGCTCACCTACATCGCTATATAACCCTTGCCTATTCCCCGATGCGCGGGGTGACAATCCTGATCTGTAGGGGCTACAAGTCCCAGGCTGCGCTGGGTACATTGAAGGACTGCTGCAGTGTTGCAGGGGAGGAGGAGTGGCTCAGTCTACATCGTACCTGGCCAAGAGCGGGCCCATCTAAGCCCATCTGTGTCCGTCAGTGCCCGACAGAGGCTTGGCTGGGCCTTTGCTCCAATTTATCTTTCTGGACCTTCAGACCACTGGTGAGGTGTTTTAATAGATCGATTAAGCTATGGGTTTATTGGGAGTCAACTCTATAAGTATTACCAAGACGAATCTGGTCATGGGGAAGAGAAAAGTGGAATCTCCTAATGTGACTAACAAAAGACCCAGGACCAGTAAATCGATGTTGTATTTTCTTAAAAATGCAGGTGAGGTTCTCACTGAAGAGGTTATGAATGTTGAAGACCAATTGGCTCAGAATTGTTCTGTTGTCACTTCGCCTGGAAGGCCTGTAGGGACCATGCCTACTAATATCCACTCTTTGACTCCTTCTGTCAGTTGCCACTCATCACATTATTTGGAGTCTGAGGTTGTGCATGTAACACTCCTAAGGGCTCCGGATCCAACATACACTATAAGTTTGGATAAAGAGCGAAGGGAGAGAGCCAGGGCCAAAAATACAAATCCCAGGTTGTCAAACCCGCATACAACGGGCGCCAAACAGGGAAAATGGCAGAAGAAAGTACAACCGACTAAGACCCCAGTGATTAACTAGGAATTGTGTAATCATCATGAACTACTTGTTAAATTGGATATGAGTATGTTAACTGCCTTTGATACACTTAGCTCCCGTATTACCATTTTGGAGCAGTCAGTGAGAAAGTTAGGGGAGACCGTGGGTCTTATCCATTCACAATTAGAGAATTTTTTATTTAGGCCAGCTTTTCTACTATTTCGGGTCAAGTCCCCAAGGCCCCACTGCATGATCAGCCTACTTGCCCCCAGACAGCTGGTCTCTGTGCACCTATTCCTAGACCTGCGCCTCTTGTTATTACCCCTGATATTTAAACTTTCATAATTCTGCCCATACACAATATCAAATGAGTCCCTCGAGGGGATTTCCCAGAGTGCTAGTAGCTGTAGAAACCCTCCTCTTGGTAGTACTGTGTGTCCAACTTTAAGTAGCATAGCATGTGTTCCACACCCTTCTTTATTGAACGGATTAGGTGTTAGTCCATGTGATATGGTTATTCAGCTGCCCCAGCCTCTACTCTATATGTGTTTATTATGACAAAAGTTTCCCTTCTAAAGATCAACACACCAGAAAGCTTTGAACAGCTCAAAAATAAGGTCGCGCATTGGCTGTCTTCCAAGGGCATATTGAACAGCCCCTAAATTAAGACATTTTGATGGTCCATAGATTTGGCTGGATTGGGCCCTCTAAGAAATCTTATTTGGGAGACTGTATAGTTATAACGTTTTGTAATACCATGTGGGTGAGCCATATTGTAAATGTCCTTGGGAAGAGTACCATCCTGAGCAATAGTATCTCAGTACTTCATTTTTTTTTTTTTTTAATCAGCCACACGCAGTTCAGCCTCCTTGTTTTTGAGGAGGCCACACTCAGGGCCAAGCAGTGACCTTGCAAGCATTCCTAGACAAGGTATGCCACCAAGCCTGTTGCTCAGTAATCGCTTTGAGCCTTTTTCCCATCTTGATAACCCAAATCGACAGGCTGTGATAGCTGCGGCAGGCACTCTTGCTTTGCCTGAGTTTTACAGATTTTAATTTAGCTAATCTTTTGGATAAAGGCAAACTCAGTGATGCAGAGTGCATCCCCACATTTAAGGGGTAGAGGCTCTACCACTACCATTGATTATATTTTTGTCTTGGGCTGTTTATTTTCCTTATTGGTACATTTTAAAATAGATCGGGAAGCTTATAGCGATCACTACCCATTGACTGACAACTTTCTGTGGGAAGCTAAGCCAGTGGCATAAACCTCTAAGGAACTACTTGTATCTACTGATCAGGGCCTTTGGATTAGTTGGGCACTTGCTGCTCCCAATGACTTTACCTGTAACCTGTTTCCTTGTGTCAGTCTGATTTGTTAACTTTCACGTTAAATGAGGATGCTCCAGACGATCATTACTCTCTCCTCAGGAAAGGCTCTCAGCTTCAATGGAGTCCAGGGCAATTTGCATAAATTGCTCATTGATCTGAAGGCTCTACTATTACATTTAAAGCTGCTTGAGAACCGTTGCCAAATTCATGGCATCAATTGGTAATAGTCCCTATTTTTAAAAAATGTTATAGAGCTGATCCTGAATGTTACAGACCAATATCCGTTGTAGACTCTGAGGTGAAATTCATTGGTCGAGATTGGTTGGATCGCTTCACACTCTGAGCTGAAGAGCATAACATCTTATCAGATTTGCAATATATGGTTTTAGACCAGGCTGGAGTACCTTCGAGCAAAGTCATAATCTTTATCTGCTTAGTTCAAAATATACTAAAGCTAAAAGGGGTGCAATTCATCTGGCCTTCATGGACCTCAGCTCGACATTTGACAGAGAAAATAGATCAAAGCTCAGGGCCATGGTGGAGTCCATAGGAGTCAAGTCTGTACTCGTCACATTGTTGCGTAATTTGCACAAGAACTTTGCAGCCTCTGTGAGATATGGCGCAAATGGGGAATATACACTGCATTTTAATTTGAGGAGAGGAGTTCGTCGGGTGGTATTTTGTCACACTTTATTTCAATCCTTTATGTTAATAGTATTGAATCAGTCCTAATCAAACAGTGCTTAGATGTCCCCAGGGCAGGGGGTCACCTGGTGCCAGCTCTGTTATACGCTGACGATACAGTCTTAATTACACGTACTGCTAAGCGGCTTCAGCATGTTTTAGATCTTTTTTCTGTTTTATGGCCAGTCTTGATTTATCTACCAACATTTTCAAATCACATCATAGTGGTTGATCCCAATAATATCAAATCTAGGAAATTTGTAGCAAAAGTAAACCATATTAGTAATGTTGACAACTCCCAGTGTTTGGGCATTCAGTTGGATTCTGGCCTTAATTAGTATCCTCTCATTACAAATAATTTGAGGCTCTTTAACAGGGCCTTGTATAGTATGTGTAATTTTTCAAGGGAGTTGGGGCGTACCTGTATGAAGGTCGTTTTAGAAATGTTCAAAGCTAAATGCATGCCTTTTGTAAATTCTGTCTGTGAGATTTGGGGTTACAGGCCAGTCGCACAAATACAAATTGCAAAAAATAATTTGTTTAGGGGCCTTCTAAAGATTTAATCTAGCAAGCCGTCAGAGATTTCCCATGAAGAACTGGGCATTGGGTACATAACTGATTTACTCCACCTCTGCCCCTTCAGGAGTTTAATAGGCTTATGATCCGTGACTGTATGTGCCTGGATTATATGCCTGATATCCCTTGGTTGTATTACATTATGTGTAATCTGAGAGATTTAGGAAGACCCAAACTTTTTTTTGACCCGAGTATCATTATTAAAGTAGATGTAGTGTGGGTCAAGCGGGCCTTTACCGCTAAGGTGGCAGCGGAGTGTAAGGCCCTGGCTTTGATTAAATATTCTGTGCATCATTTCATAATGGTTAAAACTATGCCTGTTATGGAACGTTACTTTTATTTAGATAAGACTCCTCACCATCGTAGCTTGTGGACCCTTTTTAGATTTAACCAGATTTCTTATGTTCTCTAAGGTTTGCTGGCTTAAAGACTCTGAAATGCCAGTGTGTACGAGCAATAATGTTTCTATTCCTAATAAATTGCACATTGTGATGATTTGCCCAACGTTTAATAACTTAACCCATACATTAATAAGGTCCCTTTTGCTTCATATGAGTTTTAAAGAAGTGAAGCCAGCGCTGCTGAAATTACAAGTTTTTTTCCCTTCCGTGTGTATGTTTTATGTCATATCTTTCTTGTGTTTTAAATTCAATCACATTTTGATATTTTATTCTTTCAATTAGTATGGCTTGGTAGACTAAATTGTAAAGTGTCTTATTCTTTTACCTTTATGAACTTTTTTTATGAAAATTCGAATAAAGTTATACTTGACTAGTGCAGATTCCTTAGTGGGAACACTTGGACCGCACTATCCCAACTGGTGGATTATGCTCAACTGAAGGGCCACCCTACAGAGGATTACGCACTTCATCCTTAAAATTGAGGCCTTTCTATGGCTATCAAACTGTAAACAAAGTCATAACAGCACAGATTTTCTGTTACATTTTCATATGACAGCTCACAAAATTAGGCTAGATTTCACAACACTGCATGAGTGGTACACAATCTACTGCTGCATGTTGACATACTTGAGCTTGTTCCGGTGAAATGGATCTCAAGTGCTACATAATCAAATTAAAGAAAAATTGTACAAAATCAGGTCATTCCTTCAAGTTCCAGGGGCCCTCGCCAACTTCGTGTGGGGCCTCGGAGTAACTGAGAGTGAATCGGGGAAGCTCTTCTGATTTGAGAACAATGACTGTGCTAATGAATTCAGCCTCGATTTCCTTGCTTGTGTTTTTGTCGGTGCGGGAACACTGGCTCATGCCAGCTCAGCTCACATTTCTGTCTGCAGCTTCGGACCTCTCATGCTGTGGGACTCTGCCAAATGGAGAGAGAGAGAGCGGGAGAGCGAGAGCAGTGTTTAGTGTGTGCAGTATCAGGGGTGGTATTGTCTATATGAAATGTGCAACTTTATGTACTTTTAACTAGAGGTGTAACAGATGGATCCTTTTCCATCCAAGCCGGGGAGAGCCGTGCCCATTCCAAGGGTAGCCAATCAATCCCGCCACACTGGGGGAAACGGCAAGCTGGGCTAGGAGGACACACTGCCAGAAATCCAGGGAAAGGCGCAAACAGGCTAGCGCTGCTGCTAGGAAAGCATCGTCACAATGAGCAAACGGGGCGGCTTGGGACCGGAGCCATTGAGCTGCAAAACAGGGACTCCATTGCCCACAGCATACTCCCAATTCTACATGTGTCCCAGCACACCTCCTTGGCAGTACACAGCCAGGGGCGTAGCTTCAGGGCAGTGTTTGGGGTGTTACACCCCCCTAACAATGTATTCTGTGGTAAATAGTTGGGTACAGGTGCTTTAATTCGGATTGGTGAGGTGTTTGTCGGATTTCACTTGAGATTGTTATCTAAACATGCAGACAAAAACAGACACACACACTCAGCTCTCTTTTTTTTTATTTTCTATTTATTTTTTTATTAGATTTTTATACATGAACATCTTGGCGGTTCTGTTACAAGTTAGCAAAGTTGTTTCGAGTACAGCTTATACTTCGATATGTTGGGACGTTTGTGTCCCATATGTTTAGCTAACCCCACCTGATTTTACCACATCGTTTTTGAAATGAAATGAAATGAAATGAAATGAATTAAAAGTATCTCTCCCAATCCGCACCCCTCTCCTTTCCTACTGCTCGTTAAACCCCCTCCAGCCTGGCTTCTCACATAATGTATTTTAACCAGCGTGATTGTTGGGAAATCTGAAGCTTACACCCCTGCAACCCTTCTGCCCAAGTTGCGCCCCTGTACACAACAGGAGGCCTGCATGCCATCAGCAAATGGAAGCGTTGGCAAACCGGGCATCTTTTCAAGAGAAATCTTAGGGGCTCTGCTGCATCGCAAGAGCAGATTCATGTCCATGACACGCAAGAGAAGCCAAAATTGCACATACGGTATGTGTAAGATAATAGTACGCTGTAGTTCATCCTTTTCACTGTTCTGCCATTTTTACTTTATATATTTACTGTTTACAGATTTGGTCGCATGCCAATAGCAAGGAAGATGAATAATATTAGTAAAAGTACCATTGTTAGTCTTTGACTTACGTACCTTCAGACTTTCACTTGCCTTTTGTTAATACAACTATAGGAATGCTCTAAAACTGTAACAAATACCTGTTAGTACATTACATGTCAATTATACAAACTTTCCTTCGATAAGAAACAAAATCGTTAGAGCTCTTAATACGGTTTTGTAAAATTAAGGAAATACGAAAGACAAAAGAAAAATAATAAACTCAGATAAGTCGCAGAAAGTGTCAGAATTCAAATGGTGGAGCATCAGTCCTTAGTGCTATAAACATTTTCTCTGCGGGTACTAGAAACTGCACTTCAAACCAGTCTATTGTAACAATGCGAACATTCGATGTATTTATATATGATAGGAAATGCCTTTTTTTTGGCAATAATTTTGGTGCTGTTTAACAAATCTGCACGAAACTTTTTTTAAAAGTGCTCTTTTTTGTCTAGTTTGTGCGTGGAAAGATTCTGGGTGATCCATCAAGTGGGGGTTGAGAAAAAAGGGGGGTATTAAAATACAAAATCCCACGCATATCCCATAGACTTTTTTAAGAAGCAGTACCGCAAAATCTGCTGAATAGAATTGCACCAAGCTCAGCAGAAAGCTAGCTCTTGGTCCAGAAAGCATGTTTTTTCTGATTTAAGGTAAGTCAGTTAGTAGATTTCGAGCAATTAAGGTTCTGGACAGTTGGGTTGGAGGGACTCTCAGTTTAAACAATAGAGCATTCGGATTGGCCCAGGGAACTTGTTTTCCCTTGGACCAATTTGCTCTTAAGGTAAACAAGCTCCCGCTAGAGTGAGTGGTTAATTGGCTGCCAGAAACAGAAAGAAAAACGTTGCTGGCAGCCATTACAGACTTGAGGATTTGGTCCTCTGTCTTGCAATTATTTGTAAAAATATTATAACTTAGCATCATATGGATACCCTGACCTTTAGGCCCTGTAGGGGAAGGGGACCTGGGTTCAAAATTAAAAACAATCAGGTGTTTTGCTGCAACTCCACAGGACTCTGGTCGCCATTTTTTAAATAAATATTTGGGGTGGGGAGCATGAGTAGGGGCCACTCCATTAGCCCATTGTTGCACCCGGGGACCCCATCCCTGGATATCTTAATTAACCATGGCTGTTCAGTGGACCCCATCCCCCGGGGATAAATTTAAGAAAAAAAGGGAAGGGGGCTGTGCCAGTCTCCTGCCCAAACCTTATTAGGCCCAGGTGACCCCATCCCATGGTCCTGAATTCTGAAAAAAAGGTGAGGGGCTGCTTCCGCAAGCCAAAAAAAGCCCCAGGAACTCCATCCTCAGGGGACAAATTCAACTAAAAAGGGGAGGGGGCCCCCCCTCACCAAGCTTTAAAAGACCTCAGGGACCCAATCCCACAGGGCCGGAAAGCACACATGGCCCACCTCCTTGAGCCTCTAAACTTCCTGGGGACCACATCCCCTGGTGCCGGCTCAGTTACTGTGCCCCGAGGAGCTTGCTCACCCCAGTGACACAGTAGCTTCCCTGCTGCACCAGCGCGGGCAGAGAAACTTATTTTTGCTCCACAAAACACTAGTTAGGGGCCACAGAGCGAGCCACAGGGGCCCTGCTGCCCCAGCTGGCTTCCTGCAAGGTGCAGGAGCTGGCATTGCTCCCGCAATGATAAAGCAGCTGTTTAAGTTTGCTCCCACCCAGTGGGAGCATTTTTAAATCTCCCACCAGGCGTTTGCAAACATGCCTTCCTGAAGGCATGTTTGCTCTCAGCAATTAATGTATGGCCCCGTGGATGGCGTCTTCAAGGCCATTTGTGATTGAGATGAGTGCCACGCACCCCCGCCCCTAAAAGATATGTTTTTGGCCCAAGGTGATGGAGTTCCCGGGTCCTCTTAAAGCTCAGGGAAGAGGTCACGGGCCCCACTTTCCTATGGTTAGTGTATGTCCTTGGGATCCATTTAGACTTCGGGTGGAGGTCGATGCTTCCGGCCCTAGGAATGGGGTGCCCAGGGCCAGTAGTGGCACCCTGTGTGTTGTTTGAACCCACTCCCCCAGCAGGGTCTGACTGCTGAGCATGGCTGGGGTTGGTTGCCCATGGAGTGTTGTTTGCAGGGCCTGACCATGTATCAGTCCTTGCTGCCAATCACACGCAGTGCACGACCGAAAGCTGTGTGTGACGTGGACTAACTTTCCTGAAAGTGGTTGACTGCCGAGCCTTGGGCATGTGCGGATAGGGTTGGCTTTACGTATGGTAATAAATTACTTTACGTTAAAAAACAAACTAGCAATTAACTGAATAAAAACATTGGTTAAAGTGACGTTATTGTTAGGAAATTTATTTTTATCTTAATTTATATTTTAAAAAACTTAGAAATTCACTGAAGAAACCAAAGGTTATAGTCAGGTGTTATAATAAGATCTGATTTTGTTTAAAAAAAAAAAACCTGAGGAAAACCCAAAGGATAAAGTTAGGTGTAAATGTCAGTGGCAACGTAACAATTTGGACCAAAAAAAAACCCCACAGAAATTCACCAGTTATAGTTAGCACAGTTAACTTTAACTTGTGCCTCAACATGACCTGCTTATGATATCACATATTACATTACTCATGAAATTTTCTATGACATCATTTTTGACATCACTCATGACATCTTAAATGACATCATTGATGATGACACTGGGGTTCCCTACCCTATACGCACTCTTCCAGGCATGGAACAGAACTTTGCCTCCGCCTGGCAGGAGCAGTAAAAAAATGTTGAGCACAGAAATGGTGCAGTTTCCTATCAGCATTCACTATGGTCCTGGCTACATTGGCGGATGGGCCCACTGAGGCCTCGTGCTCTCCCCGCGGCTCCCAACGAAGGTAGGAATGCAGATGCCCCAGGAAGGCATGCGGCATCCACGCAAAATATAAAAAATTGTCCGGTTCCCTCTAGAGTGCTTGCTGGGAAACTGGAAGGGGCCCTATGGCTTCCCTTGTGGCCCACAATGTCCCCATCATTGTGGGCACCCTGAGTGGGCACCAGGGTACCTACCAACAAACAAGCATTTGCAATGCAATAGGTCTCGCAGTTACACGAGTTAAAGCTATTGGCATTGTAAATGACAATGCCAATAGGCATTGTTATTTGCAATGTCAATAGCTCAAACTCGCGTAAATGCGAGACCTAATGCATTGCAAATGCTTGTTCATCTTGCAGCAGATTTGTAAAGAGCAACTTATCACCTGGAGAAACTGAGCGATTTGCCTAGACTCACAGGATGTTAAGCTGTTTAGACTCAAAACAGGATCCCCAGCTCTCAAATCAGCAGCTCTGTCCCCTACGCCACATCCTTTCCACTCCTGAGATACTTGCCAGGAGCTCTTGTCTTCGTCCTGGTAGGTGATTGATAAAAACAGCTTATTAATTCATCATAGGCGAAACCGATGCATTACCAATGCTTGTTTAGATCTGCTTTGTCGTGCAGAATAAAGCTCATTGCCAAGCTAAATCACATACTCTAGTTCAGTGATTAGTACTTTTTATTTCTTTTAATTGCTGTTGATTTACTCTAAAAACAAGCAGGCCTGGAATTGAAAGAATTCCAACCGTTTAGAAATGGACCTCAACGAGGTGGCCATTTTTGAAGGGACTAAGCAATGCCATCACTATATATTCAAAGCAAGCGTTACTATGCCAATTAATTTTCTTTCCTCTATTATCCCAATAAAAGTATACTAATCTATGTTTTTATCTTTCTCTCACAAAGAATACACATTTCCATACGTTTACACTTACACACAGCGATACACATTCAGGTGTATTTTCTCAAACTGCATATTCATATTGATCTTTCTTGAACTTCGTACATAGATAGCACATTTGTCGATCTTTTTGAAAATAGGCAGTCTATCCACCCGCGCTGTTAATTGGAGAATGAACACGCTACGTTTCAATATGGCAGTCATTTCTCTCAATACAACACTACATCGCCTCGCTTGTGCTCTTTCATTCTAGTTCCGCTGTTTCTATGGCGCTTGCCGCATGGTTACCATGGAGACCCATCAACAAACTTTCTGCGGCACGAGAGTATCGGTGTGCACTGAGAGAGGGGAAACGGGAAAGTGACAGAGGAAAGCAAACCAGCCTAAGCTATGGTAAGATGTGTTTGTGGATGTAAGGTATACCGGTATGGACGCGACAGGCATCGAGGAAGTTCGTAGTTTCAAGCTCGGCTGTATTCGAGGTGGCAAGCAGCCTTCGAACAAAGCCGCTTACCAACCAAGAAAGATCGACGCTCCTCAGAGGTGGGGGTATTCTGCAAGCATGTCATTTGTTTACATACAATTTCCAAATAAGATAACAACGCAATTTAAAGGGCAATGTTTTTCGAATGAGAAACATGTGAAATGTTAGCGTTTCAAAATGTGTTGTGGTGTCGCGAAAAATAACGTCGCACTTCGTTAAATCATGTATGGGAATCTATCTACAAGGCAGCGGTGCAGCTGTGCTGTGACCCCCAACAGTCCTACCATTCACGGTGCCACGACGAAACAGAGGGGCTTTTATATCTGCGAGGTAATGATCTGCGTAAGCAACATGTGCTATGCGTTTGCAGCTAATGTGTACAGTTAAATTGGTCATCAAAGTACTTGGACCCCCTTGACACGACCCCCAGCGAACTACCCCCATCCATCACTCGGCCACCAGTGACTGGCATTGTAGTAACTGATGACGTCCTCTACTGGCTAAACTCACTTCTGCCTTGATCCCCACTTACTTTGTCTGCAACGGCACATCCAGTAACGTATGCGAAAATATACCGAGACTGCTTGCGCCATGGCAAGTCACCCCTATCCAAAAAACGTTATATCTCAGTAACTAATCGTACATAGCAACCGACCTAATCAATTTCACTTGATTGAAGTCTATCCAAACAATCGACACAGCAGTGAATGATCACCTCCAAGCAATAGACCTCTGCAAATTACTCATGTAACGCAACTGGTGCTATGTAAAGCGCTCTGATACCCGATACTTTCGGGTGAAGTTCGCGCTCCGGAAAAAAAATAACAAGCTTTGGCAACGCGGCCGAAAGTGAAAGTGATCGCAATCGGGATTACGATCGCGTGCAACGGAGGGCGCGCGTGCACGTTCACGTGCACTGTAGCTTTAGGCCGAGGCAGCACTTTGAAAAAGCCTCTTTACAAAATGTCTCGGCCAGATCAGCGCAAGCGCTGAATCAGGCGAGACCTAAAAAATAAAAAGGCTGGGGCTGTGGGAGCCCTTGGACTGCCCGCGCTGCCCCCAAATAAAATAAAACATGGTTGCCCCGGTTGGGCAATCTCAGTGTCTTTAAAGTTTTTTGTCAGCAACACTACTCCATGGCGCGTTTCAGCAAACAAGACCTTGGACTCCATGTCGAGGAAGCAGGTACATGGAGCCCTGCCGTATGGCCTGTGCTATCCAGAGCACATCTGACATTTCAGAGTTAGTCAGTTGGTGCATGCACTGGGGATAGAGTGGTTTAAACAAGAACGGTTCCTTGATACAGACAGTGCTTGCACTGCTGTAGGTTTTTTCCTTTTCCGGGTCGCATCCATCTTTCCTGTAGGTGTCTGCCCCTCTGGCAGCATTAGTCTCAATTCATAATTTTCCACCAAACGTGGGTAATGTTATGGGTACAGGGTCTGGGATAAAGCTGAAACACTTTCTTGCTATCGAACGTTACTTAGTTTGTGTTAATGACTTCTCACAATATTTTTTCTGTATCTAACAGTGATAAAGATAATGAGAAGAAAGGCGAGCAATAGGAAAGGCAAAGTATTTTCTATCTAAGATAATATAGAAATATGAAAGCAATAACTGAGGAAAGAATAACTTCACAATGTAGCAGGGCAGGTTTGATGCAATTATGTTATACTATATAGCTCATTAAGTGCTAGTGATGTGCCAGATGACATATATTTGTGCAAATTGAACCTGAACACAGCAAGCACTGCAAAATCACAAAATCGCGGCATTCACTTCTCATCAGTCTCTCCAGTGGTATAATATAAAAATGAACACGGAATTGCCTTTCACGGCCCCACATAGCAACCTACATCTCCTTGGGTTTGAGGTCTTATGCTTAATCTTTGAAAGGAGTAATCACTGTTAAACCAGAATTAGGAAACATATCTAATGATACTGAATCATCTATCTAGCACTCAGTCAATATATTTTCATTAAATACAGGATACATACAATATACATTTTTAACAAAGATTTTGATTTCATATACTGTCTTGAACATGACATTGTGAGGATGATACCACAAAAATAGTTAGAAAATCAGAAGGTCGACCAATCTTATTTAGGTAGTTGTATTAAACAGGCCAACATGTACTTGACCCTGATCCTGACTGCCATGGTAATACTGAATTGGGCGCAGACTCTAATTTGTGGAGAACTCGGCATTCCAACCCAGGTGAAAATTGTGCATTTCAAACCTGGTGGGCAAAAAGCACTCTTGCACTATTTATTGCTTTTGAAATGTAGAATTACATGAACTGTTAGTGTGTTATTCCCCATTCCAACATGAGTAAAAAGCAACTGGATGCAAATTGTGCACCAGGAAATACCAAACACCCAGGAGTAGGTGTTTAACAGTCTTCATATTGCACAAAGAGCCCTGTGGTTCAAAAGGCATGTCTGCCTGTTTTCTGGTATTGCAGATGGAGCTGGGCACACTTGCACAGCCCCTTTTGTATTACAGATTACGCTGGCGACATGTTTTGCCAGCACAGACTCCAGGGGTTATTCTCTCATTTGCATGAAGAGGTGGCCTAATGCAAATGAGTGAACACTTGGCCTCTGCATCCATGCCATATTATAGATGCCTTGCAAAAAGAACTATAGATGGATGGGATGCTGAATAATGTCAAACACTCACCTGGGCCTAAATCTATTGCGTTTTTTTCCTCCCCATGCCATTCCAGTATGGCCCAGCCATATGCAAATCAGTATTGTCCTGCTCCCCATGGGAACAGTCCAGCCTGAACTGCCAGGTCAGGTCTTCCCTGGCCTGGAAACAAGCATCCTAGGACCAGTTTCGGGGTATCACCCCTCATCAGCCAGGATAACTTGAATCCAGTGGCATGGCGAACATGGGACTCATGTCTGGGCACACTGTCCCATTTTGGGTGACAAATGTAAAAAGAACAATTAATGGACGAAATGCTGAACAATGTCAAACACTCACCCCTACTCAACCCCAGGCCTAAATACATTCTATTTTGCTCACCAAACCATTCCCATTTGGACCTAGCCATATGCAAATAACTTTTGTCTCTGCTCTGCATGTGAGCAATCCAGCTTGAACTGTCAGGTCAGGTTAATTTGTATACTATAGTATATTGTAGATGCTGGCACCCATGCAGTAATATAGATGCAGGCACAGGGGCAAAGGAGCTATCAGCTACCACACTGACTGTGTGCCACAAATAGGCCTTGTACAGTCAGTGCTCCTCCTGAGGGCATCCTCCGAAATTGGGGAAAGATTTTCCCATGGACTCGAAGACATACCCCTGAAGGTGGATATCGAAACCAGGCCTGGGCGGTAAATTCCATTCCGCTCGCGGAATTTGCGGAATTTGGGTAATTTCGCATTGCGCAGAGAACGCGGAATTGCCCAAAATTCTGCGTTCCGCGGCTTCGTGGAATTTTTTGCTTGTTGGCTTTCTCAAAATGCGTGTTTGCGAGATATTTCCCCCGAGCATGCAAACAGCGATCGCGAACAGGAAAAAAGCATTGTGAACAAGCAATTATGTGTGTTCACAGAATTTCTGCGTGTTCGTGGAGATTAATTACCGTTTTGCAGAGCTTTGCGTAGCGCGACTATGCAAATTCCTCCCACCCCTAGTCGAAACTCAATGCACACGCCACTGGAAGATCTCTGGATCTCTGTCCCTATTTGAAAGTCAGGCTGCATTGCCATCAGCAAAATGAAAAATGGTCCAACTGCTTTAAATAGACAGTTCACCTTTCATTTTTGCATGGCCCCTATGCCAGGTGCAAGTTCACAGCTGTCTTGGTGGTGATGTATCATGTGTAATAGAGTGCACTGACAGGTTTGTACCCAGCACACCCAGTTAAAGGGGTGCTGCTGCGCAAGCCATAGCAGTATGCCCTATACATAATAAGGACTTTGGAATTGTATAATTATCCAATTTTTTGCATTGTGCCAATGAAGAAAGGGTCAGCAGGGTGAGGAGGCAGAGGCAGGGGCAGCAAGCTGCCCATGATGGGCATGGGCAGGGCCAGCTAACTGACCGCAAGAAGTAAGTCAACCATTCAGGGCCTGCTGGTATGGGCAGAGGCAGAGGCAGAATATATTGGACCACAGAAGGTAGGAGGGACATGGTCACTCACACAGAAAATAGAGGGCAGGGTGAGGGGGAAAGGGCAG
Source organism: Triturus cristatus (assembly GCF_964204655.1). Taxonomy (NCBI): domain Eukaryota; kingdom Metazoa; phylum Chordata; class Amphibia; order Caudata; family Salamandridae; genus Triturus; species Triturus cristatus. Next base: position 566,284,453 of record NC_140580.1, on the reverse strand, counting down.
AAAGCTGGCCATGGAGGGGAGGCTGGCATTGGCAAGGCCAGCAGGCACGATGGGGCAGGGTCATGAAGCTGAATAATTAAGACCTTAGGGGAGGGAGGCAGCGACAGCAAGCTAAACATGGAGGGCAGGTGAGCATAGGCAGGGGAGGCACAATGGACCACAGAGAGCAGGAGGGAGGGGGCAGGAACCCACATGGGGAACAGAGGGCAGGGGTGAGGTCTGAAGGGCATGTAGCCAGAGAATGGAGGGCAGGTGGGAGGGATGGAGGGGAAGTGATAACAAGTTGACTATTCAGGGCAGACCAGTATGGACAGAGGCAGCAAGCTGACCACAGAGGGGAGGAAGGAGGCAGAAGGGGCACACAGATGGAAAATGAAGTGCCGGCGGGGAGGCAGGGGCAAGGGTAGGGGCAGCAAGCTTATATGGAGGGCAGGCTGCTATAGTTTGGCCACCCCTTCTGAGCATGGCCAAATGCCATTCACAGTTGGAGGGGCAGCTGAATATGATTAAAAAAACTGAAAATCACTGTAAAAAAAACAAAAATTAAAGAGACTTTGTAGTTATGTATGTTAACAGGATCTTCCCTTCCATTAAAAAAAGCAGAAATTCACTGCAAAAAAAGGTTAAAGAGATGTTATAGTTATGTTAAAAAAGGATTAAAAACAGACATTTATAAACCTAAAAACACTAAAATTTGCCAGTTATAGTTCAATGAACTAGCCATAAGCAGTGATGTCATCAATGTTGTAATTCAAGAAGTCATCAGTGATTTCATCAATTATGTAATTTAACATGTCATGAGTGATGTAATATGTGAAGTGATGGCAGTGCATGGTGCACTATATGTTAGTTAGTTCACTGAACTATAACCAGGGCCACTGGAGTTATGCTGCAATGGAGGGTCAAATTATCCAGTAGGGTTGAATAAATTATCCAGCAAGAAAAGGCAAATTATGTGGCATTATGCGACACATTTTGTGATAGTATAACTTCATTATTTAGTCATTTTTAGGTCGAGCCAAGCTCAGCACGCATGTGCTGCTCTGTGAGACATGCTGTATCTGGTATATGTGGTTGAAGACCCTCCTATCTTTTCTTTGGCTTCTGTTAGTGCTGTTCTTGAATGCCTGCTTTTGTTTGGTGCATATGGTAAATTAGTCCAGCCTTTTGGCATTTTGGACACTCCCAGGTGACTGCCTCTGTTACATGTGGTATTACTCTGTTTTAAATAAATGAGTGTTTCTGCGCACTCTTTTTTGATTTTCCTCCACTAGTGTATCAGCACGGCGCCCACTTCATGGATGCCTCACTTTATGTTTTGGACGGCATTTGTGGCATTTATATTATGCCCGTCTTAACTTTTTCCCTTCCGTCGCTGCCTCTTTTTGGCATTCCCCATCCTCCTTGTGTTCGGAGCCACCCCTCCAAGCACAAATGCAGCTGTGTGTTTCTCACTACACAGCGGAGAGCCAATGCTGAGACCTTGCACTGCGGATCACCCCACCACCAGCATGACCCGTTGCCTGCCTCTGTTTACTTCGGCGGCGGCATATACAGGTCGTTAACCCTTTCCCCCTCTGCCAATACTTTCAACAATGTGCAGTTATATGTGGCGTGCTGCCGCTTTAAATTTGCCCAGCACCAAGCTCGCTGGTTTGCTGCAGTTTACAGACCCGGGACGTTTGATAGACTCAGCGGGATAAGATTACATCAATTGAGTTTCAGTTTTGTGTAGGAGGTACTTTTTTTTGCAGGTATGTGCACCGAATATATGATGTTACAACGCAAACAATTACAATGCATGCCTTTAGAGCGCGGGTTTACATTGCAGCTACCTTTACAATGCATGATTTTACAACGCATGCCATTACAACACATTTTTAGAAACTACCTTTACAATGCATTCCATAACAACGCATACCATTACAACGCATAATACTTTTAGGGTAACAGTGGGGTAAGTTTTGGATAGTGTAGGGGTAAAATTACTATTCCCACTCCAGTGAGTGCAACAGTAGGGTAAGTGTTGGATAGTGTAGGGGTAAAAATTACTATTCCCACTCCAGTGAGTGCAACATTAGTGTAAGTGTTGGATAGTGTAGGGGTAAAAATTACTATCACCATGTACCCCCAAACCCATACCCACCATAAAACTAAACAAAACTCCATTACTTACCTTATAAAGCGTTCTAATGGCATGAGTTGTAATGGCATGCATTGTAATGGCATGCGTTGTAGTGACATGCGTTGTGATGTATGCGTTGTAATGGCATGCAATGTAAACGCAGTCGCGTTGTAACACCCACGTTGTAAAGGTAGTGCGTTGTAATGACTGCGTTGTAATGGTTGCTTCCCATGTGCACCTGGTGCCAAAACTTCAAACTTGCTCTGCTGTGGCCCCTGTGCGGCGAGGCTCGGTCTGCAGTGCACGGCCTTTGTGTGGCAGGCCTTGCTCTATAGCACCTTGCCCTTTCGTGGCATGGCTTGCTCGTTGGCACCCTGTCACACTATGGCGGGCTCACTTTATGGCATGCTGGCGTGTCAGGTTTGCTCTCTGGTGCTTATATCGCAGGGCTGTCTCTGTCGTACAGGGGCCTTGTGTAGCAGGGCTTGCTCTGTGGCACTCTGCCCTTGTATGGCTCTGTCTCTGTGTGGCAGCATGGTGTGGCAGGCCTCGCGCTGATCTCAGGTTGAAAGAAGTAAAACTCCTATTGTACTACGATCTAGGAGTATGTTTGGAGGTAGGTATCTCCAGGTGTTCAAATGCTTACTTTGGAGTCAGCTCATGATCAATGTTAAGAAAGCACGTGACCTGGTGTTATTTAAAAAAGAACTTAAAGCTCCAGTTACTCTGCAGGTACTGAGCTATCATCTGAAGTCATCGCGTAATGCCTATCTACCACTTTGGTTTAGGCACTATACATTCGTTGTGTAAGCTGTGGAGCTTCTGAGACCAGCTGGTCCTGTAATGCATATGTATAATGCTTCATACCCCTGACGAGGCGCCAGAATGCATTAACAGGTGGGTAGCATGTGCATTGTATAAAAGTACTTGGTTCGAAGTATTGAGTTGCAGTGTGGGTCAAGCACTTTGATGAGATGTGTGAATGTCCAGAGCGGTGCTGTTAGCTTGTCTTGGGTCACAGCGTGTACTAATATGGTGGTGGGAAAAGAGTGAGATAGAGAGCACACACCGTTTAAATCAATAGATTGTGAGTTATTATGAGGATTAATTAAATCTTGCGATTCTGAGGCTGCAGAATTTTCTGCATGATTATGTATTTTAGGCCTGGGCTAAATTTCCGTTCCGCTCGCGGATATTGCGATAATTTGACATTTTCGCGTTCCGCGGAGAGCGCGAAAATGTCAGAATTTCCGCATTCTGCAGCTTAGCAATAATTTGTTTCTTGCTCGTGCTGTAAGATAATACATTCTCGCGTGCGCGCGATCGCCTTACCTGAATCCCCGCGTTCGCCGACAAGTTTTCCCGATCCGGTCGCGTTCTCCACGAGATGTTGGATTGCTGGTAGCCATTTGCGCTGTCTCGCGACAGTTCGTGCCCGCAGTAATGTCATTGGTCGCGCGATCACGTCTTTCTTCTCGCGATCATGCACCGCGAGAAGAGTGAAAACAAGATGGCCGCGCCCGCGAGCAACCGCATGGGTAAGTTGGCGAGCCGCGACCACGCAGAAAATACCGCGAACGGCGGGAAAAAAACTTCCGCATCTTCGCGATATTTCCGCGTGTTTGCGGAGATTTTTAACATTTTCGCGATAATTTGCGAAAGTCACTTTCCCAAATTCCGCCCACCCCTAATGTATTTACTGTGTTTGCTCCATTGTCATTCATCTAGTGAATAATTTGCAGAATTTAACCTCAAAAATGTAGTTTCTAACTCAAACTGATAGAAAGTTACTAACAGCGGAACAAAATGTGTTATTAGGTAGTGGAAATCCATTTGTAAAATTGACTTGCTACCTTTACGTTGCTTGTTGCTGCATTTGGGTATTAAACGTGTACTGATGGATGAACCCTTTGCAAAGACAATTTTAATGTATAAAAACGACAAAATAATGTAGTAATGCTATCACAAAATGTACCACATTATGCCACATAATGTGTCCTTTCTTGCTGCTTAATTCGACTGGCCCTGGCTATTGTGCAGTCGTCATAGAATTGTTGGATGTCATTAGAACCACCTGCCCACATCCTATGCTGGACTGAAGCTCTTTATAATCTTGGAGGGACTGGTGAGGGCCTGTAATAAAGTCATCAAGATACAGTGTTGTTGTCAAGAGAGAGTTGATGGCGCTTTGAAGTTCCAATTGCAGTGATGTATGTTCTCTAAATGAAGTGAATTGGTTTAGGATGGTTGATAGTAACAACCAGAATTTATGAGCATCATGCATGATTTGTCCTAACTGCGGGTTGTCATGATGTTTATGTTCTATGAAGCCACCATGGGGGAGGGGTGGAGAAAAACAGCACTCGCTGCGTAAAGCTACGTTACACTTAGTTATGCGTTTATTCACTCTCTGGGCCTCTATCCTGTGCAGAAGGCCAGGCTCTAAGTGAGTGGGGTCATCTAAGTCTCAAAGCTGGTAGTAAAATATGTTGTAGCCAGTGTTATATTTTTGTATTGATCAGGACAGCTCCCCAACAATAACGTTTTACAAAAAAGTACCTCAAAACAAGCACTCAAAAACCCAAAAGGATGGCAAACTAATAACAGATATATTGGCTTTGCCAGTGCTTATGGGATATTGGTAAATAGCTTGCTTTAATACATGTATTTTTGATTAGGTGATGTTCACTCTGGGTGTTTATGGGTGATGGTAAAAAAATTCATTCACAAACAGCATTGTCTGTACTAGGGGTGAGGGTGCAAGGCTTGGCTAAACACTTAAAAGGTCCGAAAGGCGAGAAATATTGTCTATACCAATGCTTGTTAAACTTGTTAACACTGTTTTTTTTTTTTTTTTAATTTTTATTTAGTTTTGAAAAACATAACAATGTGAAAATATCGGCTGTGCAGACAGTTAAGAGCAAGTGCGGAGATACAACATTACACTCCCCCCTCTTATACAAACAGCAGTTCAACATCAGGGAACTTGTTAACACTGTCTGGGCATTAGTTGTACCTCGTTATTACCTGTTTAACACCCAAATATAGCAATAAGCTAAAGAAATGTGACCAGTCAACCTTTGCAAAGGTTCTTCCACCTACTGCAAGATGTGTCATTGCGTTTTAACTAACGCTTCAACTGTTTGACCTAGAAGCAACATTTATTTTTGGTAAAATCTGCAGAATATGCGGCAGATGATGTATTATGTGGCAAACGCTGCAAATCTACAAGTATGCGAAAATTGCTGATGCCTCACAATCGCATAATTCCAGCTGCCCTGACTGTAACTGGTGAATTTGAATGGTTTGTTTTGGTTTATAAAAATGTGTTTGAACCCATTTCAACAATTAACTATAATGTCCAATTTACCCTTGTTTTTGTCACTCTCTCTCTCTCTCTCTCTCTCTCTCTCTCTCTCTCTCTCTATATATATATATATATATATATATATATATATATATATATATATATATATGTATATATATATATATATGACTGAACGACCACTCTATAAAACAGCAATCCAAGGACTCAACGGGGGTTACAAAGGAGAACCTTTATTCACTGATGGTATCTAGGCATGATGCATTTCGGCAACTCCTGCCTTCTTCAGATGCCGCGTACCACTGGTCTGAACCTTTTCCTTCCTGTGCTTTTATGAGGCACTCCCGGTAGATGGAGGTCAGCTGTTCCTGCTTAACATCAGGCAGCTGTGATCAAATGACAGACCACAACCCCCAGCATGCGATAAGTTGGAAGTCCGTAAGTAGGAATAATTAAGCTGTTAAATAAGCGCCGACATTGCCTGTTGCAGGAAGGGCCGTGTAGTGACAGATACAGTCCAAAATTAAATGTGTTAGGCATTCCCTCGAGTCCCCAACGTCCAATGCCACAATTGCGAAACAAACCGGGCCGCGGAGAAAGCTGCAATGAGCCGTCCCCCCTGTAAAGTTACAGTCTGCCGGCTGGCAGCAGCCTTTGATGTGGCCCGTTCTTGTGGTGGTCCTGCGAGAATCAATCCCTTGATTTCTTTGAAAGTTCGATGCCAGAAAACTCCCAGGACGCTTGGATGGACGGGTCCTTGTAGCGCGCCTCTGACAGACGCGAAAACATGACTGAACGACCACTCTATAAAACAGCAATCCAAGGACTCAACGGGGGTTACAAAGGAGAACCTTTATTCACTGATGGTATCTAGACATGATGCATTTCGGCAACTCCTGCCTTCTTCAGATGCCGCGTACCACTGGTCTGAACCTTTTCCTTCCTGTGCTTTTATGAGGCACTCCCGGTAGATGGAGGTCAGCTGTTCCTGCTTAACATCAGGCAGCTGTGATCAAATGACAGACCACAACCCCCAGCATGCAATAAGTTGGAAGTCCGTAAGTAGGAATAATTAAGCTGTTAAATAAGCGCCGACATTGCCTGTTGCAGGAAGGGCCGTGTAGTGACAGATACAGTCCAAAATTAAATGTGTTAGGCATTCCCTCGAGTCCCCAACGTCCAATGCCACAATTGCGAAACAAACCGGGCCGCGGAGAAAGCTGCAATGAGCCGTCCCCCCTGTAAAGTTACAGTCTGCCGGCTGGCAGCAGCCTTTGATGTGGCCCGTTCTTGTGGTGGTCCTGCGAGAATCAATCCCTTGATTTCTTTGAAAGTTCGATGCCAGAAAACTCCCAGGACGCTTGGATGGACGGGTCCTTGTAGCGCGCCTCTGACAGACGCGAAAACATGACTGAACGACCACTCTATAAAACAGCAATCCAAGGACTCAACGGGGGTTACAAAGGAGAACCTTTATTCACTGATGGTATCTAGGCGTGATGCATTTCGGCAACTCCTGCCTTCTTCAGATGCCGCGTACCACTGGTCTGAACCTTTTCCTTCCTGTGCTTTTATGAGGCACTCCCGGTAGATGGAGGTCAGCTGTTCCTGCTTAACATCAGGCAGCTGTGATCAAATGACAGACCACAACCCCCAGCATGCAATAAGTTGGAAGTCCGTAAGTAGGAATAATTAAGCTGTTAAATAAGCGCCGACATTGCCTGTTGCAGGAAGGGCCGTGTAGTGACAGATACAGTCCAAAATTAAATGTGTTAGGCATTCCCTCGAGTCCCCAACGTCCAATGCCACAATTGCGAAACAAACCGGGCCGCGGAGAAAGCTGCAATGAGCCGTCCCCCCTGTAAAGTTACAGTCTGCCGGCTGGCAGCAGCCTTTGATGTGGCCCGTTCTTGTGGTGGTCCTGCGAGAATCAATCCCTTGATTTCTTTGAAAGTTCGATGCCAGAAAACTCCCAGGACGCTTGGATGGACGGGTCCTTGTAGCGCGCCTCTGACAGACGCGAAAACATGACTGAACGACCACTCTATAAAACAGCAATCCAAGGACTCAACGGGGGTTACAAAGGAGAACCTTTATTCACTGATGGTATCTAGGCATGATGCATTTCGGCAACTCCTGCCTTCTTCAGATGCCGCGTACCACTGGTCTGAACCTTTTCCTTCCTGTGCTTTTATGAGGCACTCCCGGTAGATGGAGGTCAGCTGTTCCTGCTTAACATCAGGCAGCTGTGATCAAATGACAGACCACAACCCCCAGCATGCATATATATATATACACATCAACTACGTTGTAGTCCTCCACGACCCATTGTACGGAGGCACAAACTCCTCAAACACCTTCACTCATAAGTAGTATGCTTTTTTCTTTATTTTTGCAATCCGTCACCAATCATATGTTCCCAACAGGTAACACTAATTCATTAAAGAGCAATATGATCAGCAAACTACATCAATCTCCCAGGCTGATGCATTTCGGCTACTGCCTTCTACTATATATATATATATATATATATTACCTACTGGCGGTCGCCAGTAGGTAGTTATAGTTAGGACCTATTTTCCATAGGAAATCCGCAACATTCTATTCCCAATAACTTTGGCGCCGATTGCCGAATCTTCGCGAAATTTTCAAACCTTTTGGCCAGCTCCGGTCCGCTCCTATCCTGAAAGTCTGGGGATGATGCATGTAGCGGGGGCCGAGAAAAAAGGGGGTCCCAAAATATGTTTTCCTCATGCAATTTCCCATAGGACTTTTAGGCGCAGCTACATGCTGAACGGAACTACACCAAATTTGGCAAAGAGGTAGTCCTCCGTTCAGACTCGTGCCTTTTGCTTAAATGGAGTCAATCTGTTCAGTAGTTCCTGAGAAAATTACAGTTAAAAGTACATATATATCTATGGCCGCGCTGGATCTGCGCACCCTGAGCGCACCCTCCCGATCACGCGCTGAATGCTAATTGGCTGTCAAGTGGTTGTCAACATTCGAACCCAGGAACTGTTGGCAGCCATTTTGTGCCTCGGTAGAAGCGAGGCTGAAGACGTCTGTGGAATAAGTGTGCAAAACGTATAAAGGGGGCAGGACACTGTTGTTTGCTATGAGAGGGCGGGAGTCTTCCGCCCTCCCATAGCAAACTTGGTTTGGATTTTTGAAAGAGAGAGCAGGGAAACCTGCTCTCGCTTTCAAAATCCAAACCATATTGCTTTTCAACACGGGGAGCTGCATGTCAGCAGCTCCCCATGTGGAAAAGCAATGCCGGCTCCCCCACAGTCCCCAATGTTTTTTATAAGCCCCAGGGGATGGGGTCGCCGGGGATAATAACAATTAGTGATAGGGGCTATTTTTTTTTACGTTAAAATTAGGAGTCATGTATCCAGCACGCGTTGGTGTGCACGCATTGGATGCACGACTACTAACCTGTAGGGTGCGCGACTCCAGCGCGTTTGGTGCATGACTTCTACGCGTCGGATGCATGATTCTAACACGGGTGCGCGACTCCAAAAAAAAAGAAAAAAAACAATAAAAAAATAATATAAGTATATTTAAAAGAATATAAAATATTAAAAAAAAATATATAATAATAAGTAGATTAAAAAATGTAGTTAAGGAGAATAAAAAAAATTAGAACAACAAATACATTTTAAAAATATCATTTAAAAAACCTTTCAAATTCACTGAAAAAACCATAAGTTTCAGACATGTTATACTTAAGAATTAGCATTTAAAAAACCTTTGAAATTCACTGAAAAAATCATAGGTTTCAGACATGTTATAGTTAGGAATTAGCATTTTAAAAACCTTTGAAATTCACTGAAAAAAACATAGGTTTCAGACATGTTATAGTTAGGAATTAGCATTTAAAAAACCTTAGAAATTCACTGAAAAAAACCATAGGTTTTAGGGGTGTTATAGTTAGCTGGACATTTCACTCGTACAAAACCATTGAAATTCCTCCGTTATAGTTAGTTCTACTAACTATAACTTGCGTGCCTGCAATCCACTGCTGATGATGCCACATATTAAATCATTCATGACATGGTCAGTGACATCACTGATGACATCACTGATAACATATCAAATGACATCACTGATGACATCACTGAAGACATCATCTGGTAGATGTAATATGTGACTTTTTCAGTGAATTTCAAAGGTTTTTTAAATGCTAATTCTTAAGTATAACATGTCTGAAACTAACTATAACAGAGGAATTTCAATGGTTTTGTACGAGTGAAATGTCCAGCTAACTATAACACTCCTAAAACCTATGTTTTTTTCAGTGAATATATATATTATCTACTGGCGGTCGCCAGTAGATAGTTATAGTTAGGAACGTGTTTCCATGGGAAATCTGAAAATTCTATTTTGAATAACTTTGGCGCCGGTTGACGAATCTTCTCGAAATTTTCAAAACTAATGGGGCGCTCCGCTCAGCTCCTACCCTGAAAGTCTCGGGGGGATTCGTCAAGCGGGGGCCGAGAAAAAAGGGGGGTCCCAAAACGCGTTTTCCCCATGCATTTTCCCGTAGGACCTTTAGTCGAAGGTACAGCCCGAACGGCTGAACAGAATTACTTGAAATTTGGCAGAGAGGTAGTCCTCAGGTCAGGGATGTGCCTTTTGCATATATGGAGTCAATCTGTTCAGTAGTTCCAGAGAAAATTGCAGTTAAAAGCACATACATATCTATAGCCGTGCACCATGCGCACACCGTGCGCTCACCGTGCGAGCACCCTAACGTGCGCGAGCGTAATTCTGATTGGTGGTTACATGTTAGTCAACGTTCGAATCGGTCGAAATCAGGAAGTGTCGGCCGCCATTTTGTTTGTTTTCAGTGCGAGAGTGAAAAAGGAAGGTGGCGAACGTGAAAAGGGGGCAGGGTAGAGAGTTCCTAACCCCCTAGCCTTTGTCAGGGGGTCCCTGAAGGACCCCAAAGGCAGAAAAAAACATTTAAAAAATTTTTTGAAAAAATCGCGGGGGTGAAAACCCCCCCCAAAAAAACCAACATTTTAATACGTAGTTTATTGTAAAATAAATATAGAAAAAAAATAATAATACATACATAACTTAGCATTTAAAAAACGTACAAATTCACTGAAAAAACCATAGGTTTCACACACGTTATAGTTAGGAATTAGGTTTCACACGTTATAGTTAGGTGGATATTTCACTCGTAAAAAACCAATGAAATTCCCCCGTTATAGTTAGTTCAGATAACTATAACACGCGCGCCCGCAATCCTGCTCATGACGTCACATATTACATCACTCATGACATGGTCAGTGGCATCACTAATGACATCACTGATGACATCATCCTTGTGATAGAGTGGCGGTCGCGCGAGTTATAGTTATCTGAACTAACTATAACGGGGGAATTTCATTGGTTTTTTACGAGTGAAATATCCACCTAACTATAACATGTGTGAAACCTATGGTTTTTTAAGTGAATTTGCAAGGTTTTTTAAATGCTAATCCCTAACTATAACGTGTGTGAAACCTATGGTTTTTTCAGTGAATTTGTAAGGTTTTTTAAATGCTAAGTTATGTATGGATTATTATTTTTTTTATATATTTATTTTACAATAAACTACGAATTAAAAAAATTTAAAAAATGTATTCATTTTTTTTTTGGTTTTTCACCGTGCGCGCACGATGCGCGCACCCCCGCGATTTAAAAAAAAAAAATTTAAAATGTTTTTTTCTGCCTTCGGGGTCCTTCAGGGACCCCCTGACAAAGGCTAGGGGGTCAGGAACTCTCTACCCTGCCACCTTTTCACGTTCGCCACCTTCCTTTTTCACTCTCGCACTGAAAACAAACAAAATGGCGGCCGACACTTCCTGATTTCGACCGATTTGAACGTTGACTAACATGTAACCACCAATCAGAATTACGCTCGCGCACGTTAGGGTGCTCACACGGTGCGCTCACGGTGCTCGCACGGTGTGCGCACGGTGCGCGGTTATAGATATGTATGTGCTTTTAACTGCAATTTTCTCAGGAACTACTGAACAGATTGACTCCATATATGCAAAAGGCACATCCCTGAGCTGAGGACTACCTCTCTACCAAATTTCAAGTAATTCTGTTCAGCCGTTCGGGCTGTACCTTTGACTAAAGGTCCCTATGGAGAATTGCATGGGGAAAATGCGTTTTGGGACCCCCTTTTTTCTCAGCCCCGCTTGACGAATCCCCCCGAGACTTTCAGGGTAGGAGCGGAGCGGAGCGCCCCACCTATTTTGAAAATGTCGCGAGGATTCGTCAACCTGCGCCAAAGTTATTCCAAATAGAATGTTGCGGATTTCCTATGGAAACACGGTCCTATGTTGAGATTAAACTAATTGTGACGGGTAGCCTCTCGGGAAAACGTGCAGACATGTGGTTGATTCTGCCCTATCCATACTAGCCTCGGAGAAGTGAAACAGATACTTCATGTCTTCATATCTATTCCTGGAATGTGACTTTAAGGAGAGCATGACACTCAGCAGACTTTACACTTGAATTTTATCATGTTCCTATGTCTGCTACACATTATTGTTCTATGAAAGGTGGTTATGGTAGGGTGCTTGTTTCGCGTGAAAAAATGTATGCATTGCTACAGATATACATATGATTCTGTTTTTCTGGCTGTGGCATATATGAAATAGATAATGATTTGTCTCTCCTGTATCTGTGGGTAGTGAAAACATTGGGGAAAACATCCAAAAACACAACCCCCTGCTGGAGAGGAAAAGAAGAAATGGCTTTGGGGGAAGGCAGGGATCTGTACACTCTAAAACCATCAAGTAGGAAGTAGATGCCATCAGAGCTTGCAATTTACCAGATGCCTGAGTGATATCATTTGGCAGTTCAGGCTGGACTGTTCCCATGAGGCACAGGGTCAGACTGATTTGCATATGGCCATGTCTGAACTGGGGTGGTGGAGTGAGCTAAAGAATGATGATGGATTAAACCCAGATCAGTTGACTGGGAGTGAGTGTTTGATTTGCTCAAACGCTCCGTTCATCATCCCCTTTGGTATTGCTTTGTTCGCCCTAAGTTGTCAGGGTATGCCCAGACATGGGTCCCTTGCTCACTTTGCCACTGGATTCAATATAGCCTGGCTGATGAGGGTTATGAACCCGAAACCGGTCCCAGGATGCTTGTTTCCGGTCCAGGGAAGACATGGCTTGGCAGTTCGGGCTGGACTGTTCCCATGAGGCACAGGGTCAGACTGATTTGCATATGGCCATGTCTGAACTGGGGTGGTGGAGTGAGCTAAAGAATGATGATGGATTAAACCCAGATCAGTTGACTCGGGGTGAGTGTTTGATTTGGTCAAACGCTCCGTCCATCATCCCCTTTGGTATCGCTGAGTGATATCATTGGCACTACTATGACCCACCTGGAGCCAGTAGGCATGGACACTTTTAATGTGTGATTGTGTCAAATATTGTCATATGTCTAATCCCTCAGTGGCATTTTTAATACAGAAAAGGTTATCTTTCACCCTCTTCTCTCCTTCTCATGAGGACACATCATCTACTATAACCGATAAATGTCCTGTCTAGCCTGATGGCATTTCCATGGACAGCCCCAGAAAGGTGAAAATGAGCTCCTTCAGGCCCTCCATCTTGTCCATAAATTGAGTGAATGGGTAAGTTTCCAGCTTGATCCATTATCTCATGAGCACGTCTTATACTGCTGGGTGGGTACTAAGGGCCATATTTTGACTTAGGCGTTCTTCGGCTGAGACTGCCACTGCTGCGTTCCCAGGAACACCACCAAGTCCATGGTGAGCCCACCAGCCAGATTACGAGTATAATCCTGGGTGGGCCGAGGTGCTGCAGCGGTCTCATGGCGGTGGTATGTTAGGCTCATAGGAGAGCATCTGAAGCATACTGCTGCTGTGACAGGACTGAATGCTCGTCCATGCACGGTGTGGCATGCACCATGCTGTACATGCCACACAGTGAGTGCACGACCATGCACTTGTGGGGGGGGCACTTCATGTGCCTCCCGCACCTACCCCATGGGCAGATTTGCCTGGGGGTCCTGTTCAGGAGCCCCTCCTCGCCCTTCCACCAGCTTTTTCATGTAGGGAGCACCGCCATGAAAAGCCTTGTGGAAGGGCAAGTCGTACTATGGATGGTGGTGCCGGGATCAGCACTGCCTCCATTCCTCATCATTTCCAACACGGCCAGCATCGCGGGATCCAGGATCCTGACGGTGCCAGAGGTGTTGTAGCAGTGTGCTGGTGGTCTGACCACCGCACTCTTAATACGGCAGGCGGACCACGGTGGGCAGACTGCCACCGTGAGTATGTCAGTCCCAGAACTGCCGTACTCATAATAAGGCTCTAAGTCAGGGTGTAGATAAAACTGCTGACATAGGTGAAATACATCTGAAGATGTTGAAGGTGTTGCTGTAGTTGGAAACCCAAAGTTATTGCACAAATTAATTTGAATGAGGGCCTCATCTGACTGATCATGTACAGGAGATCTTGGGTAACATGAATTATGAAGTGGAGGAGATTCCCCCTCATCCTTATGCTTTCTCTCTCACAGGGAGGGGAGACAAGCCAGGACAACAGACACTAATTCAAATAGCTCCCCCTGGAAATAAACAGAAGGAAGAGAAGCTCCATCCTCAAAAAACTTGTTTTTCCAATAATGGCGGGACATTCTGTGGGAGCCTCAATCGAGGAGGAATGAAAGAGTTGTGTTTCTCATATGCTTTCTTGTGGTTTTTTTTCTCTCTACTTTCCCCTTAGTGGCAACATATTATACGAATTCACTCATTCTTGAGCTGCCTGAAAGATGCTTTATTCTATCATGTGTCCCTCACTTAAGTCCAACAATAAACTAACACCCCACCAAAATATGTTCAAGATCGACCTCTACTTTTCACACGAGTACACGTGGACATCAGTAGGTGGAGACACAGAGAAGTGCATTCTGGGCACCTGTTTTACCACCCACGTTATTTACAGCCACTTTGACAAATACAAACTCAGGACTAACCTCTCTGAACCTCTGCTGCCTCAGCTCAGAGCCTCCTTCGTGCCTACTGAGACTGCAAATCGCCTTGTGTGCCATGCTGTATAGGCTCGGATTTTAGGCTGTGCACCAATTGTGGGATGGGACAAACAACTAGGGATATCTGTTTTCCGCTTCACTGTTTTTATTTCATAATTTTGGGTATTTAATACATCAGGATGTTACCCCAATGTGGTTGCCTGGTGCTAATTGCATTGAAGTCAGTAGATACCCGTCGTCTTTAGCAAGGGATAATTGCTCTATGCACTGTTTGTTGTTAATCCTCATTTTCACTAACATGAAAAGGATGGTCAATTTTGCACTAATATTATTTGCACTACTCCCACTTCTTTGCTCGTACACGGATATCTGAATGAGGCTATGGCGTGATATTGAGTTGTCCTTTCTAGATATTTAGTGTTTTAAATTTCATCTATATTCAGTTTAGGCTTAGTCCTTCTTTTCTCTCTTTGCCCTTCTTTGATGCTACTTCAGTCACAAGGCTTTAGCATGTACAATTTTAAAGTACATGATACTGCAAAGCTAACTCGAGTATTCGAAAAATAGGATTATCAGAGATATCTTTGAAAGGCATAAAATAAGGTAGGAAAATGACACAAGTAGATCCACCAAAAAAGAAATTCCCGTAAACAGGAGCTATACATACGTATCTAAGTATTCCTCTGATCCATCCAGGCAGGGCTGGTGTCCTCGTTTACCCCGGAAGAGCATCATTGGCTTGCGCTCCTGCTTTAATTATAGGCACTATGAGGTATTTTGGAACTTGCGGGAACACTACATAAGGAATGTGCTGGCTGGGCTTGCAGCACTGAGGCTGTCCTGGTATCCCTCCTTTCCTGGGCCTGTTGTGGGCTGCTAATCACATCTCTACCTTTCAACAGTGTTATTAGGCAGTAATAATAGATGTGTGACTGCCCCTGTTATCCCTCCTACATGGAACCCCACCCATTCAGCTTCCAGGAACAGAGCAGGATCCAGCCATTTAAATCTGCATGCCCAGTATGTGGGCTGCACTTGTGACCTACCTGCTTTTACCCATGACCAGGAATTTTAGGATTGTGTAAGGATTATGGGCAATCTTTTAAACCGTTAGAAGAGGCTTACTGTCTGGGACTGGAGTATATAACAGCTAGGTTGTTCATACGAAGGGAGTAAAAGGGAACAAACAACTCAGAGGATTAGAAACACATCACACCGACAGACATACCCCTAGACTCTAAGACGGACAGACATTTCTGCAGGATTCAGTGAATCTCCACACACTTTTTGATTCTTTGAATTAGGAGTACACGTTTGCATGAGAATTAGTGGCATTTAAGGGAAAAATGTGTCGTGTATTTGACCCATTTAGTAATTTACCCACTCTCTTCCAGATAAAAGCAGTATTTAAACAGCACAGATTTTTCATTGTCAATTGTTGGTGGTACAAAGCAGCCATAGCTCTGAAGCTCCCTACTCTGGAGTGAACTTTTCCTTTCCATCTGCCCCTTAATTGTTTTACTTCAAAAGTGAAAGAGACAACACATGAGAACAGAGAGGAGAGAAAAAATAGACAGAGAGTTGCTCACATCACAATGTACTATCAAGAAGAATGCCTTACTTGTATTATGCGCTTAATGTTTTATTTTAAGTCATATGCCTTAAATGTTATTTGTTCATCAGCAACTTTGTAACTTTGTAAGAACTACAGCTGTGTCCATGGAGAAAAATCGTTATGCAAAATCACTTCCACAGTGAACACTGAAAAAAAATGTTGCGAAAATGTCTCAGAATGCATTTTTGATTCCAGGACGCCTGCACATACTGTAGTATTGCAGAAAATGCTGTTGTGGCAGAGGCAGCTTGAACAATAACAAAGGTGCAATCTGAATATGATCATTAGTAGAGAACAGAGATAACTCTATACCAAACAGGGAAAATGTCGGTTTTCTTCATCAAAATATATTTAAATAGTTGAGTGGCCCAACTGAAAAAGCAGACTATTGGCTGATTATGAAGAGATGACTGAATGAAATTGAAAACAAGCATTGACAAAGCAATGGATCTGAAAACAAGGAATTCTTCTGTGGTAAATTTAAATTACCTGTACTTAATTTATGCGGTAAAGTTCAATAAGGATAACTCAGAATAAATAAGAGGCAGAATCCGTGATATTTGAGGTTTTAAAAGGGGTTTTATTCCTTACAAAGGAATTGGTTCGAACCAGGCAATCGGATTCCGTCACCACGAAGGTTCGGGAAGGGATTGAGCATACTTTATTGACAGGTTATCATATATATAGTAAATGCATTACAGTAAAGGCAGATGCAGAAGGCGTAACAGCTGAGAGGAGAGATAAGAATACACATACGTAATGAAAAAGGCGTTACAATAGGCGTGCATAAGGGCGTGTACTAGAAACGTCATTATGAGGATGTCACAGGTGGGTGGATCCATAAGAGAATCCTGCAATGTCAGCAGAAATACATGGCAGAGATGCGCGCACAGCAGCATGACGTGTGATTGACGTATAACTGGAGGGTGAAGGGGACTTGACATTTAGCCCTACATGAGGAGACAGAAGTCTGGGATGTCAGAACAACCTAATCCCAAATCGTATCTAATATCTTGTGTTTAAGGAACTGTATTATCTGGAAGGAAAGGTCTCTCGGGCAGAGGCTATTCTATACTGACTGCTAGTGCGTGTATAAGCGTCTACGTGTCTACATGAGATGCGAGGGGGCATGGGCCTACCATGGTAACAGGAGCTATGAATTACTTGCACGGAGACAGTGAGGCCGGGCCCTTTGCTCTGCAGCTGGAAGGATGTTTACCTAAACTACTAGACAGGAATGTATTTTTCGAGGAGCGGAGCAGATAACTTGAAGGCAAAATACAGTCTTGGCAGGCAACAGGCCGAGCCAGGCACCGTTAGCCGCGCAGGGAGTAAGACAAAGGTCATGGACACAGATGCAGGTCCAGGCTGGAGCATTCAGAGGCAGAAGGCAGGAAAAGGCTCGATGGCAGAATTCAGGGCCTAACTCGCCAGAGCTGAAAAACGTGAAAGGTGCACCATATGAAGACGGTGGCAAGTCATACTTAGGAACGGAATATTCGACCCATTCATGGTGGATCTGAAAGAGGACATGTTAACGTTGGACACAAATGTATTTGCGTCTTCATAGCTGGAAGTGGAGGGAACATACATGTACTTGTAGCACGTACATGGAGCCGTTGGGGTCTAAGATAGGGGACACAATTGATCATAAAAATTCATATTTCCTCATTCCATCCTTGTCCCCTACGGACCCTTCATGATATATCGATCCTCATGAATCCATCAATCTGTTCATGTAACATCATTTGCTCTTCTTTCTTCTTACGGGATTTTGAATGAGAACTTGAGTGTGGAATACATGATGTGGCACACAGGCCGCAAATCGCTGGCCCACATTGTAGACACAGGCAGCAACTGAATACTATGAGAAGGGCAATACCTAGGAAGGATAGGACCTTCCATCCCCAGGCTGACAACATACTCCAGAACCAACCGGACCAAGTCCAGGTGCCTGGATTCTAGTGTATCTGACTTGCAATTTTATGAGGACGAGTTATGGCTTTATATACTGATGGCGCGTTTTCTGGAATGAAAACACAGCAGCTCGATCCGATGACTCTACAGGCTCCGCCCCTATCGGCCAGGATGACGTCAAGGACAAGACGATTTTGGAGAACAACAATCCGCATCGCAGACTGCTCTTCCGTTAAGTTGCCTAGGGCAGAAGTAGTTTCATTCACTACTGCTTCAAGGGTTCTGGTTAATTTGCGTATCAGTTTACTATTAGAGACAACACCTATGTAGGGAAAGAGACCTTTATTGAAGTCTGTGTATTGTTCCCATGCCGTTTCAGTGTAGTCGACAATCGGGAGATCTCTCTGGGGTCTATTGTGTACTAGATGGGTATTTCTATGATAATCAGGAGGGGCTAGGAAAACAGGTGGCAGAAGGAATGCAATGTAACAGGTACCATCCCAATCTAGAGGTAAACGTATATATGCGGTATGACCACAAATGAAGTAGGAATGACGGGAAGCTCTAAATGTAGACTTGCCTTGATCACTGAATTCGATCACAGTAGTACATTTACTATGACCCAGGTGTACTGAACCATTCTTTCTTGCACATAATTCACCTTTGACTGGTAATACTGACATAGCAGGCAAGACTGGTGCAGCTTCGGATTCAACATTCAGAATCATGAGGTTAAGTGTAAAGTTACCTAATCCATATACTTCATTTTCTAGATCAGTTCCTGTCCTTTTGGGAAGTCCCTCTTTGTTAGGGTAGCAGGCTTTAAGCAAAACTAAGTTCAGGTTTCCCCATACCCAGTTGCCCTGGTTAACTACGGTATTTGAATCCAAAGAATTAATCAAACTAAACCATGCACCACAGGAACCGTTGTGTGTGAACGGATACGGAAAGAGGGGCAGAACTCCCTTGTATTTCTGGTAGGGAGGGAGTCGGCCACATATCCAACAATTTGTAGCGTTGTTGGTCTGATGGGAGTGATGTAATATACTAATGAATGTGTTGTTGCGCAGCGCAAGTCTGTAGGCCAACTCATGCGGAGGTAATTCGCTAAAAGAGTGTTCGGCAGTAACATTGAAAGCAGAATGTGCACGCTTGAAAATAGGGTAGTATATGTGCAACAGTATACTTGCAGCAATAATCAGAAGATTTAGGAAAAACATAATCAATAATGTCAATATACAGTGACTACGAAGTGATTTACAATATGCACGTTTCTTGAGCTGTTTCTGTCTATCTCTCTCTCTATTTCGGTCTAGGGGATACATGTCAGAAACTAATTTAACCGATTCACCTAGGAGAGGACTTAAACAATTAAATTGTCTGACTTGCTAGACCTTAGTTTCAGTTTATATTCCTGGGAAGCAGTTTTCTCGACCAGGGGGAGTTTTGAGTCAGTCTGTGGAGGAGGGCAGGGCTGAGAGTTCAAATCAGAAGGCAGTCCGTGAAATTTCTTGATATGGCTCGAATGCAGCCAACCCTTGCGACCCTCAATCTTCACTGCTGTCCTCGTGGTCAGAAGTACTAATTTCGGCGTTTGCCAGCGAGGCTCCAGCGGGCTCCCCCTGTCGAAATTTCTTATAAACACATAATCGCCGGGAACCACTTCATGGGGCTTCACCTCGGTGTTGTCGGGAAAGGCTGCAGCTACCTGTGAACGGCAAGATTGTAGTGCAGACATCAAGGAAGCAAGGTAATCTGTCAGCATATTACAATCAACATCAGTGATTTTGCGAGGTATAGGCGTCCCCCACATATTTGGTGGCCTACCGAAGACCACCTCGTACGGGGATAGCCCTGTTCGAGAATGTGCTATCATTCTCATGTAAAAGAGCGCAACTGGTAAAGCTACTATCCAGTCGACGCCTTTCTCTCTGCAGATTTTAGAAAGTTGAATTTTCAGAGTCTGATTATGACGCTCCACGAGACCTGCTGCCTCGGGATGCCGGACACAGTGGAATTTCCACTGATAGCCTAACAGGAGTGTAATGTGTTTCACTAGCTCGGATGAGAACGGCTGACCGTTATCTGAGTACACGATACGGGGCAAACCATACCGTGGGAAGAATTCACGAACCAGCTGCTTGGCAGTGGTCGGAGCAGTGTAATCTGGGACTGGATATGCTTCTGTCCATCGGGAAAGTGCGCATACAACTACGAGGACATATTTGAATCCTCGACAACGTTCCATCTGGATATAATCCATCTGGAGGACTTCAAAAGGGTGATCAGGAGGTTGAAATCCACCTTGCTCTACAGGAATGCTTTTACCTGGGTTGAACTGACAACAAATCATGCAAGTACGCACTTTCTGTTTGGCTGCTGCTCGTAAGTGTTTATTGAACCAAATGTTTTGAATACTGTCTAGCATAGCTTTCTCTCCTAGATGCGCTGGACTATGTATTGTGTTAATGATAACTTGAACCATGGAGTCGGGGAGAAACCATGTAGATTTTCCCTTCGTCATCCATCCCTGATCTGTTTGGATCCCTCCTAGTTCAGTCCATTTCTTGATTTCCTCTGGTGTAGCATGTGTCTGTATGTCAATTACATCAAGGGCGGGATCCCTAACTGTCATGCAGTGTGTCGATGTCGGAACTATTGTCTTTGTCAAGTCAGTTGCATGAGTTCGATTCTGCGCTGTTTGCTTAGCTGTTCGGTCTGCCAGGTCGTTACCCTGGGAAATGATATCGGTGACTTTTGTATGGGCCTTGCACTTCATGATAGATATCGCAGTAGGCAGATGTATTGCATCTAACAGAGCTTGAATGAGGGGACCGTGTTGAATGTTGGCACCGTGAGAAGTTAAATAACCTCTCTCTCGCCAGAGGACTCCGAAGTCGTGTACAACTCCGAATGCATAACGTGAATCTGTGTATATGTTAACTCTCTTATTTTTGGCTTGAATACAGGCTTGTGTCAGAGCGATGAGCTCTGCTGCTTGAGCTGACAAGGTGTCAATACAATACGTTTCAATAACTTCGGTGTCTGTCGTGACTGCGTAAGCGGCCACTAACTCTCCTGTACTTGTTCTCATGCATGAACCGTCCACATAAAGTGTCAGGCCTGGATCTGGTAATGGAATGTCTGTCAAGTCTTGTCTGGGTTTCGTCGTAATAGTAATGACTTCAATACAATCATGTGCCAATGGGTCTGTTCCACTTAAGGGCAAAAGTGTGGCAGGATTTAATGTACTACAGCGTCTGATTTCTATGTGTGGCTGAAACAATGTCAATTCATAACCTGTCAGTCGTGCTATAGTCAAGTGCTGGGTCTGTGTTCGGTTTAAAAGAACTTCCACGGAATGTGGAACTTGCACTGTCAATTGATGTCCTAATACTATGGAATCGCTTTGTCTGATCGCTAAAGCTGTCGCTGCGACTGATTTCAAGCACGTAGGCAGAGCCTGGGCTACTGGATCTAATGTGCTAGAAAAGTAAGCACACGGTTTGTGTGAACCTGCTTGTTCCTGAGTGAGTACTGACAAGGCAGTACCTTCGCGTTCTGTGACAAAAAGTGTAAAAGGCTTACTGTAACATGGTGTCGCTAAAACAGGTGCTTGACATAAGGCTTTCTTTAAGTCTTCAAAAGCTTGTGTATGTTCCTGAGTCCAAGGGAGGACAGTCGATGTCGCTGCCTCCTGGGTTGTCAACTGAATGAGTGGCTTTACTAGAAATGCATATTGGGGAATCCATTGTCTACAGTACGAAGTGAGGCCTATGAAGGCCCGCACCTCCTTTTGTGTCTTGGGTGGTGACATGTTTACAATTAACTGGATGCGGTCGGGTGTGAGCTGTCTCCCCCCTTTGGACAGCAAGTGCCCAAGGTACACAACTTGCTGAACACAGAATTGCAGCTTCGAAGGGGACACCTTGTGCCCCTTGTCGGCCAGAAAATGTAAAACCGTCAGTGATGCTTTTTCACATTCGGGCTCGCTTCGAGCGGTGATCAGCAGATCATCGACATACTGAAGCAGGGCAGTGTTAACAGGCATGTGGATACTGTCAAGTTGTCTTTTCAGTGCTTGGCTATAGATGCTGGGGCTTTCTGTGAATCCTTGAGGCGCGCGTGCAAATTTGAAGCTTCGTCCATTTAAACAGAATCCGAACAAATATTGGCTTTCCGGATCGATTGGGACGCTAAAGAAGGCGTTCTTGAGGTCAATTACAGTAAAGAACGTTGCTTCTGAATCAATAGCTGTCAATAATGAAGAGATATCTGGAACCACAGGATACTGTGGTACAATGCATTTATTCAATTCGCGCAGATCAATAATTAATCGATAAACTGGGGGTGCATTTGGATCAGTACGTTTAAGAATTGGAATGATAGGAGAATTACATACATTGGAGTCGGTTTCCACAACCACTCCTTGTGCAATGAGCTCGTCAATGATTTGCAGCAAAGCCACTACAGCATCTGGAGGTAACTTGTATTGTCGAATTCGTGGTAATACCACTCCTGCTTTGAGTGTGACTCGATATGGTGTAATGTGCATACAACCTACATCAGTGGGGCCTTGTGCCCATAAATGTGCAGGGACATTCTGTAACCGGTGATCCATGTCTCTCAATACGTAGTGACCTTTAAAGTCACGCAAAAATAATCGTACCCCTTCCGGAGAACAACATATTACAGCTCCTAGAGCTTTCAGTGTCTTTATACCTAACAAGTTTTCTGGGCATGATTTTGTAAGCAATAAATCTGTAGTCCGTGTCAATGGACCAACTGCAAGAGGAAGAGGTTGCGATACTTCGTTAACAATAGGCTTTCCTGAAAATCCAAGGGAAACATTCTGTGAGCCTAAGAGGGGTGCCCCTGGAACCTCGTCGTGACTTATAGTTGTTCTGCTTGCCCCTGTATCAATTAAAAACTTTCTGTCTTTCCCTAATACTTGACTATGTACATAAGGACCCTCTTGATCTACAGGAACCTCAATAAGAGGCAAGCCAACCTCCCTCTCTAGGCTGTTTCATGTGTATCGCTGATAATCGGGATAGTCATTTTGTGCATACTGGTACATCTGTTGTGTCGTGTTTTGTGTTGCGGCACTAGGCTGTGGCTGTGGTACTGCTACGGTCTGTTGTGAAGCTTGCATAGGCTGTACATTCTGAGGTACTTGTGGTTGGATCTGATCCTGTCTAGGTGGACGCGGTCTCTCCTTGGTTTTACCCGTAGAGATATTGTGTTTCAGAACTGCACAATCGTTTATATAATGACCTGGCTGTTTACAATAGTTGCATGTCCCTTTAACAGGAACCGCTGAATTACTGGACTGTGTCGCACCCTTTTTATGACCGTCAGCTGGAACTGACTGAGCAACGAGCATTTTCATTTTCGTGTCTTTCATACGTCTTTGTTCGTGTTCTTGTTCTTCTCTAATTCTATTCTGGTGGTACTGTAACATCTGTAACATTTGTGAAGGGGTATTAGCTTGCCAAGTGCTCTCGACTTTCAATACTCTGTTCTTAACCTGGGGCAGGGAATTCTCGACTAATTTTGTTACAAAAAGATGTGGATATGAATCGCTACTTGCTTTCAGGCCGCTATTAATACCAAAACATTTTTCAAATCGGGAATAAAAATCACTAGTGTCTTCATCGGGTTTCTGTTTGCAGGCTGAGATTGCACCCCAGTCTTCCTTTTTCGTAGTTATTAAGCGTGGCAATACTTGTACTAACAATCCTGGTAACGCTTTAGTTTTGTCCCCAAGCCCTAGGCCTGGAGTTCGGGTATTTTCTTCGTTTTCTAATGCTGTCCAATCAATCTTTTGCTCTCCCACCTCCCATTCTTTTTCTTTGAGTTTCTCGTAAATACCGGCAGGCAATAATACTTTTAATATTTTCATAATGTCAGGATAGGTATAATCACCCATGAGTAACATGTCTTTTATTTCACGGTGAAAACCTGCTGGATCTCTGTCATGACTGGGCACTAATTTTTTCATTTCCAATAGTTCTATTTTAGTTATGGGCGTGTACACAAACACGCGTCTAAAAGTATTATCATCATTTTTAACTGGGTGCACTTCGCGTAAGGGATTCTGTCTGTCTATGTAATACATTTTTCTTTCCATGGAGGGAGCTGGATCAAGCTGTGGACACAGGAAGGCACTGTATCTGTGCCGATGTTCTAGAATTACTTTAATTAGATCGGTACCTAGACCTCTCCATTTCTTCATGAGTAGTTCTATCAGTATATCAGGTAGGGGACCAGGATCGGAGTGTTGGCTTTTATACAATATAAGGAGGTGTTGTATCATGTACATACCAGCTAAACGCTGTTCGTCTGGTGAAAGATTCAAAAACGTGTGTGCTAGCGCGTCATCACTATATTTATCAGAACTGTCAGCCCATTGTACTGCTGACCTGGCTAATTCTTGTTCATCCATAGAATCGAGTACATGGTACCCCATTCGTTCTTGAAGTATTTTATCAGTAGCCTGAAATAAGTGTTCAGGGGTCTTTGGATTTGACATGGCTGCTTGAAAAATTCTCTTACTTTCTGGACGTATCGGACGCATTGAATTATTAAAAGATCTTCCCTTACCTACATAAGCTATCATTTCTCTAGCTGGTAATTGTAATTGTCCTGTTGTCGTTTCTGGTTGTTCCTCCTCCTCCGAGGATTCAGTCTTATCTGCATCTATTTCTCTTTCAGGCTGTTCTCTTTCACGTATTTGTTCTACTGTTTTTCGGATCCTTCGGTACATATTTTCTATACTATTCTGTTTATCATGTTTTCCGTCTGCTATATTCTGACCCCATTTGTTAAGTGCTTTCATTTCTTCCGGGTCTACACCCGGCCTATCTCTGTTTCTTATCAAGCAGTTTATGAAGAAGCGTAACAACAGTTTTTGCGTGTCCACTTTCTGGTATGCCATGGCCTCGCCAATACTTTCAGGACCTTGCCCTGTTTGGACAAAGTGATATATTTTGTCTAGATGATCAATCATTCCTGGTAGTATCATTAAATAGTTCGCAACTCGTCGTAGACGTACTGATGATAGCATCATTCTGTCGTCTTTACCGGGTACTGGATCATATCTACAGTCTGTAAGAGGCTCTTTAAGTATGTCGTAATTCGCTGTTTGAGGTGTACGTTGGTGTGCTAAATCCCTATAAGTCAATCGATGTGTTGGTGGTGGCGTATGAAAACCTCCTGTCGCACCTCCTGAGGTGCCAGGTCCAAAAGGATTCGTTGGGTGTAAGGTAGGGAGAATAGGTGCAGGAAGGAGTGGAGGAACAGGCGGAAGGTTTGGAACGGGAGGAGTAGTATGTTGCTGCAGAGGTGGGGGCAGATTATCTCGGGGTCGAGCGCCGTTAGCAGGTGGTGTGCGTGGCGGCGGAACATTAACATATTCGGGGGCTGCATCGTCTAAATAGGAAGAAAGGAAAATGTCCTTTGCGGTCTTGTGGTGCAATTTAGTCGGAAGCAATGGAGATGGCAGATCTTTTGGTACTTCCAGGGTGGCCTTAGGTAAACCCTCGGCCAGAAGAGGATACATACCATTCATAAGAGTGTTTCGTTGTCTGTCTATTTGTTCTGCTTTTACTCGGATACCTTCCTCAACTAATACGTTTTCTTGGGCTTTGTCTGAATCCTCCCTACTTTTCTCTTCTTTCTGAGCGCTTTCTCTGTGCGTCTATGCGATTCTTTACGCCATAATTCAATGGCATCTTTCTGTGACTGTCTGGCTTTCTTTTTCCATAATGCTTCTTCTACTCTCATGATGCAATCTGCATCCCATGTCCCAGCAGCGGGCCATCTCTGATTCTCTGTTAAATCCTTGGTGTAGTCCACCCACAAATCGAGATATAATACGGCATCTAGGCCATGTTTATGGTACATAAAGTACCCTGGAGTGTCCCTAGGTGGAATGGGAACGGCTTCCTCGAGTATCCCTTTTCTAGTTTTTATCTGTCTTAATTTTGAGAATAACGGCATCTTAAACCTTGCTACTTGATTCTTACTCGGACTTGAACACAATTAACACAATAAACACAGTAATGAGGATCGAACAATCACTCATACCACGACATTTAGAACACATTAAAACATTTTAAAACGAACAACGATAATTAGAATAAAACTAGCTAACTGCATAATACTGGATGTACTGCTAAACAGTACAGATACACCGCTAAAACAGTGCAGACCAGGTCTGTGTACCCAAACCCGTCTTGACCGGCACAAATTAATGCGCACGTCTAGATGCGTCCCCAGCAACGGTACTCACCGGGAAGCACGGAACGGAAGGCCTCGGAAACTCTGAACTGGACTGGACCGGATTGGACTCGACTCGACTCGTGACGTAGGTACTTCGGAACTTCGGAACCTGGTGGGCCTCTGTATACCTCGGATCTTGCTCTCTCAGCTAGGCTCTGGTCGGGATCCTCCGCACTCCTCACCGCCTCGTCTGGGTGTTGATCGCAGCCTCAGTCACCTCCGTTGGCCTGAGGGAGGTACAGGAAATCCTGCGGGTACGCGTAGTTGTCCGTCCGGCTGTGGCAGGGGACCGGGTCTGCAATGCACCTCCGGCGCGTGGGGTGGGGGAGGAGTCCCTGTTTGGGCGCCAATTATGTGGTAAATTTAAATTACCTGTACTTAATTTATGCGGTAAAGTTCAATAAGGATAACTCAGAATAAATAAGAGGCAGAATCCGTGATATTTGAGGTTTTAAAAGGGGTTTTATTCCTTACAAAGGAATTGGTTCGAACCAGGCAATCGGATTCCGTCACCACGAAGGTTCGGGAAGGGATTGAGCATACTTTATTGACAGGTTATCATATATATAGTAAATGCATTACAGTAAAGGCAGATGCAGAAGGCGTAACAGCTGAGAGGAGAGATAAGAATACACATACGTAATGAAAAAGGCGTTACAATAGGCGTGCATAAGGGCGTGTACTAGAAACGTCATTATGAGGATGTCACAGGTGGGTGGATCCATAAGAGAATCCTGCAATGTCAGCAGAAATACATGGCAGAGATGCGCGCACAGCAGCATGACGTGTGATTGACGTATAACTGGAGGGTGAAGGGGACTTGACATTTAGCCCTACATGAGGAGACAGAAGTCTGGGATGTCAGAACAACCTAATCCCAAATCGTATCTAATATCTTGTGTTTAAGGAACTGTATTATCTGGAAGGAAAGGTCTCTCGGGCAGAGGCTATTCTATACTGACTGCTAGTGCGTGTGTAAGCGTCTACGTGTCTACATGAGATGCGAGGGGGCATGGGCCTACCATGGTAACAGGAGCTATGAATTACTTGCACGGAGACAGTGAGGCCGGGCCCTTTGCTCTGCAGCTGGAAGGATGTTTACCTAAACTACTAGACAGGAATGTATTTTTCGAGGAGCGGAGCAGATAACTTGAAGGCAAAATACAGTCTTGGCAGGCAACAGGCCGAGCCAGGCACCGTTAGCCGCGCAGGGAGTAAGACAAAGGTCATGGACACAGATGCAGGTCCAGGCTGGAGCATTCAGAGGCAGAAGGCAGGAAAAGGCTCGATGGCAGAATTCAGGGCCTAACTCGCCAGAGCTGAAAAACGTGAAAGGTGCACCATATAAAGACGGTGGCAAGGCATACTTAGGAACGGAATATTCAACCCATTCATGGTGGATCTGAAAGAGGACATGTTAACGTTGGACACAAATGTATTTGCGTCTTCATAGCTGGAAGTGGAGGGAACATACATGTACTTGTAGCACGTACATGGAGCCGTTGGGGTCTAAGATAGGGGACACAATTGATCATAAAAATTCATATTTCCTCACTTCAGGGACAAACACAGCAATAAAGAGGAAAGCCACCAAAGAAGGAGCAGGGAATTGAAACAGACAAAAAAGCCATCCAATAAAGAGCAAGTGGCTGATCTCAAGCCCACTCTATGCATTGTTAGGAAAGGATACCAGCTTTATTTCAGAGGAAGTGAGGGACTGAAGTTATGCAATAGGCTTAAAGTTATTTGTCTATTTAGAGAAGCATTCCCGTTTGCGAAAAGATCCTATAGCTCGATAAAGATTTAATATTGACTCTGCCAAAGATGCCCCACAGTTAGAGCTTACTGCCAAAACTACATGTAAGGGGGACCTGCTTTTCGGCCAAAGCATAGAACTTACAAACTTAGGGGCACGTGGGTTTAGTTGTGCATGTACTTCTTTTCCAGGTAGAAAGAGAGACATGTTCGATACTTGCGCATCCTGAATTTGCGTTTTTAGTTGTGCTACTGTTTGCCCCGTTAACTTCAGTGCTAGTGTGGGCATCTGTTAGGGCAAACTTTATTCTTCGGGACTTACTCTTAGTAATTCTGCGATTTTCTTTTTTCTTTTTCCTCACAGACCTCTTTGCTATTGCCTTATTTCTATTAGCCTTTTTTTAATCTGATACTTGTGTTGTTGAAGTGTTGGGGGGATTTTTCAAGGAACCTGCTCTATTAGGGCATTTAAATATCAAGTAGCAGAGAGAACCAGCTTTTCTCAGTTCTTGCCTCCTGTTCTAGAGATGATTCTGCAAATAACCTACGCAGGGAGTAAACTTTTCCTGTTCCTTCCCCATTTTTTTTGCTTGTGTTGCACTTAACTTCTTGTGAATGTTCCATTAGTATTGTGCTTTTAGGCCATGGATGTCCTCACTTGTTTGAACTACCACTCCAATATCTGCATTTCCGGCAGTGGACACATAGTTTTAATTAATTAAATATTTTAGTATTGCAGTTTGGAGTTTTATTGTTTTTTTTTTTTTAAATATATTTTTATTGTTCTTTATTTAACCAATCCAATACATGCAAGTCAGAGCAAATATAGTTGCACACTGAGCATCAAATTACGAAAAAGAGCCATATATTGGAAGAAATCACCCGCACCCGACTAGATAGTAGCTGTAATAAAATACATTGTGCATAACATACTGACAAACACCAAATCATCATATCGTAAGTCAGAATTACCAGAAATATCAACTTTCAGCTCCATCAGGTGGTAGGTGTTACCGATGCCTCAATGTATCAAATAACTCGAAATGCAAACCCAATCCCACCCACTTATCCCTCCCCTCTCGCTAATGGCGTAACAATAATTTGGAAACAAAATTTAACTACTAGTCATAGTTGTGTCAGCAACATTTGCGTCCCTCACAGTAAACCAAGAAGCCAATCTACACTGTCAGATGCAATGGCAGAACAGCAAGCATTGTAGCCGTCCCCTTAAGGAGGGGTAAATCCTCGAGGAGGAGTCTCCAACCCTGGTGTGCTCGAGTCTCCATCAGTGTCATCATGTGGTGCATGCAATAATTGTACTAGCGCCTCCCAGGCCCTCGCCTGTTCCATCCCTTTATCAATCTTAGTGCGGGCTGCCAGTTGCAGTCGCGCGGTACCCTCACATTCCACCCATTTAAGAAATTCAACACGCCATCTCTGAAATCTAGGGCCCCTCAAGGCTTTCCAGTGGGTCGTTATTTCCCTTTTTGCTAATAAAAGCCCCAGATCTATAAATTTACTGGTTACCTTATTTTTAGAGGTAAGGGGGAACCAATGCAACAAACAGAGGCCTATTGTGGGTCCTATGGATCGGTCTGTAATAGCATTCAGAAGAGTAACCACTTCTTCCCAGTATGTACCAAGGTGAGGACAATTCCACAGCATGTGGCAGAAATCCGCCCCTATTGCTCTACATCGCGGGCATAGTGCTGAAGTCACACTAAAATATTTATTAATTTTTTCAGGCGTAAGATATGCTCGATGAAGAATAATGAAGTGCACTAGATGAAAACGAGCGTTCCGGCTGCTTTTCCATGCGCGTACCACCAACCCCTCCCACACCTTCTCAGGAATTTCAGCACCTAGGTCCACTTCCCATCGCTGCCGAAGCGTTACCAGGGGGGCCAATCGCTCATTGGAGTTTTATTGTGTGGCCAGAAATAGATGTTGTCTTTTCCAGCGGTAGTAGTATAGATTTGAGTATCCTCTGTAATGACTGTAAAGACTCAGAGATGATTGCATGTTCATTTACAGCTTGAAATGATGTTACTAGAGGAATGTCCAGTGCAAGATATATTCACTTACATCTCTGTTACAATGCTTGTTGTACTATTGAATAGTTCTAAAGTCTCTTTCAGCGGTTTGCTCCCAGCCGTATAAGGGAACTGTCTCAGATCTATGTCTAGCAATGTAATATCCATTGGTGAGGTATGGATAGAGACAACTTCTGGAATTATCTGCTGATTACTTGATTCAGTAAAAAGGGCGGTGCTATTTATTTCTGCATTCATTTCGGCTTTAGTTTTGGCACTCGATCTGTTATGCCGATTGCTGTGTTGTCACATAGTTTTGCATCAATCACTGTTTTGCATCAATTACCTCCTTTTGGCGTTTTCCCATTTCCTGCTGTTGTAGGAGCTAATATAGGGAAGTATTCAAGTATCGATGTTAATCCTTCTAAAGCGCTTAAATGCGCAGACTTTTTCTTGACTCTTTTTGCTGTCTGTACCTTTCCTTGCTGCTTCATTATAATGGTGCGATTTCCTAGCTTTTTGATTTTCACGTTAGAGAGATGACTTTACCTCCCCTAGATGTGATTGATCGTTCATTACAGCGAAAGTTTGAGGTATCTTAGATTAATATATACAGTCTTTCAAGACCTGAAATCCGAGTAGTAAACCTCTGGGAGTAAACTTGAGTTAGTGGGCAGGCACGATCATGAGTGGTGATTAAAAATAATTTGAATGAAGATTAAATGAGGATTTAAGTTGAATTAAGTTGAAAGTGTAGAGTGGGCAGGCAGAGCGGGTGTCGCTTCTACTGTTTTGCCCTGCAGAACAGTGAGTCCACAGTGGGTGCCGGGAGTGCTAGTACTCCACCTCTTCATGCTGCAACCAGTCCTGACTGGGCCGCCTCCACGGATGCAGGAACTCACCTTTCGCTGAGGACTCTGTGCCTACAAATCTTGAGGATTAGTATAGGACACCCGGATTCAGGATGTAGCGTGCTGCAGGCTCCTAAAGTGCCAAAGAATTATGGCAGAACACCAAAGGTATGGGGGCACCTCTCCCGTCTGCTCCTTTTTCCTTGACTGTAACACTCAGCTCCATTTGACTGCTAATTAGTGTGGTGCGGCGCAATGGCACTCAAGGTCCTGAGGCAGCTGACACCAGGGCTTAGTTCTAGGGGTGGCCAAAGGTCAGGGCCGGAAAAGCCCTGGCACATCAGTGAGGGTATGGCGTGGCCAGGTGGCGGAATTGTGCTAACTGGGACAGACCCAGCAGAATTCCACTGTCTCCACCAAATCTTCTTCACTGGTGCATTTCACCTAGTGCACCTCGGGGCAGAGGCCACTGCCAGGGGGAAAGTCCGGGTTTCGGCCAGGGTAACTCCCACTTCGCTCGGGTGTAGAGTATCAAAGGGGCTGCTGGAATTCTCCTGCTGCAAAAGGTGAGGTTTAATGGTTGTGGGATGTTAAGGATTTTTTTAAATACATATATATAATATGTAAGTATCACACAGTTAACTATATATATATATATATATATATATATATATATATATATATATATATATATATATATATATATATATATATATATATATATATATATATATATATATATATATATTACCTACTGGCGGTCGCCAGTAGGTAGTTATAGTTAGGACCACGTTTCCATAGGAAAACCTCAACATTCTATTTTGAATAACTTTGGCGCCGGTCGACGAATCCTCGCGAATTTCTCAAAATAGGTGGGGCGCTACGCTCCGCTCCTACCCTGAAAGTCTCGGGGGGATTCGTCAAGCGGGGGCTGAGATAAAAGGGGGGTCCCAAAACGCGTTTTTCCCATGCATTTTTCCATAGGACCTTTAGAACGAGCTACAGCCCGAACGGCTGAACAGAATTACTAGAAATTTGGCAGAGAGGTAGTCCCTAGGTCAAGGAAGTGCCTTTTGTAGGTTTGGTGTAAATCTGTTCAGTAGATTCTGAGAAAATAGCCTTTAAATCAATATATATATCTGAGCCCGCTTACGGTACGCTTACCGTACGCTTACGGTAAGCGTACGGTGGCGTGCGCGAGCGCGATTCTGATTGGCTCTTAGATCTTAGTAAACATTCGAATCGGCAGAAACCAGGAAGCGGCGTCCGCCATTTTGTCTACCGCACTGAGTGTTATGTATCAAACATGATGGCCAAAAACATGTTATGGGGATGTTTTGACAACTCCCTCTCACATAGTCATGTTGAGGGAGTCCCCAAACATCCCCCAAGAGCAAAAACGGCATTATTTTTTTTTCGGCAATTTCGCGGGGTACGCTTACCGTACGCTTACCGTAAGCGTACGGTAAAAAAATAAAAATAAAAAAAACACTATCCACACTTTCTCCACCCCTTGTGCAAATGGTGGCCGAAGGCCACCATTTGTGCATGGCTTATCAGAGCACAGAAATTTCCCAAAAAATTTCAACAGATTACCTATCACAAGGAAGCGCATAATATGTCCTCCATGTGCGCACGGTGCGCGAAGCGCATCGTGCGTACATGGCCCATCTAGCGTAACGTGGGCACGGCACTAACTGCGTAAAGTGGGTGCGCGGTGCGCGAAGCGCACCGCGTGCTCACTGTGCGCGCACGGTGCGCGAAGCGCACCGTGCGCGCACGGAACGAACTGCGTTAAGTGGGCGCGCACGCCACGAATGGCGTAAAGTCACTTAGCATTTAAAAAACCGTACAAATTCACTGAAAAAACCATAGGTTTCACACACGTTATAGTTAGGAATTAGCATTTAAAAAACCTTGCAAATTCACTGAAAAAACCATAGGTTTCACACATGTTATAGTTAGCGGAAATTTTACTGATAAAAAACCAATGAAATTGCCCCGTTATAGTTAGTGCTGGCAACTATAACTCACGCGACCGCAATCTTCTGCTGATGACATATGTGTCTTTATGAAAAAAAAATATTTGTAATATATGTATAGCTAAAAATGTATGGCTTTTTATCAGTAAAATTTCCGCTAACTATAACATGTGTGAAACCTATGGTTTTTTCAGTGAATATATATATATATATATATATATTCCAATCGTCGTCGCTCCCAGTTGAAGACACCACACGCGATGTTCTATACTTCCCCATTTTTTGTTGAACAGGCTGCCACAACTACAGGTACGATTTCACAGCGTAAATCTGCCTTCTGCCAAACGCGTTTCAGGTTTCCCCTTGTTCTCTGGCTTGGCTTCTGGTGAAAAGGCGGCTGTTCAGAGTCTCTCACACCTGCAAGCAGTCTTATAGTCCCGCCCTGTTGGGCGTGTGCATCAGTGCACTCTGGGTTTTGTAGTTCAGTAAATTGCATCTATAGTAGTTTGGCCGCTACATGATTCCTCCTTTGATAAAATCCCGTTGGGTTCGCTTGCTAAGTCGTAGCAGAGTGTAGCATTTCTTCCGCCTTGTTCGACTGGTAACATCGCTCCCAAACAGCGCTGCATATCTCACAGCGCAAGGACCCGCCCTAAAGCAGTGGGGTATCTTCGTGGCCAGAGCAGGCCACTACATGTTCCAATCGTCGTCGCTCCCAGTTGAAGACACCACACGCGATGTTCTATACTTCCCCATTTATTGTTGAACAGGCTGCCACAACTACAGGTACGATTTCACAGCGTAAATCTGCCTTCTGCCATACGCGTTTCAGGTTTCCCCTTGTTCTCTGGCTTGGCTTCTGGTGAAAAGGCGGCTGTTCAGAGTCTCTCACACCTGCAAGCAGTCTTATAGTCCCGCCCTGTTGGGCGTGTGCATCAGTGCACTCTGGGTTTTGTAGTTCAGTAAATTGCATCTATAGTAGTTTGGCCGCTACATGATTCCTCCTTTGATAAAATCCCGTTGGGTTCGCTTGCTAAGTCGTAGCAGAGTGTAGCATTTCTTCCGCCTTGTTCGACTGGTAACATCGCTCCCAAACAGCGCTGCATATCTCACAGCGCAAGGACCCGCCCTAAAGCAGTGGGGTATCTTCGTGGCCAGAGCAGGCCACTACATGTTCCAATCGTCGTCGCTCCCAGTTGAAGACACCACACGCGATGTTCTATACTTCCCCATTTATTGTTGAACAGGCTGCCACAACTACAGGTACGATTTCACAGCGTAAATCTGCCTTCTGCCATACGCGTTTCAGGTTTCCCCTTGTTCTCTGGCTTGGCTTCTGGTGAAAAGGCGGCTGTTCAGAGTCTCTCACACCTGCAAGCAGTCTTATAGTCCCGCCCTGTTGGGCGTGTGCATCAGTGCACTCTGGGTTTTGTAGTTCAGTAAATTGCATCTATAGTAGTTTGGCCGCTACATGATTCCTCCTTTGATAAAATCCCGTTGGGTTCGCTTGCTAAGTCGTAGCAGAGTGTAGCATTTCTTCCGCCTTGTTCGACTGGTAACATCGCTCCCAAACAGCGCTGCATATCTCACAGCGCAAGGACCCGCCCTAAAGCAGTGGGGTATCTTCGTGGCCAGAGCAGGCCACTACATGTTCCAATCGTCGTCGCTCCCAGTTGAAGACACCACACACGATGTTCTATACTTCCCCATTTATTGTTGAACAGGCTGCCACAACTACAGGTACGATTTCACAGCGTAAATCTGCCTTCTGCCATAAGCGTTTCAGGTTTCCCCTTGTTCTCTGGCTTGGCTTCTGGTGAAAAGGCGGCTGTTCAGAGTCTCTCACACCTGCAAGCAGTCTTATAGTCCCGCCCTGTTGGGCGTGTGCATCAGTGCACTCTGGGTTTTGTAGTTCAGTAAATTGCATCTATAGTAGTTTGGCCGCTACATGATTCCTCCTTTGATAAAATCCCGTTGGGTTCGCTTGCTAAGTCGTAGCAGAGTGTAGCATTTCTTCCGCCTTGTTCGACTGGCCCAACAGGGCGGGACTATGAGGTCCTTGCGCTGTGAGACATGCAGCGCTGTTTGGGAGCGATGTTACCAGTCGAACAAGGCGGAAGAAATGCTACACTCTGCTACGACTTAGCAAGCGAACCCAACGGGATTTTATCAAAGGAGGAATCATGTAGCGGCCAAACTACTATAGATGCAATTTACTGAACTACAAAACCCAGAGTGCACTGATGCACACGCCCAACAGGGCGGGACTATAAGACTGCTTGCAGGTGTGAGAGACTCTGAACAGCCGCCTTTTCACCAGAAGCCAAGCCAGAGAACAAGGGGAAACCTGAAACGCGTATGGCAGAAGGCAGATTTACGCTGTGAAATCGTACCTGTAGTTGTGGCAGCCTGTTCAACAATAAATGGGGAAGTATAGAACATCGCGTGTGGTGTCTTCAACTGGGAGCGACGACGATTGGAACATGTAGTGGCCTGCTCTGGCCACGAAGATACCCCACTGCTTTAGGGCGGGTCCTTGCGCTGTGAGACATGCAGCGCTGTTTGGGAGCGATGTTACCAGTCGAACAAGGCGGAAGAAATGCTACACTCTGCTACGACTTAGCAAGCGAACCCAACGGGATTTTATCAAAGGAGGAATCATGTAGCGGCCAAACTACTATAGATGCAATTTACTGAACTACAAAACCCAGAGTGCACTGATGCACACGCCCAACAGGGCGGGACTATAAGACTGCTTGCAGGTGTGAGAGACTCTGAACAGCCGCCTTTTCACCAGAAGCCAAGCCAGAGAACAAGGGGAAACCTGAAACGCGTATGGCAGAAGGCAGATTTACGCTGTGAAATCGTACCTGTAGTTGTGGCTGACTGTTCAACAATAAATGGGGAAGTATAGAACATCGCATGTGGTGTCTTCAACTGGGAGCGACGACGATTGGAACATGTAGTGGCCTGCTCTGGCCACGAAGATACCCCACTGCTTTAGGGCGGGTCCTTGCGCTGTGAGACATGCAGCGCTGTTTGGGAGCGATGTTACCAGTCGAACAAGGCGGAAGAAATGCTACACTCTGCTACGACTTAGCAAGCGAACCCAACGGGATTTTATCAAAGGAGGAATCATGTAGCGGCCAAACTACTATAGATGCAATTTACTGAACTACAAAACCCAGAGTGCACTGATGCACACGCCCAACAGGGCGGGACTATAAGACTGCTTGCAGGTGTGAGAGACTCTGAACAGCCGCCTTTTCACCAGAAGCCAAGCCAGAGAACAAGGGGAAACCTGAAACGCGTATGGCAGAAGGCAGATTTACGCTGTGAAATCGTACCTGTAGTTGTGGCAGCCTGTTCAACAATAAATGGGGAAGTATAGAACATCGCGTGTGGTGTCTTCAACTGGGAGCGACGACGATTGGAACATGTAGTGGCCTGCTCTGGCCACGAAGATACCCCACTGCTTTAGGGCGGGTCCTTGCGCTGTGAGACATGCAGCGCTGTTTGGGAGCGATGTTACCAGTCGAACAAGGCGGAAGAAATGCTACACTCTGCTACGACTTAGCAAGCGAACCCAACGGGATTTTATCAAAGGAGGAATCATGTAGCGGCCAAACTACTATAGATGCAATTTACTGAACTACAAAACCCAGAGTGCACTGATGCACACGCCCAACAGGGCGGGACTATAAGACTGCTTGCAGGTGTGAGAGACTCTGAACAGCCGCCTTTTCACCAGAAGCCAAGCCAGAGAACAAGGGGAAACCTGAAACGCGTATGGCAGAAGGCAGATTTACGCTGTGAAATCGTACCTGTAGTTGTGGCAGCCTGTTCAACAATAAATGGGGAAGTATAGAACATCGCGTGTGGTGTCTTCAACTGGGAGCGACGACGATTGGAACATGTAGTGGCCTGCTCTGGCCACGAAGATACCCCACTGCTTTAGGGCGGGTCCTTGCGCTGTGAGACATGCAGCGCTGTTTGGGAGCGATGTTACCAGTCGAACAAGGCGGAAGAAATGCTACACTCTGCTACGACTTAGCAAGCGAACCCAACGGGATTTTATCAAAGGAGGAATCATGTAGCGGCCAAACTACTATAGATGCAATTTACTGAACTACAAAACCCAGAGTGCACTGATGCACACGCCCAACAGGGCGGGACTATAAGACTGCTTGCAGGTGTGAGAGACTCTGAACAGCCGCCTTTTCACCAGAAGCCAAGCCAGAGAACAAGGGGAAACCTGAAACGCGTATGGCAGAAGGCAGATTTACGCTGTGAAATCGTACCTGTAGTTGTGGCAGCCTGTTCAACAATAAATGGGGAAGTATAGAACATCGCGTGTGGTGTCTTCAACTGGGAGCGACGACGATTGGAACATGTAGTGGCCTGCTCTGGCCACGAAGATACCCCACTGCTTTAGGGCGGGTCCTTGCGCTGTGAGACATGCAGCGCTGTTTGGGAGCGATGTTACCAGTCGAACAAGGCGGAAGAAATGCTACACTCTGCTACGACTTAGCAAGCGAACCCAACGGGATTTTATCAAAGGAGGAATCATGTAGCGGCCAAACTACTATAGATGCAATTTACTGAACTACAAAACCCAGAGTGCACTGATGCACACGCCCAACAGGGCGGGACTATAAGACTGCTTGCAGGTGTGAGAGACTCTGAACAGCCGCCTTTTCACCAGAAGCCAAGCCAGAGAACAAGGGGAAACCTGAAACGCGTATGGCAGAAGGCAGATTTACGCTGTGAAATCGTACCTGTAGTTGTGGCAGCCTGTTCAACAATAAATGGGGAAGTATAGAACATCGCGTGTGGTGTCTTCAACTGGGAGCGACGACGATTGGAACATGTAGTGGCCTGCTCTGGCCACGAAGATACCCCACTGCTTTAGGGCGGGTCCTTGCGCTGTGAGACATGCAGCGCTGTTTGGGAGCGATGTTACCAGTCGAACAAGG
Organism: Triturus cristatus; assembly: GCF_964204655.1. Lineage (NCBI taxonomy): Eukaryota > Metazoa > Chordata > Amphibia > Caudata > Salamandridae > Triturus > Triturus cristatus. Next base: position 566,246,556 of record NC_140580.1, on the reverse strand, counting down.
CGGAAGAAATGCTACACTCTGCTACGACTTAGCAAGCGAACACAACGGGATTTTATCAAAGGAGGAATCATGTAGCGGCCAAACTACTATAGATGCAATTTACTGAACTACAAAACCCAGAGTGCACTGATGCACACGCCCAACAGGGCGGGACTATAAGACTGCTTGCAGGTGTGAGAGACTCTGAACAGCCGCCTTTTCACCAGAAGCCAAGCCAGAGAACAAGGGGAAACCTGAAACGCGTATGGCAGAAGGCAGATTTACGCTGTGAAATCGTACCTGTAGTTGTGGCAGCCTGTTCAACAATAAATGGGGAAGTATAGAACATCGCGTGTGGTGTCTTCAACTGGGAGCGACGACGATTGGAACATGTAGTGGCCTGCTCTGGCCACGAAGATACCCCACTGCTTTAGGGCGGGTCCTTGCGCTGTGAGACATGCAGCGCTGTTTGGGAGCGATGTTACGAGTCGAACAAAGTGGAAGAAATGCTACACTCTGCTACGACTTAGCAAGCGAACCCAACGGGATTTTATCAAAGGAGGAATCATGTAGCGGCCAAACTACTATAGATGCAATTTACTGAACTACAAAACCCAGAGTGCACTGATGCACACGCCCAACAGGGCGGGACTATAAGACTGCTTGCAGGTGTGAGAGACTCTGAACAGCCGCCTTTTCACCAGAAGCCAAGCCAGAGAACAAGGGGAAACCTGAAACGCGTATGGCAGAAGGCAGATTTACGCTGTGAAATCGTACCTGTAGCTGTGGCAGCCTGTTCAACAATAAATGGGGAAGTATAGAACATCGCGTGTGGTGTCTTCAACTGGGAGCGACGACGATTGGAACATGTAGTGGCCTGCTCTGGCCACGAAGATACCCCACTGCTTTAGGGCGGGTCCTTGCGCTGTGAGACATGCAGCGCTGTTTGGGAGCGATG